>NW_022103905.1:12735783-12765655 GCF_000313985.2 Echinops telfairi
CTGTGCCCGGATAATGTGAATTGCTCTACAGAGGACTACCTGGCGGCCCTCAAGTCTGAAGGACTGCCAGTGTCTCACAACTGTCTCACGGGACTGAGTTGCACTCAGCCATTTTTACTGCTTTATAATTTAATTAACTGTTTATTTCTTGTGTTATATATCTATATGTAAGTTTATATTTAAAATTATTAGCAATCTGGTTTTGTTTGTCTACAGAACCCTGCCTAACACAGATATTATTACAATCCATGGTTCTATTGGATTAAGCATAATTGTACAATTGCTGTCATCATTTTCAATACATTTTCTTTCTTCTGGAACTCTTTGCTATCAGCTCCCCTCCATCCCTCCTTCCCCACTCTACCACCCCCATGGTATTATTATTGCCATAGTTTACACCATCCAATATATGCACGCACCTACAATTCTGTTGTTCGTTCCCCTTGAGTGGGGTTATACATCCATCAGGGAATCGTTAGTCCTATTACTGTGGCTGAGAGAGTTATCTATCATGGATTTCATGCATTTAAATATCTTGATTGTACAGTGTACATACGCAGGTCTAGCAAGGTTGTGAGGCAAAACTAAGGCTATACTAGTGGAGGGGAGGAAGTACTAAAGAACTAGAGGATAGTTATGTGTTTCATCAGTGCTGTACTCTACCCTGGATATCTATATGGATATATATATCATCCCTTCTATGTGGCCCTTCTGTGAGGGACTGTCCAATTATCTTACAGGTGGGTTTTGGGTCTCCACTTTGTCCACACTCCTTCACATCAATTTGGTTGCTTGTTTTTGAACTTCTTATACCTGTTCCCGTTTACACATCACGATCACACAGGCTGGTGTGCTTCCTCCATGTGAGCTTTGTTGTTTTCCTGCCAGGTGGCTCCTGGTTGTTCTTGGATTCCATTCTCTCACACTTCTCTTTTCCCTCTGCAAAGGCTTCGTGGAGTGGTTTCCTCTATTCTCAGGGTTTTGACTGCTTCCTACATGCTAATGATCTAAGTCTTGTCTTCTCCAAGCCTTCAAATATCTGGTAGATGTGCTGCTCAGAAATTCTCCGACTTAAAACAACTCGCCATCTAATTCTCCTCACCTTATGGCACATTTCTTGTCTTTTTATTTCGTGTTTACGTTTACAAACTCCCAGATGGGCTCTTTTCTCTAGTCTTACCTCCCTTCAACCCCATCCTTTCAAAAGTACCTCCTCCTGTGTTAAACTACTTAAAACACAAATCTAATGTCATTTTCTCTTTCACTGCAGGAGAGTTTGTTTAGGACAATTTTTTTTTTGTTACATTCATTTTCCACGTGATTTTGAATTTTGTTTGGAAATTCTCTTGACACAATCCCGAATATAAGAGGTGTACAACTTGCCTAACATATTACACAAGACTCTTCTATGGATCTGCTGGTCTTACCTTTGGCCACACCAGCTATAGAATGTTCTCTTGGAAATCCGGGTACTTCCAGCATGAGGTTGCTAGAGTTTCCTACGCAGGTTATTTTTCTTTCCATGGTGCCTTGGTCTGTGCACGTTCAGAGATATAATTGCATTCATAATTATTGGTGATGTAGAAGTTGAAATCAAAAAGGGTTGGTCATTAGAAAATGCGACCTGGATGGTAGATGATGCCAGAGATAGCACCATAGATTTTTGCAAAACCGTCAACTTTTTCATTACAAACATGTATTTTTACAACAACAAAAATAGTGACTGTGTGCATGCACCTTAGGGGAGAGAAGACACTGGGATCAAATCCATTACTGTGGCAAGATATGATGGAGAATGTCAATACTGTCACTTAGTATAAGACCAGGGGCTGACCCTGGAACAGTATCAATTACTCATATGCCAGTATAAGTTGAAGCTGGAGAAAATTAAAACAAGTCCAAGACAGCCAGAATGTGACCTTGAGTATATGTCTCCTGAATTTAGAGACCACGCAAGAATAGATTTGATGCATTTCATCAGCGGGATGACATAAGACATGAAGGAGGCTAAAATCCTTAAATAGAAAGCTAAGACCAGAATGGATGTCAGAAAAGCCTTTCGTTCTTGAAGATAACTAAAGTACATGGAGGAATAATGAAGTAAAAGACACTGGCAGAGAATCCAAACGGCAGCGGGAGAAGACAATGTATTAGAATGAAAAGCGCCAAGGTCTAGAATTAGGAAACGAAATGAAAATGACCTGCTTTCAATGTTTTAAGTCAAATGACCTGAAGAAAAATGGTATTGTTTGTTAATTTCCATATTCTGTTAGTTCACCTTCCTTGAAATGGGAATGTTTACAGATTTCTTTCACCAATTCGTTGTCAGGTAGCTGCCTATAAAATTTCTTAGCCTCGATAGCGGAATATGGCTAGAATTGCATCCTTTGGTTGAAGCATCTCTAACTGGTCGTCCATCAATTCCTAGAGTCTTGATTTCCCCCCAATGGCACCCGTGAAGCTTGATGCCATCTTTAATACCACCAGTTCTTGACTATATGCTACCTCCTGAAAGGATTGAACATTAATCAATGATTCTTGGTACAATGGCAGTATATTCCTTTTTTTAATGCTTCCCGCGTTCAATATTTTGTCCATTATATCCCTCAGTATTGCAACCCGGGGCTCTAAATTTTTTCCCAGCAAAACATGATTTACATATTCTAGCCTCATGTCTTCTTAGTGTACACCATCATACCTTTCTTTTTATTAAAGACTTATTCTTATGTGTGTGTCTGATTCTTCACTACTCTGTAAGTAAAGTAAACAACAGTGTTTGACATTCAGATGTGTTTGATCAACGTGTGTTTGCATGAGTTCTAGAGACACTGAACTATGTATTCTTCAATAGTCATTTAAAACTCTTGTCCTCTGATTGTCCACCAGTGAGTGACTTCCTGTCAGCCTTTAACCCTCAGAGAAATTGTCTCTTTTGACAGTTTTACTCTGCACCCCTAAGCCTTACACCTTCAGAAATCCTTGACACTCTGAATCTTTTAGCTACATTGTTAATAGCACTCCCTTCGGTATGGCAAAACTAGAGCTTATTACACACCCCTTTCCTTGGGGGTATGCATGTTTTTAAATCACATCAGGGATCATACTTTAATCAACGTTGGATCCCTTTCGTGGAGTACTGTGCCAGAACTGTGTGGCTGTGTACTACGTGGGCAGTTCATAAAGGAAGGCAGCACTGGCCAACTGACTTGGACATAAAAATGTATAAAAGGTTAACAGAAACACATCAGAATTAATGGAGCTTCCTCAGAGTACTGTAATTCTAGTATTTGGACTATGAATTGAAGTTGAAGTCATGATTTTTTTTAAGGAAAAAGTACCCGTTCACTGTCTACTATTTCCTGTTTCCCCATGGATGGGGAAACTATTACCCATCCTATTATCCATTATCTATTACCATTGATGATAAATGCACAGCAAAGATTTATTAAGCTAGGTAACTGAGAATTATTTACATCTCTTGTTTATGTAAAGGAGCTCTGGTTGTACAGTGGGTTATGCATGGGCTGCTATTACTTTATCCTTACCACTTTATTTTGTTCCTGATTTTTATTGTTTCTGTTGGGTTGGTTTTACAGTTTGTGAAGCACAGGAGGAGTAGATGCAGGGAGATAATTGAGGCAAAGGGATATAGGGGAGGTAAGGGTGGGGGTGGGGGGAAGCAAACAATGTATGTGGGAGGAGGGAGGGAGGTAGTGCTAGAACAGATGGTGATTACAACTCATTTTAAAAGAGATTTAACCACGGGGTGGGGGTGGGGCAGGGAGCAAAGGAAGAAAAATTTCTTAAATTGATTGTGGTAATGATTGCACAACTCTTCTTGATATGATTGAACTATTAAATTGTGTGATATGTGGATTAAGTGCTAATAAAAGTGTTAAAAAAAAATCCTCACTGCCACTGAGTCGATGCTAACTCATAGCAGGTCCCTTCTGTATTTCCAAGCTTACAACTGTTTACAGGAGTAAAAATCCTACAGAACCAGCTCATTTTTTGACTTCCCCAACTTTCCCATATTGTAGTTATCTTTCCCTCAGTTATAACTAGTGAGCAACATTTAATAACTGTCATTCTAGACATGAACTTTTAAAAGCTTGTTTTACTTCCTCTTAAGCCACACGGTTCACACCTTGATGTGGGGAGCACGTTCCTATGTTGTTATTTGTGCTTTAATTAACGGCTAAGCTATGCCGGCACCTTACTCAGGCACTAACACTTAAGCGTGGCTGCTGCACAAAACGACTGAGCAACATTGACTGCTTCATAAGGGGACTCCATCCCTTTCAAAAGCAAGATTATGGAGGGGAGAGACCTTAGCAGCCCTCTTCATTGATAATGCAGACTTCAGCTAATTATCATCTTTGATATTAGCAATTGTCTATGATGTTCCTGTATCTCTCGCCCGCAAGGTATGCACTTCTCCTGTCCATGCATGCCATCCTCACTCCATTCCACTTAGGTGCTGTATAATCCACAACTTGTGATGAAAGGTTCTAACAAGTATAATTACCCGGAGTTGGGGGGGAGGGGGAACGCAAACAAAAACGGATTCGCGTTTCTGTCTTCAATAACTTTATATCATTTTATGCTCTTCTTAATACATGTTAAGTTATTATAACTAGTTTAGTAGACAATGAAGTAAAAATAGCATTTACCTTGATGCAGCAACAATCGTTGATAATACAACCCCCAGGGTCAAATTATTGAAACAATGTAACTCTAATGGCTTAAATGTTTATAATTTTACAAAATATCCTGTGTAAAGCTACCTTTGGGGGGAAAAAAATAAAATGACCTTTATTAGCCAGTTCTGGGCAACTAGGCAAGTGACAGGGTGAGATGAATTCTTGGGACCCCCTGTTTGTTTGTTTGTTTGTTGCCATTCAGGTCCATTCTTTGTGTAGATGCATCTTTCTCTGTTCTGTAATGAAAACTCAAAGATATTGAGCTAGAAGAATACATTTCTAAGCTCTGAGAGCAAGAATGACCAAATTAGATTCTTGAAATTTCATTATTCTATTCATATTTTCTTTTCACATGTTCTGTAAGGTGTGCTTTCAATTGCTAAGTCTTTTGTTAGACTTCAAATGAAACCGGGTTCTCTGAGCAAAGTACCAAGATCGAATGCTTTTGATGCATCTGATGATAAATTATCTTCTTTTTCAAGCTTTAAAAGGTGTTTAACCCATAAAGCTAGCATCACTCAATTGATCTTCACTATTCATGTGTTTCCCGTATTCAGTGCGAGTTATAACCAAGTGCTTAGACTACAGAAGTCTTTGTGGAAGAGAATTCCTTTGTGAGGAACACTTTCTAAGTGGACTCAGGTAGCCTGTTAGTTGACATGTGAGATCTGTGTTATAGATGCATGTTAGATAGGGGTGTAACACATGAATGCAAGGGCAATACAGGTGTGAAAGAATAGCCTTCTGCTTGGATTATGGCATCTTAGGAAATGAAATAGGTGGCAATTCAATTGGTCCAAAAGTGAGGGAGGGGGCCCTTTGAGTTGGTGCTTTACAACGGTGCTAAATTTCATTGGAAATTGTATTTTTGGAGTATTGTCACAACTCTGTTGCAGTTGAAAGAAATGATACACACCTCCCAATGGCAAATCACGTCTGATTGGTCCATTTCACACTTCACTTTCCAAAGACTGAAAGGAATTCTTCTTTCGATTTGAGATTGGGGAGTAATGGTGTTTCCTGTATCATGGATGTTGAGGAATTGCTTTAATTGCTGATATTGGAAAATCTGCTGCTTTGTGACTTCATTGGGTTCTGTCCTAAGAGGTCCTACTCTGTTTGTCTTGCAGGCACTTCTCCTGTCTGTCATCTAAATACATGTGCCCTGGTGTCCCAGCCGTCATGAGCACCCTATTGGCCAACATAAACGCGTTCTATGCCCACACGACGGTTTCCACCAATGTACAGGTTTCTGCCTCAGATCGATTTGCAGCTACCAACTTTGGGGTAAGTACCAGTTTTTGAACAGTAATATCTCTGCTAGCTAATTTGAGATATGTTTCAAAGGGCTTTGGACTTAAGATGCTCTTGAAATCGTATTGCAGTTGGGAGTCATCGGGACTATCTATTAATAGAATGGGCTAAAGTCCAAAGTTCATTTGAAACATTTTGGGTGAACTAATATTTGACAGTGGAAAGGTAGCTCTTGACCAGAGGAGGTACACTGGTACAGATAAGAACTGGAAACACAGGGAATCCAGGACAGATGAACCCCTCAGGACCAGTGGTGAGAGTGGTGATACCAGGAGGGTGGAGGGAAGGTGGGGCAGAAGGGGGAACCGATTACAAGAATCTACATATAACTGCCTTCCTGGGGGACGGGCAGTGGAGAAGTGGGTGAAGGGAGATGTCGGGTGGTGTAAGATATGACAAAATAATCATAATTTATAAATTATCAAGGGTTCATGAGGGAGGGGGAACAGGGAGGAAAGGGAAAAAATGAGGAGCTGATACCAAGGGCTCAAGTAGAAAGCAAATGTTTTGAGAATGATGATGGCAACAAATGTACAAATGTGCTTGACACAATGGATGGATGGATGGATTGTGATGAGAGTTGTACGAGCCCCCAATAAAATGAATAATAATAAAAAAGAACTTCTATCTGGAATTGCTTTTTCCAGTGAGCCCCAAGGGGTAGGAGGGGTGAGGTGGGAGAAGGGAATAGGTTTTATGAGAACATACTAGAATTGTAAGCACTACTTCTATATGTAGAGTTTGCTTGACCACGTCAGGGGCTGTTTCCTGGTGAGTGTGAGCTGATTCGCCTCTCGGAAGCCTGGAGTCTTCCAGTTGCCTGTCCACTGACTCCTTCTGTGCTGGGGGGTAAGAGCACATGCCGAAGAGAACTGTCTGCTGTGCATTCAGCTGTCCGCCCCAAGGTATCAAATGGCTCAAGAACCCATTGAAACATAGAACTTTCCGGAAGATAGGAATCCTAAAGAGATTCAAGAATGACTCCCTTGTATATTCATTCGTCACTGGAACTCCTTCTTTACAATTGTAATCAAATTCAAATTGGCCAAAACGGGAAAGAAGGATCTACATTGAGAATGCTTCCTTCAAAGTAGTGAGGAGTTTAAAGTAAGACAGGACAAATGATTAGCAAATAAACCCAATAATAATAAGGAAGTCCCGCTGTCTACTCTTCTCCCACTCTCTTCTGAGGAGAGAGAAGACATCGCATGAGCTGAGTTGGAATTTAAGGTAGAGGTAACAACCAGTAGAAAATAACATTCTTAGGGTTGGGAGAGCCTGGTGTTTGAGTTCATATGTAAATCACCTGGGAAGAGGCCAATCTCCTAGATCATTCAAACTCAGTTTTCCAGAATGCTAAATGAGGAAAGTAATTCTTACTCTAACACATCTCTCATATGTAAAATGAAAATCAAATAGGATCAAAGATTTTAAAAACAGTAATAGATATACCTATGCCTTATGTATTAACTAGCTCATTCGATGTTTTGCCTTTATTACAATAGTTTGAAAATCCATTATCCAACTGTTTATACAACCATTTTGTTCTTTGAGTAACGAAAGTCCGGCTGTCACAAATTAAAAGGTGTGGGGTAAGAGCATCCCTGATTCTGCTGTTGAAGGTTATGTGTCAATGTGGCTCTGGGCCATGATGCTCTGTGGTTTGGCAGTTATGTCTTGATAGTCACCTTCCATTGTGTGATCTGCTGAAGTGTGACCCTACATTTTTTGCATCATGGTCTGATCTTTTTACCTAACCACTTTGAGAAGCAAAGAGTGAGTCTATACAGTATGAGGATTTCACCTCTCCTGCCCTCCCCACTATCACTTACTTCTGTTAGACTGACGGTTAAAAGATCTGGGGCCAAAAAATTCTCCTCAGTCAGATGAACAAAATACTATTATGACCAAACAGCAGGTCATAGAAAAGTTTTATTATAAAAATAATCTCATATCGATAATAATAGGTATTGTCTTGGGATTTTAACTGTAATAAAGAATTCTGTGTTATGATAGTATTTTGCTTATAATATTCTATCTGGGCACATTGTAAAGAATAAGTCCAACCTTGTGGAACATTGAGTATTTCTACTTCTGAGAAATTAGATGTGTTTATATGATTCATACCCACCATAAGAGGTACCTAGAGGAAAATTAGTAACATGCTCCTTTACTTCATGCTGACCCAAAGAAGACAACCCACACAGATTTGAGTATAATTCAGTGTTTCCCTGGCAACCTAGTTAAAGAAATTTTCATACATATGTAAAACACAAATTACTGTCGAGTCTGTTAAAAGAAATATTTCTGGAAGCCTGCTGCTTGATAACTTACTGACTTGGTATGTGAATTGTATGGTACTGAGCTCTGGTGGCATAGAGGGGTACTTGTTGGCTGATACCACCATGTCAGCAGCTTGACACCCCCAACCTTCTGCCACTGGGTGGGAGATGAGCGAGACCCTCTTCTCTGGTAAAGGCAGTCTTGGAAAGGCACAGGGGCAGTTCCTCTGTCATGCAAGGTCACTGTCAATCTTAATTGACTCGATGGCAGGGAGTTTGGTTTGGTGTCCTATACCGACTGAAAATACTGTTTGTCAAGTAAACTATTTTAATGTATCATGTCCCCTGCCTCCACTGTGGTGTCCCAAACTCTGATTCACACAGTTACTAGACCTGATACTATTGGTGGAGATTTAATTAATTTGAATCATCTTTATCCTTCTCAAAGCTGGGACCCAGACATTGAGTCTCCAAAATGGAAAATGCTTTCTTACCTATGAATATTATTAAAAAAAAATCTTTAAGGAAACTGTTATTCTTGCTGTAATACAGACTTTCTGTGTACAAATGTCATTAGAAATCAATCCAAAAATATATAGTAAATGACAAAGAGCTTGTATGTACAGATCTATGTTGAACTTGTAGAGGAACATGTGATTAATTTTCTTAGGGGCTAATGGAAGCTTGACAAACAAAGAGGAATGTTGTCGACAAGCAGTATATCAACGTCCAAAGGGTAGTAGGAAAACTTCCTTAGGCTTGGAAATTTGGTGAGTTAGAGGCAAAGGGAAGTAATGAAAACAATAGGTTTAATGGAGTATGTATGCGGAGAGAAATAATAGGCGTGTGTCTTACTAGGTTGGCTTTAGATAAGAGCCTTTAATCTTAGATATGTGGAATTTATTCTTAAGGTAATAAAACATGTTTTGGATAGGGTATAATTTGAATTTCTGATTCAGAAATATTCTAGAAAGTCAATGTTAAGGAGAGCGAGAAAGTGGGTTAAATGGGGTTCAATTTGTCATGATAGAAACCATTCTTCCTACCTTAAATATGAGTTGCCATAACAGAGAATTGGATCTTACAATGTCACTTGAAGAACTGTAGGAGAAGCCATTATAAGTGTCTCAATAGCAAGTGGTGTCTACTTAGCAGGGAAGCTGCAACCTTTATATATACTTATGTATATAAAATCAGGAAGGTGGGAAATTGGGAGACTTCCTACACTGAGTGTACAAGTTATCTTTTCAAAACCAGAAACTTCACTCTGTGGCTGACTTGGAAGCAGAGGCCAAGAAGGCAGTTGACTTCTACTTACTTCATGTTACTTTCCAAATATGAGAGCAAGTATATTTAATAGGCAGAAATGCAGATCCACAGAAACCTTGCCTCAAAATAATTTGGTAAATAATTGCTTTAAGTTTTCCAGGCTCTGAAACATAAGACACACTAAAGGGAAAATGAGTAAACCAATTCTGAATGTTGACCATAGGCATTCTAGTTAGCGAAAGAGACTGAGGGTTTTAGTCCTGGCAAAGCAAGTCATGCTGAATCTAGATAGTGGATTAAAAATGATGAGGAAAATGCAAGAGAATGTAGGGAATATTTGGGGAGTGGGTCGTTGCCTTTATGATTTGCTGGCAGGGGAAAATCCATGTTTTGTGCTACCTATATCTTAAATATCTGAGGGTGGGAGGTGCTCCTTCAGAAGAAGAATGCCAATATAAAATATGGTATGCAATTCATATTTATAAATAACATAAATGTTATAACCTGACAAATGTGTTACCTAACCAAGAAAATCATATTTTTAATTAAACTTCCTGACGTACCTCAATAGTACTTCTTCCTACAATTTTTTCACTGCAGATCTTTTTATAACGTAAATGAAAGTATTAATTTATGTCTGGATACAAGAACTACAGGAAAGGAGTTTATTACTAATAAGGTAACACGGCCAACAGTGGAAATGGCTGGAGGCTGTGGATGTAGGAAGGGAGATGCAAGACCCTGAGAGATTCCAAGTTGGCTTAGAGGTAGGACTTTAAACTGGTTCTTTCCAGTCTAATCCATCACAGAGCAAAACCTAGAATGGATGGGGATGTCTAAAATGTGGATTGACTAGCCCCATAAGCAGAACCAAAAATACTATTGACTGACTCCCTGCTAAATACGTCATCTCCATCCTAGAAGCCCTGGCAGGGATGTTGGGTAAGCAGCGTCTCATGGCCAACCGCACGATCAATGGTTCAAACCCACCTGCTGCAGCTTTGGGAGTAAGAGGAGGCTATTTCTGTAAAAGTCTATAGCCTAGTAAACTCTACATAAGGTTTCAATATGTATACTGTATGTATTGCAGAACGAAATTGATCACTTGGTTATCAAAGTTGGATGCAGTGGGGCTTAGATCCAAGATGACAACAATCCAGCATCTTGCCACAGACTCTTTGCAGTCTCCCATTCCCAGGTCGTTTTCTTCTGCTTCTTGTTCCAGTACAGCCACATGTTACAGATGTCTGTCTGATCCAGTTGTGCTGCCTTGAATGAAGCAGCCAGGATTAAACCCATTTGAAAGGGTTGGATGCCCTGCCTTAACGGATTGCCCCCAGACCCTGTGCACACCATGGAATCCTTCGTGACCGTTGGCTCACGTGTGTTCTTCAAAGGCTTTTGTAGCTTCACTGACCACTGTTCATATAACAAAAACTCTGAAATCATGGTTTCTATCGAAAGAATAAAGGGAGGCATCAGACTGCTACCCACAAGGTCAGCAGTTTGAATCCACTTGCCATTCCACAGTAGAAAGATGCATCCGCCTGTTCCTGAGAAGAGTTTTTGTTTTGTTGGTGGCTGTTGTAATGGATTACCAGACCCAGCAGAAAAGTCCAGTAGTACCCTGACTCTTGGTGTCAGGCTACTGGTAAAGGAACATGGGGGTTAGAGGTCTACCTCTTCTACCTTGAAGACATCCATATTGAGCTGGTGGAGTCGAATTTTTTGAAACCTGTGAAATAGGAGGTCAGACCTGGCCCGGCACCATTTCTTCAGAAGCCTGGGTGGTGTAAATGTTCTTTCATCCATCCACACGAGACACGCTTCCCACATTTTACAGGCTGTTGCGGGACATTTACCAGCGTGCTTTTATGGGGAAATAACTGCATCCCCCTCGTTAAAGGGCAGCCCAACAATTGTTGTTTGGTTTGTGAGCTAAGAATGCCATTTCTAAATGGGGAAAAAAATCCAAAGATGAGAATTATGGAGTCCAAATTTCCATGACCATAAATAAAGTCATTTTGGAACCGCCACACTCATTCGATAGTGAGTTACCTGTGAACGCTGTTGTTTACTTGTGGCAGAGCTGAGAAGTTAAGACAGAATGAAAGACAAAGAGATGTACCCTCTGCCTTTTAGAGCCAAAGTTTTCTGATCTCTAATCTAGAGTTATTCCTCAGCTAATTAGATCTGAATGTTTGCAAACCTACAATGTTTACTGGTTTGCCTCATATCAGACAGATCCTTATTTAAGGCAACAAAGTGGATAATGTGGAATTTCAGGCATTGTGCCACGGCCCTGGGGAAAACATTTTTCTAATCACCCAGACATTTGTTATTCCTCAAATCACATCAGGCAGGCGGCAGGCCTCCTTTGCTCTTGCAAAGGCAATCTCACTCTAGTTACATAGAAATAGAGCAAATACAATTAAATTTCAAGCTGTCCTGCTGTTAAAAAGAATCTCTATGAAGATTCTATCAGAATCACACTTTTAATTTCATATCACCTGATGTTGTTTGCGATTTAGTGACAACAAGCATCGCTGCTTTTTCTATTTTCTTGCAATGGAAATTTTCCCCGTGGGCAATGAAGACCTAGATCAGGCATCCTCAACCTACGGCCTGCGGGCCACATGTGGCCCGCCAAGGACATTTGTGCCCACCGGGTGTTTTTGCCCCATTTGTTTTTTTACTTCAAAATAAGATATGTACAGTGTGCATAGGAATTTGTTTATAGTTTTTTTTTAAACTATAGTCCGGCCCTCCAACGGGTCTGAAGGGCAGTGCACTGGCCCCCTGTTTAAAGTGTGAGGACCCCTGACCTAGATAGAGAGACCAAATGTTTGATCTGAGTCAAATTCCTTTCAGCTGCATAAAATAGGAACCTAACGTGTGTGTACATGCGTGTGTGTGTGTGTGTGTGTGTGAAAGAGAGAGACATATGAGTTAGACTGGAAACTGCAAGGTTCACAGTTCAAACCCACCAGCTGCTCTGTGGGAGAAAGATGAGGCTATCTATGGGAGTAATGACTTACAGCCTCTAAACCTTATGTATGGCTACAAGTCAGCATTGGCTAGCTAGCAGTGGGCTTGGTTTTGGGTTTGGGTGTGGAACCTAAGGACAGAGGTAAGGAAATCAGGGTTGGTGTCATGTCTCAGAATTGTGATTTTTTAAAAGGGGTGCATTGGGGGTGATACGGAATGTCCTTTCTTGCTGTATTTAGTTCCTCACCTTATGGTCACCGGATGACTGCTTTCCCTTAGAGTGTCTAGGTGTAAATTGAAGAAAAGGAGAAATGCAAAGGGCACAAAGCATGAACGCATATAAAAGAATTGTATAGCAAACACTCACAAGCAATGCTTTCCAATCTTCCCAAGGAAGACTTCATTGACAGGGTGCACGCTGAAGCTCTTCTCTGTAGTCAGCTTTCCCAGTGAATTGTACATTTATCTAATTGGCAAAAACTGCCACGTGACCAATCTTTTCTAAAATAAGAGCTGGGAAAATAAGCATACCATATGGGGTGCATTTATCACCTAAACAAAATGAAGATGCTCTGAGAGAATAGAAGAATGCATGGGCCATGGGATCCTTGGGGTCTGCCAAATTTAAATAAGGGGCCATAGATTTGGATCCTGTATGGTTGGCCAGAGTTACTTCAGCTCAGCTATCTGGATGCTTCGTACCAACCACTGAGGGTCAGATGAGGCCTCCAGAGACATGAAGTGAATCACGCTGTCTTTCTTGATTTTCTGAATGACACACTCTACTGTGGCCTAAATAGATGATTATAGTGGCTTTTTAATTTTTTCCTGTTTTATTGAAAGCAAATGATCCACAAGGATAGAGCTTGGGGATTCAGAAAGAAGTGCATTGGTATCCCCCTAACCTGGAAAGGTCTTATGGCTCTGGCGAGGACAAAACAAGGCCGTTGGTTTTGTTGTTGATTGTTGGCAAGTTGGTTCTGATTCATACACAAGAGGGAAGTCCTGCCTGATCCTCCACCATCCTTACAATTGTTCTTCTGTTTGAGGCCATTGTTACAAACACTGTTGACCCGTTGGGTCCTGAGTCTTCCTCTTTTTCGCTGCCCCACTGCTTTGCCAAGCATGATAACCTTTTCCAAGGACTGGTCTCTCCTGATTGCGTGAGGCAGTCTTGCTGTTCTTGCTTTTAAGGATCCTCCTAGCTGTACTTCTTCTGAAACAATTGCTTGGTCCTTTTGGCAGTCCCTGGTATTTCCAATATACTTCACCTGCACCGTCATGAAATGCATCTGTTCTTCAGTTTTCCTTATTCCGTGTCCAACTTTCACTTGTATATGGTTGAAAACACAACTGCTTGGGTCAGGAACACTTTAGTCCTCAGAGTAACATCTTTGCTTTACAACACTTTACAGAGGCCTTATGCACGGGCAGCAGATTCACCCAATGCCATGCACCCTTTTGACTGCTGCATCTGTATCCTCTCCTGTAGCTTGTATTCTGAATCTAATTGGAGCTAGTGGGTTTAGGTTTTGGTTATGGGGACTGGATAGCTATGCCTGTCTAACATGATTAGAAACGTCTGGAGGATAAGGCTCATTTCTTATGTGCTTTATTGCCTCCATAGGGATTAGCAGAGGAGATACGCAAATTTTTTGCCAACATATGAACCTAATGAAAATAGTTTACTCAAAATTAGACTTTCAATGTATGAACAATTTACCTATTAATAGTCTACTAATGCCATCAAGATCAGTGACTCTAAGTCAGTGGTTCTCAACTGTCCTAATGCCACAACCCTTTAATACAGTTCCTCGTGTTGTGGGGCCCCCCAACCATAACATTATTTTCATTGCTACTTCATACCTGTAATTTTGCTACTGTTATGAATCAGGTGACTCCTGTGATAGGGTCATTCAACACCAAAAGGGGCTGTGACCCACCGCTGCTCTAAGGGATAAGAATTGGAAACCCCATTTTCACCTCCTCAGTCAAGCTACGAGGGAAATGTTGCTTTTTCATTAATCAGTATCTTCCCCGGTACAGTTTGGTGTTTCAAGACTATCAATGAAAGACGCAAGCTTTGCTGTCATTTATATGCCTCCTATATACTTTATCTTGAATGGTGGAAGTATCAATCAATTCTGTGTGTGACATTAATGCTTTAGCTTATATGTAGTTAATCAACACAAGCTCACCTGAATGTTATCAAAATAACACCTCTCCAATTCGTCAGGGAGGAGGTCAGTCTAACGCTAGGACAGCATCAGAGGGAAGCAGCAGTCATCTTTTGCCCTGGTATTTACATGATTTTAGCATAAATTCAAATCATCCTTTTAAAGCAATGCATTTTTTTGGATTCGGAAGCTTTTATTTGTTTCCAAAAAACATACTTTTTGAAATTGTTTTTGACTCAGCCACAACTGTTTCCCACTTCCCTTGGGGGGAAAAGGGAACAGAGTCGTCATTTATTTTGGGAAGGGTGGTGTGGCCTGGGGGGCGGGGGGCACATTTGCTCTTGCTGACACATTCGATTGCCTGTGAATCGCTACCTGGAAAAGCACAGCAGTGATTCATTCACCATGCCTTCTTCATGCAGAAAACAGCTCTCTGGGAACGATAGGAAAAGGTGCAGGTTTCACACTCATCACGGAGAAGTGCTGTGATTTATTGAGAATAACAAGTTTGGTACAGTCCTGAGTTTGAATCACTGCATCATCACATCCTACTGCCATCTCTTGGATAAATCAGTTGATACCTTGAAAATTCAGGTGCTTTCTGTAAAATGGGGGCCATAGCTTCTAAAACCATGACGCCTACGTTTAAAATGGTGACTGTTAACATTGTGAGGATGACGTACATTTGAAATGATGATTTATCACTACCATCTTATTTTGTGTTTGCTTTCACAGAGGGAGAAATTTATCAAGCTCCTGGACCAGCTACACAACTCTTTACGGATTGACCTGTCAAAGTATAGGGTATGTATAAAATTACTTCCCTAATGGTAAAGCTGGTGGCTGGATCAACAAAAGCACTGCTACTCGAGTTCTGGTCCATACATTCATGGGTTGCTTTCAAAAAGATTGGATTAGACCCGTCTCTGATCAGCATATGGTGGCAGACAAGCTCTCTCCGTAATGGCCATGTCCTCCGTCTCATCAGGTGGCTACAAGTACATGGTCCTATTAAAGCAGTGGCTTCGGAAGGGAGCAGCTGCCGGGCCCGTGAAATTCAAGTCAGAGAAGCTGGCTTGTGTGGCTGTGGCAACTCTTTTTTAGCAGGAAGGAGACTGTCAATGGGGTCATCTTTATAGATGTCACCGGGACTTAGTTATAGAAATTTTTAAGACCTCTTCAAAGTGAACTGGTGAGGAGGAGGCCAAAGAAATTGTGCCAAGGGTTTTTTTTCCATCACGGCGATGCACCCCCCTCATTTTTTGAGGGGAACAAAATGGGCTGTCATAGAACAATTACCTTGGGAAATCCTGTTCATCCTATACCTTTATCTGACCTCCTGGAAACTCCTCCCCACTCCTGTCCCAACTCAATGAACATTTAAAAAGAACACAATTTGAATTTCTGGGGGTTGCTAAACCTGCTATTTTGATGTGGTGTAAGTTGAAGAGTATAGATTTCTTCACACCAGGGTGAAACACCACCTTCAGAAGCGTATAGACCTAGATGGAGGATATCTTGAGAAACAGTAGCTTCATGCTGTGATATTTTTGTGTCGCAATGCTTTTTATCTTGTGTGGTGTTTGGTCCAGATGGTTTCTTTGACATTGCACAAGGCATGCCCTATGTAATGGAAATGAAAACCCAAGAATAGAAACAGAACATGGTTAGAGATCGTGCCAGAAGGTAAGCCCTTCAGATCAGAAAGCCCTCAAAATAGGGCCGAGAAAGCACTGCCTTCTCAAAGCAGAGTCAACCACGATGACACAGACGAACCAAAGCCTGTTGTGTGAGTAAAGCTTCAGGAAGTCTTCCTTGACTGATGGGGTCTGACTCAAAATGATAAGAGAGAGCAGTACACATCAGCTCTTTAATAATAACTTAATCATCTTTAATCATTGGAACTTGAACTGTATGAAGTATGGATTGAGGAAAATTGGAAGCCATGAAAATGAGAAGGAATGCGTACAATCAATATTATAGGTGTTAATGACGTGAACTGCAGTGGTATTGCCATTTTGAATCAGGAAATCATATGGATTACTATGCTGGGAATTACATGATCAAGAGGAATAGAATCACATTCAGCCTCAAAAAGGATGTTTTAAGATCTGTTTTGAAGTACTGTACTGTATGTGATGGAATAATATCTATCCCCATACAAGGAAATCCAGTGAGCACAACTATTACTCAAATTTATGCACCAAACATTAAAGCTAGTGATGCATAAACTGAATTCTAACCAATGTCCTCAAGAACAGATTTGATGCATTAAACACTGATGACAGAAGACTTGGTGAGGTAGTTAGTTTATTGTGCCAACCTGGCTGATAAACACATGTGGGGTTAATTGAAGGGCAGAGAGATAAATGGCTCGGTGAACCTCGCCTTTCTAGTTCTCAGGTCTCTTGCTTTGTGATGGTTGGACCAGAGTGCAGCTGCCTTAGCCAGTTCCTGCTTCAGCTGGCAAGGCTCACTTCCTGCAAGACATCCCTAAGGAGAAGCCACATGGACTTACCCGATGCAGCCCTGGGTGCTGGAGCAGCTGTGTGGAGACCCCTGCCAGCACTGAGATGCTTACATATTCACTAGGCTTTCCTCCTGCAGTCGGCATCATTGCATCTGTTTTGTGAGATGGAGGAGGACTTTGTAGATTGGTGTCAGACATATGGGTTAATGTTGGACTTGGGGGCTTGGGCAGCACTGGGTTGGGATGTTTTCATGATATGCACTTAACCTTTATATAAAACTCTCTTACACATATGAGTTTCTATAGATTTGTTTCTCTAATGTACCCAGACTAACACACCTGGTGACCTATGGGATGATATCAGTACCATGTCATACATGAAAAAAGCAAAAGGTCATTAAGGAGACAGGAAAGAAGTATCAAAAGAACATGGAAAAAATTCAGAGTCATGGTGCAAAAAAGATACAAGTCAACCTTCAAACACTTCAACAGATAGCATATGAGCAAGAACCAATGGTACTGAAGGAAGGGAGCCCAAGTGGTACAGAAAGCATTAGCCAAAAACTAGGCTCCAGGAATGGGTGGGATACCCATTGAAATGCTTTCACCGCAATGAATGTACAAATGCGCTTTACACAATTGATGTATATATGGATTGTGATAAGAGTTGTATGAGCCCCTAATAAAATGATTAAAAAAAAAAAAAGAAATGTTTTCACCAGCTGATGAAGCCCTGGAAGCACTCACTGGTCCATGCCAAAAAGTTAGAGAGAGAGCCCATAGGCGTTCGACAGGAGGAGATCTGCATTTGTATCCATTCCAAAGAAAGGGGCCCTTCAGAATGAGCAAATTGCAAATCAGTATATCCTTGATATCACATGCAACGAAAAGTTTGCTGAAGATCGTCCAGCAAAGGTTACAGAAGAACATTGACAGGGAGCTGCCAGTGGTCCAGGCCAGTTTCAGAAGAGGATGTGGAAGAAGGGATATCTTTGCTGATGTCAGATGGATCTTGGCTGAAAGCAGAGAATAGCAGAACGATGTTTACTTGTGTTCCATTGAGTATGCAAGAACATTCAACTCTGTGCACTGTAACAAACTATCGCGAGCCTTGATCAGAATGGGAATTCCAGAACACTTTGTTGTGCTCATGGGGAACCTGTACATGGATCAAGAGGCAGGTGTGCAAACAGAACTAGGGCATAATGCAAAGTTTAATATCAGGATTATATTTGCTGAGCAAATAATCAAACAAGTTGGATTATGTGAAGAACTCAGGATCAGGTTTGCAGAATGGCTGCACTATGCAGATTACACAACTTGCTTGCTGAAAGAGAAGATGACTTGAAGCACTTGCTGATGACCCATCAAGATTAGAGCCTTCAGTATGGATTTATGATTCAAGGTCAAGATCAAAATCCTTAAAACTGAACCAATCGTTAAAATAATATGTTAAATGTAAAAAAGATGGACATTTTCCAGAGTTTTTTCTTGCTTGGCTCCAAAATCAATGATCAGAGAAGCAACAGTCATGTTATCAAAAGACGTGTTGCATTGAATAAATCCGCTCTAGAACTCTTCAAAGTTTTCAGAAGCAAGGAGGATACTTTGAGGACTAAGGTATGGCTGGACCAGGCCCGCAGTGTTTTCCGTTGTCTCCTCTGTATGTGAACGTTGGACATTGAATAAATAAGACTGAGGAAAAATCAATGCATTTGAACGATGATGTCCAGAGAATAATTGAAAGTAGCATGCACTGCCAAACTGGGGGGATGGCATAGGATTACATGATGTTTCATTCTACTGAACCACAGGGATGTTATGAGTCTGCACTGAGTCCGTGGCAGACAATAACAAACAACAGAAAAGTACAATGCTGGAAGAAGTAGAGCCCGAGTGTTCCTTAGAGGAAAGGAGGGTGAGACGACTTCTCACTTATTTGGACATGTCATCAGGAGACACCTGTCCCTGGAGAAGGGCATCTCCTGCTTAGTAAAGAGGAGAAAGGCCTACAACCAGGTGGATCGACACAGTGACAACAATGGACTGAAATAAGGATGACTGGGGGGATGGCATAGGATTAGATGATGTTTCATTCTACTGAACCACAGGGATGTTATGAGTCTGCACTGGGTCCATGGCAGACAATAACAACAGAAAAGTACAATGCTGACTTAAGCTCCTGTCATAGAAGAAACGTATCCTAAGTAAACTAACCACCCAATTTCCACTGTTGTCAAACACATTGCCCACATAACCCTGCAGCAACATTGTGTGTGTGTGTGTGTGTTGCTGTAACTGTAAAGTGTTTTAACACGAGCCATCAGTATTGGTGTCAGCCAATTCATGATGTAGACATGTGATCTAGACTTAATCCCAGTTCTCATATTGAAAAGCCGCCTCTCTTAGTGAAGTCAGCTCTTTCCCCAGTGTGTTAGATTCTTAGTGGGGGTTAATACTTAATTCATTCCTCATGTGTATCTGGGTACAGTATGTGTTTTGAAGTGGTCCACCTAATCTGATTAAACACTGAAGAAATATTGTAGGGTAGAATTTTGCAATTTAAAAACTATGTTCTCATTGTTCTTCTAGCCTTGTAACATCTTTAGGATGGAGAAAAAGATAATAACTAGTAGTGTGCTGGAGACAATCTCAAAAGCTAGTAGTTAAATTTTCAGGAATTTTGCAATCTACTTGGAAAACACAATGATAACTAAAATTTAAATTACATACATTTAAACTTAACATGATAAGAAAATTAATACACATTTAAAATGCATCACTTCCTAATTATTTTATTTCATCTTAGCATTCTTTTTATTCTGGAGGCTACCTTTCTGCCCTTTGGAAATGATGCTTAATAGAGAGCCGCTGGCATCTTTCCTGCTGCATATGTGGTGATGTTAGATTAGCTTCAAGTTATTCACAGTCAAACATGAGCAAATGCAATCAAAGGGGCTTGGTTTAGTGCTGATGCCAGAAGTCTTAGTTTAGTGACTCCAAGCTGTGTGATGGTAAATAGTTCAACAGGAGACCACTTGAAATTTTAAGGACAGTAAACATATTGGGAGAAGAGTTGAAGAGTTGACAATTCCATTTATTAAATTATGGCTGAAGAGAATTTGTAAAACAATTAAACAATAGCATTCTGAGAATCAGACTGGTATAGGACATTTTCTGCATTCTAATTAAATACAATATTAGAATTTGTAAGGTTTGACCAGCTTATATCACTGGGCTATATAGTGAACTATAGGAGCATCTTTTGTGTTGGAGCGCTGGTTTTAAATGTTCTCTTGCACACTACTAAATTCGGCTCACTTTTTAGATAATTAGTGAATTTTAAGGAGGTGTCCTTCTGAAACAAGAAAGTGATCAAGCCAAGATTTAAGTGTAATTCATCTTCTAAGACTAGGACTGCTTTTCCAACTACCTTGAACTGCTGGAGAATATTGAGTCTCAGCATCTCCCTATCCAATACCGTTAACTGCATTACAAGTAATGAAAGCATTGCTTGACAAAAATAAGCAATATGGAAGGTTAGACATATTAAATTCCTCTATTTTTTCCACCCTATATAACCAGTCTTGGGTGTCCTTTTAGCATTTTCTCGGTATGTAAAATCCACTGCTGTGAAGTAGAACCTGACTTTTCGTAGTGAATGCTAGAAGGAAAGGTACAATTGCCCATAAGGACGCCGAGGTCATCATGCCCGTGGAAGCAGTCTGCTGTGTCTTTCCTCCCACAGAGGGGCTATGGTGGGTTTGAACCACCAACCTGTAGGTAGCAACTGAGCATTTAACCGCTATACCACCAGTGTTCCTGCTTGTTACACACACACACACACACACACACACACACACACACGTGAATGCATGCATGTCATCATTTAGTTACCAAATAGCTTATACACCAAAAAGTTTACTTATCCAAAAATCCTAGTCTCTTCTACATCTTTCCGTTTTCAGCAGTGTCTCCAAAACATCTTTACTTATCTACATGTATTTTAGTGAAGAGCTTATTGAATGTCCTGATTGGGAGCTACTAGGCTTTCCAAATATGTTACACACTCAGCTGCCAGCTAAAAGTTTGGAGATTAGAAATTCACCCCAGGGTGCCTAGGTAGAAAGACCTGGCGATCTACTTCTGAAAAATCAGCTATTGAAAAACCTATGGAGTTAATGCCGCTCTAATATATAGAGAGTTGCCATGAGTTGGAATTGACTTTGAAAGCAACTTATGAAAAGAAAAAAAAAGAAGCAGGTACCTTTCATTTCAGATTTAGAGGCCTTCTGAACTCAGCAAATTCTGTCAAATAAAAGCTCAATGTTGGAACGGGGGTTAACATTGCGAGATGAGAATAACCATTGAAAGCGGTGTTTGGGGGCAAGCAGAGATGTGAGGCCACCTTGTCGGTAGGTGTTTGATGGTAATTTACCTGTGCGGTTTCTGTTTCTCCAGGAGAATTTTCCTGCCAGTAATGTTGAAAGACTGCAAGACCTGAAATCAACTGTTGACCTGTTAACAAGCATCACCTTTTTTCGGATGAAGGTAATCTCCTTTGATTTCGGTTACTGTTTTGATGAGCTCTGCCCTGGTCAATCCCAGTCTTATGCTTCCCTGATCGCGGCCTACGCTGCCTCCTGCATTTAAGTTGTGCAGCCTTTGCCTGCCTGAGCTGAGTGCATCTTCCAATACAGAGCGGCTTGAAGAAATTGTCTGTCCTAACCACCTAGGGTCTGCTGATACATTTAACTCACGTTTAATTATGCATCAAATCTCCCCAGTTAATCTAAGTGGGCATGGTCTTTTCAAAAGGATAAACGGAAATGGAGTTCACGTCTACCTATTTTAACTTAATTGAAAGGTGAAATTGCTGACTCTCCTGAGAGTATCTGGCCTTTTAAAAGTTATTTAATTTTACTAAATAATTCTAACTATGGTATTCTTCCTGAGGTGTAACCTTTCTGCTTACAGCTGCTTTCATGCCAGCCTGGTAATGTGTACCTGGAAATATATGTTGGAGAGAGAATATATATATGTATATATCTCCTCTGCTTTAATATCATAGGGATTCGCAGTAGTATCATGGTTAAGCATTGGCCTGGTAATGCCAGCCTGGTAATGTCTACCTGGAAATATATGTTACAGAGAGAGAGAGAATATATATATTTATATATCTCCTCTGCTTTAATATCATAGGGATTCGCAGTAGTATCATGGTTAAGCGTTGGCCTGCTAACTGCAAAGTCAGCAGTTCGGAACCACCAGCAGCTTTGTGGGAGTCTGGGGAATCCAGAGTGAAGTCTGGGAATGCCAACAAATATGCTAAACATTTGCCATTCTCCAATAGCAAGGTTGGCAGTGTTTCAAAACCCCTTTCCTAAAACTTTCCATTCCATTCTTCCCCATCCTCATTCTGAGCTAAAACCTGTTTCCTTGAAAAACAAAGAGTGTCCTCAAATTTGCACAATGGGCTCCGGCCTCTTCGAGCTACTTGGCCGCATCTGTGTCCCTCTACGCCTGCTTCTTTTGTGTTTCTATCAACGGACTATTTTCTTCAAAAGGGCCATCTCTTGTACCTTTGTCATTGACGTCATCTCCGCTTGCCTTCCAATCCATCAGCCCAGAAAACCTCCCTCTTCACCGAGCCACCAGTTTTCCCATCTCTCCACCTCCAAACTATTATGTTTCCACTTTCACCAAACCCTTCCTGGCTCCACTTTCCCCTGCAGGTCGTAACCAAGAGCCTGTTTCCTCTCGCAGCAAAGCTCCTCTAACTAGTTGCCTAAACGTTTGTTGTTTTCTGACCTCTTTACTACCGTGATCTTTTGAGTCCGTTCCTGCTTTGTTGTCTTTTTTAAAAATGATGACAAATAGTAAAACACACTTGGTTGTACAGTTGCGTAATTCATGATTAGTTTTAATAAGTACATGCTCATGTCAGCTGCACCACAACGCAGATGCCGAGCAGGCGATGAGCTTGTACTGCCTATTTAGGGTCAATGACTGCCGCCACACGTGGTTGTGCTTGTCTCAGCATTCTACATGAAGCATCGTGTGTCGGAGATACAATCATCTTGCTGGGTGTGTGTACCAATGCTCCATTTTACTTCTGAGTAGTATTTCTGTGTTATAGATGCATCAACCATCGTTTATCCATGCACTAGTTGACAGGCGTTGTCTTCTTTGGGTAAATATTTGGTATGCGATTGCTAAGGGGAACCCTCCTGGCAAAATGGTTAGTGTTGGACGGCTATGAAAGTGGAGTGTTTAAACTACCAACCACTCGCCAGGAGAAAAAAACCTAACAATCTGCTCTCCTAACTAGGAAACCCTCTGGAGAACAGTTGTAGGTCTGGGGATGCTGTGAGTCAGAATCTGCTCGATGGTCCCCCCCAGAAACAATATGTGATAAGTTCATGAGAAGCTGACAGATTGGTTTCCAAAGTGACTGCACACAGCAATGTATGGAAGTTCCAGTTGTCCTGATCCTTCTGCAGTTCTTCAGTATTTTCAATGATTTTGTTTTTTGTTTTTAATAATTTTCTTAACTTTTATCTGTTTCTATCGAGAACAACGGAACCCTGGTCGTGTGCAGGGATTAAAGTATTTGGCTGCTAACCAAAAGGCAGTTTGGACCCACCAGCAACTCTGCAAGAGAAAGATATGATAGGTTCTAAAGATGGATGAGGTTCTAAATATTAGAACCTTAGAGGTCAACTAAAACAGTTGACCTCTGTCCTATAGTATTGTTCTCAATTAGAGTTGAATAGGAATGTTTAGAATAGGAGCAAAGTTGTATTTTACTGTGGTGTTAATTTTATTTTCCTAATAACTAATGACACTCCACTCCTTTTCTTGTACTGATTCGTGACCTGAATAATATCATTTGTGGAAAATTATTTTAAACTCATTTGACAAGGCTTTTATTGGGGTTTTTGCTTTTCTGTTGAGTTTGAAGAGTTCTTCCTGGCTGGCTAATCTATGTGTGTGATTTGTCTTTTCATTCTCTACCAGTACCTTTTAAAATTTTTATGAAGGCTAATTTATTTTATTTATTTATGGAGAGTGTTCTTGTTGTTGTACATAAGAAATCTTGACCTAAACCAAGATCAGGAAGGATACTTCCTAGGGTTTCTTCTGAAAGTGTCATTTTGCTCTTTATATTTTTATCTATATTACATTTTTAAATATTTTATAAGTTTATGAATATTGTTTCAACATTGTTCATTGAAAATTCATTATTTTTCAATGGCCATAGCATCATTTTAAAATAAAAGTCAATTGACTGGATCATGAGGGGATTTCAAAATTTTCTTGGAAACGTTCCATTATCTTTCTATTCCAATTTTTCCATGATTTTTTGAAGTTCTCTTGACTTTGTGTGAATCAACTTCTGAACTCACCACAATGCTCTGTACTTTAACCCTTAACCCCCTGTCTTGATTACTTTAGCTCTATTATAACTCATAAAACCAGATTTTATTAATACACCATTTGCTTCTTTTGAAGAATGATTCAAGCAATTTAAATAATATTTTGCTTGGGATTTTGCTTAAACCTATAGGTTGACCTGGGCAGAATCACTATTTTACCAATAACAGATCATCTGATTTTATCTTCTTGAGCCCAACTCAAACATTTACCCTACCACTTTGCCAAAATTACTCATGGCCTCTTTTTTTTTGCTAAATCTAGTGGTTGTCAGTCCTGGTCTTCCACATTTAACATTCAGCAGTATTTTACAAATGGAACCACTCCTTTCATCCAGGGACTATCTCTAGGCTTCTGAGACACCTGCTGCCTTTCTCTCCTACCCACTGCCAGTCTCCATCGCTTTGGTCTTTCCTGTCTGCCTGACGTCCTAGGGTTAGATACCCAGGGCAATCCTGAACTGGTCTCTGCCCATACCCACTCATCTTTTTTCTTTACATTCTTATACCGATCATTTCCAACTATTTTTCCCTAAAGTCACGACGTGTCTACTGAACCCCAGACTCATTTATCCAAATGTCTACTCTTGTATCTACACTTTTATGGCCCTTTTGCTGCCTTCTGACTTCACCTATTCTCTAACAATTCTAAGTAAATATTCCACATAACATTTCGCTTCTTTTTGTCTATTTCTTATACTATCCACTAGAACTTGAGTTCTACATGGGAAAGTGTTTTTGTTTATTTTGCTTATTGCTGTATCACTATTGCCTGGCACAGAATGGAGGATAAATATTTGGTGAACCATTGAATGGGACCAATGAGTTAATTAATCTGTAAGTGATCACTGTAAGTGTTCTAATTTGAATCCTTACAACTATGGTTATTTTCTAAAAGTTATCAAGTAAGAAAGCTGTAATGGATGCTTCTACATTTAAAACACTTCCTGAACACAAACATAAATTAACTAGAAGGGATTTTAAAATATTTTACTTATTTATACTGGATGAAAATGTTCTAATTTTGAGTTTAAGAATATAATTTGTTCACTAGGTTTTGGAGCTACAAAGCCCCCCAAAGGCCAGCATGGTGGTGAAGGACTGTGTCAGAGCTTGCCTGGACTCTACATACAAGTACATTTTTGACAGTTGCCATGAACTTTACTCCCAGCTGATAGATCCGGTAAGAAAAGATGCATTTCTCTACACTTTTCTATTTCTAATGCCTGTTTCAATGAGCTCAGAATGACAGTGAAAGGGATGCCATGTTTAATGAATGTCCTCTTAACCACCGACTTCTGAATTTCCCTCTTCTTTTTTGCATTTGCATCTTGCTTACATACACATTAATGCATTCTTTGCAATAACTGTATAAAATAGTGGTAGACATTATGGTTCAAGTTTTTCAGATGTTGTCTCTCAAATCTGTTTTAGAAGAATTAAGAGGTTTCCCCAACATCACCCAATGGGAAGTCATTACAATTGGGAAAAGAATTTGGAATTCCAACTTCTGAGCATATGTTCTTCCCTAATTCATGCTGCTTCCGTTGCTTTCTCTACTTTGTAAAAGTCGTAGTTAGGGAAATTTTTATAGAGCAGGGAAAATTGGAATATATCATTTTATTGCTATGAAATAGTTCAGAAATACATCAGTACAGAAAGTTAGCAAAACACCCATAGAGTTGCAAGATAAGCATATGCTCGGTTAGCTACGTTTACATCTATGCTTTACTGTTTGTAAGATGTTGAATGCTACACATGAACTAGCATTTTCCCTTATACTTCTCCCAGCCTCCATTCCCCTCCCATCCTGCTGAGATGAGCTATATTCTGATATGGAAAGTTTGAAAATCGGCTTACTTGTTCCATTGACACTTCAGATTTGTCTTCTATGAACTACCTTTAAGTCTTTGCTAAATTTTCTGTTGACTTGCTTATCGTTGTAACTTGTACAAAATCCTAAAATGTATTCTATGGCCAATAATACGTTTATGGTAATGTGGATTTCATTTATAGTTTCCCTATTTCTAGTGATGTGTCTTTTGGTTGAAATTTTCTACTACACTGTGATTTGCATATTGCTATGGATTAGGATTTGGGTCCCTCACAAAAGGTTGGGTGTTCACACCCATCAGCCATCCAGCAACTGTTTGCTCCCATAAAGATTTACCGTAGCGGAAAGCCGATATAGGGTCTCCACTAATGAGAATCTACTCAATGGTATGAAATTTAGGTTTGCTTTATAAAATGGAATGTGTTCCACTAGGTTTTTAACACGTATACATTTGAGAGAATCTTCCTTAAAGAATTCAGCTGCTCCAGTAGCTATTGAACTTCTTGATTACATGGGCAGAGCATGTTATAGAAGACAAACCTTTGATAAGAGTTGTATGAGCCTCCAGTAAAATGATTAAAAAAAATACAAAATTTAAAAAGAGAAGAAAAAGACAGACCTGGGTAGAAAGAGCATAGGGTGTCTGACTCTGAAACAAGGTTTCCTATCAAGTCAATTAATTTTAATAGGAGGAAAAATACCAATCCTGGAATTTTCCGTTGTAAACACAAAGCAATGTATCATCAAATATTTTTATTATCAACCCTGTTAGATATGCTCCAATTTAGAAATGTGGTCACCTGACATTTCTATAGATATTAGTCCATTTACTTGTTTGTGTCTCTTCTGAATAGCTTCCCTTCTCTTTTCCTCTCCTAAATTTTCTTCTATATTTTCAATATTTTAGTATTTACTTTATCTAGGAGATGAAATCCAAACTCTTCATTTTACTCTATAAATTACCCTTTTATAAAATAACACAAACCATCTAACCCAAACTTACCCATCTCAATTTTCTGCTCCGTATAGACCCTACCTTAAACTGGTCCCTTCTCATGAACTCCATATTGCTATAACTTCCATCGATGTGATGGGATGTTTCTAGGAAGCACATGTGTCCCTAATGGGAAACAACGATCAAAAGAAAATGGTACTTACCTAAATTGCTAACTGATTTTTATTTTTAAGTAGCTATCTCTGGATTCTATATAAAAATTCTGCCACTCTGAGGGAAATTTGGTGCTAGACTATAAAATCTAAGAAAAAAGTTCATGAGCATTGTTATCATTCAACGTTCTAAAGGACATTGGACATGAGTAACTTAGGAAATTCCAATACTCCCTAGATCTCTCCTGGAGCTATTTGGTAATAGATTCCAGTTCATGTGTCAGTTTACTTCAGCTCCATTCTGCTGGGCAATCAAGGTTTTTTTTTCTCAGATCACAGATGACATTTCATCAAATCTTGATAATTTCACCTTCAAAATGGAATATATTTTCTTCAGAATATGTCCGGAAGCATTACTTTTCATCATCGTCATGTTTTCACCTTGGTCCAGGCCACTATCCTTAGCATGAATCACTCTACAACCCTATACTAGAGTTCACTGCTCCCACCCCCCACCCCCGCCCCACTTTGTCGGTCCTCAACTGAGCAGCCCGATGACCTTTTGTATAAAAGTTCCTGCAAGCCACTCCTTTGCATGGAATAATTTCTGGAGCATCTTAATTTTAGTCAGAAAAATTGAAAGTCTTTACAATGCCCTTCAAGATCTCATAGCATCTGGCCCATGCTCTCCTTTACACCCCCTTTCTTTCTTTCTTTTTCTTTCTTTCTTTCTTTCTTTCTTTCTTTCCTTCTTTCCTTCTTTCTTTCCTTCTTTCTTTCCTTCTTTCTTTCCTTCTTTCCTTCTTTCTTTCTTTCCTTCCTTCCTTCCTTCCTTCCATCCTTCCTTCTTTCTTTCCTTTCTTTCTTTCTTTCTTTCTTTCTTTCTTTCTTTCTTTCCTTTCTTTTTTTCCTCAATTACCCAGGAGAGTATGGGGAGTTAGAATGAGGGAAGTGGGTAACGTGTGAGCGGTAGGGCTCACGTGGGAGGCCACAGAGGCTTCTGTGCAGAGGGTTCTGAGAATCAGAAGTGAGTAGGTACAGGAGATCCGGATGCCATTCTGCAGGGCCTATGCTGTTCACCCGTTAGGCTCAACAGGGAGTTGCATGGGACTCTGAGCAGGGGTGGGATTCAGCCAGTTTGCCCAGATTTATCACAACCGGTTCTTTTTTTCTTCAGGGCAGAGACACGCTTGTGAAATTTCATCCCCTTTCTATATGCCATCCTACACCCCGAGGGCACAGTATTACTTAGAGGAACAGAAAATACATAATGCGATATCCCAAGCACTTAACAACAGCACCTGGAACATATTAAAACCCCTTTGCCCTTCTGACTCATAGCAACCCTCTAGAACCCAGTAGAGCTGCCCCCATCAGTTCCCCAAGGCGCGTGCGCGCGCGCACACACACACACACACACACACACACACACACAACCACGTTTGTTGAATAGATTGAGTAAATGGATCCAGTATTATTTTCCTTACATAGGCAATAAAAATTCAAATGTACATTTGACCAATTTTAAATAAGGATAGAAGAAATGACCCCCCTCTACACAAGACTGTTGAATTTACAATGGACCATATGGCCAGATTATGGCCAAGGGGATAATGAAAGATTTGATCCTAAAAGTTCTGATCCTAAATGCTTCTCCGATATCCCCCAGCTCTCTTTTCCTCTGCTGCAGTAACTTTGAGGACACAGATTCCAAATGACCTAGTTGCCAGTTTAAGAAATGTCGCTCACTGTGATTTGTGGCCACCAAAAAATCTGCCATGCTTCAATTGATAGATATTCGCATCCATTTGCCCACCTTCCAGTTAACTATCTGTTTAAAAGATGCCCATGTTCATGATTCTCAATGATTCCCTTTTCATCTATGGGCTGATTTCGAAGCCTTTCGCCACTGTGAGAAGGACATTCAAGGTCAGAGTCCTGAGTATCTACCTTTATTGCCACCTAATCTCTAGTCAGACTGGGCATGGTTGCAGTTTGATTCTGTACACTAAATATTACGACGCCTACATTATCTCCGTGTACTTAGTGTGTTTCCACCTCCCAACATCCCATCTCATGGTGAACTCTAGCTTTTCTGATCTATGTATATTGCATGCTTCTACTTTCTGCTCCCCAGATGTGTTGACAAGACCACTAATGAACTTTTAATACTAAATTGAATAAGTGCATTAAATAAGAACTAATTGGTCAATGCCCAAAGTTGTGCCTGACACAGAATAGAGTTGGTAAAGTAATGAAAACAAATATATCCTATTTTTTCTGCTTTTTTTT
>NW_022103905.1:12766500-12768492 GCF_000313985.2 Echinops telfairi
GTAGGGAGGAGGCTAAATAAGTCTTTAAAAAAATGCTTTGGGATGACACAATTCAATCCACGGAAACCAATCACTGAAGATTTGTTCTGGAGACCAATAGAAATGTTACCCATCGATTTCGATCCCCCCTTCGACCCACTAGATCAGAGGCTTGTTAATGTAGAAACAGTCTACAAAATGGCATAAAAAAACAATAAAAAAGACTTTTGTCTAAAGTGCTGATGATATCTTTTGAACTTTAGATGTTTGTTGAATTTTATAATTCTCTTGTTACTGTAACATAAAAATAGGTTAGATGGAACATAATCTAGATAAATAAAGTATAGGTTAGATGGAAAAAACATAACTTGCAAATAAAACTATCATATATATAGAAACACTAATAAAATCTATAGACAAGCTATTGGTTTACATAAGAATCATGTTCAATAAATACAAGAATAATTTCATTTCTCTATTCACAAAATTGTGGCACTGCACATTAGGAGGGAAAGGAATAGACTATTTTTTAGTCGTATTAGGAAAATTAACACATCAAATATAGGAGAAAGAGAACAGAAACTGCAGTTAGCTGACACTACACACAATGAGAACTCAGGATGATTAAAGAGCCAAAGGTGGAAATGATTAAACATCACAACAAAACCCACGGACACCAATCAACTTTGACTCATAGCTAGTGTATAGAGGGACACCAGTACCACCAGTCTTGATGGGGGAAGGTAGCCTCTTCTTTCTCCCTCTCTTACAATAATAATATAGGAAAATAAATTTGTGGCACCAGATAGGGAAACATTCCTTAAAATCTAAAGCATACATTTTTTGAATAGAAAAGTTGACTACTTTGATAATAATATTGAGAGTAAATTTATAATGAGATAAAGTTGAATAAATTGCTTTAAAACAAAAAACACGTAAGACTGCACCTGGTGGGGCTCCTTTTGATGGAAGAAGATGGCTTCGTGTTTCTCTCAAGAAGGGGCTGTCAGTTTTGAACCACCGACCTTGAGGTTAGCAGTCAGTGAGGGGAAATTATAGGGTAGAAGAGATGGTTACACGAGTTGGAATCTTGTTTCTCTTGCTCATCAATGGTTTCTTAATATGTAGCAAATAACAAACATAAGGCCATTTTAGTTGGACAGAATATTCTAGTTAGGATTCTTATTCATAATGCATGCAAATGAAAACCTTGAGACTTTTATTTCAATTTGTAGTTCTACTAGACACCAGAGGACTTAGCAAATAAACCAATGTGCAGCCACAGTTTTCTCATCACAAAATATGCCCTATGGTATCGTCTTTTTGTACGGTAGAGTTAAACCAAGCCAAACCTGCTACCATCAAGTCAATTCTGACTCATGGCAACCCTACACCACACAGTGGGACTGCCCCTGTGGGTATGTGTGGCTAAAAATATTTATGAAAAAGGATTGCACAGTGGGTGGTGGATTTGAACCTTGAAGTTAGCAGTCCAACTACTACATAGGTTATTAGGTCCTAAAATCAGAACAAATATGTTTGAAAACACCAAATGAAGTAGAGGGCAGTATAGAAGGATAACTACAAAATAAAAACATGCTGATTATAGAATTCAGATTAAAATAGCGTTCTGGAGTTTCACTGAAGTGTGCAGACTTTGAGTTGAAAAGCAAATGTAAAAAGCTAAAAGAGGTTAAAGATCCCGTACCATTTAATAGGACCCCCTACAGTAATGCTTGATGAATTTTAAAAATCATTCATAGCTTTACAGAAAACACTGATATTATCATCATTGTTTTGACTTTGTGTACACCTATGTGGGGGTACTACCCCCCAACCCCCCCCAAAAAAGCTCTGAACAGCAGAGTATGCATTTTTCCCACTAGGCAAGGATCAAGCAACTCACTGTAAGTTAGTGCACCCAGTGGCATTGCCTGGGAAGGTTCTCTCCAGTCACAGTGAATTTTTTCATAAAAGCAGTTTGGCTCAAACCTTGTTCTTTTGTGATGACTG
>NW_022103905.1:12776750-12777549 GCF_000313985.2 Echinops telfairi
TATACTGAACCCTCAGTGACTCATCTCCCCACTACCCCTCTGCCCATCTCTAGACAACTGTTTTTTTATAACTTTGGTCTTTCCTCGATTTTTGTCAGAGGATTCGCTGTGCTGATTATAGTGTTGCTCAAAGATGCCTTGAACAATTTAGGCATCAATCATCGTGGTGGTTGCTGAAATCCTGGGAAGGGTGCTTAGTATTTGGCCAGAGAAGCTCCAAAGATTGACTTTCGCCCACTGCTTCTAGGGTAATGTTAACCCCCTTCCCAACTGTGGCATTTCATAAAAGAGCACTTAATGCGTTTCCTATTGAATGCAAGGGGACTTCAAACATGTATGGGAAATCCCATTGTGTTTTATTCTCATTTTTCCACATGTCTTGAAGCTTCCTCGTAGAAGGTAGGGGGTAGCTAGGCGCTAGGCAGAGCAGGATGAAGCCCAGAGCCTTCCTCTGAACATCTTCTACAGCCATGTTCAGATCACATCTGCATCACCTGGCATCTTATTAAAAAGATATAATCCCAAGTCCCACCCAGAAGCTATTGAATCAGAGCCTAGCCATTTGCGTTTTCACTAAAGCCTCAAACTGATTCTGATGCACACTCATTTTGAGAATGACTGATCCAATGCATGACTCAGAACTATAGAGGTAGTTACAATAAAATATGGAAGGCATTCTGTGAGCACATAAGAAGTCTGTCTAATAGCCTGGGTCAGTTTAAGGAAGATTTTAGTGAGGAGAAGACTTTCCATACCTGTAAAGATTTATAGCCTCAAAAGCCCAAAGGAATCATTGCAC
>NW_022103905.1:12778802-12781919 GCF_000313985.2 Echinops telfairi
AGAGGCATCAGCTCCCAACAAAGACTTGAGCGCTGGGCATTTAAGCTCAATTTGTTGTTCATTTTTCTTAGACCTCGGGAGCCGACTGGGGTTTAATGCCATTCTGTTCCCATTCAAATTCAATTCAGTCTTATCATTTTTGTATCTGGTGCTTTTGCAATTTGATTGAACTGATGACAGTTTGTACTTTAAATGAGGGGGATTCAAGCATTTCAGATGAATAGTGTTTACATGAGAACATACACATCTAAATAAAAAAAGAGTAAGACCTTTGAGGAGAACAGGGATTTCTAGATTTAACATTCACCTCAGACCTCTAGAAGTATGATGCAGCACTCATAATATTTATCATCCTCTTTATTAAATAACTTAGTGACCCTTATTCAATATCATGTATCTGGAAGGTGCTGCTGACATCTTTTCAGGTCGCGATTGCCTCTCACCAGTGCCCGATAATAGTGTGAATTCGAAAGCCCTGAATGAGTGTAACTACCATGCTACCATAAGACGATCAAACCGAATCATAACTGCTTTGTCCACGACTGCGTTTCCATATGTTGATAGTGACCAAGCGCACACTCTGATGAACTCCCAAAGAATCTCGCCACTGAGATAGTGCAGCTCCAGTCATTCCAACGTTAAAGAACGTCTCTCCTCTTTCTTTCCCCTTGCTCTGGAGAGTAAATACGGAGACCTGAACCATCACCATCAGATCTTCAGCCCCAGGCCAGTCTCATGGTCCCTTCAATTCGGTCCTGTCTTCACTCTGTTCTTTCTTGATAGATAGATAGATAGATAGATAGATAGATAGATCTATATCTATAGATATAGATCTATCTATCTATATAACTTTTTATTATGATTTAAAATTTTAGAGTGAATTGGTTGTCCGTCCGGTCAACAATTCATACACTGACTGCATTCCCTAAGACGTACCAGCCCTCTTCCCACTTCTGCCCTCCCTGTGCTTTACCATCAGTGTCCATCCTTCCTTCCTGCTTCTGAGGATTTGTACCCATAAGCAAATGCTGTCTGTCCTTTGGAGTTGTACGGATGATTGTTCTAAGGAGTGCATACCCCTTGGATGTTATTCTTGCCCTCCAAGCCTGTGTATTTTTTGCCTGAGAGCTGAGTCAGAGGAGAGAGGATTGTTCCAGGACTGAAGAGTTGCTAAGGGCCGTAGTCTTGGGAGTCCACATCTCCATCAGGCCAGGAAGCCTCGTCAGTTGTAGGAGTTACTGTTCCACTTTGTTCTTGCACTCTGCTCTGGACCCTCTTTTGCGATCCTTTCCAAGTCACTAGCAGGGGGTTCACGGAGGTCCCTGGACTAAATGTTCGCATATGTCTTCTACTTCCTTCACTCTTATTTTATGGTAATTTTGTGCTGTGTCCGGTGGGGGGTGGGGGGTGGGAACAAAGAGCATGCAGGTGGGGCGGGCACGACTGGTATCTGTGTGGTCACTCTACTGCATGGCATAGCTGGATGCAGGAACACCAGCCCCAGTTCTCTTTGGGGCACTGAAAGCTGGAAGAGCAAGGAGGTGCCCATGCACCATGCATGGCCCAGGAGTCTGGACGCCCCTGTCAGTGGGCCATGTCAGTAGAGGGACAGTAATTCAGAGCATGGGTAGCCACGTGGTAAGTTACAATCCTCTGTCCCGCATTCAGTCCCGACCAAACCCTAGCCTAGTGCCTCTTCCTTTGTTTTGAAAGCTTTTATACACGCACCCCATTGAAAGGTTTTCTCGTTAACAAATTTCTCATGTTGAATGATAGTTGACCTCCACATATAAGATTCTCCATATTTAATTCAAGCAAAGGGCTTCTTTCCTGTGTGAAATGTCTGATAATGCTGTAAGGCATGCTTCTGGCTGAAAGCTTTACCACATTCTCCGCATACATGAGGTTTCTCTCCATGACGAGTTTGTAGATGAGTTCTGAGATCTGCTGGCTGAGTCAAGCCTTTGCCACGTTCACCACATACATGAGGTTTCTCCCCAGTGTGAGTTCGCTGATGAACCGTGAGGTCTTTCTTCCTGATAACGGCTTTGCCACATTCACCACATACGTGGGGTTTCTCTCCAGTATGAGCTCACTCGTGTTCCTTGAGCCATGCTTTGCTGTGTAAGCTTTGCCACGTTCCATGCATGTATATGGTTTTTGTCCTTTATGTGCTGTGCGATTACGTGCAGTGAGGGTGACCACTTTGTCGTCTTTGTGCCCACACCGACTGCATTCATAGGTCTTATCTAGTATATGAACGAACTGATGTTCACAGCCAAGACTCCTTGAGGAAGCAGTCCCACATTTATCACCATGTGTGGTCTCTCCATTATGTCAGATTCCTGATGCTGAATGCATTGTGACTTCGTGCCCCTGGATTGTTCACACTCAGGGAACTTCATTGCAGTACAAAATTGCTCCTGTTCAACAAGGAAAAATGTTTTCTCATCTCCACTGAGCACAACGGACTTCTTTATTTAGCTGTTCTGATTCAGTGCCAGAATGATTGAATCTGATTTTCCAATTTTTTCATGTAAGCCAAATATCTCATACATTTATTTCAGAGGAAAATAATTTTTGTGCGGATGAAGAATATTTTCCAATGTATTAAATTTATAGCATTGTTCGGTTCTGTCCACGCATTTTTCGTGTTGCAAGTGCTCAAACAAATGATCATCAGCTTTCTGGATCTCAATGGAAACCAGGTTCCTATCATTCTCCAGCGTCATATCCTGATAGAGAGCCTTCCGAGCAGGGTTCAAGAGCAGCCATCATGCCAGGTGAACTCTACTGCCACGTGATGGAATGTCAGTGATTCCAGTCATCCCAATAACTTACCCTTACTTCCGAAAAGTTCCACCCTGCACTCTGTTCTTTTTCTTTTTTAATCATTTTATTGGGGCTCCTACAACTCTTACCACAATCCACACATATGTCAATTGTATAAAGCACATTTATACATTCATTGCCCTCATCATTCTCAAAACATTTGCTTTCCACTTGGGCTCTTGGAATCAGCTCCTCATTTTTCTTTTTCCCCCTCCCTCTCTGCTCCCCCATTGCTCATGAACCCTTGATAATATGTAAATTATTATTTTATCATACCTTACGCTG
>NW_022103905.1:12783280-12790475 GCF_000313985.2 Echinops telfairi
AGTTATATTTGCCTTTGCAACACTTTTTTTATTGCAATGGTCTTCACTTCCCTGGGCCATAGTCAACGGGGGTTCAAAACCCAAAATCAAAACTTGCTACCATTGGGTCCAGACCAGCTGGTAGCCCCCGGGGTGTTTCCAAGACTATAAATTGTTATGGATGTAGCAGCCTCACATTTTCCCCTGCAGAGCAGCTGGCAGATTTGAACTACTGACCTTGTGGCTAGCAGCCCAACATGTAGCCCCTATGCCACCAGGGCTCCTTATAGAGGCCTAATCCGTGCCGGGACCCTGAAAATGACTTCGGGCTTCCATTGTGATCTACAGTCTTCTGTGAAACAGGTGTTTAGAATTTAAGCTCTGGTACTTTTCTTTCTTCAGAGTTGGATTTTCTTTTTGACGATGCTTGGATCCTAAGGCTGGTGCACTTCCTCATCTTCCATGTCGACTTAGTTAACACCTCACGTAGATGGCTGCTTGTTTGAAGACAAGCCTTTAAGACCCCAAACGATATTCTTTTGGATAGCTGGGTACCATCTGGTTTCTTCACCACATGTTGCGTAAAGCACCCGTATCTTCAGTGGTCTTTTCATGAGGGCAAGTATCAATCAGAACTAATGATAGAGAACATTATTAATCATCCCCTTGGGCATAAGGTAATTCTATTGATTATGTCATTAATTTAGCAAATAGTACAGAATTTTAAAACTGTTAAGGAAAAGAAATTATACATGTGTCGGTTGGCTTCTCAAACTGCAACACACGAATTATTGGCTTGCATCAGTTTGATGCCTCCATGACTGGACATTATTTACACAAAAAAATGGGAGTTGGTGATAGAGCAAAATTTCGATAACATTTTTTTTCATTTTAATTTTTTTTTACTGATTCAACACAGCTTATTACTGAACTGCACTTTCACCTTCACATGGATTATGTCAAAGAGCTGGAACAAGTTGGGGGGATTAGGGAGGAGAGGGAGAGGCACCCCTCAGGAGCCGGGACCCCTGGCGGGCTTCCCTAGCCCAGGGCAAAGGAGAGAGCATCAAGCTGTCCAGTCTCCGGGGCCCCAGCTCTCCACGTGCATGCGCACAGCAAGCCAGCAGCTCCTCACACATAGATACAGACACGCTTAACAAAAATAGTATATCATCTTCACAAGGAATAAAAACTAGTCTTGAGTATGTACAGCAGAGAGCCCCGGGTGGCCAGGACCCCAGGGACGAGACAGGCCGTGGGTGGAGCAGAGCAGGGAGGGAGGTTGGTCTGAAGGGTCCCTGGCCAGGCCACTCTGGCCTCGGCAGCCCTGCTGCCCAGGCCAAGTGTGGGTGGGTGACTCCAGCCCCTCTACCCCGGGCGCGGCATCTCCTTCCTGCTCGAGGTAGGGAAGGCCTGAGGTTCCTCCCTCTGGCCAGGAGGCAGAATCATGCCTACCCGCTAAAACGTGTCATCAAGAAGCACAGAGAGCGTGCAAATAGTAACTATATGGTAGTGCAGGGGCATCATTCACTGGGCATCCACAAGCAAGAAATCCAAACCAAATCCGCCTCCAACTCCATAACCTTGGGATAGCATCCATCTTCTCATAGTAGGGAGTGTCGGTCTTAAATGCAAGGGAGTATGTGAGTTCCTTATTTCTGCAACTGGTGGGTTTGAGGTGAAGCCCAATTCACTTAGTGGGGTTTCCACCTCGAATCCTCCAGGAGTGACTTATGAAGGATGTTATGTGCCTGGGAAGACAGAGCCTAAAGTCCCAGTAATCTACAGCACATGGCCTGGGTCACTAAGAACTGGGTAGAAACTAGATCAAATGTGCCCAATTAGGGCATGTTTGTACTGGGCATGTTCTCCCCTGGGGTTCCTATTAGTATTGTTAAGCACTTTTACTCCATGAGAAATAGTTCTTCCTGATATATTGGATGTATTATTTCCTATTTTTATTAATGACACCCTTTAAAATCAGGTATCGGTTCCTCTAATACAATGGCCTTATTTTTATCTTGCAAGCATCTGTTGATTATACTTAGTCTGTAACTTCAAGTCATTGTTGATGTTTCATATACTTATGATTTTGCCATTGAATCGTATATGTGCTGTAAAGCAGATTTGGTTTTATCACAGGGCAAAAATGTTACAGGGGAGCTGGCAGTTCAGCGTTATGTATGTTCAGCCCATCCGGGTTTCCCTTATGGTCTCACAAATGTGCATTTTAATCCCACTTTGTGTTTGCCCTGTCATTCATTTACCAGCCCTCCTGAGTCAGTGCCTCAGGATGAGAAGCACGCTTATCCAAAAAAGCATCCTACTAGAGGTTACTTCGGTGCAACACCACCACCCCCCACCACACACACACACACACACACACACACACACACACCTGTTAGAATTGCCCTCTCCTTTTTGGTTTTTAAAATCATTCTATAAGGTTTGTGTACTAAATTGGTTTCAAAACGATTCACTGTGATGCAGCGGTGTTGAGAAAAGCATGACGTTATAGAGGAAACAAGGCTGACGTGCTGTTAGATGGAGAGGAAGTCGTTCCGGGGCAGCTTGTTGAACAACATCTTGGCAATGGATAGTGCAATACTGCAGCAGTGGCCTGAGCTTTCCTAGATCTTCTACACGAACTTTACAGGGGCCATTTTGGCTGTTGTGAAAAGCACCTAACTTGTCCTTAAAACACTTGGATAACCCATGATTAGATTCATATCCTCCAAGCCATCTTGCAGGGCCTGTGAGCCAATACCATCCTCATTATGATACAGCAGGACACTGTCCCCTGGGACTCAGGTGCATCAACAGTAACTGAGATCTGACACCACTATTTTCTCATAGGAATTCTGACTCTGGATCCTTAAACCTCGGGAAACCTCATCATGCATGCGACTCAATTGTGTGTGTGGGCACAGGTGTTAATCAACGGATAACTGTCAATTAATACAAATCTGTTTAAATGAAAAATCAATATTAAAATTGTTTCTCAGAATCAGAGTGGAAGCATCAATAAAACATATGAAGTTTGCCAACACCTACACACCTTATGTTCCAAGTAAATGAAGCACTTATTCCCCTGTGTGGCTAATATATTATTTCCTTGATTTTTAAAAGAGTTCTTCCTACTCCTATATTCATATATGCCATTCAATAAACTCAATTTAAGTATGAACTTTTCTTAAAAGATTGTTTAAACCAACATTGCCTCATTATTTTTAATTTGGAATTCCATTTGGAATTTGGTTCCACTTCATGCTTTTTTGTTTGTTTTATTTTAGTCCACCAATGGCACCCAAGCCCCTTGGAGGAGGGATATGAGTCAGATTCATTTCCAAAAATTCTTCCTTTCCCCGCCAGAAACTGTATCTTGAACCATGTAAATGCGTACTATCTGGCTGAATGAGTGGGTTCAAAACAAGTCTTTCCAAAGGTTGTAGATGGAAAATGCAAATGATTTAACAAATTTATGGAAAAATAAAAGTTACTCTATCCCTTCTTCATTTTGAACTCAAGTTTCTGAACCTGGACTCAAATCAAGGGAACCGTCCTCAATGTGAGTTAAACCCTAGCATGTCTGCCTGAGAGTTCGTGTGCTCTTGTGGACATCTGGGTGTGGCTCAAGAGACAGTTGTTTCAACAGAACAAGAGAATACCTAATGGCTTAAAATCAGGGAAGATGTGGATCAAGGTTGTATCCTTTCATCGCAGATTTTATTCTGTATGAAAAAAACGCAGCAACGGAATCCGATGGAGGATTACTAACAACCTGTGATCCGCAGGGGACACAACCAAGCACATGACACAGCATCCGAGCTTGCTGAGAGGAAGGATGGCTCGAGCCCTTGCTGAGGGAGGTGAACGATCGCATGTCAATGTAAACAGAGCAAAAACTCTCGCCACTGGACCAGTACACAGCATCACAGTAAGCCAAGACAAGATGGAAGTTGCCGAGAGCTTTCATGTACTTGGATCCAGGAGCCGTACTCCTGGAAGCAGCAGTCCGGCAAATGAAACGATGCCGTGCATTGGGCAGATCGACTCGACAAGCCCTCATGAACGTGTTGAAGAAGAGGATATGGCTTTGAGGGCGGAGGTAGGCTTGCCCCACGGCATAGTATTTTCAACCATGCCATATGCATGTGAACATTGGGCACTAAACAAGGAAGACCAAAGAACGGATGCAGTGGCATTACGGTGTCAGTGAACGATGTGAAAGTACCCCGGATTGACAGAAGAACAAACAAATCCGCCTTGGGAGAAGTTCAGCGAGAATATTCCTCGGAAGCAGAGATGGTGAGACTTTAGCTTCTGTACTTTGGACATATCATTAGAGACCAGTCCCTGCTGAAGAGCATCCTGCGTGGCAGAGAGGCAGTGAGAAAGACAAGACCCTCTACAGTAGCGGTTCTCCATCTTCCGAGAGCTGCGACCCTTTCATAGAGCTTCTCATGTTGTGGGGAACCCCCCCCCCAACGTAAAATTATTTTCACTGCTACTTCATCATTGTCACTTTGCTACTGTTATGAGTCGCGCGACCCCTGTGAAAGGGGGTCGTTCGACCCCCAGGTTGAGAACCGCTGCTCTAGAGATAGATTAACATCATGCCTAGAGGGGGGCCCACCCATGGCAACCATGGTGAAAATGGCACAGGACCAAGCAGTGTCGGTCTGTTGGGCACGGGTCACTGCGTCAGAGCCAATAGGATGCCAGCTTGCAACTGCGTCATCATCTCTGCCCAGAAAGTTTCTACAATGACAGTGGTGACAGTGGCAACAGGTAACTGTGAGCATTTGAACTGTAACTTGAACAAGTGACCCAAAGTCAGCATCGGCTGGACAGCAGCGAGTTTGCGCTGAAAGAGGTTTGGAATATGATGTTCATTCTATGCCAAAGAGGAACCTCGAACGATGAGGGACTGTACTTTCATGATTATGCACTTCGTCCCTTTCTCCTATGCCTGCAGAAATTGAGCGTTGGCTCTGGTCAGTCAGAGATCCTTGACTGTACACGCTCCTCCTGGTTTTTACATGTGAAAATAATTAATAGGCAATATTTGTTTCTTATGAGCTCATTGTTTGCATCTAGTATCAATTCATTTATTTGCCATGTTTTTGATACACCACTTAATCTCGGTGTTTTCATTAACAGCACACATCTCTCCCTGTGCACAGCTAACAATAAAAAGAACAGCGTGGGGGTGGTTTACCACCCTTATTCAGTAAGGGGCAGAAGTGAATTGAATTGGGATATGTGTTTTCACCTTAGGTAATTTAACTAGTTACAATTCATTTTTGAGAGAAACAGTCCATTTTTAAGAGGCAAGACCCTAGTGCCCATCTATATTTGCCTACTCTGACATAAATTGGGCCATTTTGAATTCCCTTTAAGCGATTCAGTTCACTACATAAATCTGAATGCCTTATTGGGAAATACAGACATTGAGATATAGAGATGAAGTTTGCTTACTTGTCATTAAAACTAGAGGGAAAAAAATGGGACTTGAAATCTCCTAGGATTCCTTCCAATTCTAAAACATTCTGACTGTGAGAAGGAAGTCTTACACTACATCCTGATAATGTCAACCATTGTCTTCGTGCTAATTCTGCTTGAACTGCCTCTGCCTGCAGCTTGACTCTCAGACCTCTTTCGACAAAAAGGAATTTGATGTTTTGTATTCTCTAACCTGATATCTTGTCATATTTTCATTTGGCTTACTGGCTTCAGTGTTGGGTACAATATAATTGCATAGATTTCTCATAACTAAATTATTTTTAAATCCAGTGAATCATTTTAAAAATTCAAAACACTTTTCATTACACTATTAATCTTCTCCTGAATTATATCACACAAAATTGCTAGTAAGGATTGTATCAATTTTAGACAAAGAATAATATGTGATGGATATCATTGTAAATTATTTAAGTATATTATTTCTTAGGTTATATGAATACTGATGGAAAAATTATTTCCTACATTGAAATGTAACATTAGTAACTGAAAAGAAGCAATTTCCCTCTTTTCCTGTAACTACATTTTCAGAAAAAGTTATTGATACAGTCTTACAATTATTAACTACTACCATATTGTAGCTAACATATAAACATTTTAACAAAATCAACAGCTATATAAACACCAGCAGCAATGAAAATAACAGCATCCCCATGTAGGAGGTACAGATGAAACCATGTGAGTCAAAGTGTCATTATAATGAGCAATAATGACAGCTTTGACTGGAGAAATTAACATGGAGTTTTAGCCTGTGGGTACATTGAGACACATAAACTGGAGGTTTCTCCTGACTCACCTAGTTGCAAGGAATGATGAGCCCCAGACCACCAGAAAGACAGCAGACTCGTGGTTACAGTGGTAAATTAAGCCAAGATCAGATGGCAGGCTGGTGATTCAAATCTCAGAGGTCAATGAACCAAATGGCGGTGTCTAGATGAGGTGTGGGGAACCATTTTTCTGGAAAGAGCCATTTGGATATTTCTAACATTATTTGCAAGTCATACAAAACTATCAAGTAAAAAATTACCCTGGTATAGTTGGTCAAACATTAATTCACCTCTAATATGCTGGCTGTATCTGTACCTTTTTGCTAAGGGTGTGGATTGTTAGCTGAAGTTGATGATTTGGGGGGTCTGCTAAGGCCTGCAGACTGGATGTTCTCCACCCTTGGTCTCACAAAAACTCACTGCCATTGAGTCAATGCTAACTCATAGTGACCCCCATGGGTTTCTGAGACTGGAACCGTTTACAGGAGTAGAAAGCTCAGTCTTTCTCCTGGGGAGCTACTGGTGGTTTCAAACTGCCAACCATGCAGATTGTAGTCCAACTCATAACCTCTACACTACTAAGGCTCCTACTCTTAGTCTAGACCCAGAAAAAGCAAGATTTCCCAATTGATATGCTCATACCACATTTCATTATGGAGATGATTACATTGTGTTCGATTTCATCATGGGGGATTACTAAAGTTTTAACTGTCAAACTACAAGAAACCTGGCCCTGTCCAGTTGACACAAAATGTTGACTATCACAGTATTAAGCCAACTCTAATTTCAGCTATAGAAGGGTGATGATCGCTGAGATGACACAGAGTCAAGAACAGCACCATTAGTAGCATTTTCTTTTTATACTTTGATACAAGTTGCTGTTGCTACAACAGTGACTTGAAAGTTCTAAAACTTGTAAAAAAAAA
>NW_022103905.1:12791017-12792290 GCF_000313985.2 Echinops telfairi
ACTCCCAGTATCGCCACTCACACCACTGATGGGATCATCCACCCTAGATTCCCTGCGTTTCCAGTTCCTCTCTGTACCAGTGTACATCCTGCCGATAAAAACATGATCATTGGAAGCTTTAGTCAGCTGATTAGATACCCTGACTACTTTCCATTTTAAAAATTCTCCCCACTAAAAAATACCGACTGCCATCTGGTCAATTCTGGCTCAAGATGGCCCTGTCGGACAGAATAGAACTGACCGATAGGCTTTCCAAGGTTAGACTCTGTACAGAAGCAGACGGCCACACAATGGCTGGTTGGTTTGAACCACCAGCCTTTTGGATGGTGAACTTTGGTCAATTCCTTAACCATTGAATCACCCAGGCCCCCTCTCTGCCCATTAGAATCGCTCATTTTCTTTCAAGACTGGTTATTCCAGAATGTATTAATGAAATAATTTTACCTACTACTATAATAGTCACTAAAATTGCAATTGATCTAAGTCGTCGTTTTATCAACTTACTGTAATTTCAACGTACTGTAATTTATTGACACATTTTAAATTGCTGTGGTTGCAATCATTCATAAAGCTTGCAATCCATATGAATGTGTTTACTATTGCTGCTGCCGTCAGTTGTCATCGCGTTGATTTTCATTCCTGGTAACCGCCTGTGTATAAATCACAACTGTAGACCACAGGATTTTCAAGGTGATGACTCTTCGGAAGCAGACTTCCTGGTCTGTCTTCCACGATGGCTCCGAGTGGGTTCGAACCGCCAGCCTTTCAGTTCGTAGTCAAGCATGTACGCGTTTGGGTCAGCGACGCTTGCTCCATGAACTCTTACTTTCACATTAGACTTTTCCACCGTGGTCAAAGGTCCTAGCAGACTTCTTCCAGGCCCATTCGGGCCAAGTCAATCCGGCGGCGTGTGAAGACCACGTGTCTGAGAGTGGAAGTGTGCGTGGCAAGGCTTTGAGTAACTCACTTTGCAGAACTAGAACCCGGGCCTCTTCCCTCCGGACTCTCTGTAGGAACTCAGAGCTCCCACATGATGTTTAATAGCAAAGCGCACCAACAATTGGAACCACCCAGAGGTGCCGGCAGACTTCTGTGGCTGTTCTTGTTTGCTGTGGTTCCGGCTGCTAGCGACCCTTTGACAACAGAACAAAACACTGCCTGGTTCTGTATTGTCCTCTCAATTGCTGGCGACGTCTAAGATGCAGGAATGAAAGATTAACTAGAAAAATGTAATTCTTCAGAAACCCAGTCACTATTCAAATCTGTTTGGTAC
>NW_022103905.1:12793035-12799362 GCF_000313985.2 Echinops telfairi
ATGGATTGTGATGAGTTGTACAAGCCCCCAATGAAATGATTTTTAAAAAACGCCATCAATACTGGCTCTGCTGTCAAAGGAAAAATGTGATGGAAGTATAATGTGTGACAGCTAAGGGACTTTGGAATTAATGCATATTCAAATACTTCCGTCTCTCCTATTTTCCATATTACTCTTTAGAGGATGAAGATAAGTGACTGTGATCTTAGACATATTATCTATAGTAATTTCCTTTCAGTTAATCACATCACCTAAATATGTTATACATATCATTTGGCTATGTATACCTCATGGTGATTAATGATAATATTCCAATATAGTCCACCATGGCCATCAGGCATGAATTTATTTACAACTATTACAGCTCCACAGAGTCTCTGGGTTTCTAAATACTTACTGGAGGGAAAACGCTTCTGTGCTTACATAATGAGTCAATAATTACATTATTGTAATAAAATTTTCTTTTTAAAATCAAAGAGACATTTTAATTAAAAGTTCACCTAAAAAGTAAGCAAAGCTGGATGAAGCCTGCATTGCTTTATTTTTCTTAAAAATGGCATGATGTATTTTGAAAGCTCAAATGTCTTCAGGAATTAGGGGGAAATCCTACCATAGAGTTTCAAGTGGTTCTCAGATATGGAAAGATCTTAAGTCTGCTTATAGTTTATTGTGACTATTTGAAATACGTTGTATAATAGCCACTTTAATTTTTGACCACTTTTATTTATCACTCCACGTTTTAATAGCTGCTGAGTTTTTAGCAGAAAGGTAAATCAATAGAGCTTGGATGCACCCTAGGATAATACATCTCCCTAAATATGTAATATTGTCTGGTATGCAAGTCTCTAGTGGTAAGTAGACTTTAGCCTGAATAAGAACAATAAGAGGATGATAACTCCTGTGAATATAATTACATATCCTGGGCAGCATCGGGAGACATGCCACATGAAACCACTTCTCAAGAGTGACTACCTATGGAGCTCTGAGCGGTGCAGTAGTTCATCCGTGTGGCTGGTCAGCGATTGGAACACACCAATCATACCTTGGGGGAAAGATGTGTAGTGGTCTGCTCCTGTAACGATTTATAGCCTTGAAAATCCCACGGGGCAGGTCTACTCTACCAGAATCTAGACTGTGATTCATGACAGACTCAAAAGCCATGAATTTGTTGTTCTAGTGATTGCAGTGCGTTTGGTCAGATAAAATTGAATCTACCTTAGATCAGGAAAGTCATGAGTTTCCTGAACTCTACAAATTGATTTTTTCATGTATCCTAGACCTATATACTTATTAATGAGTTAGAAAAATAGTCAAGATTTCTAAGGCATATTTCCCATTTATCTGTATGCCAAAATGACATTTATCCCCAATTTTATCTTTTTGCCTAATGTTAAAAAGTGAATGCAGAAGAAGTATCCTAAATATACACATACACACCAAAATAAGTTGATGTAATTTGGAAAAATATGAAATTTATATGTGACACTCTGAAGATTGTTGTGATTTTATTCACCTCCGTCGCAATTCATCCCAGGACACCCTCTGCATCCATTGATGAATTTGGGAGAATTCAGTCAGTGTTGAATTCTGTATCCATGGATGAGTGTGGGAGAATTCAGTCAGTATTTGAATAAAAATTCAAATCAGGTTTTTTAGTGGATAGGAAGATTTAACAAATTTCAATAAATAAGGTAAATATGTAGGTTGAATGAAAAGCTATTCAAGTAAAATGGATGTGTTGTGGAAATTAACAGCACTGGTAAAATGACCAGGCAACCTTGAACTACCAGTGTGACTTTGGATAAAATATTTAGGCATCTTTTACACACAGAACTCAGTTTTTCTTGTCACAAGAAGCCACAAGGAATGACCAGTCCAATCATAATTGCTAAGGTTATGAACTGTAACATATAGTCGGAGGAAAGAGAGAAACGTCTATTCAAAGTGTGGTTATCCTGTGGGATGTGGTTCCACGAGTGGGGAAAACCTCATCACCTGAGCATGATGCCACGGCCGTTTCCTGTGGTCCTCCTCTTTGCCGGTGACACGTGACTGAAGACACACTCTCTAACCTTCTCTTTTGCATGTGTGTGACCTGCGAGCAGAGTAAGAAACAGGATGTTCCTCGGGAAGATCAGGGACCTAGCACCAAGAATTTGGACTTCTGGCCTCAGCTTATCACCCTGATGGTCACCATTATCGACGAGGATAAAACTGCCTACACACCGGTCCTGAACCAGTAAGTCTGCTGTTTTGGAAAATAAATGTGTTTTCGTCCATTAAGAGTAAGAAAAAGAAAGTTTATGCTTTCCAATCAAAGTTTATGCTTTCATTGCACCCTTTTAGAAATGGCCACCATTTCTACAATGAAGCTAGTGGGGAAGGAAAAAAAGAAGAGCATTTTCTTCTCTTATCAATCCATCTCACTCCAGTATTACAATGAGTTTTCATTTGCAGCCCCGCTGAGTATGAGTCTAGTTGACCTTGAACAGCATGTGGGTTGGGAGGTGTGCTGACCTCCACAGAGTCGGAAATCTGTAACTTTTAACCCCACCAAAATGTAGCTATGAATAGCTTCTTGTGGACCCGAGGTCTTACCAATAAGTCAGTTAATATTTATTTTCTCTTATGTTACGATTATATACTTCACCCTCATAAAACTTGCATTTTATTTCTTTTTTTTATCATTTTATTAGGGGCTCATACAACTCTTACCACAATCCATCCATCCAGCCATTGTGTCAAGCACATTTGTTCATATGTTGCCATCGTCTTTCTCAAAACATTTGCTTTCGACGTGAGGTCTTGGTATCAGCTCCTCATTTTTAATACAATATAAAACTCACTACAATCGAGTCCATGCCTATTCACAGGGACCCTGTAGGACAAGGCAGAACTGGCCCTGGGACTTTCAGAAACTAAACTAGGAGTAGGGAGCCTTGTCTCACTCCCAGTAGAATATGCTCTGTTTACCGAAAGTGCAAGGTGGTTGTGCGTGTCGCTGCAGCTGCAGCTATGGCTTCCCAGATTGCCTTCACGTTAACAGCGATCCTAACGCTGCATTCACTTACCCTGTAATAGGTGCAACGACAGACCTATTAGGTAGTTCACTCTTTCTTTTGATGTCCTGACTTTTCTATTTATTGAGAAAACTGCCAACATCACTAATGGAACCTCACATGGGTCCTTTGGTGTCATTATAAGGTTTATGATATTACACAAAACCCTATGAAAAATACCCAGGATCACTTTTTCCTGGGTTATGCAATTCACAGGAGCAACTGAACAGCTGATGAGATGATGGCCATAACATGGCATTTAAAAAGATCCACACGTATGTGGACTTGCACTGTTCAAACCCAGGTTGTTGAAGGGTCAGCCCCAAGATTTAATTGTTATTTGATGCAAGCTATTTATATCTCTTCATGTTCCTTTTGTAAGTACTTTGTTTCTCAAAGATGAAGAAATTGCACTTCCCTGAAAACAGCGGAATGTTCAGCATATTTCATTGTAGATGTTTAATAGGAAATATTTGTCAACACGCCTGCTTCCAAAATAGTTGTACATGCGAAAGATAACAACTCGAGTGAAATATGTTCTAGAACAAGTCTATTTTCCATTAACAAACTAATGCTTATGCCTCCATGCATCACGTTTATAAATTATAAGCAGGTAGAAAAGGCAGATGGATTAAAATTCATGACCGTTCCAAGAGTTTATAAAAATCATCCTCATCAAAATGCCACTAGCTGTAAACCTTGGGAAGATTATCTAATTCCCCTGCATCTCAGGTTAAACAAGGATATTTTATGAGGCAGTTCCCAAGATCCAGACCGACTTGAAATTGAGAAGACTTCGAGTTTATTTCACACCCACATGTTGAGGGATTGTATTAGACCATCGCAGCTGACTGTGCCAACCCTGACTCTGACGGAGAGGAGGTGCCCCGCATTTTGTAGGACATGAGATGGTGGCAGTGCCAAAAGCAAGATCATAGAAGTTGGCAAACCATGGATCATGTGAAGTAGATTCAGATTTCTGTCAGGATTATTTTCTTTTTTCCCATCTCCTTACCTGTGAAAACAATTAGGAACAAAGGTTTTTTTGAATTGGAATTGCAGTTGCAGAAGTAATCAATGTAATCTAGTTCTTACTCTTTTTTGCCTCTTTAATCACCCATTTTCTTTCCTTTATTTTTGAAATCATTTTGGGGACTTGTACAACTCTTATCACCATCCATCCATCCATTGTGTCAAGCACATTTGTACATATGCTGCCATCATCATTCTCAAAACATTTGCTCTCCACTTGAGCCCTTGGTATCAGCTCCTCAGTTTTCCCCTCCCTTCCCACCTCCCCCTCCCTCATGAACCCTTGATAATTTATAAGTTATTATTATTTTGTCATATCTTCCACTGTCCAACATCTCCCTTCACCCACTTCTCCGCTGTCCGTCCCCCAAGGAGGAGGTTATATGTACATCTTATAATCTGTTTCCCCTTTCTCCCTCACCTTCCCTCCACCCTCCCAGTATCACCACTCTCACTACTGGCCCTGAAGGGTTCATCTGTCCTAGATTCCCTGTGTTTCCAGTTCCTATCTGTACCAGTGTACATCCTCCAGTCCAGCCGGATTTGTAAGGTAGAATTGGGATCATGATAGCGGGAGGGAGGAAGCATTCAAGAACTAGAAGAAAGTTGTATGTTTCATCATTGCTGCCCTGCACCCTGACTGGCTCATCTCCTTCACACAGCCCTTCTGTAAGGGGATGTCCAATTTCCCACAGATAGGCCCTGGGTCCCCACTCCTCACTGCCCCTCATTCACAATGCTATGATTTTTTTTTTTTTTTGGTCTTTGATGTCTGATCCCTGATCCCTTCATCGCCTGTGATCTCACAGGCTGGTAATCACCCATTTTCATCTGCTTCGAGTTCCTCCAAATTTTGGAGAAAGCATTTTTTTTATTGATATGCCATGCAATTCTCATGCTTGACAACCAGGGTCTCCTGATGACCATTTGTAGACACTGCTCTTCTTTCTAATCTGATATCCCAGGAATTAGAGGAGCTCCTTTCTGAATGCATGCCCTGCCCTCATCTCATCATGAGTCATACTTAGTTCTCGGGTCTCTGGAAACTCTGGGAAATAAGTCTGTTTTCTTATTTATTTTCTGATCCTGTCTTGGAAAATGCAGGAGCTCTTTTAAAGTCGAGAGATCAACTTGTTTCAAGACTGCCCTTGGGCTATGAAAGGGGAGTTAATAAATAACTTTTAAATGAAAATGAACATAATCTGAAGAATGCAAATGAAAAGTTTCAAAGCTTAGACTTTCCATACGTTTTCCTTTGGGGAATGCACCACCTCTTTTACCAAATACTATAGACTCAGGGTGTGAAAAGTAAGACTATGAGATCATGGATCAGTTCCTCACAATTGCCTTTAATCATATCCCATGACAAATACCAAAAACTTTAGGCAAATTTCTGTGACTTCTTGCAGTATGTGGAGTAAATTTAGTTTGGGCAAAACCTAACTTAAAATTATAAACTGAATTAAGCCTTCCAGGTATAAAAATGAACAATGACATGCAGGAAATAGAGAGATGTCTTGCTTTTGTTTCATTTTATTTTTGTGTCTATGTCGGATCACCTTTTATCATTCCAGGAAAATTTAGCCCTAGCAAACCTGAATGTCTTCCCTCGGTGTGGAATTTGGATTGTATGTTACTGTGTTTTGTGATTGTATTTGCCATTTCAAGATTGTCCTAAAGTCTTATTTGCAACCATGAGGAACATTTTGTCCCAAAGGAAGTAGGTAGCCCTTAGTTGAACCAGTGTTTCAAGTGAGCTCCTCAAAAGAGCATAGGTGCTTTGGGTGGCCAGTGTTACACCCTTGTGATATCGTGAAATTTTTATTCACATCAGTTTCTTCGTTTGGACAACATATCAAATGTAGGCTTCCCTAATCATTCATTGGCACGCGAGCTAGTGCCATCCTGCACAAAGTAAGAGAACTAAGCCTAAATCTCGAATCCTTTCAACTGCTAGATAGAAATTCAATTTGGAGCCCCATGTCAAATCTTTGGGAAATCTGGGTCCAGAAGTCCACATTATCAATAAAGCATCCCCCATAAGTGCTGGTGGAGCTTAGTAGTTTGGTAGTTGTGGGCACAGCTGCTAACTGGAGGGTTGGTGGCCTGAGTGAGTTGGAATGGATGCTCTGGCAATGGGTCACATCTCTCATGTCTTCTAAAGGGTACGCACTGCCAAATTAGGGTGAAGGAGACATGGGGTTAAGTGTTGGTGGAAGTTCTTAGAAGTGCTTTG
>NW_022103905.1:12801510-12814724 GCF_000313985.2 Echinops telfairi
CCGTCCTCACTTCTAAGGAGCATTCTCTTCTAACAATCCATGCTATATTCCATATTCCTTGCCAACACCATAACTCAAAGGCATCAACTCTTCTTCAGCCTTCTGTGTTAATGAGTTATGCGGTGATTGGAAATACCACGCCTTGGGTCAAATGTGCCTTAGTCCTCAAAGTGACATCTTGGCTTTTTAATCCTTTAAGAAGTCTTTTGCATCAGATTTAGCCAATATAATAAAGGCTTTTGATTTCTTGACTGCTGTTTTCATGGGCATTCAATGTGAATCCTTCACAACTTCAGTGAATTGTGTGCAAGATCCTAACAAATGGTAGCCAATGCCCACCATGACTTGCTTTAGAGAGTTGTATTTTATCTTTAAGGCAATGGCACATGAATGAGTGATTTTTAAATAAATAAAAAATAGGTCTTGATCTCTGTAGCATAATAGCTACTGATATAATCTACATGATATGCGGTCATATGTTACAGAGAGGAGCCCTGCTGGTGTAGTGGTCATGGGTTGCACTGTGATGTGCTTGCTCAGCAGTTCAAAACCAACAGCAGCTCTACTACAGAGAGACTTCTTTCTTCTCCTGCACATGGTTACAGTCTCAGAAACCACAGCGGGAGGGGATGGGGGCATCTCTACATGTCAGCATTGACAGGGTGGCCTTGAGATGTTACAGAAATAGAACACCTTCTATAGTACACTGAATGGCTGAATGAAGCTTCATGGTTATTGTGTTAGTCCAGGTGAGACACTCATATATATGTAAGAGGGAACTTTATATCAAGAAGTAATTATGCAGCAATAAAACATCCCATCCCACTCCAGATCAAGTTTGTAAGTTCAATATTAGCCCATAAGTCAGATATTAGCCCCTCAATTCCTCATCAGACTCATGCAGCACCTGATGCTGCATGCAGGAAGATCATAGGCCGGTGGGCAGAAAGTCCCATGGGTCCAATAGCAGTGAACACATCTCCAGGGTTCTGGCTGCCTTCAGTGTGGTTTGTCCGCAAGAATGTGAAGCAGAGAGAGAGAGAGAGTGTGTGTGTGTGTGTGTGTTCCACCTCCAAGAAGGAAAAGAAGAAAACTCCCAGAATCCTCATGAGAAGCCATGATCACAAGGGGACGTTAATCAAGCTGTGACCTGATTGACAGGCTAGATTCCACCCTTTCATTCTTATTTATCAAGTTGACATGAAATTGTGTAACTACCACAGTTATTTATTCTGACTTTGGGGAATAATTTTTGAAATTCCAAGTTTATAAATTTCACATCAAGTTTATAATTATGGAATGTAAACACAAAGGAGAAAATTTTTATTGTTTTACCCTATGTTTTACCATTTATATTTATTGAATGAACATGTAATCTGAAGTAAATCTATATATTTGGTATCTGTACCTCATCCACATATTTATTCATGAACTAAAGTATTTGAGCAAAATTTATTCAAAATTTTAAATTAGAATCCTTTTTTATAGAATAGTCTTTGGATCCTTATAGAAAGTTCACTTTTTCATTCAAACTGAGAAATATGAAGCAAATTACTTTCATATCTTTAGAAAGGAGGATCATGGCGGTTCACTCTGCAGGAACTTCCTTGTCTAAAGGATGCTTTACTTCTTGTCCTTGCTATTAGTGAGACGCCCTTTCTACTGAGACAGCTCACTATATATTCAGCAAGATGACAATCCCAATTAAACAGTCACAAATGACCTCATCAGTATCTTTCTCCCACCCCACCATCTTACCCAGAACCAATAGGAAAAGGTTTGGTGGGAGTTACAGAGACTCTGGTTAGAATTAAATAATTCACTGCTCTAAACTCACCTAATTTTGCACACACAAGTAGTGGGAACTTTTTGCTGTTTTCTCCTAGAACTATATCATTTTAGCTTCTATATTAAAATGTATCATTCATTTCCCAGTAATTTTTGTATATGATGTGATAGAAAGTTTAAGACTCTTTGAAATATCCATCATCCAAATTTATTATTGCATATACAGGGTCATTTTTTACATTCCACTTGTGGGAAAAAATGTATTTTTTCCTTATTGAATTACTTTTGAAGTCTTTGTCAAAGATCAACCTGAGATTCTAATTCTGTAAGCTCTATTCTGTTTAGTAGATGTATCTGTCTTTACACACCCTGCTTTTAAAAAACACTATTTATTGGGAATTCAATGAAGGTTAAACAAAGCAAGCCATAGATTTATATTCAACACTTCATGCACATTCTGCTTCAACCCATTCCATGCAATCCCCTCAGCATACCATTACTCCAATTCTCCTCTTTTCCATTCTTCCTAATCCTCTAAACTTTGAGCCTTCCCTAATCCTCTGAACTTTGTCCATGACTAAATGCTACCTACCCTTTTGATCTTAAATAGTGGCATGTTATAATGACTTGAGTTCAGTTCCAGTCAGGAAAGGAAGTGGCCATACTCTTAGGGATCCCACCAGTTTGTCAGACCAGTAAACCTGAGAACCATATTTTCTCTCTTCAACAAAATCTTATAGAAAAGAGAGGATCCAAGGTGTTAAGTAGAAAATGGATCAGTTTTTCAAGCTCTGCTATTTTGTTTCTAAAGACATATGCTACTTCACTTTCTTAGAATTCTAGAATGAGCCAGAATGTTATTTTCAAAGTGTGTGTTTGTAAAATACTATAATTTTTGGCAGTGAGAGGATTGGGTTTAAGCTACTTCTACCATCCCCTTTTATCTTGTTCTGTTCTGAAGCAATGTTGTCCAAAATATTAAAACTATTGATTCCTTTGCTTGCTTCATGGGTTCCCTAAGTTATTTTTGTATTTTAAAAGCAAACGTACTAAGCTAAAGATTCTATAGAACATGAGACTGAATATCCATCATCCAAATTTCATTATTGAAGTTTACTTGTTCTTGTCTATATTCTTAAATTTTTTCTTTGCCACTGTATTTTAAATATCATACATCATGTCAACTTATAACTACATGATTGCAGTTATAATAGTTACATGTATTTTGTAGTTACATGTATTTCTAAAATGCATGGTTATTTTCTCACATACTACAATGCTATTAACTCCTTGAGAATTTAAAAAATATTTTTCATTGCCTCAACTTTCAACATTTATTGAAATGCCATGCTGTTGATGCAACCTCATTCTCATAATCGAATTTTGCATTTGGTTTGTTTTAATCAGTTTCCAAAGGTGAGACACATGTTACATGTTTCTTAACTACCCGGATCATTTTTCTCACTTCTTGAAGAAACTATGGCCAAAATGTCCCACTTTCTGGATTATTCTGTTTACCTCCCATGAATGTTATATAACATTCCTTCATGTTTTATACTTTCTGCAGTTGGAGGTTCTCTCTGGGAGCTAGCTTTTAAGTTTGGAGGGGTGGTGGTGGTGGTGGTGGTGGTGGTGTGTACACGTGTGTGTTCAGTTTGGTAAAATTGTTTTACAGGTGAATTTGTTGGCTTTAGATTACATCAAATTAGGGGCCCGTGAAGTCTGGCTGTTCCTTGGTCGTGATGCTGAGATTGATGAGTGCTGACAGTCGAATCCCTCTCTGGTATCATCTTTGGAAACTGATGAACCAAACCAAATATACTATTTGATTATGAGAGTGAGGTTGCCTCCCTTTGCCAGCATTTATCTGTTTTTTTAAAACGTTGTTATCAATGCTGAAATGAGGTGGTAGCTCCTTGCCCTTTGGATGAATGTCTCTCTAGCTGGCTAAAGATTGTGATCACGTCTTCATATGTTTGTTGGCCACCTTGGTAAAGTGTGTTTATGTCCTCCAGCAAGCTCTTTAATTGAATCACGTGACTTTTACTTCTGGTTGGGGTGTTGAAGTTTTCTATAAGTTTTTGAGATCTTTCCGTAGTCTGATATTTCACTACCAAAATATCTTCTCCCCATCTTTGGGTTCTCTTCTTATGCTATTGGTGAAATCTTTTGATGTCCATAGTAAGTGTCATCAATTTTGTCTGCTGTTCGTGTGTTTTCCATTGTGTTTGATCATGTGTTCATGGCATACGTTAGGCTCCCTAAGTTTGTGCTTTTGGGTGCTAGGTTTTACATTTAAGTCTTCGCTCCATCTCAAATTTGTTTTTTGTTCATGAAAGATTGTTTCCAGTTTATTTTTATATGCTAACTCTGCTGGTTTGGGAATCCTGGTTATACTTCATAAAATGAATCTGGGAGTTTTCCATCCTTATCTATTTTTTGTTCAATTAGTTTCAGCTCTTCTCTGAATGTTTGGTAGAATTCATCAGTGAAAGGGAAGCCTGGGCTTTGTGTGTGGTAGTTTAATGACCTGATTTTTTTCCCTTTTGTTAAAAGTCCATTCAGGCTTTCCACTTCCACCCATTTTAATTCGGGTAGGTAATGTGTTTCAGGAAATTCGCCCATTTCTTCTCGGTTTTCATATTTGTTGGAGTATCGTTCTCCGTAATATTGGTTGTGATCCTTTTGATTTCAGTTGGTTTGGTTGTGGTGTTAGCTGTTCCTGTTTTTACTCTTGTTCTTGGCATGTTCTCCTCTTTTCTTCTAGATTGACCAGTTGTTGGTTGATTTTATTCGTTCTTTCTGAGAACCAATTTCTACTTGAGAATGTCCCTTTACTCTGGAAAAGGATGTAAACAGTGGTATTGGTAGGAGTGCACTGTGCATATCTGTGAGCTCCAGTCCATGGGCATGGTTGGTTCTTCTGTGTCTTTGTAAATGCTCAGTCCGGTTGTTCTGTCATTGAACAAAAGTGATATATTAACATTTTCTATTACAGAGTTGTAGTTTGAGGCTTTATTATTGGATGTGTATATATGAGATAGTACCCCCCCACCACCCTCTGAAAAATGGGAAAAAAGCCCTGCTAGGCAGACCTTTCATGGTATGCATTTTTTCCCATGACTCGCAACTCACTCTGAGTTAGTGCACCCAGTGGCGTTGCCTGTGGAAGTTCTCTCTGGTCACAGTGAATGTCTTCATCAAGGCAGCTTCATATGAACCTCGTTTTTCTGTGATGGCCAATTTAAGAGACCGTCTTGTGGCTGTGACGTTTTGTTTCCTGCTTGGGGAAAAATGCTGCAGCAACTGTAGTGATGTTGAACACAGCTTACAAGGACAGTGCTATGGGGAAAACTCAAGTGGTTGAGTGGTGTTCTCATTTCAAAAAAGCTGAAATGTCAATTCATGACAAATCTTTTCCTGGACATCTGTCAACTTCCCGAATTGATGAACATGTTGACTCATAGTGCTTTTGGCATCCATCCCACCAGGTCAGACTGTTGATCAAGCTTTCTATTTAGAGGTTCTGAAAAGATTGCATAACAGTGTGTAACAAAAAGGTTTTTTGTGGCAGATGGGGGACTGGTTTTGCCACCATGACAATGCACCTGCTCAAGAGGCATTTCAGTGTGCCAGTTTGTGGCAAAAAAACAGCATGCTTCTCTTGGCCAAGCACCAGACTCACTTGACCTCACACCATGTGACTTCTTTTTGTTTTCTCGAATGCAAAGTGACATGGAAGGACAGCAATTTGGTGATGTAGAAGAGGTAAAGAAGAAAATGCTGTCAGCCATCCAAACAGATGAGATTGAAAAATGTTTCCAAGAATGGAATTGCAGATATCACAAATGTATTAAGTATAATGGAGAGTACTTTGAAGGTGATGAGGTTGTTTTGTAAAAAGAAAAAAAATTAAATACATAGGTTTGAAAAAAATCCGTTTCATTTGGGTACACTCTCGTATTTATTATAGTTATGTTCTGTTGTTCATTTGACTGTTTATAATATAATGCCATTCTTTGCTTCTGACACTCTATTTTGCTTGAAGTCTATTTTGTCCTGAAATTATTGCCACTCCTGTACTTTGATTACTGCTAGCTTGATATATTTCCCATTTTTAGCCATTTTTGTTTTGTGTCTGAAATGTGACTCTAGTGAAAAGCATATTGATGGGTTATGTTTTCTTATACATTGTGCAGTCCCCTGCCTCCTGGCTGGTGCATTTAATGTCTCTACATTCAGTGTAATTATTGATAGGTATGAATTTATTGCTGTCACTTTTTCAATGTGCTGCTGTTTCCTTCATTCCACATACTTCTCTGTGCTGACTTCATTTTGTTTGTGGGTTTCCTTTTGAAATTTCTTTAATCACATTCTCTCTATTTTTGTTGTAATGGTCTTAATGATAAATTGATATGTCTGGGTCTCTTTTTCTTCTTGTCAGTTTGGTTTAGTTATTTAGACATGGGTTGCTTTCTGAGTGTTGTCATGGATGTTAAATTCTGTTTGTTATCTAATGATAGATCTCTGTTCAAGAAACATCTCTTGATATTTTTTATAAAGTAGGTCTGACTTTTACAAATTCTTTTCATTTCTCTTTGCCTGGAAGTGTCCTGATTTCATCATCTTATGTGAGGGACATTTGGGAAGAGTATTGATTCTTGATTGGCATTTTTTTCCTATATACATAATCACCCTATTCTTTCTTGCCTGCATGCTTTTGCTGAGACACCAAAAGTTACCTCTTGGTAGCTAACGTTTCATTTTTCCTGAGCTTTCCTCAGTATTTCTCTCTCTTTGGTTTGGGAAAGTATGATTAAGCTATGCTGTGTTAATTTTATATTGGGTTTTATTTTATTTGGGGTTCATTCATTTTCTGAAATGCATACCATCTCATGTTTCATGATTTGGGGGATTTTCTTTCATTGCTCTTCAACAGTGTTCTTTATGTTTAATAAAACCTTGCTTCTTATGGTTCTAGAATTCTGATACACTTCCTCTTGGTCGTGTCTTCAATAATGCTTGCGCTTTTGTAAGATAGATTAAGTCTTATTTTCTATGATTCCTCTGGATAAGTATTCAGAGAACGGTCATGAAGCTCACTAATTCAGCCTACCATTGACTTACGGTTCTCTGTTCTTTCAATGTAATAACCATTTCCAAAGCCAGAGCATTAATTGTCTGGCTTTCCATTTGCTGTTTTTGTGTGGTTCCTAATTTTTCATTTATTTTGTCATTTTTTGTAGCATGTTCCTGAATTCTAAAAAATTCGAAAACTCTTTTCTTTGTTTTCCTTGATTTCATCTGTAGTGTTCTCGATCTTTCTCACAATCTCTTGGAAGAGCCCAAATGCCTTCTTTGGAATGTTTGATCAAGTAGTTCAGTGCCTTTCCTTTCAGCGGGAGGTCTTTGGCTTCTAGGTATTGGATGTATGTTTGAGCCTCAGCATCTTGTTTCTTTGGGTGAACGGAATTTGTCTCAAAAACATTGTTATATTTTGGTTCTATTTAATTGATGGTTATATGCTTGTAACACTTTAAGAGCTTACCACTTCTTTCCAGAATGTGAGCATGTGTGTAATTCTGTTTCCTGTTTGTAAAGCACAATTGTGGGTAGTATTCTCAGTAAGGGAAGGAAAAGGAAAAACAGAAATAAAGGAAAAGACTGTCTATGGCCAAGCCACTCAGTATCAGTTGGGACCCTCCACCATCTAAGGGCATCATGGAGTGCATTGGAGGGGCAGGAGGCTGATCAGAGATGGAGCTCCTGCCAGATTCTGTGTTGTTTGGGGTCGGGGCACCTGATCTGATAGTAGTTCATGCCAGGTCAGCTGGTAGCTGAGGCCACAAAACAGGTTCTGCAAATAATTCTTTTGGACCCATAGAGCAGCTGGGGGCATAGCATTGGGTTATTGACAAAATAACCACCCTCTCAAATAGGGTGGACAGGTACCAGACACTGCATGTTCTGGGCTGATGAAGGAATTTCATATGTCCCTCTGCACAGGAGTGGTGAACCCAGAGCTCAATGCGTGGTGTGTGTGTGTGTGTGTGTGTGTGTGTGTGTGTGTTTTCAAGGATTGGCTACATGTTGATGAGTGTTGGGGATTGGCTACATTTGGTCATGAAAAGGATGTGGGGAGCAAAAAAATGATCCAACTTTTCTCATCTGTAGTCCCCTGTGTGTCAAGATGCTGTCTGGGTTGAATTTTGCTTGCAAAGTTGAAGATACCCATGCTGCATCAATATAGCTGACAATCCACCCACCTAGCTCCTCCCTGGACGCTTCTGCTAAGATTCTCCTAACTGGTATTTCGTCAACTTCATGACCTCCAGCCCTCTGCAGCTCAGAACTCCAGGAGTAGCCTCTCTTACTCTTTGGCTTGGTCTAGGGTATCTTTGTTGGAAAGGGTTTATTTGTTTGTCAGACCTGTGCCCTTTCATTTCTCTACCTTTAAATAAATCTCACTTGATTATCATGATTTTATAAATCATTTTACCTGTTTTTAAATGAGATAAATATGCAAGTCACACAAAAATAAGGACAAAGCACTGTGCTTCCAAAATGCAAAGATGGAGCTGTCTGAATGTTGGCTTTTGTTAATCATTGTATTGGGGGCTCACACAACTCTTATCATAATCCAGACAAACATCAATCTGTGTGAATGTTTTGCTTTGTTTTTGATTGACCAAGACTGCAGTGAGATCTTAGGCAAGTTCAGCGTGTTTCCCGTATTTTAAAAATTGGGAGTTAAAACTGAGCTCATCAAAGCATTCCCCAGCCTGTCAAGATTGTGCCCATCATGCTCAGCATGGAGTTGACACTCCATAGCTGTGTGTGTGTGTGTGTGTGTGTGTGTGTGTGTGTGTGTGTTCAAGGATTGGCTACATGTTGATGAGTGTACATCTCTGCTGTAATGCCTCCGGTTCCATACTGTGACTACAGGTCCCTGGAAGTAGTAGTTTGAAAGGGTCTTCAACTCAGGAAATATACTTCATTGTTCACCCCAGTCACCGGTAGTCATGTTACCTAATGTCTCTCTGGCCATCTCCACCACTTTCAACTCTTGCCAGAAGGCATTTTTATTGTTTACAAACGCTGATTTTAATAGGGGACCTATATGAATCTCAGGTGGTTTGGGAATTATTGTAGGTTCACTATTAAAACCAGCGTTTGTAAACAATAAAAATATCATCGGACAAGAGTTTGCCCTCATGGAGATTTTAATTTTTGTTGATGTATTGAAAGACCAAGTTTAGTAAAATGATGAATAATATTTTAGCATCTTTTTAAATAGTAATAATTCAGTAAAATTAAGGTTGTAAATGTAAGTAAAGATAAAACAAAGAGCTAAGGGGGAAAGTAGGGGAGATTAGGTTTAAATGGCATTAGTGATTGATTTGTTTTATAGTAGAAGAGAGTTTGAGTACAAAGGAACAATTATCAGCACAGGAAATGCTCAATAAATGAGTTCACACTCTTAATGTTTTTGCATTTACTGTACCATTGTGGTATATATTATTGTTTCCCTGGAATCCAACTGTAATGTGTCAGGCTAATTGATAATTTCTTGTAGCCAGTTTCCTCTAAGGCAGTTCTGATTCAAGGAGCCTCCACGTGTGGTAGAGTAGAACTGTGCGCCATTATATTTTCAATGTATAATTGTTCAAACTTAGATTACCAAGCATTTCGTAAGGGCCTCTGAGTGGACACTTCATTTAAACCAAATGCATTAAGTGTTTGTACCACCTCAGACTACAATCTACAAGTGGACTCACCCTAAGCAAGTTCATTCTCCTTGGGGGTTCCCCTTTCTTCTTGATAATGGAAGTTGATTGCACTAATGTGTGTCAAGCATTCTTACACATAAAACAGTAGCCTAAGCTTCTGGATAATGTGAAAAGAACACAGGAAACTAAATGCATCTCGAATCCAGCTACGACAATGAAGCTTCAGCTCCACACAAGACACCCAGTAATACAGAGCCATTGCTTACTCGTGTATAACAATGAGCACATTATTAAGACAAACTTTGGAAATCAGAGTACTTCACATTTAATGGATTCTAATTTTATCTGTTGTGACTAATGAATCCTAATCTAGGGTATCAAATTGAGCAGTGGTAGATGACGCTTTCTGTATTTCGCTAAGAGATTTGCAAGATAATAAATGGGGTTATTAAATTGTTGTGCCTCATAGGATTCAAAGTTTAAAACATTTGTGCTTTGAATTAATTGCTGTAAATTAAAAACAGGAGACAGTTGAATGATATTGGAATGGATCTGTTATTTCATTAAAACTCCCTTTTATGAATGATAGACTAAGTTCTGTTAATATGCCATTGAAAATGAAGAAAGGGGTGGTGCTTCCCATTAAAGAATTTGTGTAACGCAAAGCCTTGCTAATTTAGCTCAGTGTGAGTGGCAGAGTTCAAGTGCATGTGTGACATACTGTTGCTGGTGCCTAGTGTGTATGCCCAGGTTGACTTCCACCTGCTCCTGGGTGACCTTGGTCAGTGCATGCCCCAGCTTGGGGTTGCCCCCATAGGTGTCTAATGGGTACCTGATTTTTTCCAAACCCCTTTGTTGTGGCATGGCCAGTTCTTTTTTGTTTAGCTTAAGCATTTGGTAGAGACAGCCCCCTTTATCCCTAATTTTTCTACATTTCAGAAACATTCTCTGTTCTTGCACCCTCCAGATGGATCATCGTTTGAGCCCTTTGTCAGTCTATCTGGTTGAGGGTCTTTCACTTTGTCACCGACCTTCCACTTTACTAGGATGATGTCCTTTTGCAGGGACTGGCCTCTCCTGATAACTTGACCGTAGTATATGAGATGATATCTAGCTCTCAGGAGCATTCTTGAAATATTCCTTCAAAGATAAGTTTATTTGCTCTTCTGGCAGTCGATGGTACGTTCAACATGCTTCACCAATCATCCAAATGAGTCCATTCTTCAATCTTCCACACTCATTGTCCAACTTTCACACGCATATAAGGCAATGAAAATTTCATCACTTGAATCAGGTGCAACTTAGTGTTGATGGGGAGCCAAACAAAACTGAAATCCTTGACCACTTCGATCTCTTCTCTGTTTACAAAGGTCATTTTGTGGGCCCTTAATATTGCAATCTTAAAAATCTAGCCAGTATTTACTCAAACCTTGTTCAAATCTACATTTGAGGAAGACAATCTCTTTCCTATTTCTTCAAGCATTCATTTGCTGCTTTTTATCTGTGGTCCAGTGATGAGGATTTGGCTTTTCTTTACATTTAGTTGTAATCCATATTAAAAGCTGAAGTTCTAACTAAGTATATTAAAAATTCCTCTGCAATTATGATTTTATTAATGATTTTACTTGCAATATCCTCACCTATTTTCTTCTGGAGACTGAGAATTGTCAAATATGAATATAAACTCTATTTATGAGATCTTTTTAACATTAGAAATGAGTAGAATCTAAATTTTTGTGTTCCTAATTTATAGTTCAAATTTTATTACCAGCAAATATTTTTGAGTGTTCACTATATGAGGGGATACCACCAAAACAACGGAATTTTTTTCAAAGCTATGTATTAATTTTTTTTTTTACAAAATAACCTTATAACCTTCAAAGTACCCTATTTCCCTGAAAATAAGACAGTGTCTTATATTAATTTTTGCTCCCACAGATGCACTAGGTCTTATTTTCAGGGGATGTCTTATTTTTCCATGAAAAAGAATATGGTACACATTTATTGTTGAACAACAAAAAAGGAAATGTATTACCTGTATACAGTACAGTAGTATTTGTCATCACAAACCAGTATAACCAGACAAACTGTGAATCCTACAGTATCAAGAATTTCTTGTTACTACCATTATTTCCATGTATAACAATCTATGGTACGTTTATTCATTTATTCAATGACATTCCATGTCATCTTCTGGAATATCATCATAACAATCCAAACCCTGAATTTCCTGTTGAATTTCTTGTGAAATTCTCTCATGTTTAGCAATAGCACTGTCCTTAAACGAGTACTTCTTGTCAAGGTAGCCTGCTCATAGTGCATTTGCAATGCAACTGCCAGTGGCTTTCTCCCATGAATTCTTCACCCAAGTCACACCTCTTTCAGTTAAGGTTTCACAAAGTTTCCACACTGATCTCTCCATTCTATTTTCAATGTAGTCATTAATTTCCATGCTCAAATTGTCCTTCAAGGGCTTGTTTATTGCAATATCAAGAGTCTGGAGATAGGCCATCATTCCTGCGGAAATCATTATTTGATCTATTTTTCTTTCGTGAAGAAGTGTCTTCTTGTCTTTAGCACGGTAAGTACTGGCTGCATCCCAGACTAGCAGAACTCTTTGGCTCCCTCACATAACAAGCGGCAGCATTAAATCGACCCACTTCCTTATAACTGCTTGTGTGGCCCAGGCTTTTTCAGTTTCAAGAATAAAAATGCCCCAAACACGTTCAATCGTTTCCTTCTTGCTCTTAGAAATGATTAAAAGGTGGGATTTTAGAGCCATCCAGACGAATTGCCAAAATACAGGAAACACGTGCACTTTTGTAAGCAGTGGAGGGAATGTACACTGAGGGGGCACCCCGCTGTTCAATCGTTGTTTGAGGGGATTGACCCATAAACACTGCAGTTTCATCCATAGCAATCATGTTGGAAAGATTGTATTTAGAGAAGTCAGCATCATCAATAAAGGACTTGAATGCAAGTGCTCGCTTAATAACGTGAGCATCTTCCAGTCTAAACAATGTTGTGATCTTCCCAAAGACGGTTCACTTTGCTGAAGGGAATTATCCAGCCAGTGTTGGGATGCTTTGAAGTCTCCGGGGGCTATGTCAAACTGTGGTGCCATTGCAAGGGCAAATTCTTGAATCTGAGCCCTCTTCACAACCAAAGCCTTTGCTCTCCTGTCCACAACCCATTCACAGACCAGGTCTTCCAGCTCGGAAAATAATGGCTGTCGACCTGATCCACACTTGCGCTTTTTAACATTTCCCTGTCCACTTGCCCAATGAGGTTACCATACTCTGCTCGCTATTTTCGGACCAATTGGACACTCAACATCTTCTCTGTGCAGAAAGCAGTAGGATTTTGGCCCCAAGAGTCTTCCACGATTCCTTTCTTATACTCCACGGAGTAGTTTTTTCTTTTTGTGTTCATGTCTAGGGATAAAAAAAAAAAATGACATTGGGGTATCAGGGTAGGGGAAGGAGGATCACTTAAAATGACACTGGAGGATCAGAGGGGGGAATCAAAATGACACAGGAGAATCAGAGGGGGGGGGGTGTTACCATTTTGTAACCCCTTCTGATCCTCCTGTCACTTTAAGTGATACCCCAGGGGCTTTTTAAGTGATTTCCCGCCTGTGCCAGTGGACACCGTCACCAGACATTCCCCCCACCCCTTTATCAGACATTTCCCCCC
>NW_022103905.1:12814824-12827305 GCF_000313985.2 Echinops telfairi
CCTGCGCGACTCACTGTCTAATTGTGAGTCAGCCAGACTCCGTCAGGGCAGAGCAAGCGGCAGGCGGCAGCTTGTCCTGGCAGCAGCATGGCTTTCTGAGACCTCGCACTTCCTGTCTGCTCCGGCTGCGCTGCGGCCAACAATGAGCTGTGCGGCGGCACCCTCTGCTATGGTCCAGAGTCCAGAGTTAACGGTAGCTTCAGAGGGCCCTTATTATCAGGGAGGTCTTATTTTCGGGGGGGATGCTTTATATTTCAGTGAGATGCAAAACTGTAAGTAGGTCTTATTTTCAGGGGATGTCTTACTTTTGGGGAAACACGGTACTCTCCATTAAACTTAATACATTTGTCAAATCTGCGATTCCATTCTTGGAAACATTTCTCAAACTCATCTGGATGGCTGAAAGCACCTCGCTCATTTTTTTCTTCATCTCTTCAATGCCATCAAACCACTGTCCTTTCACGTCTCTCTTAATTCACAGAAATAAAAAGAAGTCACATGGAGTGAGGTCTGGTGAGTAAGGTGCATGAGGCAAGAGAGACATGCTGTTTTTTGCCAAAAACGGGTACACTGCGATGGCTGTGTGAGCAGGTGCATCGTCATGGTGGCAAAACCAGTTCGCCTTCTGCCACAAAGCAGGCCTTTCTTGTTGCACACTGTTATACAATCTTTTCAGGACCTCAAAATAGAAAGCTTGATTAATGGTCTGACCTGGTGGAACAAACTCCAAATGCACCAGCCCCTTCACATCAAAAAAACAAATGAGCATTGTCTTGATCTCTGATTTCACTTGACAAGATTTTTGGGGGGGCAAGGTGACTATGGTGTCTTCCACTGGCTTGATTTATGTTTGCTTTGGGGGTCATAAGAATAGCACGATGTCTTCTCACAAGTAATGACCTTGGGAAAAATTCTGAGTCTCTTAGGAGCTGTTCTTTCAAAGCATGGCATGCTTCCACCCAACGTTCTTTTTCCTGGTCCGTCAGAACCTAGACACAAATTTCATCTCAAAATCTTCTGTTAAAATTCACTGAACTGAGTGCCAAGATAATCCAACTTCCCCATTTCTTCAATGGTCCATCATCCGTCTTTTTGGCCAAGTGCATGAATGTTGCCGACATTTTCATTTGTCCAGGAAGTTGATGGACGTCCAGAACGAGGTTTGTCATCAATCGACATTTCACCATTTTTTAAATGAGAGAACCACAAATGCACTTGAGTCTTCCCTATAGCGCTGTCCTTGTAAGCTGTTTTCAACATCGCAACAGCTTCTGCGGCATTTTTCCCGAGTAAGAAGCAAAATTTCACAGCTACACAGTGTTCTCTCAAATTGGCCATCACAAAAAAATGAGGTTTGAGCAAACGTTATGAAAAAAATTACTGTGACCAAAGAAAACCTTCCCAGGCAAGCGCAGAGTGAGTTGCTGGATGCTGGTCTAGCAGCAACAACGTGTACTATGAAAACTCTGCTCCACTCAGCAAATTCCATTTGGGGAGTGGAGGGGGGTGTTACTGCCCATATGCCAGAAATTCTGCAAAGTATTTACATGTGCTATCTAATCCTCAGAACAGTCTGAGAAATAGTCCCAAATCACACAAGTAGTATCATTCCCATTTGACATATGAAGAAATTGAATCTTATAGAGAGTGTTTGATGGTCTACTTGGGTAAATTAGTCAAGTAGCAGAGAGATCAAATCTCCATCCTTATGACTGCATCACTTTAACTGGAGCTTTACACTGTGGTGCATCATCTACAGAAAATAAGAAGGAATGTGTTAAACTGTAGGAAATAACTCTCTAGCAAACATGCAGATGGTAGAGATGTCTTAGCCCAAAGGAAACACAAAAATATAAACATTGAGGAATGTATCGGAAGAAAATAGCTCCGCTTTTGGAATCAGGATTTTGAACTAGGAATACAACAATAATAAAGTATATAAAATTTGGTGCTAAAGTGAGATTATATATTTGCAAATATACAGAGAAAATAGACACACAGTGAAAGAACTGCTACTATAGGACTGTTTATTTTGTGTTCCCTTGACATTGAAATCTTAAAATCCAGCCAGTATTTATTCAGACCTTGATCAAATCCTACATTTTGAGAAACACGGACTCCCTCTTTCCTATCACTCCAAGCATTTATTTATTTATTTCATCTGCAATATTTTGTTACTAGGTATGGATTTCTCTTCTCTCTTCTTACTTAGTAGATAGGAATAAAGAAATTGTTTGGGGAATTGTCATCTAGCTTTGAAGGTGTCACAAGATCATATCCTGCCCTCTGCAACTGGGTAAATCATGTAGAGAGAATATCTGTGTAAGGAGTAGATAGTATAATCAATATTTGGTATTGAAGGGATGGTGAGTGGGAGGAGTATTTTTCTTATGTTAGACTAAGTGGGTTAAAGAGAAAACACTTCTATGATCAGTTTTGATCAATGAGAATAATGTCAATAAAATCATATTAAACTCGCAGCTGTCAAGTCAACTCTGAATCTATAGGGCTGGGTGGGACCGTCATGTTTTCAAGACTGTAAATCTGTAGAGGAGTCAAATGCTTTATCTTTATCCCAGTTAGCAGTCCAACCTGTAATCCACTATGCCACCAGGGCTCCCCCATATCGTATTAGTTAAGCTAAATCTAGTGCCAGGAAGAAATTCTGTGAAATAAATGCAATACGAAAGCACTGATACTATCACTAACTCTGGATGAGTTATGGCATGACATAGAGTCATATGCCTTCTTGTTATTCTTCACAGTTAATCAATGCTAATTTTGACTTAAAGGAGCCCTGGCACCATTGGGTCAACATTGGACTGTTGAGCACAAAGTGTCAGCATCCAAGCCCACCAGTCACTGCTTACGAGAAAGTCAAGGCTAACTGCTGAAACAGAGGATTTACAGCCTCAGAAACCTTCAGGGTCACTATACGTCAACTTGACTCAACAGTGGTGGGTTTAGTTGATTTGGGGGAATTTTGCCTTCAGTACAATGAAGCACATTTGGGTGGTGGTACCTGGGTTAATGCTTTGAAAAAGAGAGTAGTTAACAATCAAATGGAAACTGAGATGGAGAGAGTCCAGTCTCGGCCAAAACATAAGATAGCAGGCATGTTCAGAAACGGTATGAACTTTGTGTGACTAGACAATAGAAATCATTGGGAAGTCGAGATGAGAGAAGTTTTTGTCAGACTGTCGGGGTCTAGGAAAGTCATGTTTTGGGTTTAAATTTCTATGCTAATTTACTAGCACATCTGATGGTTTTATAGAGATGGTTTGAAGTAGCGTTGTCTGTGTTTTTAAACAGCAACCTGGGTGGCACAGATGGATAAGCTGTTGAGTATTCGCTCATAATGGATGGTTCTTAGCCACTTGGAGGTGCCTACAAAGCTGCGTCCTTGAGCTATTTTCTCTTCACACATGATGTTTTCATGGCAACTAACAACAATAAGCTGTCTCTAAAAGGTCAATTCTAGTTCATGACTACCCTATACATGTCCAAGTAGAATAGTGCTCCACAAGATTTCACAGACTAATTTTTTGGAAGTAGATCACCTGTTCTTTTTCTTAAGGAGCCTCTGAGTGGACTGGGACCCCTAACGTTCTGGTTAGTAAATGAGAATGTTAACTGTTTGCCATGCTCACCCAAGAACTCTTTAGAAAATAAATTAGAAGTTAATATAGACAGTAGAAGGAAAGAAGCCACTGCTCATCTGTTGGTGTTTTGTACTCTGTGCTTATGTGTGCTACTATAATGCTAGAAGCTATGTCACTAGTATTTCAAAGACTAGTAAGGTCACCACGCAATAGTGAAGCATTCCATGGGCAAAATAATTGAACTATGCAGGAAGTATCGGTCCATCAAAAGTAAATGGAAGGAACCATAGAGTCGCTGCACCTAAAAGAGAGAGGGGAAAAGTAGTCTACCTTTCAAGAATGTAATATATGATCAAGAACTAATGGTATTAAAGGTATTAGGGGAAGGCACTGTAGATACACAAAGTTCCAGGAATTGAGAAAATTCCCTTGAAATATTTCTACAAAATGATGCCCAACCCTAGAAGCACTCATTTATCTATGCCAAGAAACTTGGAAGAAAGCTACCTAGCCAGCTGACTGGAATTGGTGTCTAGTTGTGCCCATTTCAAAGAAATGTGACCCAACAGAATGTGGTCATTATTAAGCAATGTCATTATCATGTGTAAGCAAAATTTTGCTGAGATAATTTAAAAAAATGAATGCAGCAGTTCATTGATAGGAAGGGTGCCCAAAATGGTAGCTGAATCCAAAAGAAGACAGGGAATGAGGGTATCATTGACATCTAATGGGTGCTGGCTGGAAGCGAATGCCAGAAAGATGTTGACTTGTGATTTATTGATTATACAAAGGCATTCAACTGTGTGGATCGTTGAAAACTACCTTAGGAAAAATGGAAACACCACACAGGTAAGTGAGCTCGTGGAAACCTGTCCATAGACCAAGAAGCAGTCTTTTGAGCAGAACAAGCAAATAGGGAGTGTCTTAAAGTAAGGAAAGGTCTACATTATGGTTATATTCTTTCACCTGACTTATTCCATCTGTGTGCTGGGCAAATAATTTGAGGAGCCGGATTATGAGAAGAAATGGCATCTGGATTAGAGAAAAGCTATTAGCAATTTGAGATAGATGATAGATAGATAAATGACACAATTTTGTTTGCTGGGAAGGAGGTCTTAAAGCACTTGCAATTAAGACTAAAGACTACAGTCTTCAGTATATATTACACCTCCATTAGAGAAAGCAAAAATGCAGCCAGACAAATAAATAACTTCATTATAAACAGATGTAAGATTGATGTCAATGATTTAATTGTACTTGAATGACAACCATCACGGAAGCAGCAGTCAGGAACTGAAATGATGTATCACACTTGGCAAATCTGGTGTACAAGACCTCTTTAACATGTTATCAAGAGTATTCGTCTCTGGAGGACAACATGCTTGTTGTAAAGTAGAGGGTCCATGTAAGAGAGGAAGACCTTCAACGGCACGGATTGGCACACTGGCTACAACAATGAACTCATACATAACGACTGTGAGGATGCTGCAGGACAAGGTCATGTTTCTTTCTGTTAGGCTTCGGGTCATTATGAGCAGGAATTCATTCAAGGGCACTTAATAATGAAAGAGGAAGAAACTGGAGGCAAAGAGAAAAACAGGCTACTGCCATTTCTGAGTAAATTGAGTATAAAATTTCAAAATTAGTGATACATGTCTGTAAGGATAGGAAGGAGCAGACGAATTCTATACAGAAATAGAATAATCACACAGAAATAGAAAGGAGGGGACACCAGGGCTGTGGCATAGCTAGAGAACTGAAAGGTTGGTGTCTTTCATTTAACCAGGCTGCACATAAGGAAGAGCTAGAGTAGTATTTCCAAACACACCCAAAGTACCACCGAGAGACTGTAAAAATGCTGCATCACAACGGGTGGGACTTACTGTATTAATAAAGACACTGAGTTATTTTTTACTATGAGAGGCAATCCAGTGTCTCCATGGGTCACAGCAAGTCCAACCAAAGCAATATCTTACACCCTGGAGATTGTTTTCTGTATGAAAGTAGATTTAAGTTCGTTATAAAATGAGAGGGAATATTAGATAATTGAAACTGTGAATATTTTAATTCAAAGCCATCAGAAAGAGGAAAATTACCATGACAACATTGTAAAGGCTTGGGAACTTATTTGTATGATTCCTTAAAAAATAACGAGGACTAAATATACTCAGTAAGAATAGAGTTCCTTTCTTTATTTCTTTCCTTTTTTAATCCAAAATGGGCTTATTAGGGTGGCTTTCCCACTCACCTTGATTCAGGGTCATTTAGTGCTGCTTCCGTCTGGAGGAGCATCCTTCTGTGAGCCTTGCTTTTCCTCCTCTTGGCTGACAGAGGACAGTGGATCAGCCAACACACAGAACTAGTGTTTGTGCATGGCTGAAGACCGTGGTGATTTTATAGCAGCCTGGGCATCTGGCTTCCTCGATGTGGGAATTGGGCCTCTGTGCCAAGTGTCGCTGTGTGTGTTTCCTCTTCTGTTCCAGACAAGGAGGAAGGAGACCCTTTGAGAGAGGGATGGTCGCGTGAGGACAGTCTGCACTGGAAAGGCTAGAGTTTATTTCGGATCATTGCTATCAGGGTGTTTCATATCCCCACTGTCCTTGAGACTGAAAATGAATGTGATTAGTTACCTTTTATGTCTCCACTACTCTTACACCTCGTGGTGTAGTGGTGACATGCTGGACTGCGGTCGGCATGGTCTGCAGTTTGAAAGCACAGCAGCTCTGCTGGAGTAAAGAGGGCTTTCGACTCCCCTAGACAGTGACAGTTTCAAACAATCACAGGGCGTCACTGAGAGTCACCACTGACTCGACGGCAGAGGGTGTTTTTTGCTTTATTGGGAGGACCACAAATTTATCCATATTTTTAAATAATCCTACTTTAAATTTAAGACAATTTATACATAAAGAGAGACATGGATAATTTTTATGGTTACAAAATTAATCATACTCGGTATATAAAGTTTATAAAAATATCATAGGACTGTATAAAGTAGAAAATAAGTGGTAATGTTTGTGCATTTTTACAATTAAATGATAACCAAACCAAGGCTCCTTTCACTCAAATCAAACACAGAGAAGTAGAAAAATATCAATTATTTTAATAGAAAAGTCTTTGAATATTAGAACGGTTGAGCATCGTTTTTCCAATGCTCATTGCGTGTTTGTGGGTCCTCCCCCTAACTATCCATCCAATCAGAACTTTGGTGGTACAGTAATTAGACATTTGACTCCCAAAACAAATGCACTGCTATGGAGTCAATTCTGACCCATAGCGACCCTACAGGACAGAGTAGAACTGCCCCTGTGGGTTTCTGAGACTGTAATCTATTTCCCATGCAGCAGTTGGTGGTTTTGAACTGCTGACCTTGCAATGAGCAGCCCAACACACTGGAGTAGCTATTCAGAAAGTCAGCATCCCTAAGACACCAGCAGCTCTAGAAAGAACAATGTGGCAATTTGCTTTCATCAAGATTACAGCCTAGGGAAGCCTAGGGGGCAGTTCTGTTCTGTAGGGTCTCTATGAGTCAGAATTAATTCAAGAACCCTGTTCTATAGGGTCTCTCTGAGGCAGAATTGATTCAAGGACACACAACAAGAGCAACATGCATCTCCTGAGCCGGGTTTTCCAGTAATGATCTTTCATGCACATCTTTTCATATTCATAGTATCCCTCTGACATATACCTGTGGATTTATATCTTGTTGTCTTCATTTGAAATGGTGATTTGGCTTCAGGGCAGATGTTACCATCCTGAGGGCGTAACTGTCTTGATGGGACTCCTTAGGCCACTTCCTCTTGAGGGGTGCTCAAGCAACTACGAAACCCTCAGGGCCTTATTTTTGGTCAATTCACTTTGATTTGATCTGATTGAAGCTTCTAGAGAGAAGAAAAAGTGTTTCAGAAGTCACTTTCAAAATCTCTTCTTCTGGCAATTACAGCCATCACCTGGGATGCCCGCTATCTCCTCCACCAATGAATCTTTATCCTCCTTACAAAGGATTCCCAGATCTTGAAGGTACTTTTGTGGATAACTGTTCTAATACATACTTTCTGTATTGTACACTCTGGACTTTATTGTGTTCAGCTCATTTGCACTTTCTACCTGGTGTACCCCTTTTAATTGCAACCTATCTGTCTGAGAGCCACCTCATATACTCTTATCTGGCTTTTTTGGTTCACATTCTTTGGGATCTTTAGGCAGTGAATGTCCGCTCAGCTACTACCACTGATGTTCGTTATTTTTCTCTTCCCTGGTTCTATTCTCCTGGTTGGTGGAGTGGATTACACACCGAGCCGCCAACAGCAACCTCAGCGGTTCAAACCCCTCAGCCCGTGCAAGGGAGAAAGATGAAGCTGGCTGCTTTATAGAGATGCAAAGTCCCAGAAAACAAACGGGGCAGTTCTACTCTGTCCCACGGAGTCACTCTGAGTCACAGTAGACTCCATGGAAGTGGGCTTGGTTTCTGTTGGTTCTGTTATCATGGTAATGCCATAATTCACAGCACCCCCACCCCCAAGTTCCTACTGCTGCTTTCCATTTCTGTAAAGTCACAGGAACGAGGACCCTCCATTGCAATAAACTGCTTTCTCCGCCAGTTGAAACCCAGCATGGTTAACGTTCTAAAACCTTTGATATTAATATGGGAAATAGAGTGTTGTTGTTAGATCTTTTCACCTTGTAACTTTCTTAATATCACTTTACACACACACACACACACACACACACACACACACACACACACACACACAAAGGGGCTTCAAGAGTTCGCAGAAAAAGCTCCACATACTCCAATGTCTTCTTGAAGCCCTCTTTGGTTTGCTTGTTTATTTTGCAGTACACTTTGCATTTGAAAGCACAACCCAAAAGAGTGTGAGAAGCTAGAGAAAAAGGAGCAGAGGGGAAATAAAAGCTGGATTTAGGAGCAGGATTCATGAGAATTGAATGGAGGGGTCCTGGTAAACACTCACAGTATGCATAGAGCCACTGCTAAGCTACAAAATAGAAATAAGTATGAACAAAATTAAAAACCTATATTGCATGAGCTGAATCCCTCATTGAATTAATTGATGATCTCCCCCATCCTCAAGCCACATCAGAGGTAAAATAAATCCATTTAATGAAATATTAATATCATCCTGATATTGAAACACTATCTAATTCTTACTTACAAAAAGTCTTGCATGTTAGCAAAATGATAAGGCATTATAAGAGGCTAACAGCGAAATGTATAGACTCCCTTTAAACAGAAGCTGTTGATATCTAAGACATTAGAAACAACTATAAGTATCAGGCAAATTATAGAAGGAAAATTACGATAGGTGAAATAAACTAAATATATGAATCTTAACAATGGGATAGGCATATTTACAGAGAGAATCAGGAAACCTGAAGATAGCCCAGAAGAAAATGACCAAGTGAAGCTCAAGGAATAAATAAAGAATATTAATGAAGTCTTGATCCAAATCAACCTTTCTGAAGGTTGAATTCATTCAAAATAGGTTCATTGGCCTTAGGCTCATTACTGCAAAACTCAATGACAGAAAAGGTACTTAGGAAATTTATACAGAAATAGAAATTAAGAAATACTTTGACACACTTATAACCTGAGGCCCTGAGTCATAAAATACATGGTGTCTGAGGAAGCAGAAGACGGCTGTACCAAGAGTGGTGTCCTGGTGGTCGGTGGACAAACAAGGTCTTGTTACATCAATACCCTCTATGCTGTGTTAAGATTCATATTATTCTGGAAATCCTGTGATAATCATTCTGCTTTATTTTGTTTATACTTGTTCATATTAGGGTGAGGTAAGTAGTTGGGTGGAGCGATAAACGGCTCAGTGAGCCTCGCCTTTCTAGTTCTCGAGTCTTGCTTTGTGATGGTCAGACCAGGGTGCGGTTGCCTTAGCCAGTTCCCCGCTTCAGTACCAGAGATGAGCTTCTCAGGTCGGAAAGGACTCACGTAATATTGAGAAAGATCCGATACACAACATTGAGTGTATTCCACCTGAACTTCTAGAACATCTCAAGTATAGATTTGATGCATTAAACACTAATAATAAAAGACCTGATGAGTTGTGCGATGACATCAAGAACATCATACATCAAAAAACTAAAAAACCATTAGAAAGAAAAGGTCAATGTGGATATCGTATGAGACTTTGAGGCTTGTTCTTAATCACAGATAGCTAAGGCACCTGGGAGAAATGATGAAGTTAAATTGCTGAACAGAAAATTTCAAAGGGCAGCTTCAGAAGCGGAAGTAAAATTTAGGCAAATGTGACAAGAACTCGAGGTAGAAAAGTAAACTGCAAGAACACACATAGCATATCTTAAAGTGAAAGAAATCAAGAAACCTTTCAAACCTCGAGTTGCAGTATTACAAGATTATATGAGCAAATTATTGAATGATGCAGGAAGCATCAAGAGCAGAAGAAAAGAACACACACTGTTCCAAAAAGAACTAGTGGATATTCCACACTTCCTGCAAGACATCCCCGGGGAGAAGCTGCATGGACCTACCCCGATGCAGCCCTGGGTGCTGGAGCAGCCGTGTGGAGACCCCTGCCAGCGCTGAGATGCTTATACATTCACTGACTCGGCTTTCCTCCTGCAGTTGGTGTCATTGTGTGTGTTTTGTGAGATGGAGGAGGACTTTGTGGATTGGTGTCGGACATAGGGGCTAATGGGTTAATGTTGGACTTGTGGGCTTGGGCAGAACTGGGTTGGGATGTTTTCTTGATGTGCACTTACCCTTTATATAAAACTCTCTCTTATATATGAGTTTCTGTGGGTTTGTTTCTCTAAAGTACCCAGACTAACACATAGGGTGTATGTATCTATCTCAGAGGTGCTTTGCCATTTTAGGTCACCCTCTTGAAGTTGTGTTACTTGTTTTTTGGTAAATGAAAGCCCCTACAGTACAGCAAATAGAGCAAGGGTTTGGAGGGAAGGGGGTGGGGAGAAAGAGATAAAAGGGAGAAAAATGTCGAAGAATCCAAGAAGGAAAAGTATGTTTGGAGACTGATTATGGAAGCAATCGTACAATTCTGTTTGACATAATGGAATGATACAATATATGTATTAACTACAAAATAATAACAAATTAAAAGAAGAAAAGAAAAGGGAAAAAAATACAGATTCAGAAACAGGTTTTGGGCTCACACTAAATCCTAGCTCCAACTGAAGAACAGCTAGTTCTTATACATCATGGCCCTGCTCTATGCTAGCCATACGAAAGATATAGTGCTATAGCAAAATGTGGTGAAGAATTTAGATGGTGCCCAGCTACCAGACAAAATAGCATCTGGGGTCTTAAAGGCTTGTCTCCAAACAAGCAGCCCTCTAAGTGAGATGTCAATGAAGTCCATGTGGAAGAAGCACACCATCATCAGCCACCGAAGAATTGTAATCATATACCCCAACGTCGAAGGAGGGATCAGTATCAGAATCTAAATTGTGAGACTCTGGTGTTCAGAAGGTGATGGATAACAATGGGAGCCCAAGTTTCATTTGTGGAACTGCATAGGAAATAAGCCTCCGGACACCTCCCCCTGTCTAAACTTGAGGGATGAGAGGAAAGTGGTCACTAAACAGAGTGCTTGGGAGAGAATAGTATAGAAGATCAAAGGCATAAATCTGACCTGAGCAGTTAAAACCATGTCAGTAGATGCCCCTTTTGATGCAGGCTGGGCCTGATCTGGTTTCCAAGATTTTCTGTATTTGGGGTTTGTATTGCTTTGTTTGGTTCCTGGTTGTTGATATTAGGGTACATCTCAGAGATGTGATGGCATTGGAGGTCACCCTCTTTAAGTTGTGCTGTATGGTTTTCTATGTTTCAGTATATGAAAGCCAGGATTGATGAACCTATAGGGACAGCAAGTAGGATAAGCGTTTCGGGGTAAGAGGGGTACAGTGGTGCTGGGGGAGGGGGTGTGTAAAAGAAAGATGATGTCAAGGAGTCCAGGTAGGGAAAAAAATGTCTGGAAACTGTGGTAGCAATGGTACAATTCTACTCGACGTCATTGAATTATGGAATGACGTTATATGTGTATTAAATTCCAATTAATAATAAGTGTTTAAAATAAAAATAAATAAATAAATAAAATAGAGTATTGAAAATACTACTTACCAAGCAAGTTAAGATACAATAGCTAAAAAAATTCCTGAAAGAAATATATACTTTGAATAGTATGTTTCAGAAATAAAGAAAAGCCAAAAAGCCAGTATGATTCTAGTTAGTTATCTAGTGCCGCTGTAATAGAACTATCACGAGAGTGGTGTAGTAGGGTTATAGACATTTGGGCTAGTAACCACAGCATAGAGCAATTTGAAACCACCAGCGCTGAGAAAAAGATGAGGCTGTCTACTCCCATACAGGCTGACAGTGTCCCAAACCCACATGGACAGGTCTTCTCTGCCCTATAGGAGACACTGTGACTCAGTATTCCCCCTTGGCAGTGAGTAAGCTTCCATGATTAAGCTTCTTTTACATCTCAAAAGTGGTTAGGCTTAAGACCTGCTACAATTGGCTAAGACTTATTAACATAATAAAGGAAAACATTTCCAGATAGAATTGTATCCGCAGGTATGAGTTAGGAGTTAAAACAGTAATGTCAGGGGAGTGGCAGGGAAGCCTAAAAGACATGCTGACATTGGGTAGATGTCTACAGATAATGAACCAATGTGGCCTTTGTAGTCACTGGATTTCTATTGCTTAGAAATGTTATCACAGGATTGAAATCACAGAGAGAATATGTATTCGGTATTAGTAGGAATCTTTTCTTTAACCCAAGTCTATTTGGTCTCAAGTGGAGACCTTCCTGGGAGAAAGCTAGAGTCCTGATTCATTGGATCTGCCAGAGGCTGGGTTTTTTTTT
>NW_022103905.1:12828627-12832862 GCF_000313985.2 Echinops telfairi
ACACGGGAGGCGGGGGACTTCAGAAAATCCAAGGAGCCCTGGTGACATAGTGGGCCACATGTTGGGCTGCTAACTGTGAGGTCAGCAATTCAAAACCATTCACCAACCACTCCCTGTGAGAAAGATGAGGCGTTCTAGTCCCCTGAAGATGTGCAGTCTTGGAGACCCACATAGTCCACAGAGGGTCACTGTGAGTCAGAATTGACTCAGGGCAGTAGGTTTTTGGTTAAAAAAAATCCAGGGAAAGATGGAATGAAAAGATAATGGAATGTATCCACAAACTTTGTGAAGCCCTCTCCTATAGTAATTGTTACATGGGTGTAACATGATGTTTTCTGGAAATGCGGTCATATATACTAATACATGTATTTGCTTTTAGATTTCCTCAAGAACTGAATATGGGGAAAGTGAGTGCTGAAATAATGTGGACCCTTTTTGCTCTGGACATGAAATACGCACTGGAAGGTAATTATAAATACGAATGTCATTAGAATATATGTTGTGATATTTGCATTCTTGGTTTTAAATGTGAAGAAGGGAAACATTAAAATGTTGATTATTATGATCATTAATAGTATAAAGATCAGAGGAAATTTATTTGCCGCCTTTTAGGAAGATAAAGGCCTTATGAACTTAAATGACTTTTAAAGTATATATATATGGGTGTCTAATCAGTAGTCTAAGCTGCAGGATCATGAGTACTTCATGAAGGATAATGCTCAGATATAAATATTGTACAGAAGCACAATAACCAAAAGGGACTCTTTTGAGGAGTGGAAAATTGTGTTTGTATTTGTCTAGAAGGTATTTGTCTGTATAGACTTAGAAATGGTATCCATGACTAGGCAGGTTAGAAATCTGACTCAAGGTAAAGAATGCACAAATGTGCTTTATACAATTGATGTATGTATGGGTTGTGATAAGAGTTGTATGAGCCGCCAGCAAAATGATTAAAAAGAAAGAGATGGGAAAACCAAAAAAAAGAAATCTTGCTCAAAAGTCTTGATTCAAACTTGCTCAGGGACAATGGCACGGCTTTTCACAAGAGACTTGCCTCTGGAGAATACCACATCATAAACAGTGCAACAAGGGAAACACAGTTCTCAGCTCAATAGTTCTGGAGCTGTTCTTTGAGCATGGATGGAGTTGGGAATAGAACTATAAACTAACTTAATTGTATTCTTGTCCTCTAGGAAATTAGGGGTTTTTTTCCAACAATAGTTATTCAACAAATATGTATTGAGCCCATAATGCATGGAATGTAGCTGTACTATGTAATTTATGTTAAGAAATGTAAATCTCAATTTAATTGAAATTAGGAATGCTACAGGTATAGCAAGCATCTATAACTTTCATCAAATGCTTACTGATAATAGTGTCCATATAATAATAAAAACAATATTACCAAATGCTAAGACTGATGAAGTAGTACTTAATGGTCTTGTGATAAACTTAACTTTTTTGACAATACTCAAGTTTTGTTACATTTTTCTTAATGGCAGCTTTAACGGGATATATCAATACCATACAGCATACCTAGTTTAAGTGTACCATCCCACAGGATGTATAATCGCATTTTCAGAAAAGTATAATGAATAGAGCGAGGCAGTAACTTGGACTGTAGTGCACAGTTGATGAATCTTCTACATCTGAGGCTATTTGTGAGTGGTTTTGTCATTTTTGTATCTACTACACCTCAGTTAGAAACTCTGTTATGTGTTTGTTTACTTGAGTAAAACTGCATATTGAACAACCCTGGACAAAGATTGTGGAGACAAATCCCACTGCACGTGTCAAAACTGAACATTTGTAGTATTGCAGTGTTGGGAAGCAGCAAAGGTCTGGGGCTGTAGGGAACGCAATTCAAGGAGCTTTATCACTTACTAGCTCTGCAACCTTGGGCAGCTCATTCATCACTTCACAGGTTTGTCTTCGTATCTCTAGAATGGTACTAACAGCTCCTCAGCTGGTCTGAGGAAGAAAAACCATAAGTGTACTATGCAAACTGTAAAATTGCTATGCTAATATGAGGGACCAGTTATTATGTAAAGAAAGAACAATCATAAATGTCTCAAAAGTCTTCTTTAGGGATTAATCTAATATCTAAATACCTAGGAGAAAATTCACAAGTCCATGTTACTCTAGTCACTACCCTTTCACTTTTACCATTTCAATCTAGTAGGTGAACATTAAAAAATGGGACCGTTTTTTCCTGTACCATAGCATCAGTAGTAATTATTAAAGGACAATGGGAGGGGGACATAGACTTAACGGGTGTATTCCTTTGGCACTTTTTGTACATTGATAGTAAGTTCTTACTCTCCCTACTTGCCTCATAGACAATGCTGTTAAAATTAATTGACTGTGGAGTAGTGCTCCAGGCTGCTGACCTAGAAAGGCAGTGTTGTTATTAGATAATTTGAGCTACATAGTTCGTCTTGTGATAAAAGCATCTAAGCCCAACTGCTAAGCAACCTCTGATGAAGTTGGTTCAACTGAGGAGAGATGGGTAGAATTCATGGACTTTTGTACCTTTTTGCTTTCTTTCATGAACTCATCCACTGCTCAAAAGAAATAATGTAATTAAAAATCATTTCCCTTCCCATTTTATTCAGCCTATATGAGCTTACTTATTTTGTTTTCACATATGACATTCATCACTTAGAGATTTGATCAGTAGGAATTGATTCAATCACTATAAAGATAAGCTTCTTAAAGAAAATCAGAGTACATTTACTCACAAATTTAAAAGAATATTTTCTGTGAAAATGAGAATGTAGAAAGAAATAGACTCAGATGAAATGGTTCATAATGTATTTCAGCTGGTTTTATAGATTTTATATTTATCATCTTGGTATAGCCACTGAAATCGGTTTCCTGATGGTTCCTGAAACGTGAAAGGCACCAGATGTGTAACATATGTCTGTGTCTAGGCCCCAAGACAGCAGCCAGAAGGTAGTTTGGGTCCACAAGGATGCAGGTGATTTGTAATTGATAGCTCCTGTAAAAGAGATCTTGGCTTCTTTAAAGCCCTCGTTCTCATTTGGGTTCATGGCTGGACTTCAAGTCCCCTTCTGAAATTGCACCTACCTCTGAGGATGCTAGGACGGGTTGGAGGTCTGATTCATCGGTCAAGCTCTCACATGTATGCTTGAGGAGAACACTATTAAGAGTCACTGAAAATTAATTCAAAATGGCTATTTTGGTTAATTAACTTAGAAAAAGAATTAATTATGATATGTAAAACATACTTTGGATCTCGATTGCCAACCATCTTTCATCTGACATTAGGAAAAGCTTCTAGTTTAGTGTTCTTCTATCTTAAATATACCAGTGACTCACCTGGACACCCGGTTAAAATGCAGACTGACTTAGGAGACCTCAGTCGGGGTGGAGGAGGTCCCACACTGCTGATTGATGGACCACAAAATTCCAAGTTGACTGTCAAATTCCCGCTTCAACACCACAGGTCCAGACAGGTCTATATGCAATCCCCAATCTTTGTTGTGTACCACTTAGATACCATTAAATGTAGATTCTGAGACCCCCCAAGTGGCTTTGCAAATTGACAGCCCCTCACCTTTTGAATAGGCACCACTAACATTCTAACAAGCGCCACAAAGTAACCATTGGTAACTTGGTCTTCATCGTATCCATGCATTTCTCTTAGGATTATTTGCATAACGAGGAATTTTTTGGCCGTGCTTTCCCTTCATGCTTACGTTTTGGAATTTCTTTTAAAAACAGTTGCGCATCTCTCACTCTTTCCTTTCTCTGATATTTAACAGCGAATATGTACACGAATAAAGGCTTATGTTAGGAAACCAGCAAAAGCATAGCTAACTCTCCATTTCCAGGCATAAAACCTTTCCCAATATGGTCACGATAATTATTTTTACCGCATTATTCTAGTCGTGCCAGAAATGATGTAATAATCATAAAACCCATCGCCATTGAGTTGATTCTGACTCAATAACCCAACAAAGGGTTGTGAGACTTCAAATCTCAAGGAGCCCAGACAGTCATCTTTTCCCGAGGAGTAGCTGGTGGGTTTGAACCACCAATCTGTGGTTAGTGGCCCCATAGCTAATGCCCAGCCACACTCTGTCTCCTAGAAATCTCAGAGGAGGTGGAAATTTGAAAATAACCCACAGAACCACTATGTCCATGAATGTATATATGGATCTTACATAGATTGTTAGAGAAGATACTGGGTTCCCTGTAAGGTACAAGCT
>NW_022103905.1:12833843-12835456 GCF_000313985.2 Echinops telfairi
ATTCTTTAGATAATCTAGGAAGAATAAAACACTGCTTTATAAAGCAGTTGATGAATTTTGATGCTGCATAGACCATACACTTTGGAAGAAGGGGGGGCAGCTACCTTTGCTAATGTGATTTATTTAATCTCCATGACTTAACTGAATTTTGGTAAAATATTTTTTGTAACATTTATTCCATATTTTTCTCAAAAAACTTCATATACATTTTCTGGTGGGGGGGTATAGTTTATATTTTAGAATAATGAATAGCCTCCCAAGTTATTACCATTGGGTTGATTGCTACTCATAGTGACTACAGGACAAAGTACATTGCTCCATAAGGTCCCTAAGGCTGCTATCTCTATGCAATCAACTGTCCCATCCTTTTCTCATGAATGAATAGTGACACTTTCAGCTATGAGATTGTGAGCACTTTAGGGGCAAGGCACCATGTTTCAATTCTAAACAAGAGACTGACACGTCATAGCTACTCAACAAATACAGCTCGAATCATAATCCAAGATGCAGCTAATACAAAGACTGTGTTTGTGACTCTAAAACTTCCATTTCGCATTTCACCAATTTCAATTCCTGGAAACCCCATGTGTCAGAGTAGAAGATCAAGAAGCCTTGCATCGGAATCACCGGAGAAGGTTTGCACCGCTAACTCTGACATCAGTAGTTGTGCATGTAACTCTTTGCCCATGCAGGCACACTTGTGCTTAAGAATATGTGTGCATAATTTAGAGTGAATTGCTTCCAGCTTAGCGCCAAGCATGGCAAATTGTTAAAGTCTGTTTTTAGTACAATCGATGTTAGCGTACATTCTTCATCTATTTAATTGTCCAGATTGCTGTTTAGATAACAGCATAGTTGTGTCTGCTCATCAAAGTGCCTTTCATCAACTAAGTCTTTTAGATTCAATGTTAAGCCAAAAGCTTTCTAATACATACCAATCTATTAGTTGGAATCAGACTGACGACAGTGAGTTTTTATATTTTATATTAGCAAGCGGAGCACGTGGAAAATATAGGAAAATTCCTTTTTTAATTTTTAAAATTGTTTTTTAATGACATATATATAATTCACATATCATGCAATTCAATAGTTCAATCATATTAAGAAAGATGTAAAATTATCACCACACTCAAGTTTAGAACATTTTCTTCTTTCTCTTTCTCTCCTTAGCCCCTTAAGTAATTTTTTAAAAAATCATTTCATTGGTGGCTCATACAACTCTTACCACAATCCATACATCCATCCATTGCATCAAGCACATTTGTACATTTGCTGTCATCATCATTCTCAAAACATTTGCTTTCTACTTGAGCCCTTGGTATCAGCTCCTCATTTTGCCCCACCCTCCCTCACAAACCCTTGATAATTTATAAATTATTATTTTGTCTTGTCTTACACTGTCCGACATCTCCCTTCATCCACTTTTCTGTTGTCTGTCCCCCAGGGAGGAGGTTATCAGTACCCCTTTCTACCTCACCCTCTCAGTATCACCACTCTCACCACTGATCCTGAGGGGTTCATCTGTCCTGGATTCTGCGTTTCCAGTTCCTATCCATACCAGTGTACTTCCTCTGGTCTAGCCAGATTTGTAAGGTAGAATTGGGATCATGATA
>NW_022103905.1:12838531-12854199 GCF_000313985.2 Echinops telfairi
ATTGTATCTTGTTACTGGAGCCTTCGTGGTATAGTAGTTGCTAACCACAAGGTTGGCAGTTCGAACCCACCAGCCACTCTGTAGGAGAAAGATGAGGCTTTCTACTCCCTTTAAGAGTCTAAGAAACCCACAGGGGTAGTTCTACCCTGTCCTTTAGGGTTAGTATGATTGGGAACCAACTTGAAACAGTGAGGGTTTTTTTGTTTTATTGGTGTTTTTTTCCCAATCTTTATTGTAAAATGCCATGTGGTTGATTCCATTGCCTAACAATCCCATGTAAAACAGAACACAGCACTTTCCAGTCAGACTCCCCAATCAGTACAATCGTTGAGCTCTTTTTTGCAGACAGCGTGTCAAACCATCTCCCTCAGCGTTTTCATTGTTTTTGCCTATCAAGCACGATCCTCTTCTCCAGGGATTGGTCCCTCCTGATGACATGTCTAAAAGTATACGTGACACACTCTCACCATCCTCACTTTTTAAAAAATTTAATACATATATCTTCCAAATTTCATTCATGTCAAGTAAAATGTACAATTGCTACCACCATCAGTTTCCAAACATTTTTTTTCAACATAGACACAAAGACATCATGTTTCTTTTACCCCCCCTCCACCACTGTACCCCTCTCCCCATTTTCACTTCCAAGGCACACCTGACTGTACTTCCAGGACCGATTTATGTCCTTCTGGCCATTCATGGCCTCCTCCGTATTCTTTGCCAATACCCGGATTGAAAGGTGTCCATTCTTTTCCATTCCTCCTTATTTGCGGTCATATCTTCCCATGGATATGAGGCCATTGAAATAACTTGGGAGACTAATGGTGGAGATCTCTTCCAGTTGATTGTCCAGGTAGCTGTCTTCCAAATTTCTTGGTGTAGATGAGTGTGTTGTCTGTGCTTCAGTAGTTTGTTGAAACATTGTCATCGGTATCCCATCAGCTCCTTGCTTGTAGTTAATGTCCGCATGCAGCCTCGACTACTTCTTTCAGTATCATTGGTTCTTGCTCATATGCCACCACTTGAAATGGCCCAATATTGACCAGTTCTTTTTGGTATTGTGACTCTCTGCACCTTTCCCATTATCTTTTGATTCTTCCTACATCATTCAACATTTTTGACTATAGAATCTTTCAATAGCACAGCTCGAGACCTAATTTTTTATTTGGCTCTTTCAGTTTAAAGTATGGCAAGCATGTTCTTGATTTTTAGTTTGTTCGTTTCGGTCCTTGAAAATGTTATTATAATAATTAATTGGACGGACCCGCCCAAAGAAATGTCCCGCCCGCTGGTGAAAAAAAAAAAGGTAAGGAAGAAGTCCATGGTCTGATAAATTATATCATGTGATCTCGAGCTTCTTTCTATAGCCACCCCCCGATTGTTTCCATCTTTCACACTCCAATTGTCAATACTTATTCATACATTTTGATCTCGGACTTGATCCATGTCAGACTGAAGAAGTAGGTACAGTTCTTCAAATTTTCATTGCAAGCTTCAGTGCTTGGTGCATAACTTTGATTAGTAATTGTATTGACTCATCAGTATATAGATAGTAACCCACCACAGACAGAATTGTATTTCGAGATACTTTTAAAATGTTCTTTTTGAGTGGAGGGGGGAGCCCTTTATCTGTTAAGGGTCATTCACAGGCCATGCTGATCAAACATTAAATTACATCACCTCTAATGTGATGGCCAGAACAACGTATGGTGTTGAAAGTTTGTGATATTAGCTGGTATTGATGATTTCTCGGGCCTTATCAGGCTGTGGGCTGCATGTCCCCACCCCTTGATGACAGTAAGTGTGATGCCTTCCCTCTTGAATTTGTCCTTCCTAGCAAATGACCCCGGCTGGGCCATTCCAGTTCATGAATGCTTAGGATATTGATCTTACTGCATTCATTTAATTTCTAAGGACTTCGCATTTTCCTAGATTCATACTTTGTACATTCCAAGCTCTGATTAATTGATGGTTACCGCTCTTGGTTCTTATTTTGCATTATACCCCACCAACAAATGAAAGTCCACCCACATCATTATTGCCAACTCAGCGGTGCTTTGAGGAGGCAGCTCATCCTTAATTGTATTTTGAAGGTCTTCCAACCTGAGGAGCTCATCTTCCAGTACTATGTTAGACAATGTCTGCTTTTTGTAAGATTTTCAATGGCCGATCCCTCAGATGTGAACAACTTATTCCGTCTTTCAGCACCACATCTTTCACCAGCACAACCTTCTATTCGTAAGGTTTTCAGTGACTAATCACCCAGAAGTGAACAAGCCTAGCCCTTCTTTGTGGTCTGTTCTTAAAATGGAAGCTCCCCTGAAACCTGTTCACCCTGATTGCCTGGCTGGTGTTTAAAATACCAGCAACATCGCTTCTAGAATCACAGCAAAATGCATGTACAGCAAACTGGCAGAGCAATGGTAGCTTCTTACATGAGCACCAATTTGTTTGTTTCTGTTCCTTTTACAAAATTAACAATGTGTTCTCTTTAAACCAATTTTCCTACTTTTTTTTCCCGTCAGCCCTACTGACTTACATAGTAAAAGTAAGGCTTGTTTTGAGCATGAATCAAGTGTTGATATTTTTATGGAGGTAAATCTAGTCGCTCCTATCCAGCCTTACCGAATCAGAAATTCTCAGAACAGGGTCCCGCAAGCCCTGGTCTAACAAGGTTTCCAAGTGACTATCCGGTTTTCCTGGTAAAGTCTTCTGGCAAGGGACATCTGAGAAAGCAAGCAAACCTCACCCTCTCAAGAAAGGCTTGTCTTTATCCCAATCTCTCCATTTCACAGCAGTGGTTTTCAATCCTAGATATTCCTTAGACTCATAGGGGTAAGGAGGGAACTAAACTTTTGAACAAATCCCCAGGTTTATTCTATTTAGCAAACATTTCGTATTAGGAACCATTGTGAGTAAGTGTGGGACTGCTAGCACAGTCAGTGGTTCAAACCCACAAGCCTCTCTGAAGCAAAAAGATGAGGCTCTCTTCTCCTGTAAAGAATTAAAGCCTTGGAAATTCTGGGGTCTTGGCTTATCTGCTCATAGGGTGGCGATGAGTCAGATTTGGCTCGAAACACCTAACAGCAGCAACACAAGTGATTTCTAGACTATATAAAATTACTTACTTGATTCTCATGACAAGCTTATGAGGCAAATGCTGTTAGCATCCCCAGTTTATAGATAAAGAAGTGGAGGCAAGAGAAGTTCACACAGCAATTGAATGGACAATCAAGACTACAGGTGTGATGCCGCTTCTAATAGGCAGCTATTATTGAGAACCACTATTTTGTCTTTTTAGTATCTTCAAATGCTTCTAATAAAAAATGAATAAGATGAAATATCAGTGAAGCCCAATAGCATATGAAAAAGATTATCCATCGTGGCCAAATCGGATTGACCTCAGGAATGCAGAGTGATTCAGCACAGAAAAGCTCAGTGCGTTACACCACACCGGGTGCATGAAACTTTAGCTGAAAGCCTGCCTGGTGATGTGGCGTGTTGTCAGGTTAAGTCAGAAGCATAACAACTCCCGGGAGCAAAGTGGAGCCATCGTTAGGAGAACCAGTACTCTGAAGTTGTGAAGCTACCAGTACCCTTTGGTAGGCTAAAGAAATGTCCAGACTCTTTTGAGAAGCAGGCACATAAACACAGACATGGACGTTTTTCATCTACTCAAGGTTGGACAAGAGCGGTTCAAAAAGTTACCGGGGGAAATGGAATGAAAAATTCATGGATTTTTTTCCCCCACAACCTTTTTGCAATGCCTTTGTATAGACAATCCCCAGCAACCCATAGGTAGATTTCTCCTAGTAGCATCGGTATCACCTGGAGAGTTGTTAGCCAGGAAAACAATAATTCCCTAGAAGCACTTTATAAGAAACTTTGAAAGTGAGATGGGACGATCCCTATTTGAACAAGCTCTCCACGTTAATCGTGTGCTGAGACTAGTGTTTGAGCTTGGAAACCTGGCAGGGGTATGGGGGTGTGACACAGTCGATTGATAACCAGGCGGAGAGTGCAAAACCGTGATAACGTTACAGCCGTGTAAAATGGACAGTTCGCTGTGAGTCAAAAATGGACTCAAAGGCCAGGAGTTTGTGTGTTAGGGGGGCCTTTTTGTTTTGTTTTGGAGTGCGCTAGCGAGTGAGAAGTAGGTAATTTTACGAAGGAATTTAACTTTATGCTTATGCAAAGACATGTAATTGTTTTTAGCCCACTACTCCTGCATTAATTCTTTTCTGAAATAGTTCAAAGTTGGATTTTAAAAAAAAGGACACCAGGATAAATTACTAACATTAACTTGATAAAACTTAATACTTCATCAGCATTCACACTTCAATGCTGTTCTTTTAGCTGGTGTGCATTTGAATGTTTGCTCTGTGTAAGGCATCCTGCAAGGCTCAATACAACACAAAAAATAAACAAAATAGGCATGACTCCTATCATGAGGAACTTTAATTCTATATTTTTTTAAAAAATCATACAAATATGTAATTATAAATTCATTACAAAATGTCTGTTCTATAAATAAGATGTGTGTATTAGATACTCTGAACTGAAAAATCAGGAATTTTTAGATCTAAACCCCTCTTAGCTTAGCACTGTCCCTGCCCTATGCAGTCCTAATTTCAGCAAAGGATTCTACCATTTATGTAGTATCTTAGCTCACCCTTAGCTCCTTATTTCTTGTGATTACTATCCCTAGCTACAACACCCACACAGATAATTTCCTATTTCTGTAGTCATGATAATAAATTTAGTAGCTCAAAACACAAATGTAATTGATTTTTTCCCCAGTTCTAGAGGTGAGTGTTTCACAAGATTCTCACTGGGTTAGAAACCAGGTGTCCGCAAGGCTACCTTAGGGGAGAATTCAATCCTTTGCTATGTATAGTCTCTAGATTGGGCAACCTAAATTCCTTGGCTTCTGGTCACCTTTCTTCTCAACAAAGATGATCCAGTATTTCTCAGTGTATTGTTTCTCACTGATTGTTTTTATCTCCCTCTTCCTTATTAGCAGGAGCCTCCAACAACCACATTACGATTCCTTGAATAATCCAGGAAAATCTCATATTCTGATATGTTAAGTGGATGAATACTAACAATTAAAACTGCAACCCTAATTCCTCTTTGTCATGTAATATAACATATTTACAGTTCTGGGAGTTAAGGCATGGATATAGTTGGGGGAGCATTATTCCATCTACCACAATCATTAATCCAGGCATGGTGTATCTAGTTCAACTGGGAAAAAAATGTATCCATGTTCACTTAGATTGGCTGTCAGAATTCAGTTTCTCAAAATGCAGTTAAAATCTCAGTTCTTCCCTGGAAGCTAGCCTGTGGTCCCCCCGAGTTCCTTTCTACATGAACCTTTCCAGAATGACATCTTGCTTCATTAATGTGTGCAAGCCAAGAAAGGAAATGGTGTAGAGAGTAAAAGCCATACATACTCTTATAACCTAATCAAAGAAATGTAGTATGTGTGGAATCTACCCAGTAAGAGCTAATAGGCCTACCCTACACTTGAAGGAATTGTCCAAGAATGCAAATATCAAGAGGAGAGGCATCATCTTAAAGGCTGCCTACCACCGTGGTGGTGGTGGTAAATGTGTTGAGTAGGTTCCGACTCCTAGCAAACATATATTCAACAAAACACTACCATTCTCTCAATTGTTGTTAGGTGTGAACACACTATTGCAACCACTAAGTCAATCTATCTCATTGAGATAACATATATACTTGAGTATAAGCTGACCGAAATATCAGTCGAGGCACCTAGTTGTACCTCAAAAACTGCATTAAAAACATGCTGAAAAACTCGGGTTATACACAAGTATATACGGTAATTATCTGTATTGATAACTTTTTACTTCACCAAGCAAAATACCCTGTTCCATAGACTGGTCCCGTCTGATAACACATCCCAAGTACATTAGATGAAGTCTCACCATCCTAACTTCTAAGGAATATACTGGATTAGACAGATTTGTTTCTTTTGGCAATCCATGATAATTTTAATATTTTTCATCAACACCATATTCAAATGCATCAGTACATGTGTAATCTTCCCACCCCAGTGTGTTTATAAACAAATAACCCTGATTTTTAATAACCCTTTGAGCACAGTCTTCTCTGAGGTGCATTTATTTTCCATGAGTCTCCATTCTTTCAACAATTGGCTTAGTCAGACACTGAAAATAAAGTCTGTCTCTACTACTTACCAGTCATGTGACATTGAACTTTTGCCATGTCAAGTCTGTGCTTCAATTTCTTTATCATAAAAGATTCTTTATTGTGAAGATTAAACTAAAAACTATGTTAAGTCATTAGAGAATTGCTTAAAACTCAAGCCTCATTGCCATTGAATCAGTTCTGAATCACAGTCTGTAAGACTGGGTAGAACTGCTTCTCTGGGTGTCCAGGACTGTAACTTTTTGTGAATGTGGAAAGCCTCATCTTTATCCTGAATAACAGATGGTGGTTTTGAACTGCTGACCTTGTGGTTAATTACTAGTCCAATGCATAACCACTACACCAGCAGGGCTCCAGATACTTTCTTAGCATCTAGTAACATATGCTCAATAAATTCTAATTTTGATAATGATCTTTTTTTTTTTACTTGAATGATTCAATGCTAAAAAATGAGGTGGGAATCATTGAACTAGATAACTTTTATAGCTTAATCTAAAGTAGGAATTCATTTCATTAACAACCTATAAACTCAAAGAACATATAGAAAATGCAAAGCATGACATTTTACCAAACAGTAGAGAATATAACCAAATGGTTTCTTCTCTATTGAAAATACATAAATTTACTGATTGAAAGAGAGATGATAAGATATTTGATAAATACAAAGGACATGAAAATCAACTGTCTCCTGACCCAAAAATTAAATACAATTCTTATATATTAATTAGCCAAAATGCTTTTTCTGTAGAAGTATCGTATCCTACTATTGCTTTCTTCGAAATTTTGTTTTTTTCATGACTCCTCATTCTTGACTTAATTCTTTGTCCAGTTTATTATAGTCATGGATATACATATAACATATACACATCATATGAAGAAATATCCTCTGTCAAACCTATATGAGGTGGTGCGTGTACTCCCTTTCACTTTACTCATACTTGTGCATCTTACCTGTCTTGTAGATTGGCATTGGTGATGACAGATGTCAATCCTATTGTATACTCAATGTTGCATTATCTGTTACTCTGTGTACCTCTTCATGTCTCCTTAATGATAGTGCTGAATAACCTCTTACTGTGTTTAGTCTTTCCCTTCACCCAAATTAACACATCTGTTCTGTAGTTAAGGATCCTTGGAGGCACTAGGAGTTAGGTATTGGCTTGCTAACAGCAAGGTCACTGGGTCAAACTTGCCAACTGCTTTGTGGGAGAAAGATGAGACCATCAGTCAGAATGAACTCCTTATCAGTAAGTTTGGGCTTTCTTTTGTTGGGGTTTTTTTTTTTCTTTTGGTTTGCTATTATTCTGTCTCACACAATTTTATTTTTTATTGCTAGGTTCTATAAATCACTGCAATCTCCATACAGAATACACAGACAATGCTCATGATTATAGGGTTATTATGAAAGTTAACAAGTTAGAATTTAAGTGGAAATGCTCAGGATAAAATTGTTCAGAAAGGACATATTGTAAAGTTATTTGAGGGCTGCTGATAAATGCCCAAGGGGCATACAACTCTACTATAAACCTCAATCCAAAAGCATGTAGCACCAGCTCCATGGGTCAGCAAACTCAGTTCCCCTAAGTAAGCAGCCACCAGCACCCCACTTCCCAAGCCAATCTCTTGTCCCCCAAACACTAAGATTTGACTTGTTTTGTGGCTTGGCAACTGCACTGCTCTGGCTCCACCATTATGGTTCCCCTGCTACTGCTCGGCTGTCAAAGCTGTCTCCTGGATCAAGGAGGCTCATGCATACAATCAGGAAAATGTTGGTTTGGTGGAACTTGCAGACTACGGCTAGAAGCACCACATTAAATAATTTACTGCTTTGCATTTACCTAGTTTGTGATGCATCCTCCCCTATCTCCCATCCCAGGAACCATCAAAGGATGCTACTTTCCTGTGTGCAAACCTGTCTTTAACTGTTAGTAATACAATTCGAAATAATAGTGTCCTTTGATGTGTATCATGAATTCTTCATTTAACATTGCATCATATTCCATGGTGTCCCCTGTTAATTTTAATTAACTTTTCTCTGAATCAAATTCTACCAAAGTTCATTAATTTCAGATTTCATTTCATTTTTTCATCCTCTGTCTCCTTGGGAAATTAATATTGATACTTTGAAGTCAGCGTAGTGACAGTGTAGTCATTTTGCTGTCCCTTCTATTTATTTTTATTTGCCTGAGGATAAATAAGTCATGTTAAAAGTGAAGAAAGATAGAAGTACTACAGTTCAGGTTAAAACATAAGAAATTTGATTTACATTGTAAAATTTAATTTTAATGGTATTTTATATTTATTTTATAGCTAACGACACAAAATGCATGATATGCTTTAATTGTCACTAAAGCCCTTTATTATAAAATATATGATAATTGTTCAGGCATACCTATAACATAACCATAAAAGATTCTTTAAGAGTAATAATATGTTGAACTGTTTGTTGAGTGGATGTTTCAAATATCATATTCCTTATGGGTATGTGTGGAGAAGAAAAAAAAGATCTGTTTATCCTACTCTTAAGTTATGTTTTATTTAACTTAATTTTGAGCTATAAAGTATTATTGTTTTTCACTCTTTGGATTATAATATCCTAAATGTCTTATTAGGTTGACTATCATGTGGTATTAAAAAAAAGAAATCTTAAAATTATACTAGTGTAATATTTGCATGCTGTTTAGAGTTGAATTCTGACTTTCATGTATAATTTTAGATATTCAAAAATCACTGGATCATACTTCATAGTTTATTAAACGTCTCAAAATTTGGTGAGGTAAATTGATATTAAATATTATTCATAGAATTCAAGCTATTCAGAGACTAATTGACTTGTCAACTCATATTTGCTATGCTATTGCTTTTAAGAGTGTTAGGGTGCTTCAAGTTGCACGAACGGAATAAAACCGTTTGCCTGAGATTGAAATTGCCTTTTGTTTCCCCCAACTACGTGGAGAGGGAGCCCCTGAGACTGATAACCGTACTAACTGCTATCTCAGGAATTCCAAGACGCAGAGTAAGCCTGCTGAGCAGTAGTCTTTCATGCATTTATTCCACTGAGAGATTCTGGAACTTGGCAACTCGATTCAAGAGCTACCATCAAGGGAATAGTTGGGATGTGGGTTTGGACAGATGTTGCCCATTTAGTAACTCAAGTTAACCCATGTTTTCCCAGAGGAAATTTCAGATGTCCTGAACCATGTTGCAAATTCTCCTTGGAGGAAACCTGGGCAGAGGAGGAAAGCACCCACAGCAATGATCAGTAACACTGTGTTGCTTCCCGCTTCCCTTAGAAGAGACTAATTTGCTTGGTTCCCTACTTTAGGAAGAACATTCCCAATAGTTGTTGCTGACGGAGGACTGGATTTCAGAATTGATTTTCTTGAAACTGGTTTGTTTAGTTATCTACCCAAGAAAAACATATGTAAAGCTGATTGCATTTAGCTTTCTACTGTGCACATGTCTGGGAAAAATTGAAGTTTTCCCCGATTAGATAGCCAATACTCTTCCTCCGGTTTCATAGGAGCTCACAAGACCAAGTCTGCTCTTTCTACAATGATTGAATATTTAATCACCAAACAGAATGTCCAACATGCGATGTCACATCTTTGAGGGCATGCCACGGCATTGAAACATACATCCGTCTGGTTTTATTTATTTCAAGCTCTAAGGTTCTAGTGAATAAAATCTTATTCAATTTCACCATTCTTGCAAACCCCCCATTTTGTAAAACAGACTTACATAAAATAGGATATGGGTGGCCGTCTATGTAATATGAATGGATTCTAACTGAAGAAGCAGTTTCAGGCGGCTTTTCATGTTCTGCAAATTTCACTCTTTTCTGAAGAGAGATTTTCCAGGATTCAGAGCACCCTGTACTTACAGTGACTATATTTTTCAAACAAAATAATAAGACACATGGGCTGACAAGTAAGAGAGCACGTCTATAGAAAGTGGAACAGCATATTTGAAATTGGAACCATCCTAGAGACTCCAGACCATATGGTCTCCATAACTATAATATTTGGAAACCCCATAATTTTTTCTGTAAAATCATTAGGAAAAAAAATGGCTGTGAAAATATTTCTAATGTGGGAGTTAACTCGCAACTTGTATTTACATTTATTTCTAACACTTACAAGAATTGGATCATTCATTTGGCTGTCTCATAAGGTAATATTGAAATGTCTTTTCTGTGTCATGCATTCTGTGCTATAAGCTTGGGACCACAAAATGATTAAGCCTTTATCATCCAGTTGTCAATACAGATATTGATCAGATTTCCATGCCTATCTAGTAACATTCTAAACTGATGGGTGGGTAGTGTTATAAAAGCATTTGAGGAGGGGGATTTTATTTCCACATGAGATTCAGGGAAACATTCCCTACAGTAGTGAATTCACCAGGGCAAGCCAGATCTAACCAATTGAGAATAGATGGGAAGATTTGTTTTAATGGATATATTAAGATCCTATCAGCGTGTAAGCAAAATATTTTTCTTCAAGACACTAATTTTTTAAGATAAATATTTATTTAGCATGCATGCAATGTAACAAATGCTTTCATTCATGCATTTTATTTAACATAACCATTATGTTCAGATGTAGTATCCCAGTGAAGAGATGAGAAATATGATATATTTTCAAGTGAATTACCCAAGATCTCTTAATTAATAAGCAATAAAGCCATTTTTTTTTATCCTAAGCTAGATTTTTCTAGAAAACCAAATCATAAGTGCCTCAATGCCCATGAACTGTGGGTTTTGCATTTGTCTGTTGATTGCCTGCGATGAGGTTATATGGTTTGTGTACACAGGCATTCACTGATTTAGCATATCTAGAAACACATCTGTTTCTTCCCCATTGTAAAATTAGCTTCCCTTTGGATAATTCCTCTCACTGGTCACCACTTTGCCGCCACTGTTTTTTTGTTGGCAAGTGCCCAGAAAGTTCCAAAAGAGGACTGCATGTCCATCTTTAGCTATTTGATTGTGCTCATGATATTCTAGTCACGACATGATTTCCAGCTGGCAGGCTGGGCATACATATTCAGCAGCCTCTAAATATTGTTGTTGCATCTATTACATAAGCTGCAAAGAAACTCACTCAACAGATGCTCCCAAATTTATGAAACTCGTCATTCTCAAAACATTTGGTGTTTTTATCACAAAATCAGATTCTTGCCTATGATTGATTTGATTGTTCACACTACAGCCCCGGTTGTATCTAGTGCATTTATTTCCTAGGCTCCCACCTGTGCCGTTTTTTCAAGATTAGGCTATTTCACAGAAGTTAAACCACGGCGAAGTTTAGTGATTGTGGGGGCAGAGGGGGAGCTTTGAGAGAAGAAAATAGAAGCAGGCTAAGACATATCAGAAGGAGATCTATTAGTACCATGCTGTCCTATTTCAAATGAGAACACTGGTGAATGGTAAGTGATTATTCATGGTCACACAGGTGGTTAACAGATAGTTGGGGGCTTTGGAACCCACTTCTCTAGAATCTGAAATATGGTTTCTTTACACTTCATTTTATAAGATAATGATTAAATTCAAAGAGTGAAACTGAATAAAAAATAACATTTTTTGAGTAAGCTACCAAAGGATTGCTACATTGCAGGTATATGATGGAAGTCTACTAATATTCCTATTTCCTGACATTTCTATTTATATTCTTTGACTATTTAAAACACAGGTATTTCTCTGGTTAGCAAGGGTGTGAGAGGTCCATAAGAGTTGATCATGTATAATAAATTTATAGCAAGTGCTAGTTTTATTCCTGTACAAATATTTAATGGGGGCTACTCTAAACAAAAGCCTACAGATTCCAAACAACAATTAAAAAGTTGGCTACATTACTGACCCAGTCCAGATTAGCTAGTTGATCAAGAGCAAATCACCAGAAACTAAATTCTGATAGGAAATCTAAGTGGTATAAAGTTTTTAACTAAGTCCGCCCAATTCCAGAACATTCCCTGTAGTATGTTTCTCGTGGTGCCTGATTCTTCCCCTAAAAGGTGGGAAGAGGCGATCAAAGTAGAAAGATGCACTGTGCTTTGCTTCTCTTCTAGTGGAAAACTGTCTGCCTTGGTGGAAATGTTTTCAGTGATTCGCTGGTTGACAGCCTGGTTTCCAAAGGTTTATGTTCCTGTAAGCAAACACATTCAAAGCTCTATATCCTTGAAGTGTTGGCTGACTCCTTTACTGCAGTCAGTCTAAGAAGTATTTGGGTTTCCGTAACCAGAACCTTCTTCACATGTCTAAAATAATAGAGGTATGAACATCAAGGAACACATACCCTTTACCTTCAAGGACCACAATATCTAGGTATACAAGTTCTCTATCTTGGAACTGGTTATACCTGCTAGTTGCAGTTAGCTCTCTAGAAAGTGGGAGGTGATGAAAGACATCTGGATTCCCACATTCTTTTAAGAATTGAACCATGATCCAACTGCTTCTTTCTAGAGTCCCTGTTCTTGATGACCTCACTTTTAACCCCAACCATCTCGGTCAGTTCCCCAAGACTCCCTGATGCCCCATTTCCAGAGCCAAGGCTCTATCTGTCCTCCCTTTTAATTATGTTCCTCTCATTCTCTGTCTTTCCACATGTACCTACCATGCATAACTTGATGGATCCCTCCCTACACACCAGATTACCTGCTGCCTGAGGTCTGTCCAAACACAAAACCATTCTCTCTCTTTGCTACGTGGGAGTCTTTTAAAAGTACAACTTATCATCTGGGACCTTATTAACAAGTATTAAGTCCAAATGACATGTATTGAATAGCTGCTTAATTCTCCCAGGAAAGTGCACTTGTGGGTAGGTAGAGAACTACTACTGAAAGAGGAAGAGGAACCATGTTTCCTTACGCACTTTTCAGTAGACTGGGGACATCAAGCTTGGACTAAACTTTATAAAACGAGAAAGATAGAGATTCTCTGCTATAAGGCATGTAGAAATTGCCCCACTGGATGATTTTAATACAGGTATTTACTTTTGATCACTCAATTATCATAATAGAAATAGATTTTTAAATTAGTCATTATCTGCCTCTTTTTCTGGTGTGACATGTACAGAGTTATATATACACTTTAAAACCTGGGAGAGCTGGTCTAGCAAGTTGTCTGCCTTTGACAGGGTCCAGTTTTACCATTTCCCCCTCATTACCAGTGGAAAATATTTGAGTTTTCCTCTTCTGACACGTTTTCCACCTTCCACATGTCTTAGCTCTTGCAAGTTTTACTGTGGTAATAATAATAGGATAGGGGCACTCTTGTATTCTATTTTCACATCTTTGCTTTACTGTGTCAACGGTTAATAGTAATCTTAATAGTAACATGATCCACCGAACAGACAAACTATCTCCCTAAGTCTTTGTTTATTTTTAATTAGGTCAGTGGCATAATTTAAAGCTATTAAGAATCTTGTTATGGAGATGTTCTTGTGTTTAGTGTTTTTCCTCATGTTGTTTATATCTCTAAGGTAAATTATCAGAAATGGTAAAAGCAAAAAATTATCAGCACTTTCTTTTTTTTAAATAAATCATTTTATTGGGGTTATTACAACATTCCACGCATCAATTATATCAATCATATTTGTACATATGTTGCCATCATCATTTCCAAAATGCTTTCTACTTGAGTCCTTCTTTCTTGAACTGCATTGTCCAATTATTTCCCAAAGATTTTAACAGTGTTCACCACCACCAGGTATAGATTGATGTCCTTGTTTCAGTATACCAGTGACAGAATAGAATGTTGCAATGATTTTAAATTGTTGTTTGTGATAGTTACATAGGGATACCTTATTATTTGCTTATACTTTGTTTTATTGATCCATAACTAATGAGCTAGATTTTTTTGTATTTTTTGTTAATTTTATTTCTTCATGTATGTTTATTTTGTTCTTTTTTTTTGTATACTAGTCATTAATTCACATAGTTTGGTTTTAATTTGTCATTTAGGGAGGCCTATTGGCACAATGGTTAAGCAGTTAGCTGGTAACTAAAAGGTTGGCTATTTGAACTCACCCAGTGGTTACAAGGGAGAGAGACCTAGTGATATTCTTTCAAAACTATTACAGCCTAAAACCCCTTATGTAACAATTCTACTGTTTCACAACAGCATCTAAGAAGGCGCATTGTCCATATGGATTTTTATTTCCTAGACCATTCCTATATGGATTTTATCATGGTATTTTCCACCTAAGTTACATTATTTTAAATGTAAAGGTTTACTGTATTGTATAGTTGATCTTTGAATTCATTTATATTGTTTGTCTGCAAAATAGTTTTAGTCTATAATTCTATTTATATCTAATGTTCAATATGTAATCCTTCTCATTTTAGTTTTAGTTTAAACCATCTATTTAATGGCAACATCGCATATGTTTCGGTGGTTGTGAGAAGAACAGTGGGCAGAGTAAGCAATCGCAGCCAAGTCTGAGAGTACAGGATGGCATTCAGTACACAGTTGACTTGTTATTCTTCGAGGGTGGTATGGGACAGTTCAACTTAGCAGCAGGAGGGATGGCAGAATGTATGGCTAACAGGTAAGGCTAGTTGTGATCCATGTGGAATTGAGAGTACAGAGAATAGAGGAATTGTTAGATGTTTGGCACAAGAAAACACTAATAGGAAATAGTATCCTCAGAAATTAAAAAAAGCAAAATATGTAGAGAGGTGTAAACCTTGCTATGGGCCTCTGAGCTTTGAGACCATCACTTGAGTCAACTTTGTCAGGATGAATTTTTGTTGTTGTTCTAATCATGCTGAAGCATTAAAATACAAACACAGCTGAGGAGTGGTCTTTGCCCAGATCGGGCCTTTTGCAAGGTGAGTATGTCAAAGGCAGAGCGACCAACTGGTGAAGTCAGAAATTAAAATGATGGGCCGTAGACGTTCACTTAGACAAGAAGGCTGCTGGGTGTTAAAGGGAGCTACTTATAAAAGATGTAGGTCTCTGTGAGATACAAGAGGAAGTAAACTGAAAATAGCTAGTAGTGAGCTGGATGCTTGTCAAAGAACAAAATGCTTGGGACTGAGACTTTTGAAAGGGACAGTTATTGAAACTGATGGGATCCCAGGTGAAACTGGTTCAGGTGGGTCAGCGGACAAGATTTCTGGAAGACAGAGGTCAGCTGCTATGAGCCAGGGCACTAAGTAGGTCATATGCATAGCTATTAAAATGACCAAAAGTCATGGACAAGTGTATGAAGAGAAGGAAATGGTTGAGCTAAACATTGTAAAAATCATCAATCTTGAATGTCAATAGTAATTTCCTATGAAGGAATTACCTTTTAAAACTCCCATTAGCAGTAATTGAAAATACCCTTTCTCCCCACATTTGCAAAACAATATGTTCAATCTCTATCAATTTCCTAAGTGAAAACTAGTATCTTGGATTTGGAGTTTGACCTTGTAATGATGCACACAGTTGGGCATCTTTTAATCTCTATCAATTTCCTAAGTGA
>NW_022103905.1:12854299-12869103 GCF_000313985.2 Echinops telfairi
GTATCTTGGATTTGGAGTTTGACCTTGTAATGATGCACACAGTTGTGCCTCTTTTCCTGTGTAGCCATTTGAGTTTCCTTCCCTGTCTTTCTCTGGACACGCTCATCTTTTGTTGGTAATCTGGAAGAAACCCCTGTAGTCAAAAACACACCTTGAAGCGGTCAACTGCCTGGCGAGTGTTTTCCGTTTATTTTTACATTCATTCTAAAAATAATCCTTTACATTTAAAGTGTCTATGCCTTTTCCATCCCTCAAACTTAACATTAAATTAATGCACATCATTAATTGATTATCAAAAATAGTCAATCTGTCGCATATTACTAGAGCTCTCCTTCATCGAATCTTTGCATATGAGTTACATTCATATATGGAAACTCCAATGTGGCTGTAGGTAACAAAGGGAAGAGGACATATATAAATTTCAAAAGCATTTTTTCATCAAAATTTCACTTCGGAAGCTTTAGCAAGAAGAGCCCAAGGTTCTCAGCAGCAACAACACACGTACAAAAGGTGACCCTGCTCCAGAGAAGTCTACAGCATCATTCAACGGCATAGGACAGTCCGTTCCTGTGAGGCTAAGCTACATTCAACTTTATCGACTATTTTCCCTGAATCATGAAAAGGTATTAAGAATTCATAAATAGCATGTTTTTAAATTATTTTTTTCCAAAGATAGTCACACATAGATTTTTCTTTCTACCTTAAGAACTTTTTAGGATAGTGTTGTAGCCTACTTTCTGTTCCCAGAAAGAAAACAACCCAGACTGCCGGCAAGTTCAAAAGAAAAAGTTTTGTTTCCTGCCCAGGGACCGTCAGCCCTGAGAGGAGACTGAGCAGCCCCCAGGCTAATTTTCCAAAGGTTTTTTATACTTTTGCAAAAATGTGCAGGTGTGCAAGCAAGCAGAGTACAGAAGCAGCATATTGCAGTTAGCCATTCTTAGTTGAACAATAACTGTTCTTAGTTGAACAATAACTGTTCTTAGTTGAACAATAACTGTTCTTAGTTGAACAATAACTGCTCTGGTCATTCTCGCAAGCCTTCTGAATATACATTTCCTTTAGTACATTCCATTTTGCTACATCTGCACAGCCTACCTCCCTAATATCGGCTACTTCATTTATCGTTCATACTGGCTTCTGTCATCTCAAAATGGCTTCACTCTTGTCAGGGCTGTTTAAGCTTTTCCTAGAGCTACTACATTAGTATGCTTCACTCAAATTTTGAATCATTGTTTAGCTGCAGGAAAAGCGCACCTGAGTTTCTATATAATGCAAATAGAATCGTTCCGTACATTAACCGGGTCACCTTCAGTGTGATAAGAAGTCCATATGCCGTGATGTCACGGTTGCTTGCTTTGGGGATATGCCTGTAAAGTGAACCAAAAGCAGAAAACGGATAAAGCCGTAAAGAGAATAGGGTAAATTTTAGGATTGTAAATGAATTATAATATTCTTAAGACTTATCTTCAAATATAGATGTGTGTTATATATGTGTGTCCGGGGTGGTGGTGGTGGTCTGTATGCACACATATATTCAGAGCACATCAGAAAAATAATTCTGCCTTATAAAATATTGTTTATTTAGCCAATCATGTTGACATTTGGATGGAGGATTACAATTACTTTATTTGGGTATTGAGCTCCGAATCTTTGACAAACACTGATATAAACAATAGCGTAAGTGTAAAACAATATCTATCTCAGAGTTATATTTCACTTTTGTTGTCATTAGATACCATCTCATCGGTTCCAACTCTTATCAACCGTAATGTAAACCAGAAGAAACTTTGCCTGGTCCTGCACCCTCACAATAGCTGCTATACTTGAGGCTATTGTGACAGCCACCGTGTCAATCCATTCTCCTGGAGAAGCTCCTCCTTTTTGCTGCCCCTCTTTCTTATCAAGTATGATGTCCTTTGCTAGGGACTGTCCCTCCTAAAACCATGTCCTAAGTAAAATGAAGTCCCTCCATCCTTGCTTCTTAGAAGCATTCTAGCAGGACTTCTTCCCAAATGGATTCTCTTAGTGGAAAGGTTTTAGGAAAATGCCTGGAACCATTCGCATGATTCCGTAACTGCATAAGGGATCTGCATGGAATGGCACTCGTAGGTGATAATGCCTTCTAAGTATGAAAATGTAAGCCTATATTTAAAGAAGATCATAAAAGGTTTGGTGCTAGATGAAATAGGAATGCATTCAAACTAGAGGAAAAACAGCCAAAATGAACACATAGAATCAGGAATAATTTGGGTGATGTCAACAGGATGGTCAAAACTGGGGGTACATGGTGAGGACTAGATTTGGGGACTGAATGATTCAGATGTGAAATTATGAGAACAATGGTACTGGGTCAGAGCTGAGCCTGAAGCAGTTTGGAGAGTTTGATGTGGCATATATTTAAATTGTTTTCCCCTAAAGCAAGGACTATTCTTAGATAAGTAGCTTTTAGGCTTCATTATGCATAGCCGTCACCTGAGGAGCTTGTTGAAAAGATATCTGGGAATTTCATTTTAGTAAATCTTATTTCAAAGCCCTTGGGAATTTCATTTGAGCAAATACAAAGTGTGGGTCACAGCAAACAGTTCTGCCTCTCAGTGATTCTTATGTTATCTGATAGAAAACCCACTTTACCCACTGTTGTGGAATTGATTCCAATTCATAGTGACCCTGTGGGACGGAGTAGAACCGCTCCTTAAAGTTTCTGGGACTAAATCTTTATGGAAGCAGTTAGATCCATCTTAGAAAGTTATAAACGATGATCTCGGGGGTAAATCTACCTATGATAAGATAGTCAGATGACTGAGATAGATTTACCCTATCAAGTCAGGATGCTGTGTCTTTACATTAAAGAGTTATATGTTTGTATGTACAACCTACTATTGCCACCGCAAGAGTAGGTGAGGTTGACTTGCTGTTATGTATTGCAACAAGCATATATTATTTTAGCCCTTGGAAGGAAGGGAAATCCCGAACTTAGCCAGAACGTAATAAAGCTATATAGACAGCAGTACTGCAAAGTAGCAATAAGTCCTTGGTGAAACAAAGCGAGAACCCATGAAGAAGAGTCCTGTAATGATCATTTGGAAAGCTTACGATTGGTACTGAGGCTATCAAGGGGCTTGGGAACTTCTGAAACTATTGTATTAGACATTGCTGTTCTGGAGTTATAGTTTCTGCATTAGAAGCAACTGTGAAATCTAAACTTTCAAATGTCAGTGTTCTATCTCAGAGCCTCTAAATCAAAATCTTTGGGCACAAACCCATAGATGATGTATTATTAACAAGCCCCGGGAATCCAGCTGTCCTCATGACAGATATGATTCCTGTGCTTACAGAGCTTAAATTTTAGCAGGGAAACTCTCCATTAAATCCAGAATAATTTCACAGTCAATGAGGAAGGGGATTTAAAAAATTCAGTTGCTTGATAAAATGAATGATGATAACGATGACTGCTTAAATCCAGAGCTATTCAAATATTTGCCAAACTCCTCATTGTTGTTAGGCGCTTTATTGAGTTGCTTCTGACGCAACACCCACCATATGAACCATAGAACAAAATTCCGCCCTGTCTTGTGCCATCGTGGACATGTTCATAGCAACAAGAAAACCCACCATCTCCACGGGAGCAGAACTGGACGACAGACAACACTATACATTTCCAGTTACTCATATGTAATGAAATACCTACTTCCAGCAGATACCTGTCAAGATCCTGCATGTCTGGGAAAAGGCATAGGAAAGAGGAGGTGGCTGGTAGGCTGAAACTTGAACTAGGAAACATCTAGAGCAGTGGTTCTCAACCTTTCCCCGGCCGCAACCCTTTCAGACAGTTCCTCATGTGGTGGTGACCCCCCAACCATCAAATCATTTCCGTTGCTACTTCATCACTGTCATTTTGCTACTGTGATGACTTGGGAAACCCCCGTGAAAGGATTGTTCGACCCCCCAAAGGGGTCACGACTCACAGGTTGGAAACCGCTGATCTAAAGGAAGGAAGTCTACCCTGAGTGGCAAAGTGCTGGGAAAAACCATGAACAGAACATAAAATGGAGCAAGACAGTCTCTTTTCCTTCAGAAAAGTATTGCCTCTTGAGAAAAATCCCTCTTCTAGGTGTAACAAGGGGAAGAAAAAGTAAGTAGGGGAGAGTTAGTAAGTGATGCAACCATATCTTTATCTCTTATTGTTTGGGTCTGTCCTCGAATGCATCCATCGAGCCCAAACAGCCCATGAATCTTTCTATATGCACAGACTGGTGATTGCCACATCGCAGGCAATCAATAAACTTGTTGAATTCAATTCAATTAGAATGTAGTGTGAACAAATAGAAAGAGAAAAGAAGAAAAGATGGTGCCTGATTAGCTCTGTGGATCTATCGATTCTATGTGTCTGGGCTTCTGCATAAAGAACAAACTTTGTTAGCTCACACAATGAAAAAGTTAGGTAGGCACACAGCAAACAGAATATATTGAATAGGTAAGTCAATAGTGTTTAAGATGTAATTAACAGATACAAAATATTTGACTACTTATTAAACTTTTAGGTAGGAATTCGAATGACAGCAAATACTAAATAAGAAAATAAGCCAAGAGGCATGTACCTTTTACACTATGTTTCATAAGAATTTGCCTGGACATAGTACAGTTGACATTATATAACTTGTAGGTTACAAAAGCTTCAATTACATTAAGTATTTGCAACTACTGCTAACATCCAGATCAGCAGTTCTAAACCACCAACTGTACCATGGGAGAAAGATCGGACTCCCATCAAGAGTTGCAATCTTGGAAAAGCACAGGGCAGTTCTACCCTGTCCCATGGGGTCACTGTGAGTCAATCAATTCAGTAATGGCGAGTTTGTTTTTGTTTTTTTGAACACACACACCAAAAACAAAACAAAAAACTAAGAGTACCCATTAAGTTGATTTCAAATTTGTCAACCACGTTCTACGGTGTCTCTAGCTTCCCAGCCAAGCTTTGGTTTAGCAATCCAGTGGCTTCCTGAGATTGTCGGGCTGAAGGATAAGATTTATTTTTGCAAATATGTAAATCTTTTATTGAGCTGTAGCATATACATAAGACACAAGTCATAGGTATACAGTTCTATGCATTTTCATAAACTGAATTGAACTATTAAACGAATCTCAGAAAACTCTTTTAGAGTTGCTACTTAATGCTCCTAATAAAGTTACTCCCTTGACTTCTACACCATAGAATAGTTTGGTCTGTCCTTGAACTTCATGGAAATGGAATTATAGATCTTCAGTGCCTGACTTCTTTCACTCAGTATTGCATTTTGTGATAATTTAACCATCTTGTTGCATCAAGTTGTAGTTTGTTCATTCCCAATATGCAAATATGCCATAATTTATTTGTCCATTTTACTGTTTAGGTATATTGAGGTAGTTGCCAATTTTAGGCTACGGTGAATAATGCTGCCTGCACACTATTATGCCCGTCCGTCATTTGGTGAAGCTATTTACACACACAGCTGTTCTGTATGTCTGAGAGGTGGAACTACTGGGTTATAACTCACTGCCATTGAGTCAATGCTGACTTGTGGGGCAGGGTAGAATTGCCACCCTAGGGTTCTGAGACTGTTTACGTAGAAGAAAAAAGCCTTGTCATTCTCCCAAGGAATAGCTGGTGGTTTGAACTGCTGACCTTGCAGTTAGCAAGACAATGTGTAACCACTACGCCACCAGGGCTCCTTACTAGATATGCATATTTTCAGTTTAGTAGATACTCCAAAGTCCTTTTCCAAATAGCTTATACCAATAGACTCTCCCACCAGCAGTGTATGTAAGTTCCAGAAGTTCCCGGTTCTCCTAGATTCTTAGTATTGTTGGCCTCCTTTGTTGTAACCATTTTGGTAGATTTGCAATGGTATCAAACTGTGGCTTAAATTCCATTTCCTGGATGATTAAATTGGGGTGCATTTTATATGCTTATTGTCCATTTGGTTATTTACTTTTATGGAATCTTTTCAGTCTTTTGCCCATTATCCATTTAATTATATTTTAAAAGAATTCATATATATTGATATATTGAGATGCTTTTTTTTAAAATTTCAAGAACAACAGCTTTTGTTTTCATCACCTGCCCGAAGGCAGGGAGGAGTGAAGGGGGCCTGGGAGAGATGGTAGGAGGCGTCAGAAGAGACAGCGGGTGGGTAAGGGGCAGGGATGAGGAGGGGCAGGGGTCTCTGGCCTGCCAGCGCTCAGAGGCCTGGATGTGTCCTGGACACAGCAGTGACTGTTGTTCCCTGGGCGGGACGCTGGCCCCAGGCTCCATCTGCAGGGCAGGCTGGGATATATTGAGATTCTTTAGCTATTGTAGGTATGAACTGTCTTTTGGATGTTTGTATTGCAAATATATTATCAAGTTATATAGCTTGCTTTTTTTACTCTCATTAATGTATTATGATGAATAAAGGTTCTTAATTTTAATAGGGTAAATTTATGTTTCCTTTGTTGTTAGTGCTGTTTGTGTGCCAGGAAAGTAATTTATCTGCATAAGAGAATGAAGGCAGTCTCCATGTTTATTTTACCTTCCCCTTTTGCTTTACAGTCCATCTAAGACTCATGTTTGTATAAGGAACCACCTTTGATGGGGTCATAAATGCAATGTAAGGAACACAGGTGCTGGAAGTCAAGCAGATCTAAAAAATAATAACAGAAAAATGTATAAATGTAGGTCCATTAGTATACAAATGCATAACCTCTTAGCAGCCATTTTCAGAGATAATATATTTGTAGATTTACTTTTATTGGCATTGAAAAGGGTTGAGTGAAAGGAGCAAACTAAAATATATAGTATGATTTATTTATATTAAATTATGTACACATTTAATAGCTTTTTTGCAGTCATTGTTTAACAGCATGCCTATGAATAGCAGCGTGTTGATGGAATAATCTTTACATCTAATTTGAACTTCTCTGTTGTTTGAATTTGTTTTCAGTGAACATATTTTTTCCCCGAAGTGAACATAAAAAGTAGGTCTTACTAGAATACATAGAATTATAAAAATGAAAAGAGTCTCCCCGAGTAAACATTTGGGATTTTTCTACTTTATAACATTTAGGATTTTTCTACTCAGCCTTTTTGCTTGGCAAAGGTAGGTGATAACTGGTTCATCTTTTGACAAAAATTAGAATTCCTATATAATTGGACTTCTGAAGCCTGGCCTGAGAGAGAGGTTTTCACAGAGGAACTCCTGTGTCCAGTTAATAGTTTTATTCCTATAATAGAAAAATCATGATTCATGATAACATTTGTGGCTGCTAAGCTTCATTCTATTATAAAATGGGAAACTGTCCCTTCGTGTGTTTGCATACTTACAAGTGGAGCCAGCTCAGTAGGGTGTACCTTGCCTTCCCATCCAAAACTTGAGAACAAACGTTCTTCAGTCCTCAGCACCGTCCCCTTAGGATGCTGTAAATGTTGCTCAGGCCTAGTTTACAGTGCAGAGATGCATCGTAGACTACCATCATTCATTACAGTTGTTTGTTTTTCTGCTAAGAAACCCTGTACGATTTTTTTTAATCTTTCTGAAATGTCTACTTTAATATTTGGGTAGAAAGAATCTAGATGTATCTTCTCAGTGATTGGCCTGAAATGGGAAGAATCCTTGACCTTCCTACTTCCTCTCCTTTTCCTCTTGCTCACTAGAATGCTTTCTTTTGTTCATCTGTTTCATGTTGTATACTACATTCTCTCACTGGGAGCTCTAAGACGTAGCCCTGTACTCTGGTGGATAAATTACCTGGCGGATGCCGTGGATCGTGTGTTCAGCTGCTAACTACGGAGTCAGCAGTTAAAACTGGCCAGGGGCCACTTGGGAGACAGAGGAGACTTTCTGCCTGGGAACCCAAAGAGCAGTTCTCTGTCCTGCAGGGTGGCTGTGAGTTGGAATTGCTTCCATGGAAACGGGTTAGGTGTTGGTCTGGAATTTCCAAATTGTTCATGACTTTCCTAAATTGTCCATTTTGCGCTTTACTGTAGTTCTTGTGTTTTTAAAACAACGTACCGGTTTGGGGAAAGGTAATATAGCTACCTGGTTAAAAAAAAGCAAACAGTACAAAAGAATAGTCCGTTTGTGAAGGTTCTCTTCCATACCTGATCAGTTTCCTTTCCCAAAGATGATCACTGGTTCTAGTTTCTTTATATTTTCAGAAATGTTCCAAGCATATACATATACATGTAGGTATTTCCTTTTTGTCCAAGTGGTAATGTACCAATTAAACTCTCCTTCTCCTTGCTACTTTATTTGAGATTATATATTGGGCATCATATGATATAAAAACATTTAAAGCTTCATTATTCTTTGTGATAATTTTATTATTTTCAATGGAGTAGAAATATTTCTATATCAGTTAGTATATGGTTATTTATTTTTAATAATACCTGTGAACATATTTCTTTGGGTAGAGGTGAAAAAATACTCATAAAATGTCTTAAAAGTGGAATAGCCAAAAGGTTTGTACATGTGAAATAAATGTAGCCAATTTTTCCTTAAAAGACATACGATTTTCTTTCAGATACTATAAATACCACTTCAGTTAACTTTCTATGAAATTATGTACATTTTTATATGTTCTGAAAGTCATTTGTATAGCTTTTTAATAAGAATTCCTATTTCGTGTTTTTTTAATTTTTTATTTTTTCTAAAACCATGTTATTGGGAGCTAATTCAGATATCATATTGGTCCATCGTTCAGTCACATCAAGCAATATTGTACAATTGCTACCACAAGAAGTTAAAAACATTCTCTTCTTTCTTGAACTTGACATCAGCTCCCTGTGTATACTCTTCACTGTGGTGCCCCCAGACACCCTTACTCCGCTTGCCATCTCTATAGGCTTTCATACACTGAAAAACAGAAAACATATATAACCGAAATTCAAGAAGGTCACCCCCAATGACAAAAGACATTTGAGACAAATCCCAGGATGAACAACAGAAAATGTTGCAAACTGGATCAGGCCCAATGTGCAGCAAATGGGGATCGACTGACAGGGTTTTGACAGGCCAAGTCAGGGTTGCCATTCTGTTCTTCTATGGTCACCTCTGTAATGCACTGTTTGATAACCCCTTTCTTCCCATCTCTGTTTTTGTTTGATTCTAATTGGTTGAGCAACTGCCACTCACTTTTGAAGTTCTTTATGTTAAGAAGTAGTCCTGGGGGCATCCTGGTTAGGAGTTGGGCTGTTAACCACAAGGTAAGCAGTTCAAAACCACCTTTCTCCCACAGAGAGTTATCTCAGAGATCCATAAAGACAGTTCTACCCTGTCCTCTAGGGTCAATATGAGTTGGCATGGACTCGGTGGCAGTGAACTTGCTTTTTGGTTTTAATGTTAAGAACATTTAGTCATTTGCCAAGAGTGTAACCAATTAGAAGTAACTTTTAGCCTTAAGGCAATTTAATTGAATGCTCAGTTTTCCTCAGCCTTAATTCATGTTATAGTCTTCTCAGTCTCCTCCCTCCTACAGCTTTTTGTTTTTTGGTACATGCTTCACAAAAATAGTATTTTGGGGTGTTGTTGCCACTTTCCCAAACTTTAAGCCAAACTTATTGTCTGCTCCTGGCGTATTTTTTCCCAAGAGCTGTTCTCCCCTGGATGGCACTTGCTCATTGCGGTAAAATTGATTTCAACACAGGACAACCCCCGACATGTCAGCACAGACGTTGATTTCATAGTTTATTAGGTTTTGAGCGGCCTCTGGGTTCACACGCCCAACTTTTTTCTAGTGGTCGAGTGCTTACCTGTTTACACCACCCAGCGTCTCCTCACCAGGGCAGGTGTCTCCCAATACGCTACTCTGATCACGCACACGCGCGCGCACGCGCGCACAATGGTGCTTCAGAAAGTGCGTGGAAAGATTGCACAAGCTCTCTGAAGGCCACGTGTGTGTGCTTTCTCCACATGGCACTTGTGACACCGACATTACTGGAGTCGTGCAAACATTCCCACCCTCCTGGACACACATTCCCTGCCCCTTACTGCGCCTGCCGCTTTCTGTCATCGCTGTGGTCAAATGAACCCACCCAGGGAGGTCCTAAAGAATAATGCTGCAGGCAGACCCCGGTTTTACGACACAGCTAAATTATTGTTTAGTTTTAAGACTTCAGGAAATTTATATTTAAATTTATATGTTTGTACCGTGTTTTGTACCTCCTGGATCTTTGTCATTCAGGAACCTGCATTGTAATAAACTGAGACTTGAATTTGAAATTCAATATGTTACACATTGTAGATGCCTTTGTTTTCTATTGTTTAAAATTTCTGTTCTTAAACCCAGGTGGTTCTGTGCACACCACGCATGCTCTGACTTTACCATCACAGAGAATGGTAGAGTGAGTTTAATTGTGGGAATCGCAGTTTCTACACTGCTAAGTGCTGTTGACATACTTTTTCTGTTCTCTACTGCCCTAGCACCAGAGTCAGACACATTCACAGCAAAGGTATATACACACATTTAATTTCGATTGTTTTCTGAAAGTAGTATTTCATAACTATTTGTATAGTGAGTGGTGTTAACAGGAAGGGGGGATTAAGAATCAGAACTCTTTGCTGCCCTGAAAAATTGTACCTGGGCAACAAAAGGTTGACCTACACAGTATTCTGAGTCAGAGGCAGATATGAGAATGAAGGCAATTTTGTGGTAGGATGAAAGGCATTATGAAGAGAGAATCAGCAATGCATTTTTTTAATTGCTAGGTACTCAGAACACATAATCAGTGAATAATCTTTTGCTCTTTTGTAGAACCAGAGTTTTTGAATATTCCTATTAGATCTGGCCAGGGTCTATAAATCAGGGTCTATAAATCAGGGATACCATATTCATGTATTTCTATGTTTTCTTAGGCATTTTGTCAAAACATTGAGACATATGCTGCATTAGGGATTCCTACCCAGAGTGGCTAAGAGTCAGAATACACTTGGCAACAATGGGTTTTGATTTATACCTACATGTAATTTGAAAACCATAGAGTGTAGCCTGATATATTGAAACTCAAAGTGACATGTGGAGATGGTAAGTGAGACTTATTATGGAAATAAATTATCCCCTAAAGTATGAAAATGACCACTGCTACCAATGACAACAGGAATCAAGTAGTCAGGTGCTCTTAATTACTTACAAGTAAAATAAAAACAATGTGAAATATTTTTTCTTCACAGCATACGAAATAACTTCGTTTTCTTTGTGAGGAATAAAGAGGTGATGTGGAGGGAAAGGCTGAGGCAAGAATAGCTTAGTTTAAATCTAAGAGGAGGAACTTTTGCTGTTTAGTTTTGTGTTTGTAAATAATTGATAAAAATCAATTTTGTCCTAAAAAAAGGATCTCAAGTACAGGTTATATTTAAATAAGTAATGAGAAAATGTACAGGAAGCCATAGGAAATGAAATCCTGAAGATGTGACTTTTTTAATAACCACAAGCAATAATTCGGCAGCAAGCACTAAAACTCCTAAGAAATAAATGAAGCCAATTGTTTGAGGGTGCTTTTTCTGAAATAGTAGTAGGGAAATATTATTTTTATACTATATTGACAAAATTTTAAGAGAAAAATTGACATAAACATGACGTGTTTTTTAATTAGAAAATGGAATCTTCTACCCTGCAGCAGAGAAGCATTTCCTCTCATGGGAAATTAAGGAAAGTGACTAGGCAGAAATGCTGGTTATTGTTACCTCTCTTTTCTCCATCTATCCAACGGCTCCTCTGTTCTCTCCATCTGTTGTTTTAAGCTGACAAGATAGTAGTATAAGGGTCTAAGTTTCAATAAATTGCCCTTTGTGCTGTCACTGAGCTAATGTAGGAAGGAGGTAAGAGGTATTGCTATGTGACAGAAAGACACAAAACCAACATTAAACCCCATGCCTCCCGGCTCGTACCACAGTCATTCCTGGACTAGCCAAGCCCAGCTTCCTTCCCTCTGTCCTGACCTGTTCCGTAGCAGTCTCCTCTCTGCCCTCTCTGTAGCCACTTTCAGTCCCTTGAGATTGTTTGTTTCTAGCAACCAACATGCTAATGTGTGTCTATCAATTAAAGCCAAATCATCCAAAATTAGGTCATAACCCTTCGGGTCAGGAAGTCATTATCAGAAGTTACAAAACTAGGTGATTTGATCCTGGCTCCTCTCTGCACTCAACTCCCATCACTGTCTCCTCTCTGCTCCTTCCTGCCTCCAGAGCTGTTTCAGGCAAATGCTGCTCTTTGGGCCTTATTTCGTTCATTGTTCCACATAAGCATTTACTGTTCATATTGCAGGCTGATGTTCTTGGACTTGAAGGTGACCCCCAGGGGTGGGTCCAGTTCCATGAGTCTTTGTCTATTTTGTGATTATGAACGTATTCTATATTTTCTTCCATTTTGTTCGGGACACGGTAAGAGGTAGTGATAGTTGGACACCGTCCAGTTTATCTGATCTCCCAAGGAATGGGGGCTACGTTTCCCTGGTCCATTAGCCCTTGAAGAATAATTGCCTCCTTGAGTCTTTGGTTTTCTTCATTCGTTATTGCAAGACCCCGGTTCAAATCCACTGGCATCAAGTTGATTCTGGTTTATAGTGACCATGACCCTATATAGTGTTTCCAAGTATGAGTTTTGATAAATGTTGATAGCCTCAACTTTCTCCCGCTGAGCATCAGCTAAGTTTGGACCACCTTTGCATTGCTTATCAGCAGCACCTGGAGGGCTATTATTGTCACCGGATGGTGCTGAATACCACCTTTATGAAACATGGAAGGCATATCGACTTAGCCGGATTTAGGCTTGAGCCCTTTAGCCCGATGACTCATTTCCTCAATGTGTTTGCTGATGATGACACAGCTTCCCAAACTCCTTTGGCCTGTGGCTCCTTTTGTACTCGGGGGCTGTGCATGTAATCCATTTACATTGGTAGTCTGTAACTCTTGCGCACCTCCCCCGGGTCTTCCCTCTCCTGAGGCCAATTGCGCTGATCGCCCCCTTGTTGACTGCCTGCTGCTTCTTCCTTCACAGTAAGTGTCTACTACCTTGTGAGTGAGACTCCCTTCCCCTCGCAACTCTCGTGGCCACCAAAGGAACATTCTTCTGTGTGGACGTCTTTTCTTGAGTTTTTTATAGTAGTCCCCTCATCCAGTATTTGTCCTCCGTTGATGAAATTACTTGCTCAGAATACAAGTTCATTCACATTATGAGATGTTTTGTGGAAACTTGCATAGTGTTCCATTGTGTGCCATTGCTTCCCTCCTGGGCGCTTAGGGGGTTTTCCCATCTTTTTGCTGTTGTAAGTTATGCAGCCGGGGATGCCAGCTCCCTGTTTCGATTTGCATCATTCTAACAGATACTGACCTCCAACATTTATTTCTTCCTGTGTCTGTGAGCCACTTGACTGTCTTCTTTGAAGTGTCTGTTTACATCTTTGTTACATTTTTTTCCTCCTCACGGCAATTGTTCCCTGTAACTGTTCATCTCTACTTGCCAAGCATCACGGCAATTGTTCCCTGTAACGGTTCATCTCTACTTGCCAAGCATCAGAGTATATGAGCTTGCCCATTATAGGGTTTATGGTTTTCCAAACGCAGTAACATGGGAAAATCAGGCAGCATTTTTCCTAAGTCATACCAGGGAATGATTTTCCCAACTAAACAGAGCTGCAGGTTTGCGTTTAAAGATCTACGTCAGAATTCTAAGTAGGCTTATCAGAATGTAATATGGTAGATCTCACACCATTTCTGATTCACAAGCTCGGGAGTCAGAGTGTATTCTGAGCTTCTGCTGAAGGACTGATTATAATTTTGAGCAGCAATATTAACCACTAAGCTAGAATTAAAGTTGCCTCTAGTGTCAGTGATCATGAAGGAAGGCATTATTTTATTAAATGTACTTACCTTTTCTTCTAGCATTTTGCCGAGCCTGTGTTGGCAGAAATGTGTCATGGGAAAAAAAAAAAACTCTTTCTTGCCCTAAAAAATTAATATTTATTCTTTTATAGCCATTGATTATTTAGAAATTTGATTTAATGAATTTAATACTATAGCCATCTTTTCTTCTTCTTTATCTATTTTTCTCTTGGAAACTTTATACTGGTCCAAGTTACTTTCATGTTACGTATACTTTTTATTTTTTAATTTATTACTTGACGCTTCATACTATCGCTTACTTGTGGCAAGTAGGGTTTTAGGTGTGATTCCTCATTTCCATATGTATTCTATGTATGCATTATAAAACATATATTCATATGTATGCATTATAAAACATATATAATACTTCTCTAAAATGAAAACTGGTAAGTCTATTTTATCCATATTTATTGATTTTTTTAATATATCTAATTACATGGCCTTAGCAATTTTAGTGTATATGATGAAAACATGGATCCCTATATATAGATTGTTAGCATGGATTTATAGTTACTTTGGATAAATATCTATAGTGTACATGTATCTGAGATACCCTTATACAAATTTATTTTAGGGTCAACATTTCTGACTACTATGGTAAACGTACAGAATCTAGCAAAACACCATCTACATTGGAACTCTGACACTGGATTTTAAAAATTTGATATTCTTCTCAGACTTTGTATATCATCCTCTCCCAGAGGTAGAGTGAGTTATCAAATACTGAGAGACATCCACGGATGGTATTAATATGAAAACTAATACAGACTTGTACACTACTCATTATCTATAGCCTTCGTGTAGAAATACTGACTTTCAGAAGAAAATATTTTTTTTTAAATCATTTTATTAGGGGCTCATACAACTCTTATCCCAATCCATACACACATCAATGGTGTAAAGCGCATTTGT
>NW_022103905.1:12870313-12874013 GCF_000313985.2 Echinops telfairi
TGAAATCCTGGTGGGGACTGAGCATGATAGTGGGACAGGAGGAGAATCAAGGGAAATAGAGGAAAGAGCTGGGAGGCAAAGGGCATTTATAGAAAATACATTCTTTCCATGTAAATGCTGGTAAGCACCAGGTAAGGAAAATAGGTATTCTTGAAAATTTCCAAGCTTTTCCTTGTACAATTTTAATGAAGCACTTTTATTTTGTTGGTAAAATATTTATATTTCTTATTGAAATTCAAGGATTACGTCTTATACAAAATTATTACACTGCAGTTTCAAGAACTAATGGAATGTTTCATTATGGTAATGTAATGAGCTAGTTGAATCTTTGTTGCCCAAATTAAAAATGTAAGAGGCTTGATGACTGGAAAAGATCTAGAAGAATCTTTCACATCATGCAAAATAAATACGATTTTTGTCAGTCTAGTATTCCACTAAAAAGAAGTTAATTTGAATAGAAAGAAATTAAATTTGGAGTACATTTTTGGATTTGATATTATAAATTCTTATATTTGGTAAGTGGTAGTTATGATGTAATAGCAGTTTACTTGAAAACTCTCCAGCATACCATTTAATTGCACATAATATGAAAACATGAGAAAAGAGACATATGAGTTCATTTGTCATAGAATTATTTGTGTAGTAGCAATAATTAAAATATAGTTTAGAGTTCATAAGTATGAAACAGAGCTGACAAGAAGGCTAAAAGTGCTATTAGGCATCTACAAAGCCTATGTGTTTTACTTATATAATTTAATTTCTTATAAAGTGTCTATATATGAGGGGCTTCAAAAAGTTAATGGGATGTACTCCTTAGAATCATCAACCATTAGAGATCTCAAAGACAGCATTTCCCTAAGGAATAAAGCACAGAAGGGTTAGGGGAGGACTGGGCACAGAAATACAGGGAGAGGCTTGGAGTAAGTGACGTTTCAGTGCAGAGATTATGAAATGCGTAAGGATTGCTTGCTGCATGAAAAACTAATCTGCACTGTAATTCTTCACCTAGTTCACATTTTTGGGGTGTATTAGTGGGAAAAAAACCATTATCTTTTCATTTAATTTCCCACACTCTTTGAAGATCCTTCATACTTTGAACGTAACACAAACTTGCCATGCTTGATGAATGGCTCCCTATGTGACCATGCATCAGTCCACAGAGGGGAAGCCAGGGGAGATGGCGGGATGTACTTGCACTGAGAGCTCCACAAAGCAGGGCACAGCCTGAATACATGTGTACTTAATGAAGAGTCAGAGCCAGGAAATCAGAAAACATCAGCACCTTGAGGTTAATTAATAAATTGACCCAAAGCTTTGGAAACCTTGCATGATAGAGATAGACACAGAATATAATACTGTGTAGCTGAACTACTTAACAATTGAGTACACATTTTACTTGTCACTTATACAACTCAAAGACGAAATGGAAACGTGTGATGGGGCAACTCATCTAAAACGTAGCTCAAGGACCCAACCTCCCACCAGCTGGTGGCTCTACCATCCCCCTGAGCCTTGGAATTCTCAGAGGATTTCTGTAGCTGGTCCACAGATGAGGAGACACCAGAGAGAGAACTTCGCAGGAGGTATTGTAGGGGTCCCTACATCTCCCGTAAATTCCACTTTATGGCCACATCTCATTTCAAGGAACACTGGGCAGTATAGTCTGCTTATGTGCCTGGGTCACAGCTTCCAACATTTATTGCAATTTGACCTCCTGAGACTTTACATTTCCACCCCAGATATGCTGAATCAGAACCTGTGTTGTTTTTTTTGTTTTAACATTTTATTAGGGGCTCATACAACTCTTATCACAATCCATACACACATCAATTGTGTAAAGCGCATTTGTACATCGTTTCTCAAAACATTTTCTCTCCATTTAAACCCCCGACATTAGGTCCTCATTTTTCCCCTCCCTCCCCCCTCCCGCATGAGCCCTTGATAGTTTATAAATGGGTATTTTGTCATATCTTGCCCTGTCCGACGTCTCCCTTCACCCACTTTTCGGTTGTCCATCCCCCAGGGAGGAGGTCACACACAGTTCCTTGTAATCGGTTCCCTCTTTCCTACCCACTCTCCCTCAACCCTCCCTGTTTCACCACTCACACCACTGGTCCTGTAGGGCTCATCCGCCCTGGATTCCCTGTATTTTCAGTTCCTATCTGTACCAGTGTACCTCCTCTGGTCTAGCCAGTCTTGCAAGATCGAATTCGAGTCATGGTAGTGGGAGCAGGGAGGAAACATTTAGGAACTAGAGGAAAGCTGTATTTTTCATCATTGTTACATCGCATCCTGACTGGCTCATCCCCTCCCCTAGACCCCTCTGCAAGGGGATCTCCAGTGGCCTACTAATGGGCTTTGGATCTCCACTCCACACTCCCCCCATCATTCACTATGGTAAGATTTTTTGTTCTGATGATGCCTTATACCTGATCCTTTGACACCTCGTGGTTGGATAGGCTGGTGTGCTTCTTCCATGTGGGCTTTGTTGCTTCTGAGCTTGATGGCCGCTTGATTACCTTCAAGCCTTTAAGACCCCAGACAGTATACTTTTTGATAGCCGGGCACCATCAGAACCAGTGTTTTAACGATTCCCCCCGGCGATTCTTTGTATACATAAGGGGGTTGAACAGAAAGAACAGGTTCAAAGCCTTGGCCTTGAAAGAAAAGGACATGGCTTGATAGGCAACTTGTTAAAGCTGCCATCAGATTACCCTAAGTCATTACAAAGTATTTGGCATTCTCTATATAAGAACAAACATCCCAAGTGGTGCATAGCTTCTTGTGATATTTCATTCTCCCTTTCCTGCGATTCAGACCTACATCACCAACTAAACTGAATAACCTTAAAACCTCATGCTGTACTAGCTGACATGCATTTTGCATTTGAACTTGTAAATTACTCTTGTGTTGAACTGGAAGAATGTGAAAACAGAGAGCACTCTCTTGTTTGCATCCACACAGAGCAGTAAACATCAGTTGGTAGTGCATGAGAGATAGGCAGCTTAAAGGGATAAAACCTAATTCTTACTGTTTGCAAGAAATTCTGTACACAGGAAACTATTAGTAATTCTTAAAGGATTTTTTTTTTCAGCAAAGGAGCTGTTAAAACCCTTCATAGTTTGAGTTACTATGCCAGGCACATTTTTAGAAGGCAGAACAGGTGAGCTTTGGACTAAACTAAAGCAAAAGCAGGTTTTATCTTTTAGAAAGAGAATCATGGTCTTCCCTACCTCTCTTCTAACACCTATCTCAGTAGGGACTCTGAGACCGGCCTGGGAAAGGAGAAGTGAATCAGATGGATGGAAGCATTTCTTTCCTGGAATCGAGAATAGCAGGAGTGAAGGGAAGGTGGGTGGGAAAGGGGGTTATAGAATCCAGGAAAATGAGTTTGGTGAGGTCTGTAAGTTCTAAGCTGATCACCCAAGGCAGAGGAGGGAAAGTCGCCTGAGGTTGAGAACTGCGTGTAACTGAATAGTCAACCCCTTCCTCAGAGCAGCTCATGACTGAACTACCAACCCTGTGATTAGCAGCCCCTGGTTTAATCCACAGCACTCTGTTTCATCTGGTGGAAAAAGAACCCAGCAATTATTTTATAAAATCTAGTTGTTGACGTAAACATATTGACGGGCACAGATCATCTGTCTTCACGTTGCCGATCCAAAGTTGTAGGTCCTGCATCTTTATATCGCTGTTGCCC
>NW_022103905.1:12874113-12884932 GCF_000313985.2 Echinops telfairi
CCCCCCCCCGCCCCCCACTACCTGGGACAAGCTGCACATAGGGTGAAAGCTTTCATTAGGAATGGAACTAGAATAACCTCTTTTCAGTGTGCTGTTAAGGAGAAAGTCCTTTACTTTTAGAGATATTTGTGTTAAACAAGGGGTAACATAAGCCAGAGTCACCCTTGACTTTTGCAAAGGTAAAACCAGAAATGTGTGTGTGTGTGTGTGTGTGTGTGTGTGTGTGTATGTGTATGGTCTTCCTCCCTGACTTAGGTGTGCACATTGTCTTGAACTAATCATTGTTCATATTCTTTGAAAATGCTTGACTTGTGGTTGATGGGGTTTATGTCTTTACTTTTTCACCCTGAGAGACCACGTTCCCTTACAAGCAGGTTTTGCAGGACAGGGTTAACTCTTTGCTTATAGTCATCTGATTGTTTAAGTTAGGAGGACCAGAATTCAGTTTAGATGTTAAGTATAGGAATTTTATAGTTTAAACCAAAGCCTTTACTTTAAAAATAAAGACCATCTCAGATGACGTCTTCGAACTGAATAACCTCAGGGATATTTGGGGCTGGGCAGTGTTTATACTTATAGTCAAAATAGCACAAGAGATTAACATCGGAAGAAAAAAGCCGAGATAAACGTATTCAGAATCATTATTGTTTATCTATGTCCCCCTGCATAATTGACCTAAGGCACAGTGTTTTTTCAAATGATATATTCTTTATCAAACAATAAGAAAGATGTATATTAGTAAATCCTACCAAAGAAATGTCAGAAAAAGCTATAGGGTGCAAAACAATTTTAGCTGAACTTAAAAGGTACAGAAATCACATGACTTTGGACTTTAGATCTATTTCATCTTCTTTTCATGTTATCTTAATTCTTTAGGTGCTAAATACTCTGGCTAGAAATGGGACTCGTTCACATTTCCAGTATTCATCTGTGATTATGGCTTCCAGTGTGATTCATAGTTTATTCATGCTTAGTGGTCTAATTCTTTCTGCCACTCTGCATAAGGCTGAAAGTAGTGAAAATAATCTTGCAGATAAACGTAAAATTATGACCCTGGTATTACTTGTTGACGGCTTCATATTGATCTCCTTTTCTAGTAAGCTGTTTTAGACCATTCAAGTTATGCCACACTACTCTTTGCATCTACAAAAAAATTCAGGGCTATCTCTGATGATTCCGTTTCCCTTTAAGTCAAATAAGCTCATTTCTCCCTTCTTGAAATGCTGCAAAGAAAGGAGACTGGGACACAGCAGCATTGTTGGCAAACCAAACTTTATTAAATGTTTGATTTTATCTGTTACAGAGCATGAAAAGCAGCGGTTATGCAAGAGCACCGATTATATGAATTTGCATTTCAAAGTGAAATGGTTTTATAATGAATATGTGCGAGAACTTCCTGCCTTCAAGGATGCCGTTCCTGAATACTCCTTGTAAGTAATGATTTTCACTCTCACCCCCTCCCCCAGTTGTTCTCAATTCAGTGCCTGGGTTTAAGTTGCCCGAAAATCATCGCTTCACATAGAATCGCTTCTTTAGAATGGAATCATTTCTGTTATAAAATGAACATTAACTAATTTGCGTGTCTTTGAGAATCACATTTAATTAAATTGTACAATTTTCAATAATGCCTTATTTAGATATTCAACTCAAGAAGGAAGAAATGCATATGAGTGAAAACCTTATGATGAAGCTATTTTCTGTAAAAGTACTAGAGCTCAGGTTTCTTGGGAAAACGAATGTGCTTATATACTGATATTATATAATCAAAACAAAACAAAAGAACAGAGGCCCACTAGCATCACATCAAGTCTAAACCATTGCAACTTTACACTGGGTTTCCGTGGCTGTTTATCTTCCCAGAAGTAGATAAGCTCACCTAGCCGACTGGAATAGTCATCCTGAGGTTAGCAGTCCATTGCTTACCCAGCAGGGCCACTAGGGTTTTCTTTGTTGTTGTTTTTTTGTTTGTTTAATAATTGAGGTTTCCTTCCCTTCAATTCAGATCGAAACTGTCTTAGGAATATTCCTATCATTAAAAAAAAGGCCATTAAACAGATACCTTTATAGTCAGCATGCCTTTATCAAACACAATTGCAATCACACAATTATACTTTTAATACCCTGCACTTTTTATTCATTAGAATCCGACTTGATTCGATGGAAGTGCTCCTATGTGTTGGGTACTGTGCCGGGGGCTGCGGGACAATCATGAATAAATGAAAGATTTTACCCTGAAAAGACGTTATGTGCTATTAGGTATTTCAGCACAAAACTCATGAAATTGAGTAACATAAACTGAGAGGAAAATGAAGAAAGTCATCGCGATGTACAGAGCGATGTAAACAAAATGATAGAATTGGAATATTTGTGCTATGATCAGTGGGGTAGGAGTTCATTCTACTGGGATATACAGTCTACTTTATACAAGGATTAGAAAGTAATATAGCAGTTGTGGGCTAGGTTCTCTAGAGGGGTAAAATAAGGGAATACACACACACACACACACACACACACACACACACAGATTTAGTTCAAGGAAATATCTCAAAAAGCTGTAAAGTCAGATAAGTCCCAAACCCATGGGTCAGGCATGAGGCAGGAGGTATTTTCTTGATTCATGATGTTCTAAAGATGGATGGACTCAAAGTTGATAGACCAAAATGAATGCTGCTGGCTCACCAGGCTGTGGGAGCTGGGCAGTCCCCAAATCCATAGGACAGTCAGTAGGCTCTACCCTCCTGTCCCAAGAACTGGGCACCAGAACATAACGGTTGGATGCAGGATCAACACCCAGTGATCTTGATCCGAACATCCATTTATAATGAATGCAGGTCTCACTCTTAAGGAAACTCCTCTTACATCAGATAACAACACGAAGAATAATTATAGAGTACTCCCAAAGAATCATGGGCTAGTCTCCTTGACACATAATAGTAGCCATCACAATAGGGAAAAGTGTTTTGAAGTAGATTCCATGCCAACACGTGGAGCCAGTATCACATTCCGTAGGCACTGGTAGCGGCTGCGTCAGGGAAGAACTTCAGAAGGCAGTACGCTGTGTGATGATGACATTCGAACTGCCTTTAAATGTAGCATTTGTCATAAACATGTAGAAGATGAAGTAGAATACTGGGGCAAGTTTAAACATCGTGTTAATGGTTAATGTAGAATGATTGCAGTGGTAAGGCAAAGGGTGGAGCTGTGTGGGAGAGCATTTTTAAAGCTAGCATTTATAGGATTTTTCAGCTGAATAGATAAGGAGATAAAAGAAGGAGGTTAAATATAAAGTGTGTGTACCTAAGTGGTTGGTTGTTTCATTGCTTGGGAATAAGGAGGCAAAGAGGGGGAGGAGCTTTTGTTAGAGATTTCTACTTCTGGCTCGGTCAGAGTAGCTTGCATCAGCCTAACACTCCCATTGAAAGGACAACCATAAAAGCTAAACAAAAATTTTAAATGATGCAGTAGACTGAAGGCCTCAAAGAGTAACCAAAGCAACCAGGAGCTGAGAGGCAGGCAAAGTCCCTGAGGAAGGAAAAATGTAGTGAAAGGATCTCACTACACTGTAGGTGCTTCCCTGCTGGTCCATTTGCTATAACATCCTGATTGCCCCAGGGAGAAGCCCAGACCTTGGAGCAACCTCCCCTGCACTGGAGAAAGAAATTAATAATAATATGTTTAATAATAATAATTTAATAATAATAATATGTTGGGGCCGACCAAGGCTGAATTAGTGGCACCAAACCCCCTAAAGAAAGAAGAATTACTGAAAGAGGAGCTTAGTATTAACAAGCAGTTTCCCCATGGAGTATTTTCTTATTAATTTGCCCAGGTATGGAATACAAGCGAATTTGTAAAAAGTCAGAAAGTAGATACGAACTGATTCACTTACATATATGGAAGCATTGCCTTTGGTGGTAGGTGACGTGGCGTCTGGTTTTTGTTGTCAGGTGGTTTGAGCCTTTCGTCATGCAGTGGCTGGATGAGAACGAAGACGTGTCCCTGGAGTTCGTCCACGGGGCTCTGGGAAGGGACAAAAAAGATGGAGTGAGTCTAAGTGCCTTATGATGGCTTATTTTATTTATACGGCTCAGTTTTGTGCTCATGGTAGTTGCTAGCCTCAGCATGATTCATTAGGATTTTTAAAACTCTCTTGACCAACATATATTTCAAAGCCCATTTTAAAGGGCTAGTTAGAATCTTAGGGAATTGCTTAAATTGTTTCAAAGCAGTCACCGTTTGCCTGGAGAGTCTCCTTTTCCCAGTGAATTGGTCTGTAACTGCAGAGTCCCCAATCATCTACAAGCTTCTGTTGGTGTCCTGGAACCGTTTCAAGATTTCCAGATTAAGAGTCGATACCCTTTCAGTGCCTCTGGACCCCACGTTCCCAAACTTGGCTTATGATTAGGATCATCTGGGGGTATGTGGGAAATCTAGATCCCTGGGCTCCTCCCCTAGAGATCCTGATTCACTTGTTTGCAAATGGCGTCCAGGAAATCTGTGATGTTACCAGATCCTTAATCCAGTGATCAGTCATGTTTGGGGACCTAGACTCCGGAGCAACTCTGAGCTACAATTGGCTTGTTCAAACCATCCTAATACCTGTGAGCAAAGAGAATTAGGAAAGAACTAATCTCTTAGTTCATCAGTGGAGTAACCAATTAACAGAAGCTTACACCCATGATGTTCGTTCCGCTACGTTTTCCAGAAAACCAGATGAATGATCTTGGAATGAATAAGCATTTCATTACCAGAACACGAAGGCGTGTGATATGCGATTTCATTGTTTACATGAAATAAGGAGTCTTTCCACCTCTCCTCTAACGTGCTTGTCGGGACCCTGTCGTATGTTCTCCCACAGTTCCAGCAGACCTCTGACCATGCCCTCTTCTCTTGCTCTGTGGTGGACGTGTTTGCTCAGCTGAATCAGAGCTTCGAGATTATCAAGAAATTGGAATGCCCAAATCCTGAAGCATTATCGCACTTAATGAGGAGATTCGCAAAGGTAGGTCACAAGAACTGCGTCTCTTCTCACCTTGGACGGAAGCCTCTGATCATTTCCTGCACAGAATCTGCAAAACGCTGCCTTTTGCTTTCTCCGAAACCGTGACCCACATTAAATTTCTGATTCTAGGGCTAACACCTGCAGTTGTTTACAGGGCTTGTCATGGGGACTTCCTGTCTCTTTAGTGTGACCTGGTCATGTAAAAAACCTATTTGCGCTTCTGGGGAACAACTGAGCCATTTGCAATTTAAGGGATTACCGTGGGTTACTACGTTATTTGTGTTTGTTTGCCATGTGGTGTTTCTAGCAGAAAAGAAGCCTGGTAAGCTCTTTTTTTTCAGACCTTGTAGTATGAATAGAAGTACCTTTGACTTAGAGTCATGCAAACTGAGTTGTGAATTCAATTGGGCCATTACTTTACAGTATGAATCTGAGAGGCGTACTAGATTTGTGTGGATTTCCATTTTCCTTGACAGGTGAATTGTCACCAGCAGATTCCTCTCACAGTGTCGTCCTCTTACTACTCTGTTCAAAGGAAATAGAAATAAAAGATGCCATCTCTATCCTTCAGAATCCTTTAGCAGTGTATATCTTTTATTTTTAATCATTTTATGAGGGACTCATACAACTCTTATCACAATCCATACATACATCCATTGTGTAAAGCGCATTTGGACATTCATTGCCCTCATCATTCTCAAAACATTTCCTCTCCACTTAAGCCCCCGGCATTAGGTCCTCATTTTCCCCCTCCCTCCCCGCTCCCCACTCTCTCAAGAGCCCTTGATAGTTTATAAATTGTTATTTTGTCATATCTCGCCCTGTCCGACGTCTCCCTTCACCCACTTTTCAGTTGTCCGTCCCCCAGGGAGGAGGTCACATATAGTTCCTTATAGGAAAGAGGGAACCGATTACAGTATATATCTTATGGAATAATCAAAACCACAGGACATGAACGCGTGTGAACTGCCATCGAGAGAGGTGCAGCTTTCAGAATTAGTGGGTTCAGAACTGATGCAGCCCAAGGTTTCATGGTAAAATGGGGCTTACAGAGCCTTACAGAGTGACATGAGTGAGCTATCCTAAGCCAGGGGGACCAGCAGGAACAAAGGGCGAATGAAAACGTGTGTGTGACATGCGAATGGACAGTGAGCAACGGCCCTCGCTGGCAAAGGCCTGTGAGGAGCACAGGGAGAGACAGGGATAGGCTGGGAGAGTAAGATGGACTGAGATCTTTGAAGGTCCCTGATTTCCAGGTGGAGAAGGTGAGATGTAATCTATTAGGCAATTTAGATGCACGAATATTTGGATATTTTTAAGTAGGGTCGTGACATTGCAAGACAGTGTATTTTATCCGATGTGTCTGGTATTTGAGGGTAAACATTGGGCTGCCGTCTGAAAGGTCAGTTGCTCCACACAAGAAAGAGAGGGCAGTGTCCTTTCATAAAGAAGTATGCAGTCCTACTCGGTCCCAGGTCAGTGCTTTGGAATCAGCTAGGGAGTGGGTGTGTTAGATGGTACGAATGATTTCCACTCAGCTCTTACCAAAAAGTTGGCAATTTTAATTCATCAAGAGGCACCGTGGAAGCAAGAACTAGTAATTGATTTCCAAAACCACACAAAACACAAATCTACTGTGACCTATGTGGAGTTGTCAAAACTGCAGACAGTCTGATGGAAATGTGGTTTATGTCTGATCATAGGATAAGCCTGAATCTGTGCATTGTTTGATGGGTAAGGTGTCAGCTGTTCACTGAACAGATGCTTGTAGATGGCCTAGCTTGCATGTTTACTGGTCAGTTTGAGGGGTGTAGTCTTGAGTAAACATAGTCTCTGGTCTCCGAACACTTGGGGAGGTCAAAGGTTGAGAGGGCCAAACCTGGTAACACCTGTGGCAAAGGTAAAGGCTACAGTCTGGGCAACCTAGAGGTGGAAAGATGTACACACACACACACACACACACACACACACACACACACACACACAGATGATATACTTTGTGTACACATACACATGCACCTCCATAAACCCATTGCCCTGGAGTCCATGACTACAGAGAGAGCCCCCCTATAAGACAGACAACTACTCCGTAGGATTTTGAATGCTATAAATATTTACAAAAGCAGACTAGTAGAGTAAGTTGCTCGCAGCTGTGAATTCCTGACTTTTTGGTTTGGTTAGCATTCAAAAGTCTAACCATTATGCCACGGGGCTTCCTCGTATTTATGTTCTGTGGGAAATGTACACATCAAACATGCTCCGCTTTTAACCACAGGTGCAAACAAGGGCCACATGACTTCATTTGGCATATGAAAAGTTGAAATAGGAGGTCCTTTTGAATAGGATGCCTGCCTCTGACATTGGCCCTGGTTTCTAGAAAAGTTTAAATAGTTTGCATCCATAGATGGGTTAGGAAGGCTTTTTGAAGAAGAATGGTGTCTGTATTCATTGTGATGGATAACAAGTAAACCCAGCCCAGAAATCTCAGTGGTTTCACTGCACAAAGGCTTACTTCCTCCATGTGTGCGTGACCCTGTGGCGAGCCTCTGTTGTCCTGCATCTCAGTGGTTCTAGCCTAAGCATTCCCAGGGGCATGCTGCGAGCTGAGCTTGGAGAAAGATCTTTAAAAAAGTAGGCCGTATGGCTGAATTTATTGAGTGGAAAAGAAAATAAGGTTTTTAGCTAAAGGTATTACAATATTTACCTGCCATGAAATCGTACCTCCAGTCTTTATATCTGTTAATTAGGAAGACAAAAGAAGTGACTTAGCACTTTTTTTTTTTTTGAAAGATCAGAGCTAAAAACCATCTATCGAGATCCCATCCTGCTGGGGACTTTCTCGTTTACAGATGGGCTTGCAGTCCCCCGATGCAGTGAAATCTGCAGGGCATTCTGCAGGAGACTCCGTCTCGCATAGTCTCTAAGTCAGTCTTCTCGTGGCATGCAGCTGGGTTTTGGGTGGCTGCCGAGAGAAGAATGAAATGGGGTCATTAGGGGTAGTAGTTGAGAAAGTGTGTCATATGCGATTCTTGGAATTCTGTAGAGGAAGCAGGTTCACAGGACAATTTTAAAATCTCAGGGACTATACTTAGTACTGTGCTATGATAATTGCACTCCATGTTAGACAGAGAACTGGAACCCCATCCTGGAGTATTAGGACAGCGGGTCATGGAAGGTGGAAGGCAGGGAAACTAGGGAAAAGGAGGGGAGATAAGCCAACAGTGAGCCAGGTTACTTAGACCTGAGCTCCAGGCTGTCCATGCTGAACATGGTGAGACTGCTGGGGGTGTAGCCAGGGGGCAAAATCCACACCTATTGCCATCAACTCAATTCTGACTCAGAGCAAGTGTGGAAGACAAAGAAAAGCCGCATCTCCAATTGATGGATTAGAAGCCATTGACTATGGCGACAACAGCTGAGTGTGTGAGGATTGTGCCTCAAGGCTCCTGGCCTAAAGGGGTAGGAGGTCCCAGAGAAGGTGGCCCTATTAGACTCACACCCCGGAAAACACCTTCTCTGCATGAAGAGAAACAAATTAGGCCCCATGTGTCTCCGAGGAAATGTGTGTGTTTACTGGCAGGTTTAAAAATCCACTTAAGTAAAGTGGTTTCACTTCATGGAAATGCAATCCTTTCCTATTATATTCAAAAGAAAATGATATAAAAACAGGTAAAATGTTATCTGCCAAAATGGAACTTGGTAGTTTTCAATTAAAAAAAATAATTTTTTTTTCTATTTTACTGGGGTGATTGCTGGGAAATCATAGTCGTTTCTATTTTGGTCTTTCTTACTGACTTCCAATGCAAAATTTAGACAAAACAATAGGAGGAATGAATATGAAAATGAGTAAACACCATTCAAATGGATTATACCAGTGTCTGTCTTTTCATCCATAATTGGTGTTTTCATGAACAAATGGGAGACAAATGGGGCTCGGTGATTAACATAATTAGCTATCTCTCAGTAATGGTAGACAGAGACTGTTTGTGTTTCACCAGATGTGACTAACAGTCTCCAACCCCCACCTTTGTTAGGATTTGGATCTTTGTATCAAAATACACGGACACTGCAAAGTCTTTCTGGGACTGTGCATTGATTGAAGCCTTCCTCTGAGCCCTGTGGTGGAGAGGGCTAGGCGTTTTTCTGTTAGGGGAAAGGTCAGCCATTTGAAATCACCAGTCACTGCATGGGATGAGGCTTTCTACGCCCATAGAACGTTATAGCCTTGGAGACCCAAGGTGGCAGGGCCACCTTGGCCTACAGGGTCACTAGGAGTTGGACTCGGCTTGATGGTAGTGAGTTTCAGAGTGATTGCAGAGATAGGACCCATCAATGTTAGTTGCAGGCCATGTCAACAATTTAGCATTCTACCATTAAAGTTAGAAGGATCGTTTATTCTTACTAAACTTTAGGGGGAGCCCTGGTGGTGTAGTAGTTCAAAACCACTAACGGCTCCGTAGCAGAAAGAAGAGGCTTTCTGCTCCCTTAAAAAGCTAGTCTTGGGAGAGGGTGGGATAAGGAGATGGAGGGAGAGGGTGGGAAACACTAGTCTTGAATTCCCCGGGCACAGTTCTCCTTTATGCTACAGGGTCAGAACTGCCTTGCGAGGAAGTCATATGAAAGACTGACTAAAGGACGGTGCCTCAAATTGTGCAGCAGGACCTGTGATGAGGGGTGAGAGGGGCACACGGAGAGTGACCTTTCCTCTTGTGGTACTGCTGCTATTGACCGGGATGAGCAGTTTAATTTTCAAAGTACAAAATAGCAGTATCTTTCCTAAGGCTTACCCACAGGTCAACGCAGCATTGCTTGAGCCATGTGCATGAACCCAGCAGTGTCCCTGGTGCTGGAAAGTCTGTGGTGAATGAACTACATTTCTGGTCCTCTGGAAACTGAATCTGATCACGAAAAAAGGGATGAGCATAATTCATGGACCATTCTTTATTATGGGCTAAGCACCGGGAGGTGGCACCGACTCGATGGCAACTGACAACGGGTCATCGCTTTCCATTGCATCACGTACTTTCTGACAATGCCGTGAGATGTGGTATGATTCGCTCTCCTATGTTTCCAAATGAAGAAACAGGCTCAGGAAGTTGAGATCCCTTAAGCAAGGCACCCACATAGTTATGCTATGGGTGGGAGGTTTTCAGCCACAGTCTGGACCAGGGTTCTTAACCTGTGGGTCGTGACCCCTTTAAGAGTCAAATGACCCTTTCACAGGGGTCGTCTAAGGCCATCAGAAAACACACCTCTCCACTATCCATCTCCTGGAGGGTCTACCCATGTGCAGACATGCTCACATACAAGTACCCGGCGTGAAGAATGGCACCCATGCTACACCATGCTTCAAGACAACATTTCATTTATTTGTCATTAGAAATAAATATTTCACAATGACATATTTTGTGATTAATCACTGAGCTTTAATTATGGTTGATTTGTAACAATGAAAATTCATCCTGCATATCAGATGTTTACATTACAATTCATAACAGAAAAAACAGAGCAATGAAGTAACAAAGAAAATAATTTTATGGTTTCAGGATCAGCACAACATGAGAAACTGTATTAAAGGGTTGTGGCCTGAGGAAGGTGGAGAACTAGTGGTTTAGACTACCGTTGAGTTCTCGAATAAGTCATACTCCAATGAGTAAGTGGCAGAAGAGGCCATCACCATTTATGCTTTACCCTTGAGGCCATATTTGGGCATCTATCATGGAAGATGTGAAGGATCTAATATGTTCAAATATAGTGTTATAGAGGTCCCCTTTCTTTTATTCTTTTTTAAACATTTTATTAGGGGCTCATACAACT
>NW_022103905.1:12885348-12887417 GCF_000313985.2 Echinops telfairi
TTGCAAGGTCGAATTCAAGTCATGGTAGTGGGAGCAGGGAGGAAACATTTAGGAACTAGAGGAAAGTTGTATTTCTCATTGTTGTTACATCGCACCCTGACTGGCTCATCTCCTCCCCGAGACAAAGGTCCCCTTTCTAATGCTGTCACTGAGCCAAGGTCACATTCTAATGCCACTGACAGATATGACATCGTCTTCCTGCCCTCCATGTGTTCCTCTAATGGCCCTGCATCAAATATGGCTGACAAGATACATCGTCAGATCTCTTACCTTACTGATCCCAACAGTAATGCAGTAGATGGAGCAACCTGTCGTGTGAAGAGGCTATAATTTAAGACATGCCTATTGCGGTATTAACTTGAAAAACGACAGTTACTATTTTGTAAGGAATTGCGAGCCATCCAATTCCAAGCTGTACGAGTGGCTGCCGGTTAAATCAAGAGCAGAAGCATCAGAAGCACTTGCTTCATGGCCACCTGCATTTTAGAACGTTGCTTTATGTAATCTGGAGCCCTTTGAATGGCAATGCTCTGCTGCATTTATACACAACCCATGAGCATCTCCTCAAGTACACTGCTTTATTATAGAACATGACCGAAGCAAGCCTTACTAGGCTCTGTTGGCCACTCTCTCTGAACTGTCTTCAGATGCCGTAAGGTCCCCCCAAAATAAAATTATGGCCTGCGTCCACATGCCCCAAAGTCCTGTCTTTTGGACCTTGTTAGGTACCCCATCAAGCTGTCTCTCTCTGAAGAGCTATCGCCACCCTGCTATGTTCTCAAGAACAAACTTGCTGCCATCAACTTCATTCAGACACACACCAACCCTATAGGGCAGAGTTGAACTGCTCCTGTGGGTTTCTGAGACGATACATCTTTACAGGAGTAGAAAGCCTCTTTTTTTTTTCTCCCATGGAGCAGCGGTGCTTTCAAACTACCAACTCTACAGTGAGCAATCCAATGTGAAACCCATTCGACCACTACGGCTCCGTTGCTATGGACCAGTTATTTGCAATTGAGTCAACTTGGATCCATGGACACATTTAACAGAAAGAAACATTGCTGGGCCCTGGGGTATCTGGATAACTATTGGTATGGTTATGCCCATTATTATAGCTATTGTGTCCATCTCATTGAAGGTCTCCCTCACGTTTGCTGGTCCTCTATTTTACCGTGCATGATGCCCTTGTTCAGCCAATTGTCTCTCTTGGTCACCTGTCTCAAGTGAAGGATGGAAGTCTCACCAAGCTGGTATGCATGTGTTAGTTAGGATAGTGGCTATCAAACTTTATCACACATGAGAATCTCCAGGAGGCTTGTTACAACACAGATTACTAGGGCCCACCCCAAGAGTTGAAGATGATTCAGTAGCTCTCAGATGAACCAAAGAGTCTGTATTTATAAGAAGTTCCCAAATGATGCAAATAGGTGTCTTAAGTAACTACTTATTAATATTAGTCAAAGAAGCAATGTCTTGGAATGGTGTGTGCTCTCTGGTTTTGCATAATTTAAAGTGAAATGGAATTCATCCCTGAAGTGGCAAATTGTCCACTTAAACTTATGTATACTTTCTACATTAGTAAAGGAGGATGCTGCACTCAGTGCACCAACTACTCTTTTTTTTAAGGATAAAATCAGTTTTTATTTATAGTCTTATAATAAAGGGGGAAGCCTTAACTTGCAAGACAATTCTTCCACAGTGTGTACGACATACTTTTTATTTCCATGGAATGGAATCAAACAGAACGAGACTACAGAGTATCCTGTATCAGCTATTCTTATGGGTAAACAGCCTTAAATTATACCCCCATGGCTGAGCACTTTTTCTCGCCTGCAACCAGTCCTGGCTTGTTAACCATTGATGGATAGCCCAAAATGAACTCTGTCGAGTAAACGTTGGACTGCTGACCTCAAGGTTGGTGGTTCAAACCCACCAGGCACTCTTAGGGGAAAAGATGAGGCTATCTGTTCCCCCAAAAGATTTACAGCCTTGGAAAGTCTATCTATGATTGACACGAGTAAGAACTTGATGGTAGTGGTTTTTCTTTCTTTTGTTCTTTCTGTCATTTT
>NW_022103905.1:12889465-12896445 GCF_000313985.2 Echinops telfairi
TTTTTTTTACTTTGTCTATGTGGAGGCATTTAGGAACATTGTAGAAATTTGAGAATAATGGCTACACAGATACTTGGCATGGATGTGTGTGTCTGTGTGTAGAAGCACTAGATCTAGAAACCATGAGGAATGATGCAAAGCAGAGGTACCACGTATTAAGGGGAAAGAGCTATGAGAGGTACACAAGCATCAAAGAGATTGCCACTAGAAGGTCACATATGTGGTCTGCGTATGTAGTAACGGTGAATTTTACGATAACACTGATTGTATTGCAATGGAATGGACAGAGACAGCGGAATATACGCCAAATGCATTCAGAACTATAGGAGCTTGCCATTAGGCTTTAGACCCTCCTTCAGCAAGTGTGGCACGTTCATAAAATGAGCCGTGGTGGTGTCGTAGTAAAGCACTTACCTGCTAACTAAGGGTTAGCAGTTCAAGTCTATCAACCATTCCAAGGGAGAGAGGGGTGTGGTAGTCCGTGTCCATAAAGATTCCAACTCAATAGGGCTGTTCTACTCTCTCCTATAAGATGACACTGTGAGTCAGAATTAACCTGACAGCCGTCGGTAGCTTGTTTTATTTGGGTGTGCTTTGGTGGCTTTAGGAACTGCTTATGCTGCCCTTTCAGCTGAAAAGGTGTATGAGAAGCTTGCTTGGCCGAACCCTGATCTGAAGAGTGTACATGTCCAAGTACCTCCTTCCCTGACTGAACTTCACACTGCTTTCTTTCCTAGACTATCAATCAAGTGCTGCTCCAGTATGCGGCTATTGTGTCCAAGGGCTTCAGTTCACACTGCGATAAGGAAAACGTGGTAAGTACGAATGCCCGTAACACCAGGAATGCCTCAGCGGAGACTCGCTTCAAGTGGGTTTCTTTGTTTTCACGTAGACTAATAGGAAATAGAGCTCCATCGCAAGAAATTATTTAAAATTTTTTCTAATCGTTCTGAATTGGTTGCAAGACAGGGATGCAGGGAAAGGCTGAGGGAGTCTCGATGCCAGTCAACTTGTGGCTGTCGCTGGTGTGAGAAGCCCTAGGCTCACAGGAGTCACTGAAACCACCATATTCATAAAGCATTGGAGCTGAGAACCAGGACGATTAAACCAGTTCTGTGTTGACGACACCACCTAGTTAAGTTTTGGCACCAAGAGTAAAATAAAGATAGATTCTTCTGTTTATAACTAAAGTGAAGGATGGTCAAGGTAGGGAATAGTTTGATTTCTACCCTGAATTACTAATGTAGTGTTTTAGATTCCTGATGATTGGGAATATAGGTGTACAGTACAAACCAGTCTTCACAACTTAAGAAAATGGTTAAAGAGAAGCAAGATAAGTTAGAGGTTTGGCATTAGACAGTGTAAGACATGAAAAGATAATAATTTATAAATTATCAAGGGTTTATAAGGGAGGGAGGGGGAATAATGAGGAGCTGATACCAAGGGCTCAAGTAGAAAGCAAATGTACAAATGTGCTTGACACGATGGATGGATGGATGGATGGATGGATGGATGGATGGATGGATGGATGGATTGTGGTAAGTGTTGTGCAAGCCCCCAATCAAATGATTTTAAAAAATTAAGAGGTTTTATAATCAATGTTATAAGCAATGAAGGAGACATTTTTTCTTACTCGCTAGAGGTAATAGAAGGAAAGAAAAGTTGGCATTACTGTAGAAATAAAAGATGGGGTTAAAAAACAAAGGCACTTAAAGTCTCGGGAATGTCAGGAACGTGTATTTTCAGATGCAAACCAGGTTTTCCTCACAGTCAGGTTTCACCATTTAGACAAGTCTGACTCTTCATTTTGTTGCCACCTCATTGACCTCTTGCTGACTTCTCATTAAGATAAGTCAGGCCTAATGGTTCTTAAGAGTGACAGCAGGTACTTCTTCTCTTAAATTAATCTGCTGTCCAGAATTTTTATTATCACTTTCAGAATTGTCACAGACTAGGAATCTTCTGAGAGGCAAGATGGAATATTGGTTTATGAGAAGCATCTATTTCTAATGAAAGGAAAGTGCTTTTTAATGTGTCCGATTGGAAATCTTCATAGTTCCCAGAAAGACACTGACTATATTAGGAGAGCCAAAAGGAAGATTTTTTAAAATGACGATGAATTATCACGGTTAATTTTGTCATCAGAAAGGAAACTTAGACTAGAAAAAAAATCCCTGTGGGTTTCCAAACCTTGTCTTCTATATTTTTAAAAATAGATTGAAATCATAAATAACTTTCTAATAATCTGCATTTTTCTATTATTTTATACTTCTCATAACCAAAACCTTTAAAAAGAAAGCAAAACACTCTGGCAAATATTTGAGGAGGAACATAATTTTTTTCTTTCCTAACTACTGATATCTCATCTGCTTTAGACTCTATTGCTTAAAATGCTACATATCATTCTATCTCTTCCATGAATGGATACCAATTAGCTTCTTGGGTCATGTTTCAGTTAAGTCAAAATGGAGAGGTGTTTCTATGATTTTTGTATGTTCATAGAACTATTGTTAAAGATGTATTCATTTATCAAGAAGATTGAAACCTCTTTTTAGAATTTTCTCAATATATAACAATACACCTATTTCATCTGCAAAGTCAACTGAGAGACTGTGAAAGGTAGATATCTGTTAAGATATATCCATCACAGTTGATATCCCTGCGGTCAGAATTATTAATGACAACAGTTAAGCAAAAGGTGGCAGGGTGATTATTTTCTACTGTGGCATTTTAAATTGGAAATGCTTAGAACATTTAAAACCAATTTTCTCCACATTACAAAGCAAAGCAAATAATTACCTGATTTTGAATAATTCCTTTTTATTTATTTATACTCAAACATACTTCAATCATGACAGTATGGCCATTGTTGAAAAGAACTTTCCATATTCTTCATAGTTCAGATCTTCCTCTCTTGCCAGATTTAGATGAAACGAAATGTATAAGGATGTTTTTAGTGGGAAAGTGAAAATAAACAGATAAAAAGATGACAGCTTTGACTTACTTTACTAAACTCATCAGCCAATATATCTCAATTGGGTTAATTTTTCCTTGCTGTATATGTTATTTTTTTTGTCATGTATTATAGCAATGTTAAAAGGAAAAGCTTTATGATGCATATGTTCAAAGTAGATTTATGTAATTTCATCCTAAGTAGTGTTGCATTCAATTGATTCACTAAGATGAAAATAGGACTATTTCAAGTCCAGGAAAGGTTTATGAAAGAGGAGAGAGCTGCATTTTCGTTTCTGTCTGTCACTGGGGTACCTGCATCTTTCATTCCTATGCAACTTCCCTGGGTCAACAGCAAGCTGATGCCAAAGAACCCAACAGGCAATGTTCAGCTTGTCCTCAGTAGCCTGTGGCCATGGGGGAGGATCAGGTTCAGAAGACTTGTTGACCGCCTTTGCTTTGTAAAGCTGGTACTAGTGTTCTGTTTGCCAATTACAGTCCCAAGTGAGCATCAGTCTTATATAAGTAACTAACTTGGACCCAGGGGGAGAAAGCAATAGATCCCTTTGCCTACCGAGTCACCCTTCTGCTCTTTAAAAAGCATTATCTTTCTTGACCTTAGTTTTCTTGTGGGTTTTTTTTTTCTGATGGAATTGCCCATAATCACCATAAATGGCTCTATCTTTAAAGAAATAAAACCAAAGAGAAAGCCAGTGATCATATGCCATAGGAGAACGAGTTCAGGCAAATTGCCTGACATTTTGAGGATACATCCTCTGAAAATGACGAAGCCTAGGCCAGTGGCTCTCCACCTTGGCTGGGAATCAGAGTCATCTTAGACCACTTTAATCCATCCTGCTGGGCCAGAAACTATGGACGATAAAGCTCAGATATATGCCTTAACAACAGTGACGCAGATGATTGGTTTCTTAAATCATTTTATTGGGGGCTCTTACAACTCTTATCACAGTCCATACAAACCTCCATTGCATAAAGCACCTTTGTACATTCGTTACCCTCATCATTCTCAAAACATTTGCTCTCCACTTAAGCCCCCGGCATTAGCTCCTCATTTCCCCCCTCCCTTGTCCCTCTCCCCTCCCTCATGAACCCTTGATATTTTATACATTATTATTTTGTCATATCTTACACTGTCCGACGTCTCCCTTCACCAGATGATGGTCCTATGAATCCAGACTCAGATTAATTCCAGAGAACAGCTCCCTGGTTACATGCCTAATGACTATTAAGCACCTTGGAACATTTTCACAGAAGTGATTCATGACTAGCTAGGAACTACAAAAGAAAACTTGAGAGTTGTGATATAAATAGGATTAAAGTCTTTAAAAACACAAGAATACTTTAATCTGATGAAGTGATGAGCTTTCCTGATAGAAGTTACGATTCAGGTAATACTATTCATTGTCTTGCCCCATACCACTATGCTGTAGAGATTACTAAATGACGGCTGCTTCTGAAGATTTTTATTTAATTATCATAATACATTTAAAGAACTACATGGTCACGCTCAAAAGCAAGGTTTAATTGATTCTGCCTATCAAAAATAAATGCTAGGCTATAGTTTTTAACTTGAGTTGTTACTGGGCAGAAATGACTATATTTGAAGACTAAATCTTAGGTTTCTGTGACACGCATAGGAGCCCTGGTATTGCAAGGGTTGTGCTTTGGGCTGCTAACCTCAAGTTCAGCAGTTCAAAGCCACCAGCTGCGCCTTGGGAGAAAAATGAAGATTTCTTCTCTCATAATGGGTTATGAGTAGGGAACCTACAGGGGTGGTTCTACCCGGTCCTTTTGGGTTGCTATGAATTCAGAATGGATGCAATAGCAGTGAGGATTTTGGTTTTGGCAACATGCTGTGTTAGGCCGGGTTGACTAGAGAAACAAATTCAGGGACACTCATGTGTAAGAGAGAACTTTATATCAAGAAGTTAATTATACAAGGGGATTACCACCACCCCAACCATCCCACCCCCCACCCCCCAAAACAACAACAGAATGGCGCCAGGCAATGTGGAGCTTTCCTATTACACATTTTCCCCACTAAGTGAGACATCCACACATTCATTCTGACTGGGTGCACTCAGTGGTGTCGCCTGGGAATGTCCTCTCATCACAGTGTATTTTTTCGTAAAAGCAGTTCTGCTTGACCCTTGTCTTTTGATGGCTAATTTAAGAAAACAGCATGCAGCTGTGAAATTTTGTTTCCTGCTCGGGAAAATTGCTGCAGAAACTATTATGATCTTAAACACACCTTATAAGGACAGCACTATGGGAAAAACGCAAGTGAACGAGTGGTTTTCTCATTTCAAAAAGGTGAAATGTTAATTGATGACAAACCTCATTCTGAACGTCCATCAATTTCCCAAACAGACGAAAATGTCAACTCGTAGTGCATTAGAGTTTGTTCCACCTGGTCAGACTACTAATCAAGCTTTCTATTTAGAGGTTCTGAAAAGATTGTGTAACCGTGTGCAATAAAAAAAGGCCTGATTTGAGATAGATGGGGGGCTGGTTTTGCTACCCCAGCAATGTACCTATTTTACGCAGCCAACTCAATGCGACAATTTTTGGCAAAAAACAGTGTGCCTCTCTTGATCCACGCACATTGTCCACCTTACCTCACTCCATGCAACTTCTTTTTGTTTCTGCAAATGAAGAGGGACCTGAAAGGACAGGGATTTGAAGACATAGAAGAGGTGAGGAACAAAACGATGGAGGTGCTGCCAGCCATCCAAACAGATGAGTTTACAAAATGTTTCCAAGAATGGAATTACAGATTTGAAAAATATATTAAGTGAAATGGAGAGGTCTTTGAAGGTGCTAAGGTTATGTAAAAAAAAAAAATTAAATACATAGCTTTGAAAAAAGTATTCTGTTTTTTGGGGGTATATCAAGCAAACATCCCACATTGAGTCCATAAGTCTGATACTACTTCATAAGTCCAATATTAGTCCATAAACACCTCCTCAGACTTAACGCAGTGACACGCAATGATGGAGAATGCAGGAAGAGCACAGGCCAGTGGGTACAAAGTCTTGTAGATCCAATGGCGGTAGATGCATCTCCAGGGCTCTGACTGCCATCAGCATGGCTCTTCAACAGGAAGGTGAAATAGAGAGACAGAGGCCAGCTTCCAAAGACCCCTTTATCTCTGTCACCCTCCAATCAAGCTGTGACCTGCTTGATAAACTAAACTCCGCCCACATATTCATAAGGGATCCATGTTGGCACAAAAAACCTATTACACATGCATGAAAGTGGAAAATGAGCAAAGGTTAAAATGTTCTTTAGGGACAAGACTTCAACCCAGTGCTCCAAGACGTGAATGCAACATATCGGCTTGAAACAGGGAGCTAATAGAAAGGTCTGAGGGGCCAGCCCCAATCCCAACTACGTGGACAGTACCCGCTCCCCATAGAAGAATTCACTTCAGAGGACAGCACTGAAGCTACAGCTCAGAGAGAGGGACTGTCTCCATGTCTGATCAGAGCACATGGGAGCAAATGAAGGGAGAGGAAGCTAGTGGAACACAAGGCTGGCCTACCAAGCCTTGAGGACAATATTCCCGCTCGGAGCAGCCAAAGCACAGAGAGTACCTTAGGGCCAGCCCCACTACGAGACACGATGCTCCTCACTGATCCATAGCACTATGGGGGACAACACTGGAGACACAGTGCAGGAATTGCACCCAATCTGACCCCACCACACTGAGGCAAAACACTAAGGGTATACAATAGAACAACAAGGGGAACAGAGCAATGAAGTCCCCAGGGAATACCAAAAATAGATTTTGGGGCCAGGGCATGGCATCCCATCAAATTTGGAGAGGTGGGATAAATGAGCTGGAAGAGAAAACAATGGGATTGATGGTTCCGGGGGAGACAAAGAGAGGGGGAGGCAGGGGAAAGGAAGTGGTATTAACAAACCAAGGAAAAAGGGAACAAGTGATCCAAAATCGATGGCGAGTAGGGTGTAGGGAGGCCTGGTAGGGCTTGATCAAGGGCAAC
>NW_022103905.1:12896545-12906275 GCF_000313985.2 Echinops telfairi
AAGAGGAAAGTAAAAGGAAATAGAGGAAAGAACTAGGAGGCAAAGGGCATTTATAAAGGTCTAAATACAGATATGTACATACATAAATATATTTATATGTGAAGATGGGGAAATAGATCTATGTGCATATATTTGTAAGTTTAGTATTAAGTTAGCAGATGGACATTGGGCCTGTACTCAATTACCCCCTCAAAGCAAGAAAAATTTGATCTATTAAACTGGCATTCCATGATGCTCACCTTTCTGACATGATCACTGAAGACGGGGCGGGTACATATGCATATGTGGTGAAGAAAGCTGATACCGGGAGGGTGGAGGGAAGGTGGGGTAGAAAGGGGGAACCCATCACAAGGATCTACATATAACCCCCTCCCTGGGGGACAGACAACAGAAAAGTGGGTGAAGGGAGACATCAGACAGTGTAAGGCATGAAAAAGTAATAGTAATTTATAAATTAGCAAGGGTTTGTGAAGGAGGGAGGGTAAAAATGAAGAGCTGATACCAAGGGCTCAAGTAGGAAGCAAATGTTTTGAGAATGATGCCAACACATGTACAAATGTGCTTGACACAATGTATGTGTATATGGATTGTGATAAGAGTTGTAGGAGCCCCCAATAAAATGATTTATATTTATATATATATATATTCCATACCTTCTCTTCACCACTTTTAATTCAGGCAAATAATACCAACTCATCACTTATCAACTATCTCATCATTGGTATTTTGCATTTTTGACAATACTTTTAAAAATCTATTTTGTACATTATAATAACATAGCCTTGTAATGAATGCTGACAGTATATGGTTAAAGTTACATGTCATGGCTAAATTGAGATTCCCTTAAAAATTATTTTAATGTTAATAGATCATATCATTAGGGGCTCTTACAGCTCTTATAGCAATCCATACATCCATTGTGTTAAGCACATTTGTACATATGTTGCCATCATCCTTTTCAAAACATTTGCTTTCTGCTTGAACCCTTGGTATCAGCTCCTCATTTTATATCTCCCTTCCCCACCCTCCGTCCCTCATGAACCCTTGTCATTTATAAATTATTTCTATTGTCATATCTTACACAGACAGCTGTCTTCCTTCACCAATGTTTCTGTTGTTCGTTCCCCTGGGGGTGCACAGTGATATGTCCATCATTGTGATCAGTTCCCCCTTTCTTCCCCCATCTTCCCCCTGCCCTCATGGTATCCCTCCTCCCATTCTTGTTCTTGAAGGGTTTATCTGTTCTGGATTCTGTGTGTCAAGAGCTCTTATCTGTACCCGTGTACATGCTCTGGTCTAGCCAGATTTGAAAGGTAGAATTGGGGTCATAATAGTGGGGGTGGGGGAAGCTTTAAAGAACTAGAGTAATATTGTATGTTTCATTGGTGCTATATTGTACCCTGGTAGGCTTGTCCCTTCCTTGTGACCCTTCTGTGAGGGGATGTCCAATTGTCTACAGATGGGCTTTGGGTCTCCACTCTGCATCTGTACCCTGTATCCCCCCACCATTCGCATTGATATGATTGTTTATTTTAGGTCTTCTGATGCCTGATACCTGATCCCTTCGATACCTCATGATCACACGGGCTGATGTGCTTCTTCCATGTGGGCTTTGTTGCTTCCCAGCTAAATGGCCGCTTGTTTATCTTCAAGCCTTTAAGACCCTAGATGCTATATCTTTTGATAGCTGGGCACCATCCGCTTTCTTCATCACATTTGCATATGCATACATTTTGTCTTCAGTGAACATCTTAGGAAGTGAGCATCACAGAATGCCAGGTTATTAGAAGAAAGTGTTCTTGCATTGAGGGAGATCTTGAATCGAGGCCCAACGTCTGTCTGCTACCTTAATTTTTAATCTAAAATATATGTACATAGATCTATGCCCCTATCCTTATATGTAAATATATTTACATATGTACATGCCTCTTTTTATATCTCTATAAATGTCCTTTGCCTCCTAGTTTTTCCTCTCTTTCATTTTACTTTCTTCTTGTCCCACTATCATGTTCAGCCTTCATTCAATTTTCAGTAATTCCTCTCAGTTACATTGCACTTGCTCAAGCCCCACTAGGCACTCTATGCCCTCCTCACCATCGATTTTAGATCATTTGTTTTCCCCTTGTCCCTGGGTTTGTTGGATTCCCCCCTTCCTTTTCCCAACCTCCCCCTCTCTCATGCCCCCAGCCCCCAAAGCATCTGTCCTGTTTTTTTCTCCTCAGAATTATTTATCCTGCCTATCTTATATAGAGAGACATGAAGAAAAGAAAAGCCTATGAATAGTTCCAGGTCTGTCTGTTGACCTTTATGAATTTTTTCCAATAGTCTGATGAGGTGCCAAGCCCTTCCCTCAAAGTCTGTTTTTGGGATTCCCTGGGGACTTCATTGCATTGCCTCCACTTGCTGCTCTGGTGCACTCTCTGCGTGTTTCGCCCCAGTGTGTTGAGATTCTCTGTAGCATTTGTTTATTGAAGAAATTTGGCAGTTATGTCATGATATTTTTTGGCACCATGTAATGTTGTAGTTATCTTCCATATGGTGATCTGATATAATTATCTTCCACTTCCATAAAACGCTTATTTTCATATAACAATTTGGTCTTCAGAAACTAACGATGTCAAAAAGTGAGTATTGGGTGTCGTTTTAATCCCCAGACTCGGGCTAACTTGAATTCTTCAGAACACTACTATCTTACATGTGAAGGAGCGCTGGTAGCACCTTGGTTAAAGGCTCTGCTGCTGACTGAAAAATGGGCAGTTCAAACAGATCTAGGTAGCTCCAAAGGTAAAAAGATCTGACAAACTGCTCCCATTAAATTACATCCGAGATAATACTGTGAGGCCGTTCTGCTTTGTCACTTGGGATTACTCTGAGTCAGATTAGACTTGATGGCACACAAGGACAAATCCTACATAGTGCTCTGAATTTTTCATTACTATTTCTGACTCATGGCATCATTTTGATTCTGTAGTGACATGTACAACTTGAAGGAAAGTCACTTCTACCCGCCCTTTCAGACTACATTTGAAAATTAATATTTTGAGTTAATTTCACTAAAAACAACAACATATATCACCCTCTTTGAACAGTAGAAGTATATGGGCCACGCTGACTCTGTAAAGAGCACAGAATATCACTGGAAATCTTACAGATACTGTGGGGATAAAAAGAACGTTACAAATAATTATAAATAATTTTGACAATTTAGGAGAAACAGACCAGTTGCTTCCAAAAGAGAATCAACCACAACTAATCTACTATAAAATAATTTGATAAGCCATATAACACGGTGTTAGATGCCAGAGAGTAGATTTCAACCTATAGTAACCCTGAGCACAGCAGACTGAAACACTCTCCAGTCCTGCGTCATTCTCACCATTGTGCCTAAGGTTGAGTTCATCCTTACAGTCACGGTGTCAGACCACTGCATCAAGGGTCTTCCTCTTTTTCGCTGCCGTCTACTTTACCAAACAGGATGTCCTTCTCCAGGGACGAGTCTCTCCTGGCAACATGTCCCCCAAGTATGTAAGACAAAGTCTTGCCATCTTCACCTCTACGGAGCACTCTGGTCATACTTCTTCCAAGACAGATGGACTTGTCCCTTTACAGCCCATGGTACTTTCAAGATTCTTTGCCAGTGCCACAATTTAAATGCATCAAATCTCCTTCAGTCTCCCTTATTGAGTGTCCAACTTTCACATGCATAGGTACCATTGCTTGGGTCAGGCGCACCTTAGTCCTAAAATTAATATCCTTGCTTTTCAACACTCTTTTAAGAGAATCTATGCAGCAGATTTACCCAATGCAATGAATCTTTTCCTTCTTCCATTACTTTCATTTACAGCAGTGGTTCTCAATCTGTGCACCGCTACCCCTTTGGGGGTTGAACGACCCTTTCCCAGAGGTTGCCCAAATTCATTACAGTAGCAAAATTACGGTTATGAAATAGCAACAAAAATAATGTTATGGTTGGGGGGGTCACTATGCTTTAATTATATTTAATTACGTTCAATTTGTAACAACGAAAATACATCCTGCCTATCAGATATTTACATCATGATTCATAACAGTAGCAACATGACAGTTATGGAAATAATTTTATGGTGAGGGCCACCACAACATGAGGAAATATATTAAAGGGTCGTGGCATTAGGAATGTTGAGAACCACTGGACAGAGAAACAAATCCAGGGAGACTCACATGTGTATAAGAAAGAGCTTTATATGCAAGAGCTGTTGAATATTGAGAAAACATCCCAGCCTAGTCCAGATCAAGTTCAGAAGTCTGATACCAATCTATAAAGCCCTCTTCAGACTCACAAAACACATGCAATGACACCGAATGCAGGACGATCACAGGCCAGTGGGTAGAAAGTCATTGGGTCCAGTCGTGTTGTAAGCATCTCAGCACTGGCAGGGGTCTCTCTGTGGCTTCTCCTACTTCAGAAGTCTAGTTGCATCAGGGCAGGTCCATGTGGCTTCTCCAGCTCAGGGCACTAGTGCAGTTCCATGTGTCTTGTCAGCTGCAGTGCCTCCCAGGAAGTGAGCCTTGTCAGTAGAGAATCTCCAAGGGTGGAGAGAGAGAGACAGTCTCCCGTCTCCAAGGAGGAAAATACCAGATTTCCAAGAATTCTTAGGAGAAGGCCATGCCCACACACAAGCCTCATTGGCTATGATTCAATGGACAGACTAGACTCCACCCCCCCTTCACTCTTAATCCTTTTATGTCTCAAATTAACACCAGCTTCTGTAACAACCACAAATACCTTACCTGATCTTAAAGCATGTATATGCTTTTGAATTTTGAATTTAATGTAACACTTAAGAAAATTAAATTCATAATCTTAAAATTTCCTCACGAGGATGGCTCAGCATCACAAAAATCAATGAAATCCACCAGATATGCCAAACAAGAGATAAGAACCACATGATTGCATCAATCGACACAGAAAAGTCATTTGGCAATATCCAACACCTGTTCCTGGTAAATGCTCAAGAAAATAGGAATAGAAGGGAAATTTCTCCACATAAGAAAGATCACATAGGAAATACCAAAGGGCAGCATCTCACTCAGCTGGGAACAACTGAAAGCATTCCTTGTGCAATCAGAAACCAGGCAAAAGGATGCCCTACTTATTCAACTTGGGCACCTGCTATGAATCCCACTTGATCACCATATATACTTTTTGATATAATGACAATAACATGCTCAAATGGAAAATGATAGGACACTTGCTACTAAGTTATAATATGTGGCACTGAATTCTTAGAAATTCTTTGACCAGAGCACTATGGTCTTTCACTCTTAGAAATTCACCAAATTTTCTTCCAAAAGACCCTTATCGGGAAAACAAATTAGTTTAAATTCTTCATTATTGCTGAGTGGCCAGTGCATTTCTGAACTGCTGGTAACCCACCCCCCACCAGCGTTCCTAATATTCACACTGGGACAGTTAAAATACAGATCGCTAGCACCACAGCGATCCTTCCCATCAGCCCCTTCATTTCCACACAGCCTTTCCTCCCTTCTGTACCAGCTCCTTAGTTCCTGACAACCACTAACCCTTTCTCCACCTTTATAATTTTGTCGCGTCAAAATGTTACATACTTGGACTATTCTAGTATGTAATGTTCAGGGATTGCTTCTGCTCTATCATCAGTAAAATCATTTGTATCAAAATCTATTATTTCTACGACTATGTATTCCATAGTATGAATGTAATACTTTTTGCTTAACTGCTCACGCATTGAAGGACACCTGGGTTGTTTCGGGTTGGAACTATGAGACATAAAAAAATTAATGTATACATTTTTGTGTGTGACCATCAAGCCGTTATATTATTCTTTTCTGTGCTTAGCTGTTAAAAATCATAGATTAAATAGCAGAGTGATTATATTTGCCAAACTCCCCAGTACTTCAGTAAGAGCTGTTTAAAAACACGTTTAAGGAAATGCAATCAGTAGTTAGTGTGTAAGCTTCTCACACTTCTCTTTTCTTCTTTGCTTTATTTAAAGCCTTGTATCCTGATGAATAACATTCAACAATTGCGAGTCCAACTGGAAAAAATGTTTGAATCCATGGGAGGGAAAGAGGTGGGTATGTGTTTGCCCTTGCATTTGCTGAACACCTACTTAGAGATCATTAGCAGCATATAGACAGTGTCTTTAGCTCTTCCACGATTAACTCTGAACGTGACAACAACTCAAACATGAACAATGTTAATAACCTGAAATCCCATGGACAACTAATATGATATTGTCCTCATCAGAACAGTAAATACAAAAAAAAGAAGTGTGAATGGGAGAAGAAGCGGTCTGAAGACCTTTTAAACATACATCTCTCTAGATATCTTTATAGATATATAGATATATTTACATATACCCAATTAAACACATTTGCTAATGATCTGCAATACCCTACCAATCATAGATGTGTCTTTTACTGTATTGAGCAGTGTCCGCTTGATATTGATGCGTGTTCTGAAGGATGCTTTGCGGTGCTAGTGTCTTTGATGAACTCATGGTTGTATTGTTCACATCTGAAAATCTCTGGTCAACAATGTGTTGTGTGCTGTGTCTGTAATGTATCGTGTCTCTGTCCTGCATCTTTGACTTGCAATTCCACGAGCAGAAGCAGGAAGGAGAACGATTCTTTTATGAGGTTTGTGATAGTAAGCATTTTATCCTTTTCCGGCTGTTTTTACTACTTTTGCAGCCCTTCAACCTAAAGACCATTGAACTTCCTACTTACTCTCATTTGCTTGCTTGGCTCGGCAGACAGCTAAAAATGAGTTGTGCATCTGCCTTCTGCTGCCTGCCACAAGTGAGCCCCCCAGGATTGAGGACTGGGGTGACACACAGAGGGGGGATCATAGAACAGAGGTTCTCTGGACAGACACCTGCCTACTTTCTCCCACCTATAAAAACAATGCCCCTCAAAAATGGCTAGGTAAAGAATGGGGAGGTGGGGTTATTTCTGTTTGAGATTTACATACATGGTTGCTTACTGCACTGAATGTTTGCAACATATGTAAAGCTAGGTTGGATTTCAAAGCAAAATGTCCCTTTTATCTAAAAAAGTGTAAGGCAGCAAATGTTTCTTTTACAATTTTTAACTTCTTCATGTTTGATCTTGCTTTGAATCCCAAAGAGACATTTATACCTTTCCTCTCGGCACCTATTTCATTTCCCCCAAACCTAGGACTTTCACTATTTAGCATCCTACAAATGAGAAGTGGTAAAAACGTGTGATGGTGCAAGACATAAGAAAATGAACTTTTATGAGATGTGCTTCGACTGCAGTCTCAGTTTAATTTGTGCAAAACAAGGCTCCGTTCCCCAAAGTGTGTCTGTGCTCTGGGTGAGGCTTGAGAGCAGCAATCTCATTTTTCTTTGTTTTGAGGATTCATCAGCTTAGTTAGGTGAGCCCAGGCAATCGGGGATCATAACGGTGCGATCCCCCTCTGACGTCAGTGATGTTTTATATTCAGACCTTAAGACTATTTACTGTTTGGGAAAGTGTTGAAGACATTACTGATTCCTTATGGGAAATCCTGTATCACCAGTCAGTGAATTTTAAAGACTACCAATCATCTACATATGAAGGTCAATTTAAAGCTGCCTATTTCCAGAATCTTCTCCTCTGGCTCACTACCATCTCATTGTTACTCTGTGGTTAAACTCTAAGGTCTGAAAGATTCTGCGAGGCAGAATATTAACCAGACAAATAAAAAAAGGCATACCAATGAGATCAATCAGACCTGGAGGTACAGGAAGCTGTTCTGTGAGCTGAGCCTGAATAATCAACACACATAGCAAAAGGAAAATGGGCTTGTGCTTTTACACTGTACTGGCCTCGCATTAGAGACTGGTTTCAGGTATGTGGCTCATGCACAGCCTTCTTCTCAAGGGAGGAAATAAGCAGACATTTTGTACGTGGTGCCTTCTCTCTTTTTCCCTTGACAGCTTTCTATTTGCTACCCCACCCCCTCACACAGAACAGACATGAATGCCTAGTTCTTAACAGAGTAATTTGCTAGAGGGATAACATTGATCTGATCCTTGTTATTTTCTTTCATTTAAATGTTCCCCTTCCCTGTCCATCTCTCCCTTTGGTTCTTCTACATCCTCTGCTTCTCTTTACAAGCAGTTTCTTCTCCTCTATTTTAGACCCTTACATTTGGTTGCTGAAGGCAATTTTTATATAGGTCCGGTCAGCATTGGTATAGGGATTGTTAGAGGAAGCAAGACCCCAAACCAGGTAACCCAGATGTGAGAGTAGCATGCCCCCTCCCTGGCAGAAACCGGCATCCTGAATGCTGAACTATGTTAGAGTTACCGGCTGCTGCACTTCTACAGCCACCAGAATTTCAAAGACTAGTCAATACTCTTCCATTATCTACTGATAAAACCGTAGCTAACTGGAGTCCATAAATAGAGGGTTTTATAAAGAAGAAGAAGAAGAAGAAAAGATATGGAGGATGGCAGAATCAACCCTTTGGTACGAGAAGGCTAGGCAGCATTTACTACAAACATGTTCAATGGCCTTTGAAGGTTATAGACTATACCCCGGGGTCAAGTCTAAGGAGCCACTGATGGCTCCCTAATCGCGTGCTTGACCGCTAACCAAAAGATTGGCCATTTGAACCCACCAGCCTCTGAAGGAGAGTGATGCGGACATCTGTTTCCATGGAGATGGCAGCCTTGGAAACCCTCGGGGGGCAGAAGTCTTTTCATCACGATCATTTCAAGGCAACGGGTTTGGGTTGAAATGCCAATCCCCAGTTTCTTCCTCACAGTGGAACTGGTAGAAAGCCTTGCCTGGGATTGCTAAAGGCTACTTTCGGACCTAGAGCGCGCTCTTCTTTTAGGCCTATCTTACTATTTTGTCCCTCAACTGGGCTAAGATGCATATGTCTTGCTACCATGACCTAATTAGCAAATCACTGCTTGTGCACTTGCTAAACATCATTTTTAATGCCATGTGTCAGTGGTTGGCTTCTATTGCCAGTATCGCTTGCCTCCAATGCTGCTTGCAGGCATGGCTGCATGCTGCTGCAGCTTGCGGCCACTCCAGCCCCGCCACTGTGCCCGGGTAGCTGCTCGCTCTTTGCAGGATCAGCCTCTCTGGACACAGGAGGAGCTCTTACAACCCTGTAGGTGGAAAGATTCATTGTCTGTATGGAATCCAAGCCGGCCATGCTGACGAATATTATGACAATGAGGGGTGATGTTACGGCTAAGGCCACAGAAACAGTCTCTGAAGCCAGCACTGTTCATGACTGAACACCCTGGTCTCTGTGCAGTCCGCGTCCTGTGCCTGGTTAGACTCAAAGCAGGAGAGCAAACCGCTGAATGTCTGCTCACCAGGGTGCCTTTCCAAAGCCCCTCCTTGGGACCATCATGAATATGTCTAGGATAAGCCACGCACACTCTTCTAGAGAAAGTCCCTTTTAGAAGGTCAGGTGTTCCCTGTCAACATAAAACCAAGGAATCTTTAAGAATCAAATGCTCAGAATCTGTTTTTTGCTTGTCTGTTAATGGTTATTTGCACTTCCATTCAGTTTGGGGACTGTCTCTTTTAAAGCCAGGAGCCCTCGTAGCATCGTGGACGACACCTTGTGTCGCCAACTTCAAGATCAGCAGTTTGACTCCACCAGTAGCTCGGAGGGAGGAAAAGGAGCCTCTCTGCTTCTGTAAAGTGTTCCAGCCACACAAACCCACAGAGGCGA
>NW_022103905.1:12907368-12919776 GCF_000313985.2 Echinops telfairi
CCCTTGGCCTATCCTGTCAACTTTGTATTTGCCTAGAGCAAAATAGTGTGGAAGATCATTATTTCAGGGAATTACTGCCCCTGCCAGCAGTTCTCAAAGTTCACGGTGCATCAGAAACACCTAGGCAACCCGCCCAACAGTGGACACATGGGAGCAGCTTGTGAAAAATGGAATTGAGCAATAATGGATTTTTCCCATGAACTTTTTGAAGCCCCCTTGGAAAAGAAGTGTGCTCCAGAGAGTTTCCTTGACTGATTTTTCAGAAGCAAATTTTCAGAACTTTTGCCCTAGTCTGGTGGCTCCATTGAAACCTGTCCAGTGTCATTCCAATACACAAGTCTGCCCGGAAAGATCGGTGGTAGGTACTTATCAGTTACATGGGCCAAGAATCAAACTTGGGTCACCCACATAGAAGGAAAGAATTCTGCCAATATAGGCCTTGTAACTATATGATGATTATAGTAAAAACCCCTGTTATCAACTACTGGTGGTAATACTCAGAAGCCATGTGGACAACCAACGTCTCTTCCTCTGAGGCAGGCATGCCCTTTGGGAACGTGTTAGGGCACACTGCTCATGAAGACAGACTGCACTCCTTCACGGATTCAGTCAACAAAGATTTATTTTCTGAGCCCTTGTTGGAAGCCCTGGATATTACTGGGCACTGGAGGTCCTATGCCAAGACGCACATCTCACCCTCATATAACGAAAAGTCTCGCCCGGGAGTCAGACCACTAAGAAGAGGAGTGAAGGTGGTGGGAGGCCAAAGGTCACAGAACCCACCCAACATGTTCTGAACTCAAATGTAGCCTTCCCATGAGAGTTGGTATTGTTAACATCTCATCCGGCAGCAACTCTAAGCGTGAGCTCAAACCTCTGGCCTCTTAGGGTGTAAGTAACATTTAAAGGCAAGAGGATATTCAGCTGATTTCAGTTAAGGGTGTACCCAGTTATTGTTCATTTTAGGACATCAGATACAAAAGGAGGCTTTAAGGCTGGAGATTAGGGCTCCTTCTCTTAGCAGAACGGAGACATTACCACGTCTCACTCTCGAGTGAAATTGGGCTTCATAGAAAACTAAGAGAATAATGAGGGCCAGAGGGCAAATTGCGTTGAGGGGATTTAATAAATACAATTAAGAATCCAGCACTATTACCACATGGAGTTCAGGGAACTGAAATTCAGCTTGTGAAATTCCGAGGAGGGGTTACTGAGGATGTTAACGGGCAGCAGATCCATGTCAGAGTGAAGTACAGACTCAGCACAGGCTGCTTGTTAACCTTGCTCTCCAGAGCTTTCCAGCAAGGTCACAGGGTCACCCACTTACCTCCAAGCCTCTTTTTAAACTAGTCCTCCTTCGACCCTTCAGCCAACGTGAAAGAAAATGCAAGTCCCAGCCCAAAGGGACAGAAAAGTAGTTTACTTAAACTGCCATCATCTGTAATAAGCCTAGCCCATTGTCCTGTTGTGACCCTATTGGATCTTTCAGCCTACCTGAAGTTCAGAAGAAATTAAAAAAAAAAGAAAAGCAGTTAGTAACATTTGCTCCGTTAGCTCAGACACTCCTCCCTCTCCTCACAAGGCAGAGTGCTCCTCAGGGCCCTCCTGCAAATAGGGCTTCCTGAGAGAATTCAGCCCTGGTCCCTCTTGGTGTTCAGCAAGTGCCCAGTTCCGGTGGACAAACAGATGATGTTTTAAGTCGTTCCACGGTGGCTCATTGTTTCCGAGAAGGATGCAGTAAGGTGACCAGCAGAAGGGGCAAGATAGAGTCAGATAGGGCAAAAAGGCGATTTTTATAGAATAAAATTCTGACCATAAATTCTGCATTTCACAGCTGCTCTTACTGATTTATTATCCTATCCAGATGTGAAAAAGCAGCCGATAGATGGAGCTAATAAGCCCAAAGCTCCTTTACAGTCCGGTTATCATACTTGGAGATCACATATATTTATATGTTGTCAGGACTGAATTCCTTCAAAGAACATGGTTTCTTAGAGTGCCGTATTTTAATCTTCATGTTACTCCCCAAAAATGAAATTTTCTAGATAGAGATTTTCCCCCATCTGTGAAAAAGAATAGAGCTCTGGGAATTTTGAGATTCATCCTTATTATACAAAGCTGTGATTATAAAGACAAGTGCCTGTTATCAGTCCATAAAGTAGAGGGGCCGTGTATGTGCTGTAGGCCAGAAGAGGGGAAAAATTAAGAGAAAATAATGTCATTCATACAAAACTTAAAGGCTCACTTAATTCAGAGAGACATTTTTCAGAGAAATAGAAATCTAACATTGGTCATATTTTTACTAACTCAAATTTACATCGAGAGTGTTATAAAAGATAAGGCAGGCCTTTTGTTTGTTCTTCAATTATCTAGGCTGAAGAACTCAAGTTTGTATTTTAAAGACAACTCCCCAAAGGGATGGGAGACAATTACTTATGTTTAAAACGTTTTGAATCCTAGAGGTTAGAAGCATGACTTATATAACTAATAGTTCTAGCATTAAGAGTTCATATGAATCTGAATAACAAGATTCGAAAAGCCATAGCCCGAACCCTAAAAAGAGCCCTGTTGGCATAGTGGTCACACAATGATTGCTAACTGCAAAGTCAGCACCTAGACACTGCCGGCTGAGCAGCTGCTCTGCGGGAGACTGAGGCTCTGTACTCCTGTCAGTTACAGCCTTGGATACCTACCCAGGCAGTTCTGCCCTGTCCTGTGGAGTCACTATGAGTTGGCGTTAACTTGATAGCAGTGAGATTTGAGTCTACCCCAAAAGAACCTAAAACATTTGGGGACAGTATCTTTCCTAAAAAGAATATTCTTAACAATGAGAGTGGTGAGGAGAGGCAGCATTGTAAGAGCTGGTGCACATTGGTTTACAGTAATTTCTGCAAATGTCATTCTGCAGTAAATTCTGCAAATGTAAATTCTGCAGTAATGTCATTTCTGACATTATCAATAGTGTGTTAGGCCATGTTGACTAGAGAAACAAATCCAAGAACATTCATAGATGTATAAGAAAGAGCTTTATATCAAAGAGTAATTGTATATTAAGAAAATATCCCAGCCCAGTTCAAATCAAGTCCAAAAGTCTGATATTAGCTCATATGTCTGATACCAGTCTATAAATTCCTCTTCAGACTCACAACACATGCAATGATGCCGAATGTAGGAAGATCACAGGCCAGTGGGTAGAAATCTTGTGTATCCTGTGGTGATGGAACCATCCCCAGGGCTCTGGCTGCCATCAGCACGGCTCCATGTGGTTTGTCATCAGGAAGGTGTAGCAGAGAGAATGTTCCCAGAATCCCCATGAAGAGACCAAGCCCACCAGGAGAGATCAGGCCTGATTGACAGGCTAGACTCCACCCCTTCATTCTTATTTATCAAGTTGACATGAAATTGTGTAACTACCACACACAGTATCCATACCGAAGGCTGTTTAACATGATCAAAGGCATATCAAGGAGAGTAATCTCATGCTGGATTCAATAGGGAGTTCCCATTCATTTCCCAATCAGAGTTTAATTTGAACTAGACTTTATATAATACTAGGTTCTGGCTAGATGCAAATTCTGGACAAGCACAATCGTTACATAATAAACAGGAGGACTCCAAGTACGATTATGAGAAATTGTTTGAAGCAAACACCTGGTTGAAAGCCAACTGGAAGGGATCAGCAGGTCCCTTGATCAGATTTGGGCTTGATGAGAGCAGCCCTGGAGGAGCAATTGGAATAGCAGGGAAACAGGAAACAAGAAAATGATTTGGAGATGATTGTCATGATGGCTTGCATGGAAATCTTGTGCTAAAGGGCTGTGGAAAGAAGGACTACACAAAAGAAACAAACATTTGGGAAAAAATCAGTATTATTTGCCACCAAAATGAATGTCGTTCTGGAAAAATGAGCCAAAGGTATAACATTGACATTCCTGGTTTGAATAACTATATGCCGTTAGTGAAATCAAAGACGAGGCATCCACTAAGGCTGGGTGGTAAGTTTAGTTTTTGATCTGCGGACCACCTGTGGGAAAGCTTAATAAGGCACTTAGGGGTGCAGGCATGATGCTCAGGCCCGCTGAACAGGCTATAAATGATTTGGGAGTCTGTAGCCCAGAGGTGGTAGTTGAAGTCGTTGACATGAAAGATCATAGTCAACAGACTGACTATTGGGAATGGCAGTTGAAGGAATCAAATATTAAAGACCCTGCCCCTCCCTCTGCTTGTTGTATGGCAGTGGCTTGCACGCTGTCGTGATGCCTTCTTTTCCGTAGAGGCAATAGTGAAGGTTTCAAATATCTGTGCTCAGTCACATTCGGGATCCTCTGGGTAGGAGAGCAAGGGGAGCGAGCTTCCTCCCTGATACCCATTTCTTGAACTGAGCAAACAATGGAGCCTGAATGCAAAGGAACCGAATAGGAGAAAAGGAGTTAGTGGCCTGCTAAAAAAGACAAAGGAAATGAGGCCGTAATGAACACTCTGAAGAAGCAATGAAATTTTCTCTAAAGATCCTTGGCTTCTGCCATACAAAAGTCTTTCGTTTTTAAGAATAGTAAACTCTCTGAAGACTGTAAATGTCACTTTCCAACCTAGAGGTTATATCTCTAGCACTGGCTTGATCGTTGGTTTACTAATTGTTGCTAAGTAGATGATAATCAATGCAAACATTCCATTTAGGTTCCTGGGGTAAGATTTCGTGCTGGTCAGAGAAAGCAAAACCATGCTGAGTAGGTCGAATGACTATATTTTCAGAGCCAAACAAACGTTAAGATGTGATCTGACAAGGCCTGGCAATGAGACAAAATATTTGCCATCTAAACTGCCATGGAAACTCTAGGATTTGTGTTCACTAAAGGAGTGAAGGATTTCCAAGATAAAAGCATTTATTGATATCCAAGGCAAGATCCCAGTCTAAGGAGCAGGAATAGACTCCAGATCTTAGAGTTGCCTCTTTGAGGGAATTCCCCCATGCTTTTAATTGTATTACATGCCTCCTTCAGACTTGTGGCGTCAATGCCTGGATATGCACGACAGACACCAGGATGGAAAATTAAGATAGTTCCATGGAAGGGAGAGACTTCTAAGAGAACAAATGGAAGAGAATATTATATAGTAAAATGCTTAACTGTGTGGGAAAATAACAGTGGGAAGATGCAAACGGAGGTCATGAGTGAATTACTCTGAAAAGAGAAGTGCAAGTAAGCCAAGGGGAAAAGGAGCTACAAGATGCTGTCCCAGTTGTCCTTCCAAGATGAGTTCATTATATCACCACAACTCAGTGGTGTAAACCGTCCTCACGGTGTAAAAGCTCCGGTCCCACCTATATGTGACTCTAGTTCATTCTGAAATTACCAGCCAAGATCATCGGAATTCTCAAATGGTTTTGGTGCAATGGCAATGAAATATATTTTGCAAGTTTAATGCTCAGTTCAGAATTTGAGTCAGTATTACTACATTTTAGTTTTGTGTACTCATCTTCCATCAACTGTTCGAGTCTCAGAAACGCACAGGGGCAATTCTCCCCTGTATTGAGTCAGTACTGAGTACTCATCTTTACCTGGAACCATTCTATTAAGTATGTTGTGCTAGTCAGTTCAGTTCAGGTACAAATGTTTATCCAGTTTCCTATTTAAAACAAGTGTCTTGTAACTTTTAATGCTTGAAAATGCTTCATTTTGCTTTTAACACGAATTCTGCATGGAAATAATACAATTTTGATATCATATTACTTGCTTAGCTAAATTAGACATTAAACTTTTATAGGAAAATAAAATGTGTAGCTATATTCCAAAGTAGATCATATGTTGTAAGATATTGGTGATTTAGACAATTAAATCTCAAATTCCATTATTTTTTTTAATAAACTTTAGAAAGTCTGCTGGAATAAAGATTTAACTGCAATTTAACTGCAAGAAATGCAGATAAACTCAACTAATAATTTTGCTGCCTAAAGAAATAGTTTTGAAATGATATGAGTATGGTATTTAAGCTCTATAATTTTATTTTTGCGAGAGACTTGCAATTTGCAACAACTAGGTTTATTACTATGCCTGTTTTAATGGTATGATTTTAATCCAATATTAAGTACTTAACATTAAATATTTTGGCCTGGTTATGTGATAGGCAGAGACATTTTGTTTCCACCTACTTCCATTAAGAAGTGGAAACTGCCATGGAATGTTTAAGATGTGATAGTTTGACAGTTTAAGGAATAACCAATTATTCGATGATAAATTTTCATTCACAAAACATCCAGGCATACAAAAATAACCTCATGGGAAAATAGCATCATTTCATCCAGGCGAAATAGGCACTTTTGAATGAGAATATAAAACTGTTATCTTAACAGGTGAACAAACAATGTACAGTGTATGCATCACATTAATAGGAGAATGAAATGTTTTTTTAAATGTAAACAAAACCGTTTCCTGAAGGAAATCCTACTCTCAGAGCCATTTTCTTGGAGATGATGGATGTGTGGGTGGACAATTACCTCATATTCCCCCACAACATCTCTAAAACCTGAAGAAAACCAAATGGGAGAAATTCTTCTCTCATTCCTTACTGTCCACATTTTATGCAAATGAAATAAAATAAAAATGCATATTGGACAACAGAAAGAAAATAAAAACATCTAGCAAGTTCATCTAGGACTGGGGCTGGGCAGCCTTCATATAATTGCACACTTAAGGATTGGGAACCCTGGCTTGTTAGATGAATTGCATTTAAATGCCTATCAGTCTCAGGTCTTATTTTTTGGTAAATACCTTCTAAATCACTTCTTTGCATATGGTTGGAACGGAATACTCTCCTAAAATATAAGACTCAAGAATAGTCAAAACGTTCAACCTCTGGAGCCATTCTGATCAGGGTCTCTATGAGTTAGGGCTGGCTAAACAGCAGACAGCAGGTAGCCTCTGTAGTGATGCCCTGGGATCTTTGGGCAAGAATTGTGAGTCTACTGGATAATGGTGACAGAAGAAAAAAAAAGAAGAATCCAACAGAATCACTGGCTCTCACTGAGGGGAGATGGAAACTAACCAATTCTGGAATCACATGGATTCAAATAAAAACTGATCTCAATTTTCATCCATTCCAATTTTTGCAGTCACATGAATGCAACCACGAGCTACCTACTTGCTGAGAGCTGAAATAATACGTCTTCCAAAAGGTTGCTCAGTATTAGCCAGTTCTAGACTAACTCCCATATTTATTTTGTATCTAATTTAGAGTCTCTTTTATACTAAGCCATCCTTGTGTTTTATCTACTCCTAAATGTTTGCTTAATCCCACTCTCCCATTTTTTTCCCCTGTAATAGACTCTTTTTGGCAAGAACTGGGGATATAAGACTCAGTTTCCAAGGCTCAAATAAATAAATAAATAAAATCTTCCATTGGCTTTCATTCCAGAAAATATTCCAATTTAACACTATCTGAATTTCCTTCTACTTGATACAATCTGTCTATAAGCCATTTTGTTGACAAATAACATAATTTGCAAATAGGATCAATCTTTATAAAATGTATGGTAAAATGTGTATTGTGCCTTCACTTTAACTATACAAACCAAAGAAAAAGTTGGTGGTATTGACTCTTATTTATGATAAGGTTTTCCTTATTAAAATATTAACTTTATTTGAAAAAGTGAAACTTGGCAAAAAGAAAAATTGGCTCTCTAAGGCCTCCAGTATAGGAACAAGCATCAACACAAGTTCACCTCCTGACCTGATCTATTCTTTTTCGTCCTCAAATTTCCTAAATTATCTGCTCCCCAAGCTATAAAATATTTGAATGCTTGAAGGGAAATGAAAAAAAAAGTTAAACGTTAGAGCTTAAGTTACAAAGTCTCATCCTCAGAAAGAAGACAAGTCGGTCATTTCAAAAAGAGCATTGCTGTGCTTGGATAACGTATTTTACTATGCTTAATTCAGTCGTTACGAACATATGAAAACAATTCAAAGTCAGGTGCAATTCAGTACTCCAAAGTTCAGTTGCTTTTTTATTTGTATCAATTCCCCAGGTTCTCAACGGGCCTACTACACACAAGGACATTAAAGAATGGAACATACCTTACAGCAACATACATTTTTCACTGATGTACATGTTAGAGTTTCTGACTTGTGAAATTCCCTTCAGATCTAGATATTTTGTCATGCCTCGCATCCCCTTGCTGCAACCAACAGAGGTTCTGTTGTGTAGCTTGACAATTCCTTTAAGTGTAAGCATGTGGTGACGTTCCTGGTCTGGGCAGAGGAAGCCTTGTCTCTTTGCCATTTCCTAAGCTCAGAGGTGTTTTTGCATTCGATTTCAGAGATGGGGTGGGGAGGAAGTAAAAAATACATATGTTTGATGTGTATTGCTTGAAGTTTACCTGACAATCTAAGCGCTTGTAAGATGAAAGCCGCGTTTTCTCAGAACTGCAAAGTAATATTGTTTCTGGTCTCTCTACAGCTAGATCCTGAGGCTAGTACGATTCTCAAAGAACTTCAAGTTAAACTCAATGGGGTTTTGGATGAGCTCAGTGTTACCTATGGAGACAGGTAAATGGCCTAAGTACTTCTATCCATCTGTATTAATTTTCTGTTAATGAAAATGCCATTTCTCTCCTCTAACTAGATACAATTATCTTTCAGGCCCAATTGATACATCTTCACCTGTGTCTTGTGCGCCAACACAGTTTAATATTTCTCCGGCAAAAGCAGCCTTGGTGAAACAGTTTAAGGCCTTGTCTGCAGTGTGGGCCTAATGAAAGAGAAGTTCAGGTTAACTAAAGCAACTTCATTTGGGCCCTGTAGAACCGAGCTTTCTCCTTCTCATCAAATGCTCAACTACCTAGAATAGCAAACATATCTTTAATGAGTTGCCTTCATGTAGTGCAGAAATGGCTTTAAATTTTCAATGAATACTGACTTATTATGTAAAATTATGTGCTGAGTGCTCTAATGAGACTATAAAAATGTCTCTCAGAGCAGGGGCTAGCCCACTGTAGTCCACTCCTGATCTCATTTTGTGTTTTACAGCATAAAAAAAAAAAATTGGAATGATTCCAAAGGAAAAGATAGGAGCAGCATCAGATTTTCCCAGATACAGGCAGGAGGCAGAGTCTGAGAAACAGGATGCAGTTTCTAGCCGCCTCTTCAGGAGCGGAGGTGTGTTCCTGACCCTGTGGCCTTCCCATTTTTGGAGCCCACCTTTGCACACCTGTGCCTGCATCAGGCGCAGCCCTGCTGTATTGAGTGTAATTTTTCTGCCTTTGGGGTGTTACCTGTCCAGAATGAATCATGGAAATTAATAAGCAATTAGAAGATTCTGTTTATCCAGAGTTAGATGGAGACTACTATCAAGAGATTCAGGGACTCCCTGGTTCTGATTTGAGGTGGCATTTACTGACGGGGTCTTGCTCAGCTGGGATAGGCAGGGATTTGGCATTGGACTGTGAACTACAGGTTGGTTCGGAGCTCCTCCGTGGAAAGAAGATGCGACTATCCGCCCATGTGAAGATTAACACTCTGAGACACTGTTTAGGGTCATCCTGAGTCCACTTTTAAGTTCAATGGATTTATTTGGGGGAATGGGGAATTGGTTATATATATTTTTTTCTTTTTTGGAACTCCTATGGTTAGCAGAAAAGCTGTTACCTTCAGCAAGGAAGGCAAAATTAGTGTTTACTTAGCAAAGATAATAAGGGAATTGGGAAGGGTCAGAAATAGACTGGAGGTGTTCAGAACTGTACTGAAAATAAGATGACTACACAGACTGGAAATTAGATTCTAAACAGAGAGTGCATTTGGAAATTGCATTCTGGAATAGGTCCAAACTATCCAGAGGAACGAGAACTTTTTTGGTTTTGTTTTATTTTGCTTGAAGGGAGAATATTTAGGATGCAAAGGCTGAAACACAAAATATCACTTGAAAAACATCTAGACACAGCTAGGTTAAGAAATACCGAGTGGTGGCCCCAGGCAGACACTTGGAGGGCTTTTGCCTGGGAGGCTAGCTACTTTGACCTAGACCAGTGGTTCTCAAGCTTTCTAATGCCATGACCCTTTATACAGTTCCTCATGTTGAGGTGACCCCAACCATAAAATTATTTTTGTTGCTACTTCATAACGGTCATTTTGCTACTGTGATGAATCGGGTGACCCTTACCCCACTTACCCCACTCCATCACATACACACACTACCCTTCCCCTACTCCATCACATACACACACTACCCTTACCCCACTCCATCACATACACACACTACCCTTACATACCTATGTGTCCTCTGCTACCCCACTCCATCTCACACACACACACACACACACACACACTACCCTTACATACCTTATGTGTCCTCTGCTACCCCACTCCATCACATACACACACTACCCTTACCCCACTCCATCACATATACACACTACCCTTACATTAAGGTGACCAGACGTCCCACTTTTTGCGGGACAGTCCCCCTTTTTGGTGTTTTAAAAAAGTCCAAAATTTTTGAAAGAATGTACGACAAGCTAGGGAATGGTGTATCTGGTCCACCTAGACCAAATTTTTAATCAAGAACCCCCCCTTTCACTCCCCCGGTCAATGTGTCCCGCTTTAATTCTGGTCACCTTCCCTTATATACCTTTTGTGTCCACTTCTATCCCACTCCATCACATACACACATGACCAGTAGCCCACTCCTTCTTAATTTTCTCCATGATTCCCATTTCCACAAAACAGCACCACCCCCACCTTCAGCCCTCATCTGGAAAAGGGTCAAATGCCATTCTGAGGAGCTGACTGATGATCAAATGGTCCAGGATTTGGATTCCTTTGGGCCAGAGCCGTGGACGTGGGGTATACTTCTTAGGGTGGAAAACACACTTGGGCAAACGAAGGCATACATGTTTGCATTTATTCCAGAATTTATTTTCCTTTTTTTCAGTTTCCGGCATGTAATTGAAGAGTGTGTGAAACAAATGAGTTTGGAATTAAATCAAATGCGGTCCAATGGAAATACCACCACCAACAAGAACAGCGCAGCCATGGATGCCGAGATTGTATTAAGACCACTCATGGACTTCTTGGATAAAACGTGAGTTTTCTTTTCACTAAACTTTTTCTTTTTGCCTCATCACCGTTTATTATCCTAAACTTGACCAAAATTGCTTTAAAGAAGAATATATATTTTACATTCCTCTGGGCAGAGCAACTCTAAAAGAAGTATATCAGTTTATTACAAAGTGAAACACTTAGATGAATAAAATCAGGGACAGATAGGAAAGACAACCTTGAAATAAAGTAAATGCTGGTAACGGAAGAGGTTGCTGTCCTGCAGTAGGTGAGAAATTTAGGACTCGTGCTTTTCAAAGGGGGTGGGGGGCAGGAATTGTTTAATATCCTCCTGGACATAAAGACTGAATTGGCTTGAGGACATTCGAATTCATGTGAGAAGCTTACTGAAGAAGAGAATAAATAGCACAAATGTGACTCGAGTTAATTCAGCTCAGAGCCAAGGAGAGAGCTGCACTATTTAAATTTCCATCACCATTGAGTGCCCCCCCCCACACACACACACACCTCGTGCCAGACCCTGTTATAGACACAGACCATTGCAATCAATGGCAGTGGAAGGCCATCCCTGACCTCCTGGCTTGGCTATTGCCCTGAGGCAGGGGTCAAACAGGCCTCCATGGTCCATCCTCCTTTACCTATTCTGACACCAGGCGTTCTTCCCACGCCATCCTACATCTATCTATGCTGCCTCCCATAAGTCCTTGCTGGCCGCACGGAACACACAGACAGTATTCACAGTTAAGGGGTTTTATTAGGGAAGTTAATAGCTTATCACAAGTCAGGATCAGCAAACAGTAAGGATCGAGTCATTGGAAGCCACTATTATCAGTCCCTCAGCCACACGGGCCCTTGGCTTTAGCCTTCATGGGCCAAGAAGCCATCCCTCCAGTTACTGACCCACAATTCCATAGTCTCTGGCCAGATAAGGAGCCCTTACTCCATAGTTTCAGTGCTGCTACTCTGAACCTCCCTGCTGTAGTCTGTGATGCGGCTGGTTTCCATGACCACCACCACTTGAGACAGAAATCTTTGACACCTGTTCTTCCGAAGCGCTCAGGGTCTCTGTCCTCTCTGCCACTTTAAAGATCGCTCAACTGACCAACTGACTCCGTATTACACACACCTTATTTGCATCACCCCATCCAATCATTTGGTGGGGCTAACAGAAGCTTGACTAGAAGTGCCTTATCAAGAAATTGCAGTCTTCCACAACCCTGATGAAAATAGTCAAAGTCCCTGACTCCACTGAGATTACTGTGTAGTCGAGAAGTATGTGTGAGAAGTGTATGGGGAAGCGAGAGGGGAACGGAAGAAGAAAAACAAAGAGGATATTCTTTATCAGAATGTGTGTGTGTGT
>NW_022103905.1:12919953-12921488 GCF_000313985.2 Echinops telfairi
TTTACATGTGTTATCTCATTTAATTATGCTGTGACAAGTTAATTCCAAAGGGACTCGGGTAAATAAGAGGCATGAAATGCCCACATTTAAAGATGAGAGCCAAAAAGAGGAAGTACTAAAGAGAGCCTTATATATACATGCTTTTATATATTTACAACCTCTATTTAAATTTCATTTCCATTACAATCTAACCACCAAGACTAATTTTCCTATCATGGTAATATCATTGTTGCCCGTCTCCTTGATGAGTATTGTCTGGCATTCCGCTTGGTGTCCTCCAAGTTTGTCCATGTTATGAAGTGTGGCACAGATTCATGGGTAATTCGAGAATGCCAAATTGCATTCCATTGTGCTTATGTACCAAAGTTTATTTATCCATTATGCACACACCAGCATTTAGTTATGAATATGACTATGAATATGAACAGAACAAAGGACCTCTGAAGCCTGCGCACCCCCACCCCCAAACACTACCTTTCTTGAGGTTGCTTTTCATTTTGTTTTTTTAAGAATTTTAGGCAGAAAGTGGTCGTTAATCCTGTCATTGAATAACCTTGAATTCACGTCACCATCTTTAAAACAGGACTAATCCAGAAAGTGGGCTGAGCTCTTCCTGTACTTGTTGTTGTCAAGAGGCATTTAGATCCTTATTTTATGCAACCTTAACTGTCTCATTTGATGGTTGGTTTCTGTAGTCCTGGTGATGCAATGGGTGAAGTGTTAGACTACTGACCAAATCCATCAGCCACTCTGCAAGAGAAAGATAAGAAAGAAAGATAATCTTCCATAAAGATTAGCCGCCGTGAAAACCTTTGGCAGGGTCATTCTATTCTGACTGACAGGCAGTGGATTTGGGTTTGGGGAATGGTACTTCGCACAGTGGTAGTGCAGTAGTTGAACTGACTTCCATATGAGAGAAACAGGTTCAATTATTTCTGAAATGAGCCAATGAAAAGCTTACGATCCACAGCGGGTTATGGGGCGTGCACAGGACCAGGCAGTGTTTCATTCTGTTGTGTGTGCACTTGGTCGTCATGAGCCCGCATCTAACTCGATGTCAACTAACAACACGGGTGCTTTCTTTATTACATCATCATGCATGCCATTTCTCGTATTCCTTAGTAGATAGAGATAAGTATGAAATTCGAGGGAAAAATCTATGAGCTTTCATTTAAAAAAATTAAGAAATATGATAGGGAACCCGAAGACATTCTCAGAGCTAAAGCAGAATGCATCCATTGTATGTCACTGGTTAGGAGAGATTTTAAGAGCAAAAAGTCAGATAATTGACTATTTTCAAAGAGTTAAGAGTTTAGGAGGAGAAACAAGAAAGGTGCACAAATACAATGAAGTGTGGAGTGCTAGTCTCTTCAGAAAATCTTTAAAAATATTCTTTAGGCGAAATACTTAAAGGTGGATAAGTTTGGAGGCAAAGAAATGATGGATAGACATTCCCAGGAAAGATAAAAGAGCTGGCAATATTTTCATGAAAATGGATTAACTACGACACACACACACACACACACACACACACA
>NW_022103905.1:12922302-12924281 GCF_000313985.2 Echinops telfairi
GCATCAGAACAGAACAACGAAGTCCCCACTCAGAAAGAAATGTGATGGTTTGAGTAGAGTTGGGAGAAATAATTCTGAACTTAAGTGCATTTTGGAAATCTCTCCTTTTGGCTCTCACATGCCATCTATCTTTAAATACTATTCACAGTAAGTAACATATTTGTAAAGCAAATATTACATATAATTTACAGATATTATCCACATGCAAATGTTACTCTTTGGGCTGCCAATCACAAGACCAGCAATTTGAAACTACTAGCTGCTCTGTGGGAGAAAGATGAAGCTTTCTACTCCTGCAAAGAGTTAGTCTCAGAAGCGCCTTAGGATTTCTATCAGTCGGTAGTGATTCAGTAGCAGTGAGGTGTGAGTTGAAAATAATAAAAGCAGTCATTTCTGTCTCTCCCTTTATCATTTGAGTCCAAACGGCTGAAAAGATCTTAGTCACACTGTCTGACGTCCCGAGGCTGCCCTGAGATAAATGACCCCTCTGTTGCTGTTCGGTGTCAAATTCAGAAAATGTTTGTTCAACGGAACAAAGCCCTACCCAGGCCTGAGCGACCCTCACCCTCACAGCTATCACATTTTAGCTCATTGTTGTAGCCGGTATGTGAATCCATCTCCCTGTAGCTCTTCCTCTCTTCTCAGGTGCTTTGCAAACAAAGCCAAAACCCATTGTCAAGTTGAGTCCATTTGGACTCATAGCAACCCTACAGAATACGGTGGGACTTCCCTTAGCATTTCCAAGCCTGTGGAGGAAGCTTGGTGGCACAGAGGTTAAAATGCTAGTCTGTTCACGCTAAGGGGTTGGTTAGAACCCACCTGTGTTCTGATGGTGAAAGATGAGGCAGGGCCCTTTCTGTAGGATTCCTATCCTTAGAAACCCTGGGGGGTAAGTCTACTGTGACCTACAGGGTCACTATGAGGCAGAATCAACTTGATGTCCATGGGGTTAGCTTTTAGTTTTAATTATTATGGGAGTAAATCTGCAGGCCTTTTCTATCATGCACCCACTGGTGGGTTTGAACGGCCAACCTTTTGATTAGTAGCCAAATGTTGATCTGCAGTGCCATCGGGGCTTCTGTCCTATATAAAGTAGGTTTTGTACTCAAGGGATCTTGAAAAGATCAGAGTGATATCATGGCACATTCGGTAAATGTTTCTGTGGTACTGTTTCCATGTCCTAGTGCCGCTGTAACACCAGCGTTACAAGCAGATGACTTTAAAGAACACAATTTACCTTCTCACCATTTTATAGGCGAGAAGTCAAATTTAGGTCAAGGCCCTGCCAATCTCATTCCCTGTCAGTAACTTCCAGTAGTCCTTGGCTTATAGCAGATTCTCACACAGCATCTGTGCTCCTGTTTCTGAGAATAGCTCTTTCTAATCTCCTTTTACAATTTCTAGATGATAATGGAATCCTGGTGGTGTAGCAGGTTACCTGCTGGCTGCTACATGTATGCAAGGTCAGCGGTTCAAAACCACCAGCTTTCAGGAGAAAGATAAAGCTGTCTACTCCTCTAGAGAGTTACATTCTCAGAAACACACAAGGGGCTTTTCTACCGTGTCCTGTAGGGTCACTATGAGTGAGAAAGGGCTAGCTGGCAGTGAGTAGGTAAGTGGTTATGTTTGGGACAGACACAATGAGTTAGTCCGGGTGGACTAGAGAAACCAATTCGTAGACACGTGTGTGTATAAGAGAGAACTTTATATCAAAGAGCAATTGTACATTAAAAAAACATCCCAGCCCAGTCCAGGTTAAGTCCATGAAGCTGAAATTAGCCCATATGTCCGTTACCAGTCTATAAATTCTTCTTCAGACACATGCAGCACATGCAATGACACCGAATGCAGGAAGAAAGATCGTAGGGCAGTAGGTGGAAAGTATTGTGGATTCAGTAGCCGTGGAAGCATCTCAGGGTTGGCAGGGGTCTCCATGTGGCTCCTTCAGCTCCAGGGCTCTAGCGTAGCTCCATGTGTCT
>NW_022103905.1:12924994-12926977 GCF_000313985.2 Echinops telfairi
GGGAGGAATCTGGGGCTTTCTACTCCCATAAAGCGTTACAGCCTCAGAAACTCCCAAGGGTAGGTCTACTCTGCCCTGTAGAGTTGCTATGATTCTGCATGGACTGGAAGACAGTGAGTTTTGTTGAAGTTTTTTGGTGAAATCATTGAACCGACCCCGTATAACAGCAGGTTCTTTGTCACAACTTCACTGCGTTGTGTGTGTCTTTACATCACAGAAAAGACTTCGTTTCTCTGTGCACTACCCAACGTGCCAAACCTATTAGCTTCTAGTCCCTTCTGACCCACAGCGACACATCAGGATAGAGGAGCACTGCACTGTAGGATTTCTGACGCAGGACATTATTGTGGAAGCAGATGGCTCTCGCAATACAGCTGGTGGGTTCAGATCCCTGACCTTTCAATTGGTAACCAAGATGCTTAACTCATTGCATGACCAGGGCTCCTTATCCCTGCACGGAGAAACAAGCCCACCGCCATCGAGTTGACCCCAACTCATGCTGACCGTATAGGACAGGGAGAAACTGCTCCTTAGGGTTTCTAAGACCTGCATGTTTCTAGGAGCAAACAGCCTGGTCTTTTCCATTCCACAGGAATGGCTGCTGCATTGAAGCCATTGACATTATGGTTAGCGCGCTGCTTAGCACCAGCAATCCTCTTTGCACTTCAGTAAAACTAAAGCGCCCGTTTAGAATGACCTACACATTCTCCAGCAGTTGGGAACAGACTTCATCTGTCATTCTGGGATTGTCTGGACAAATTGCTAGTTACTGTTCTCATCTTATCATGAAGAACAGTTGGCAGAAATACCCTGACCTTATTAGAGTTGGAATTTTGTGAATTCTCCAAGGAAATATTTGTCATGGTCACATCACACACACCCCGCCAAAACCCACAAGAGAGAGAGACAGTTCATAGAGTTTGGCCTCACCCTGTGAACCTGAAGCATGTCGAACCCACAAGCTGATGGTGATCATGGGAATTATTTTGAGAGCCTTGGTTGGCTCCTTTAAGGTAAATGGCCTACCGTCTGTTCAAGGACCAACTGCCCAGCAGGTGGGTGACAAAAATATGGTTCTTTTGTCATTTTCTCAACCCTCATGCCAGTCCCTAGTCACTGAATCAGAGATTGTTCTTGGTGCCGTGGCTGTGAAGTAGGACAAAGAAGAAACCTTTGCCCTTAACGAAACATTTACTTTGTGCGCTTTCAAAAGTATTTCGCTCACTCTCCCCCTCTCTCTCCACTTCAATTTAGGGCACCTTTGAGGAAAAAAATACGCTAAATCCTATTTCTACCCGTAGTGGTTAATCACTTTGCTGACCTGTATGTCAAGTCCAAACTATCCCATGTTGCCAGCTCTCCTAAAGCCCTGTGTTGCTTTCGGACTTACAAACGGCATCATGTGTAAACATGGACCCACTCACATGAAAACTCAAGTAGACTCATGACCAGTCCACCTGGTATCTAATAGATCCTGGGATAAAATTTATTTTTTTGATATTATATTGGTTTTATTTGGTTTTTCAGTAAATATATCCTAGCATTTAAAAGTTATGAAGGCTTATTCTGGTATTTGCGTCCTAATGTTAATAACAGAAATCTTGGTCAAAAAATGAGTTGGTATTTAGACAGTATTTAAAAGTCTGCCTAATTTTATTTCAGATTAAGTCTCTCGGCAAAAATATGTGAGAAAACAGTCTTGAAACGAGTTTTGAAGGAGCTATGGAAGCTAGTTCTTAACAAAATAGAAAAACAAATTGTTCTCCCTCCTCTGACAGATCAAACAGTACGTATCTCATTAATGTTTGGTTATAGTTTCAGTAACTGATTGATTTTATTTCTGTGAATGGTTTTGGTTCACAAATTAAATCACTTTGGGGAAAGTGCTGAGTTTTCAGTAATTTAGCAATGGCCACCCACTCAAATGACAGTTTGCTAGCCAAATCAACCTGAAATTGGAGCAAGGGCAGTCCAGCTTCATCT
>NW_022103905.1:12929302-12931392 GCF_000313985.2 Echinops telfairi
TTTCATCTAATTCACACAAAGTTACCTACATATGCTAGAAAGTACGATCTCACTCTGCCATCGAGTCATTGGCCACTCAAAGTCACCCTATCGGACAGGGTAGAACTGCCACATGAGTTTCCAAGACTACAAGCAATAGAGGTAGATCCTATAAGGGGAACAATAACAGGGGGGTAGGTGTAGCACTTCTTAGAATAATCAAGCATTTGAAATCCAAAGGGCAGTATTTGCCCAAGGACAAAGTTTAGAAGTCAGGGAAGATTTAAAAAGGAGGAATTCATCGTAAAAAATTTAAAACTCTTAAGCAGCCTAGAAAAGTATTTGCATTATAGTGAGCATTCAAAAATAATGTTTTGGACCTTGTTGAATGTTGTTACTGCGAGGTGCCATGAAGGAGGTCCTGACTCATAGAAACCCAGTGTCCCAGAGCAGAACACGACATTGCCCTGCGCCATCCTCACAATCGTTCTCATGTTCGAGCCCATTGTGGCAGCCACTTCTGCATGCGAGGGAGGGGCTCACTGAGGCCGAATCCCCGCCACAGCACCTACGACAATTTTGTTTCACATGAACCAAGAGAAAATGGATGCTGCAGAGAATCCAATCCAATCTAGAGAAATCTTGAATACAAGAAACTACTGTGGGAAAATGGAAGTCAGCACAGCAGATATTGAACTTGACCACACGGTCAACCCTATTCTGTATGAGTGTGCAGGGGGTTGTTGTCTAAATAACCTTATGTTTAATTCCCACTTGAGATGCTTAAGACTTTAGAGGTTTTGGAAGAATTTCAGGCCCTGTCCCCTTTTGCTTAGATGTGGCGTGTGTACTATTTATATTTATTAAGATACAGTATTGCGTGGCGTCACCAGGGTGGATGCTAGACAGATGACATTGATCAAACTGTGTGCCTCATGTACTTCCAGCTATGTGGCAATAGCCAAGAGAGTCAGGTTTTCTAAGTTCCATCTGTTTGCCTTCGTAACATGCAGATCATTTTAATGATCAGTTCATACGATTGCCGTGAGGGTACAGTAGGTAATGTAGTTATGATGTTTGCATGACAGCCCCGAGAAGTTTGCCACCTCCCACTTCCAGAGAGAGCTCACTCTCTCTTCTCCAAAAGGCAGCTCCCATGTAGGTATTACTCTGATGAATTTGTTTACAGAACACAAGGGAAGGATAATCATGTCTACTGTGTAACTATTTACTGAGGTAAAATATGTGCCCTGCCATTTGCATGCCCTATGATATCATCTATATTATCATTTTGGTAGGAAAACTTAAAAAGCCAATGTAACCATCATCTGGGATTATTGATAACACGCACAGGTAGTCAGTGCTGTTTGGGTGGGGCAGGGGAGTCCATGTCACTGCCTCACTTGGGGTTTGGAATCTTCTCTTTCCAGCCCTTTCTGTATCCCTCTTACCGACTCCCTGGGATTCCTGGTCCCTGCTTTTGAACAATGTGGATTTATGCAGTGGCCACTTTGCTCATGTGAAATCGTGAAGATGGAATGGCAATATTATTGACGCCAAAAGAAATGGTTCTGGCCAGGACTTAGCACCGATGTAATGCTCTATCTCCCTAGAGTTCAGCTTCCTACAGAATGACGGGGCTAGATATTATATCAGCAAGAACTCTTTCAAGCTTCATACTTGAAGCCAAATTAACATAGGCAAAAAGAAAATGTGTGGCTGCATGAAGTTTTATTGTCCAGGAGTGTCCATTATTTAGGGCCTGCTATAACAAATACCCTGAGCTAAGGGCTTCCACAGACAGAGGTGCATTTGATCACAGTTTTGGAGACTGGATGTCCACATTTTGGATGCTGACTCGAGAGTCCGGCTTTCTCTGCACACTCTCGGGGAAGGTCCTGGCCTCTCCAGCTTCTGTAGCCTTGGGGGATCTCCATGTGGCTTGGCATCAGTCTTATCCCATCTCTGCTTTGACTTGGGCAATAGACTCTGGGGCCAACCTCTTTCAGATGCTCCTTTATTTAAACAAGTGGTTATTAAGGCCCAGGGCATTCTCTCTAATATGCACCAGCATATTTTATTTATGAGCAGCTTTTAATAAAATAATGTGA
>NW_022103905.1:12932645-12934772 GCF_000313985.2 Echinops telfairi
TTTCATCTAATTCACACAAAGTTACCTACATATGCTAGAAAGTACGATCTCACTCTGCCATCGAGTCATTGGCCACTCAAAGTCACCCTATCGGACAGGGTAGAACTGCCACATGAGTTTCCAAGACTACAAGCAATAGAGGTAGATCCTATAAGGGGAACAATAACAGGGGGGTAGGTGTAGCACTTCTTAGAATAATCAAGCATTTGAAATCCAAAGGGCAGTATTTGCCCAAGGACAAAGTTTAGAAGTCAGGGAAGATTTAAAAAGGAGGAATTCATCGTAAAAAATTTAAAACTCTTAAGCAGCCTAGAAAAGTATTTGCATTATAGTGAGCATTCAAAAATAATGTTTTGGACCTTGTTGAATGTTGTTACTGCGAGGTGCCATGAAGGAGGTCCTGACTCATAGAAACCCAGTGTCCCAGAGCAGAACACGACATTGCCCTGCGCCATCCTCACAATCGTTCTCATGTTCGAGCCCATTGTGGCAGCCACTATGTCAGTCCAGCTTCTCAAAGGCTTCCTCTTTGTCACCACACCTTCATTGTACTAACCATTATGTCCTTCTGCAGGAACTGAAGAGCATGCTGATTTCACTTCTTCCAAGACACGTGTTGGCTTTTCTGACAGTGCTTGGTACTTCCAATACACTTTATCATCACAGTATTTCAATTGCATCTATTTTTCTTCTTTATTCATTGTCCAATTTCATACACTTATGAAGCAATGAAAGATCATCATGGCTTGGGTCAGGCACACCTTAGCCCTCAAAGTAACATCCTTGCCTTTCAACACTTTAAAGAGGTCTTGTGCACCAGACTTAGCCATTTCAATGTGTCTTTTGATTCTTGACTCCCGCTTCCATGCGTATTGATGGTGTATCCAAGCCAGATGGTGTATCCTTGACAACTTCGTTTCTCCATTTTTCATGATGCTGTATCTCTTGGTCCAGTAGTAAGGATATGGGTCTTCTTTACATTGAATCATAATCCTTAGTGAAGATAGCAATCCTTGAATCTTCCTCAACAAATGCTTCAAGTCCTCACTGTCAGCAAAGGAAGTTGTATCATCTACATATTGCAGGTGTTTTTAATGTCTTCCTCCAATCTTGATGCTGCCTTTATTTCATATAACTGAGCTTCTATTCCGGAAGTAACTCTAAGAATGCTCTGCTGGTGTGCACCAGGTTTTCAGTCACTGACCCTGTTTTGACGCTGTCCATAGGGATTTCATGGCTTATTTCTCTGCAGTGGACAGCCTATTCCTTCTTCATAGTCTGTTGTTAGTCTGGAAGCTCTGCTGAAACCTGCTCACTTCAAGTGACCTGGCTGGCATTTGTGATACCAGTTACATAGGCCTCAGATTCACAGCAACATGCAAGTCACCACAATGTACAAACTGACAGACTACTGGTGGACAGAATAGCGGTATCTTCGGTAAGATTGTACCAACTTGGAAGGTTGGTATATTCTTTATTCTCCAACTTTCTAGCATTCTGTTCCAAAGTAAGCTTTGAAAAATGGGTTGAGACCGTCCACACAAAACAAGACAAATCTGTGTGATAAAATATTGTTATGAGTTCTAAAATACTGAAAACTATTTTTACATATTGAAAATCTCCAGAGTCAAATATAGTTCGTTTGGGTGTTTCCTAGTAAAACCTGTCCAAGGAAGAATAAATTTGGGATAGCATATTTAAAGTAGACAGTAAAAGATTGGTTGAAAGAGGCTAGAAATCACTCCTTACTGAAGGCTGCAATTAAAGGTCTTCATCAGCAAGTGCTTAAGGCCCTCCTCACTTTCAACAAGCAAGTTGCAGGTTTCAGGTGGTTAATAATTCTTCTTCCAATCCTGGTGTCATATTCTTCTTAGTATAATCCAGTTTCTTTGATTATTTGCTTGGCATACAAATTGAATAAGTATAATGAGAGGATACAACCCTGACACACACCCGTGAAAGCTGGACGTTGTATAAGGAACATTGAAGAATTCATGTATTTGAATTCTGCTGCTGCCAAGAATATTGAAATTACCTTGGACTGCCAAAGAATAAACACATTTGTCTGGGAAATCGTAGTCTCTGGAAAAAGACATGCTCGGTGAACAGGAAGCTTGGGGACAAGAT
>NW_022103905.1:12936390-12954179 GCF_000313985.2 Echinops telfairi
TGTGTGTGTGTGTGTGTGTGTGTGTGTGTGTGTGTGTGTAAATTTTTCACAGAAGTGGAAGTTATTTCACAAGAGTGAAAAATAATGGAATTGTCCACATCTTTTTGGAATCCTCCTTTGGAAGGCGGTGCGTGTGTATGTGTTTGAGAGTTTATGTTTCTTGGGGAGTTTAAGATCTGAATGGCTCCGCTAAGTTTAAGCTTTGTTGAGTGCCTCATTCTTCACTCAGGAAAGCATCTGTTGTCCAGGATGTGTGCACAATAGAGTAAAGCACTGAGCGCCTCCGTGAGCCATTTGCAGAGGACAGAATAGTCCCTCTGGATAGAAACCGACATTACACTGCTGTTCATTAAAACAGAGGTGCTTTCTCCCCCTTATAACGATCGGACACTGCCACAAAAGTGTCCCCTCATGGCTTTTGTTCTGCACAATCAGCATTTACTAAGAGGCTGCTCGTTAGGGCATCAGTGTTGAACACTGCAACATGAGAGTTTTCATACAAGAGCTTTGTGATACCTGGTAGCAAAAGGAGAGAGAATTGAGCAATAAAATGAGAGATAGCGTTTCTAAAGATAACGCTAGAGATTTACCTAGAAGGATGGAAACTTAGCAAAATAATTTTGAGGGGGAAATTTTTTTAAAGCCTGGGAAAGCAATATAGGACAACTTACAAAACCAGTTCTTTAAAAAAACGTCTTTCAAACCTGTGAGTAAAAAATGACTAGCTTTTGGAGTTATCCTGCCTGCACTAGGGCCTGGGAGTAGGGAAGCGCTACTGTGGGGCTTTGGAGGCTCCAAGAAGTGGCAAAGAAAATGGTCACATTTTAAAAATCTGAATTTAGACCATCATAGATTGCATTAGGTTAATACATGATTTTCGGGGGAAAGGGAGATGTGTTCTGTTGACAGACATGGCTCCTATCTCTTACCAAGAACATTTCTAAAAGCGTTCATGGTGGGGCCACATGACCACCACTCTTAAGCTGAGTTCTGCCCAAATTTGGAGAATCTTGGCCCTCAGGTAGATCCTCTTACCTGTGTATTGTCAGATCAAAAATCCCATTTTATCGTTCCCGTCTTTGGTAACCTTTTCATTCAGTCTCAGCGACAAGAGTCTCGTCTGATCCTTAGGCACAAAACCACTTAGTGTCCAAGCTTCCGTAAGTGGACCAGTGTCATTCTCCTGTGTCTGAATCTTTGCCTCATTCATCCCAAACTACGTCTGGGCCTCTTGAACCTCCAGAGCTTTGGCCAGGTCTCCAATGCTGTGTTCTGACTTTGAGGATGCTAACCCCACCTCCGGAGACCCCCAGGAGCTTCCTCTTATGAGGCTGTCTGGGCCTTATGCTTGGCTCTGCCAATGCACTCACCTCAAAGCTGCTCTCAGTGCTTCAGTTACCAGTTTGCCAAAGTGGGAACTCTCGTCTGCTCCTGGAGTTTTTTCCTTGATACTCGGCGTTAGTCTAGGTAGACTTGAGAACCAAATCCACAGAAACTCATGTGTGTAAGAGAGACTTTTATATAAAGCATAAGTGTACATTTAAGAAAGCATCCTAGCCCAGTCCAGTCCAAGCCCGTAAGTACGACACCGATCTACAAAGTCCTCAAACTCACAAAACACAGGCAATGACGCTGAATGCAGGATGATCACAGGCCAGTGGGTAGAAAGTCTTTGGATCCAGTGGTAGTGTAAGCAGCTCAGCGCTGGCAGGGGTCTCCACATGGCTTCTCCAGCACCCACAGCTGCATCAGGGTAGGTTCATGTGGCTTCTCCTCAGGGATGTCTCACAGGAAGTGAGCCTTGCCAGCTGAGGCAGAGAACTAGCTAAGGCAGCCTCAACTGGTCTGACCATCAGAGAGCAAGAGACAAGAAAGGTGAGGCTCACTGAGTCATTTATCTCTCTGCCCTTCAATTCATCCCACATGTGTTCATGAGCCAGGTCGGCACAATAAACCTACCTATCACCTACTCCTATCAACCATTAATTCTGTTGTTCACTTCAAAGAACTAAGGTGTAACAGGAGGACTAGAGATTGAATGTGCCCTGGAGCCTAGCAAGGGGAACACCATAAGGAAAACAGAGACTTCAGAAAGATGTGCTTAGGCCAAAGCAGCTATTGCTATGCAGCCTAACTCCCCCAAACTGCCAATGAGATAATCCCATTTCATATGTAGCTCAATTTAACCAAGTAAGCATACAACCGGGGTACTCCCACCACCACTACCAAAAAAAAAACCCAAACCAAACTAAATTAAAAAGCTGGCACAGGCTTCCTTAAGTAATAAACACAGAATAGGGGTGAAAATCAACCAAAATCTACATAAGGCCTGTTCATTGTCCTTTAAGAATTAAACTGGTTTTAAATGCATGATCCTGTTCTCAATGGATAAATCTATCAGGTTAGAGATGTAGTGTCAACCAAGTGGGGACTTGAAAGAATGCAGCTTGGAGACAAATTTTGAGAAGTCATCAACCATACAAGGGGTATACCCCACCAAAAAAACGGAAAAAAAGTTCTGCTGGGAGGATATTTCATAGTATGCATTTTACCCCAGCTAGGTGAGCATCCAGCAACTGGCTCTAAGTTAGTGCACCCAGTGGCATTGCCTGGGAAGATTCTCTCTGGTCACAGTGAATTTTTCTTTTTGTAAAAATAGTTTCACTCAAACCTTGTTTTTTGTGATGGCTAATTTAAGAGAGCAGTGGGAATTTTGTTTTCTGCTTGGGAAAAGTGCCACTGAAATGGTTGTGATGTTTAACACAGCTTACAAGGACAGCACTATGGGAAAAATTCAAGTGTATGAGTGATTTTCTCATTTCAAAAAAAAGGCGAAAGGTCGATTGATGACAAACTTCATTCTGGACGTTGGTCAACTTCCCAAACAGACAAAAATGTCAAGATAATTCAACCCTTGTGCACTTGTGCTTGACGATGGGCCATTGAAGAGATGCGGGAGTTATCTGGACTGTCTGGAGCTTGGCTCAGCACATTTTAAAGAAGATTTGGGAATGAGAGGGCCACTGTGAAATCTGTGCCTCGGATTCTGACTGACCAACAAAAAAAGTGTTGACTGGAAACATGGCATGTTTTGAAAGAACAGCTCCAAAGTGACCCAGACTTTTTTCCCAGGTCATTACTGGTGAGGAGACATGGTGCTATTCTTATGACCCCAAAGCAAACATTAATCAAGCCAGTGGAAGACACCAGCATCACCTTACCCCAAGAAAGCTTGTCAAGTATAACCAATGATGAAGATGATGCTCGGGTGTTATTGACGTGAGGAGATAGTGCATTTGGAGTTCATTCCACCAGCTCAGACTGTTAATCATGCCACCTATTTAGAGGTTCTGAAAAAATTGTGTAACAAAAAAGGCCTCACTTGTGGCAGACAGGGTTTTGCCACCATGACAATGCACCTGTTCACACAGCCGTCTCAGAGGGCCAATTTTTGGCCAAAAAAATCAGCATGCCTCTCTTGCCCCACACACCTTACTCACCTGACCTCACTCCGTGTGGCTTCTTTTTGTTTCCAAGAAAGACGAGGAACATGCACGGACAGTCATTTGACAATGTAGAAGAGGTGAAGAAAAGATGGGGGTGGTGCCGTTAGTTATCCAAAGAGATGAGTTTGGAAAACATTTCCAAGACTGGAATCACAGATTTGACAAATGGATTCAGTGTAATGGAGAGTACTTGAAGGTGATAAGGTTGTTTTGTTAAAAAAAAAAAAATAAGTGCATCGCTTTGGGAAAAAATTCTGCTTTTGAGGGGTTATCCCCTCATACAATGAGAAAGTGAGAAATTTAAGTGAATGCTATGGAGTTTACAGAGTATATACGTTCAAGTTTTTGTCTTTTTTCAAAGCTCATGTATGTTTATCATTTCACCAGATCCTTATAACCAGCTTGATGTTAGGTAGGTCAAGAGTGATAATTCCCACTTTGGAGTGGGACACTGAGGCAGAAGGGTTTCAGTTGCTTGTTCCAGGCCACAAAGCTGCTAGTGCATGGCAGAACTGAGGAATGGCATTGAACTCTAAAGTCAATGTCACGTTGTTTTACAAAACATTGACAAAATGGAGCAGGCTAACATGGATATTTCTTCTGAGAAGATATAATCTTTCTAAATTAAGATACAATATCTCAATTACTTGGATTATTTGCTAGTTATTTAAAGTAATTTAAAAGTAATTTAAATCGGCAGCCTCGATACAACTATAGATCAAAAATATTAACCGTCTTAATTGTATGTTGTGAGAGTGGAGATGGGGTTAGACAATGCTCAAACCTTCACGGGGCTGGGGCTAGGCTTTCACACCAGGCACACGTGATTTCAATTATGAATCAAGAGGGTATAATGTGGCACACAACAGAATTTATGACCATATGTTGCAGATAGACTGGTTGGACTTTGAGATATCATTCCACGTGCCTGGCAAAGCAGTCAAATGAACAGTATTTGAAGATAAAAGTGGTGCAGCAGCGACAGCTAGGAGGCAGATAACAAACAGCCTAACCCAAGTTCAAACTCATAGAAAAGTAAGTCAAGAGAGAAAGGATCCCCATTATAAAGGGTCGTAGTGGGCTTCCGAGACTCCAGGACCATTTCTCTGCAAGACTTGGGTGTGTCCCTAAAAGGAGAGTTTTTTTCAGCAAAACATTTCTTGGTAGCAGCTACTTACATCTGAGCCTGGTTCTAAAGACGTAAAGAATTTCCTAAATTTTAAACAATCATCATATGATTTTATGGAATCAGGAATTCTCTGGAAAATCGAGATGGGGTTAACTCCCAAAGACCCTAGTGATTTGGACTAAAACATGACATTGACCATGATGGCTGATCTACTGTGGCCACAAAACAACAAAACCAAGCTCAGTGCCGTCAAGGCCATGCTGACTTATGGCAGCCCTGTGCAGCAGGTAGAACTGCCCTGAGGATTTCTAAGACGGTCACACTTTACAGGAATAGAAAGTCCGATCTTTCTCTTGGTGGCCACAAAGAGTTCACTAAAAACACTAAACACATGGATCAAAGGGCCCAAATCCATCTTACTTTCTGCAAGCATATAGGAGATAACGAAGATTAAATGAATTTGGAGTCAAATACCGTTTTTGGATAAACTTTTTATTTTCATATTTATGCAATTTCTTATGCTCAGTTTTCCACATAAATAGCAGAATGTGATGATGATCCACATCTTATCATCTAGTTTAGGGCTCAGGCCACCATCCGTTGTCCATGAGGCAGCTTTGGTAGCTGCCTGTCGACACCACTGTTTTATCTCCTTACATTATTTTTGCATGATTTCGACTTCAGCTTCCTACGGGTAGAACAAAATAACCAACCTAATTTGGAGCATTGTAATTTTGTAAAATCACTCTATGAGAACCTAGTGTTTTCAGAAAATATAGTGCCAAATAAAAATACTGCTACAGACAATCGGTAGATACTCCCCTTGATTTATGAACAAAACTGCCTACATTTGAGTCGATGAAAGAATTGTGGACAAGATGCTGGGAATGCAGAGTCAATGAGCTCTCTACAGAGCGAGAGGAGAGCCTCCTGGAGAGGGACGTCTTGGGGGTTAAAGGAAGAAAACAGGGCAGAGCACGAACCAACTGAGAGAAGGCTAAGGTCAGCCTACAATCTTCGGTTAATCCAGGGTAGTGAGTTTTAGGTGGTGTCGGACTGAGCCCCACCATATTGGATCAGAGTCATTCCCAAGACTTAGACTCCCAAGAAAAAAATATCTCTGTCAGTAAAAGAGGAACAAAATAACCAACCTAATTCGGAGCATTTTAATTTAAAAAAATCATCATAGGAGAACTTCCTGTATCTAGAAAGTATGCTGACCAAATACTGAAGACAGTAGGTACAGTTTGCCCTTGATTCGTGAACAAAAATATCCACAATTGATGCAAGGAAACAATTTGGGACAAAGTGTTGAGTATAGAGGGGGCTTTAAACTTCTTTCTTTTCCTTGATTTTTTTAATTTTTAAGGATGGAATAGGATGTTAAGATCCTATACATAATAAATACATATAAAATAAAGTTCTGGTGGCACTTTGGGTTAAGTGTTGGACTGTCAACCCTAAGGTTGGCAGTTCAAACCTATCAGTTTCTCAGTGGGAGGAAGGATACAGCTATTTGTTTTTGTAAAGATTCACAGTCTTGGAAATTCTATATAGGTTTGCTATAAATTGTAATAGAATTGATGACAATGGGTTTGGTTTTTTGACTTGTATATAAAGGAAGACCTTGGTTGGAATAGAAAACAATTTTAAAGATCTATCAAGTACCTTGTAAAAGAACAGAAATCAATAGTTACAAATGAATTGTTTGCATGGCTTTTCTAAAAGTCTGATTACAAGTATTGGAAGGGAAAAAGGTGATGATTGGCAATGTTACCAAAATAACATATGGCACCAAAACAGGAAATCCTTCTACAAATAGGTGAAGAAACATTCACCTTTTAAAATCAGACATTAAAACTATGTTGTGATCACTTTCTAATATTTGACAAATATGAAGAGTTAGAATAATTTAGAAAAAACAATTATGAGGGAGGAATGGCTTGATAAGCAGGCAGAAATATCCTGATTTTTTCTCTCTCACCAATTGTAACCAGACATAAAGTGATTTAGTTTCTGAAATTTCATGAATTAAAAAAAAAAAACAGGCAGGGGGATAGGTCTTTGATTATTTTTCAAGATTGAAAAAAAAAGGATATTTCATATGTAATTCTCTCTAACCCCAATTCAGATGCTAGTTTTGTTAGTAAAGCCAACATCTTAGTGTATGTAGGGTGGAAGATGTTCTATATGTCAGAAAGGCAGAGCCAATTGTAAGTGTCAATGCATTATCTGAAAGTAGGTGGATTGTAGCACAGGCAAGTAGATATTAGCACAGCTGGTGATTAAGAAAGAAACATTATAGTAAAGAATCTCCTCTTTGCAAATAATTACAGAATTTAAGGATTGTGGTAGAGATAATAATTATCACATAAAGAAATTAAACACCTGTCCTGTAGACAGCTTTCCATCACAATTCATTAACGTGTCTTCTAAGTAATGGTTCCTTTAGAGGATTCTCTTTCCCCTGTTCAAGCTACGATCTTACTAGACAATCTCCTACTGCAACCAGCATTGTTTTGTTTGTATGAATTCTTTTTACTTTCCCAATCAACTCTTCACGCCCTCTCAAATACAGCAACCAGTCAATCTGATCATTAGTCCCACATAATAGTTAACATCCTTATGGCTTGTACTTGACCTCTTGGTTTCCTGTGCAGGAACACCTGTGGTTATAAAAGTACAAATCCCTTCTGATTCTTCCGTGCTCCCTGAGATCCCATCTCAGACAGCAGTTATTCAAACAGGTACACTTTCCTTCAGAAGTAATTATACACTTCATGAATTTCTTAGAGCGACGCACGTCATTTTTAGGATGCCATGATTGTTTTCCAAGTCTGAGGGGTCACATCACCTCTGCAAAAACTCCTTTCCTCAAGGAACTCCTAGTGTTAAGAGATAAATGAACATATTAAAAATCACATAATGAGCATACATGTTCCCTCAAAGACAACCTTACAAGAGTTGCCGAGTAGTAAGACAGCTGTTTGAGGAGCAGAGAAATGCGGATTTAGAAAAGCTGAACCACCTCTGTGAATTAGATGAGGTCAAGTGGAAGGGCTTGTCTGCCAGATGGATGGGAGTTTACAGTCTTGAGAGAAAAGCTGACAGCTTTTCATGGGAGAACATTCACGATGTGAACGCATCGGGGAGAAAGGATGTCACAGTGGGAAAGCACAAGACAGGAAGCCCAGGTAGTTTGTGAGTACACTGGAAGGATTAGGCTTAACTAGATATTTTCCTACTGAAGCCGTATGAGAGGGAACCAGAAAATGCTGGGGGGTGAGGGGGGGAGCTACAAGGATCTGTTTTGGACCTCAGTAGATGCTTAAAAAAAAAAGCCATTGGAGATTTTGAAACTACATGCTATTTTGAGAAATTTCCTTTCAGCAATGATAATCTTACAGGAACATGTAAGTTGAATTGAATAGTTCAAGATGGCAGACAAAGACATGCGATAGTTATTTAATGCATACGGTGGTGAGGACTGTTACCCTGGTGATGGCCTTGGGAATTACAGACAGGAACGACAAGGGGAGGGACTTGGCTGCTGAGTGCGGCTGACTCAGGTATTCAGTCCTCGCAAGTGGGAAACATGAATCCATTGAGAAAAATAGGAAAACAAGGCAGGATATTTGTCTCGTGGCCAAATTGGAGTTGGATAGGATGGTAGGAAGAGACAAAACTGACTGAACCTGGAGATGATTTGGAGTTTAAGAGACATTTCTTAAGTTTAGCAGGGCTTTGGTTTGAAGGGCCCAGGATGCACAGTGGTTTTGCTTTGGGCTGACATCACATGGTTGGCAGTTCAAAACCATCAGCAGCTCTAGGTGATAACCTGAGGAGTTAAATAACTTATGAAAAAAATCACCTTCTATAAAGGACAGACGAATTACATTTTCCAGCACATTAAGAGTAGACAGTGGGGTTGAGAGAGAGCATTCTAAAATGACCTAATGTGCAACTCACAACTTCTTATATGGAGATTTAAAGTATCATTGACATATGGCCACTTCTTAATAATGGCCAGTACTCAGACCTTACGAGCTTGTGCATATTAAAATTTGAAACTGCTACCTCTTAGAAGCGTTTTTGTTTTGTTTTTATCAAGGCAAAATCTGTTTTCCTGATCATTTTGGTTAAGTGTTAGTCCTGCTATGTCCTTTCAAACTTCTATAAAATAATTCTATTTCCTCTTCCATGTGATGCCTTTTCAGACATTGAATCAAACAGGCATGCCACTTCTAGTTGTCTTTAGTCGTTTAATAAAAAACTGGCCTCTAGACCTCACACAATTTTGGTCTTCTACACTTCTACTTTTTCATACTCTTTAGAAGTGATAAAGCCTAGAATAAACCTAATGCTCCAGTGGAGAATGTTGCCACTTCTTATACCTCTTGTCTTGACCTGTCTGCCTACATTCATGTACAGTATGATTTCATTCGCTTTGATAGCAGTTCCATCACTTATTAAATTATGTTGAACTTGAGATCAGCTAAAGCTTTGTGGTTTTTAAAAATGAACTGCTATTAAGTCAGGTCACCCCCTAAACATTTTATCGTGAGGGCAGGCCCTTTCCTTTCCACTTTGCCATCTCATCCTGTAAATGCTGACCTGCCATTCCGGACTGCCAAGATCATTTTGAATCCCGGTTTTGTCATCCAATAAATCCAATCTTTGGCTCAACTGCAAATATGAAACAAATATGCTTTCTGCCTTTGTCCAAGTCAGTGGAGAAAATATCAGCCAGGGCCAAGGGTAGAATGTCACCCATCCTTCAGAGGACTGAGCTCCAAACTCATCCTCTGCCTGCCCTCTGAGAGAATGAACATCCCATTCTTGAGAGAGGAGGACTTGACCCGTTCCATCTTGTTATCTTGCCAATTGGAGCTGCTGATTTGAAATATTCTAAGTAGACATCTGCACAGAGAAAACTGGACGTTCTTGTTTAATGCTGTAGGCTGCAGAGGAACAAGAGCACTTGAAGCCCAGTCTTTTGTTTAGATCCAAAGATAAAGAATCAACTTTTCTTATGCTTAAGCGAAACGCTCACAAGGCTTCCAAATGCCCCATTCACAAAGTCTCCAGAGGATAAAACTCCCCCAGGAAATGGTGCTACAATGGATGGCTATCAGCTAAATTACATTGAACGATGGATAGCAAATTTGTTTTAATAACTAAAACACTTTTGCCCCACATATTAGCCCCTTTATTTATATCTTTAAAACCCGAAGCCTTAGCAAAATCCAAATTCTGCTCTCCTGTTCCATCGGCTCACTTGCAGAGTCAACATTGAATGTGAAACCTCTGAATGCTAAGGTCTGTACAATAAAACTACAGCCGCCTTGCTCCTGATTATCTATATCAGTGAGATAACCAGAAGCCCACTCTTGGGGCTGTCGCCCAGGTTCTGAACGCTGGAAGATTTCCCTGAAGTAGCATTTGGATCAAGCTCCCACTTGCCTGAGCATGGAAATAATGTCCTTTATCTTTGAGTGAGGAGCCCCTGGCATATTACTTTTCTGGGTTCACAGAACAGGAAACTTTCATTCTTGGCACCTTCCCACTGGTTTTCTTGCCTGGCATTGTATCCTCCATGCTGGGTTCCTATCTTGCCACATCTCCTATAGGAATGCAATGCACTCGAAAGGAAAAGCCATCATTTCTATCCTTAAAGGATTTCCACTGTTCACCAAATAGTGTGCTAGAGGCTGTAGTGAGATGCCTCACAAGATTCTGTGTCTGAAAATGGAGAATGTTACTTGAGTGTCAGAGCTTAAACCTCTACAGAGGCCCTTAGGCCACATACACAGGCACAAACTAATCTTCAAAGTATTCTTTCAGTTTACAATTAGTCCTCCATGTCCCAGAGTCCTACTGAAATAATACCTTAGTATTAAAAACATACGTTTTATGAAATTAGAAGGCATTTGCTTTATGGGTTCTCTAGAGAAACAGAAATGGTAATCTAGGGGACGATGGATGACAGATGGATAGCTACTTATTTCAAGGGATTAACTTGTATAATCGTTGAGACTGGGAAGTTCAAAATTCCTAAGTTAAGTGGAAAGCTGGGGACATTTGTTGACTCGTGGAGTTATGAGGGGATAAAAAGTCCAAACTCTGTGGATCAGGCAGCAGAAGAAAGACCCATAGTTGTGTACACCAAGCACTGTAGGTTAAGGAAGATTACTGAGTTGAAAGAAAGAGAGAAAAAGATTTGGGCCAGAATATTACTTATAGTCTGAAAGCATACCACCCCCTAAGTAACCCCTCGATGTTATAACAGATCACATTATATGATGGAAGGTGATTCTATTCTATTATGTCATTATGGAACAGCAACTAGTCTAGTGTTTAACAGAATCTCTGGGAAGCCAAGTTGACACATAAAACTATCATGGGTTCTAAAGGCAAATACATAGTTCACACCTTTATAGCTCAACTCTGGTTTCCTTTTCCCTGAACCCTTTTAGGGCCTCAAAAATATTTCAGTTATATTGCCAAATTATGTCTTCTAGAGCATCCCAAATCATATACCTTAGGGGACATCTGTCCTCAGTAGTTTTAATAGGTATTCTATGAGACATGGGTTTTGGGCAAGTAAGTTCAGGTCAAATATTTTAGTAGAAGGCTAAAATCTATTTCCCATGGGTCTGTCTCAGAGCCTTTAATATGTTAGTGTTTTGAATCTTTAGAAGTACAATGTCATTTCTTAGCTTTTCTAAGGTCTCTCAAACTCTCTGCCATCGAGTTGATGCCGGCTGGTAATGACTGTAGGGCAGCGTAGAACTGCCCCTGTGGGTTTCCCAGATGGTAACTCTCTGCAGAAGTAGGAAGCCCCATCTTTCTCCTGAGGGACGGCTGGTTGTTTTGCGTGCTGACCTCACAGTTATCAGCGCACTGCCTACTCACCTTGTCACCAGAGCCCCTGAGCTCTCTACTTCTACTCTACTACTTCCTAAAAAGCTAGTGAAAATATAGTAGCAGCAGCAAAACATTATCCCTTTAGCTGCATCGAGGAAATATGCCCACAAGGACAAACTCACTGCCATCAAGTTGATTCTGAAACGAAACCCCCCACAAAGTTGACAGTAAAAACCATGGTCACTTTTTTGCATGCTGCTATCCAAGATACTGTATTTAAACTGCTAGGTAATTTTTTTGCGGGGAGGTGGGGGCATAAGCAGGCATAAAACATGTCAAAGCAGACATAAAACATCCATTCTTTTATTTGACTCATAAATTAACAAGGGAAATCAGTAAGATTTTACAACTAAGTCAAAGGAGACTTCCAAGAATCACATCTATATAAGCAATAAGAAAAGGTTCAGTGGACTTAACAAATAGAGACAATAATCATTTGTACTCCAAATTAATTTGCATGTATATAAAAAAGAATCATTTTATCCGTTTCCTACAATTTACCCAAACAAAAAAACTCACTGCCATGGAGTAGATTCCAACAGTGATTTAGTGATGGGGTTTTCGAGCCTGTAACTCTTTATGGGGGCTGGAAGCCTTATCTTTCTCTTGAGGGCCTGCTAAGAGTTTTGAACTACTGACCTTGTGGTTAACAGCCCAATGAGTGACCCACAACGTCACCAACATCTTAAAGGGAATGAAACCATGATAGCCCAGATGAGTGAACTAGACAGAAGACACACTAATCTTTTTGTCCCATTCAATCTTGGATATTTTTTTTCTGAAAACACTCAGTAGTTTTGAGAGATCATAAAACACTTAAAAAATTTTTTTAATCTTCTGGCACTACATATGTTCCTTTTTGATAAGACTGCAGATTGTCCAAGAAACATTCAGAAAGACCCTCCTGTTCCTGGTTTAGGGTTGACATGGAGTTGATTCCAACGCATGGACACCTCGTGTATTTCAGGCTAGAACCGTGGCTGATGTGGGGGAGTAGGTTACCAGTCCCATCCTCCAAGGTGCTCTCTGGATGGTTCCAAACCTTCAGTCTTTTGGTAGCAGCCAAGTGTGTGTTAAGTCTTTGACTCACCCAGGGATGCTCTCCACTCCCCACCAAAACCTCAACTCACTGCCATCGAGTTGATGCCAACCCGTAGTTGCCCTAGAGGACAGGATGGAACTTGCCCTTGTATTTCTGAGACGCTAACTCAGTGGTTCTCAAACTTCCTAATGCTGTGACCCTTTAACACAGTTCCTCATGTTGTGGTGACCCCCGTATGTGGCCTATCTGCATGTGGGCAGACCCACCTGGAGATGGATAGAGGAGTGGTGTCTTGGTTCCTAAGACCATCGAAAACATGGTCTTAGACAACCCCTGGGAAAGGGTCTTTGACTCCCAAGGGGTCACTACCCACAGGTTGAGAACGCTGCCCTAACTCTTTATAGGAGTAGAAAGCCCTCTCTCTGGTTGATCTGGTGATTTTGAATGGCTGACTTTGCAGTTAGCAGCCTAACATATAGCTATTACAACCACCAGCATTTCTTCTTGTCGTAGGACGAGTTATTGCTTCTGTGACTCCTCGGTTTATTATGTAAACAAACTGGCCGAGAACACACCACCACTCTTCTAGCAGGAGCAGGATTAGGACGAAATTAAACCTTCTCCTTTAATATATGCATTTAATTTTCTATCCCCTCCCTGGAACAGCAGGATTTTTCCCTTAAAAAAAAAAAAGGAACAACCATATACGTACTTGTGTATGTTTTTTAACTATCAAAATACCTGAAGTCAGGAGCCCAAATTGACCATTGTTAATGAAACTTGTCATATTCCAAGGATTACAAACACTGAATCTTCATGATCCCAATTGCTTAACCAAAGTTATGAGTGAAAGGAAAATATGTAAGTCTTCAGGGCCAGGGGTCTGTGACAGAGAACATCACTTAAGAACTATCTTTGGAATGTGCTGAATCAGCAAACTATCTTATAACAGGGATGGGCCTGGAGGACGTTATCCTCCCTGCCATGGCATTGATTCTCACCTATAGGGACCCTGTAGGACAGGGTAGAACTGCCCCTGTAGATTTGCAAGACTGTAACTCTTGGCGGGAGTAGAAAGTCTTGTCTTTCTCTATCAGAGTGGCTGGTGGTTTTGAATGGCTGAGCTTGAAGTTAGCAGTCTAACCCCTGTACCATCCAGGCTCTAAGAGGATGTTATGCTGAGTGAAATTAGTCAAGTTCAAAGGACAAATACTGTGTGAGACCATTTCATAGAAAGTCAAGAACAGATTTTCACACCATGAGAAACAGTGGTACCAGGGATGGGAAAGGAAGGTGTAAGCCAGAGGGTAGATACGTGTTAATATGGATGAAGGGGAAGGCAACATACCATCAGAAGGACGTCAGCAAAAAGTGGTAGCAGGGCAAACCAATGGGAGGGTTTCAGTAGTACCGATCTCTAAGTGTAGGAGGAAAATGGGACCTGTACTCATGACTCTATAGAGGTTTGGCCGAGGACGTTTGTAAATGTGAATTTACCCTGGCTGCAAAAACTCCATGAACATCATAGGGCATTCAAAGAACAAAGTTATGTAACCTTCTTAAACATAAGCAAACACCTTGAGGAAATGAGTCTGGGGGATCAAGACCATAATCTTGGGGAGATATCACTTTCAACTGGCATAACATGGTTCACAAAGACCATGCTTCACCTCCCACTTGGGTGAGGGGGAACAAAACTAGAGTCGTAAGAGATCATAAGTGGCCATCTAAGGTACAGCTATTTCTCTCTCCCCATCTGGAGGAAAGAAAAAGTATAAAAACGGAAAGACATTGGAAACATTTAATCTAATGAGCCATATAAATATTAGCCTCCAGGAACCCGAGACCTAAATAGCTAGATACTAGTACAATCAGAGTCTCTCAAAAAGATCATATTACCAGGTCCTAGGGAGAATGAAAGAAAAATGTGGAACAAAATTCAAAATTGTAAGAGACCAGGCTCACTGGTCAAATAAAGACTGGTGGAACCCGCAAGACTGGGGCCCTTAGTCACCCTTCAGGTCAGGAACCGAACTTAGTTCTGCACTGAAATGATCAACCATTGAATATCAGCATGACAGCATTTATCCCATAACACAGTTCAGAAGGTTAGAAAAGAGGAATGGAATAGGAAGAAGTGAGCTATGGTACACTGGGGAGATTGCAATGGATGAGTTGAAACGAAATGTGTATGAACTACTGAATATATAAAACTTCTAATCTACTTTACCTAATTCTAAAAAAAATTCTTTTAATATCTTTGGAACCTGGATGAGATGCTTGAGCAGGGTGGCACTATGTGTTGGAATCTCCCTTATGTAGATCATAGTTATGCTTCCAAGTTGAGCTTCACTTAAAGGAGCAATACAACCTACAACGATGTCTTTCTGAATGTCTCTGCTTATCTCTCTCTCTCTCTCTATTTTTTCTTTCTAGCAATACTTTCATGCAGGAGGAAACGGCCTAAAAAGGAATTTCCTGGAGAAAAGCCCAGATCTTCAGTCCCTGAGACACGCTCTTAATCTTTATACCCAAACTACGGATGCCTTGATAAAGAGATTCATAGACACGCAGACGTCACAGAGTAAGTAAGATACTGGAAAAGAACATACGGTGAATGGCTAAATGAACGAAAATTTCAGATGACTACAAATAGTATTAATATCTTTGCTGTAGTAAATGAAAGTGGTCTTACCATAAAGGATTGTGGTTAAAAGAGAAGTCCTACTATTTTAACCATTCATGATTTTAGAAATCGTTTTAATAACATTAGGATAGCAATATTAGAACTATAGATTCTTGATTTTTCTATGATAAAAGTTCTTGAAGTAGAAGCTACTTTTAAATATCCATGATTGCTATATCTTTTTTCAATTCAGAGCAGAAGATCCAGTGTTGCCTGGTCTTGATAAGTTTTAAAACAGGGAAGATAATTCCCCAGATCATGACTTCAAATAGAGTATCTTTTCTTCTGGAGTTTCTGGCAGGAAAATCTCATTTTATCCTAATTTTGTAACAGGAAAATCCCAACATTTACCTTGAAATAGACCCAGAGGCAGGCTGGATATTCCCCATCTGAATCTCACGTCTCTTTATGTGGCAAGGTTCCCAACGACTAAGCGTCCAGGATATGACTGTTAAACAACCTTTCTTTGGAGTTGCTTTATGATTTATGGTAGCTTGGTCATTTATATACACTTAAGAAGTGGCATTTCTGAGAGATGACTGAAAATGTCAGTAGAAGTCGCCAAGAGTCAAATTCAGGCGCCAGCTCCACAACATAATAAATTGCACCGCATAACATATGGTTATTGTAATTTTCCTTTCTACGTTAAAGAATGCCAAGGTAAGTGCTATGTAGTGGTTAGCCCATCTTTAAGACTTTGTGCATTTTGATGATACAGCCCGCTAAGAGTGCAAATAATCACTTCAATGTGGTATGCCCAGCTAGATTACGTTTTAGAAAGGTGCAGAAGTATTCAAAGCATTATTCCTTGAATCCGGGTTTCCCTCGGGGTTTCTGAACTTAATAAATATGAATGCATTTCATCCACATCAAATAAATAGTATTGTAGCTTTATTCCAGAGAATGCATGTATAAAATATCCACTTGCTTTTATAGGTGGGCATTTGTTCACATACATGCAACCACTGTTTTAGTATATACATTATACCAAAAATATTACCTATATCATCAACTTCAGTATATGGGATTAGGCTTTTTGGGGGGGAGGGTAGTTCTCTGGGCAAGGGGTGCTCAGGAGCTCTTGGTGGGGCGAGTCACAGGCTTCTAGCTGCTTAGGATGGCATTGGCTCTGCGGACTGCGGCCCTGCGCAGGTTGAGCCGGTACTCGTTCTTGCGGATCATGTGCCGGATGCTGCTGAGTGTTCTTGTTAATGGTGGTCTGCGGGCTTCAGGTGATTGGGATCGGTGCTGTACGTTTGCTTGTTCCTCTTGATCAGGAACCTGGAGCAGATACGCGGACATGGCGGCGGCTCCTCTCCCTAGTGCGGCCGGAGACGGAAAGAGCAGGATTAGGCATTTCTTAATGTATTTTATGTACTGCATGCGGTTGTTATTGTTAGGTGCCTTCTAGTCAAAAGAGAATGAAACACTGCTTCATCGTCCACCATCCTTACAATTGTTCCTATGCCCGAGCCCATTGTTACAGCTACTGTGTGACCCTTCCTCTTTGTCACTTACCCTCCACCTTAGCAGACTTGACGTCCTTCCACAAGGACTGGTCTCCCCTGATAACGTGTCCAAATTATAATAGACGAAGCCTTTCTATCTTAGCCTTTGAGCAACACTCTGACCATACTTCTTCCAAGACAGAATGGTTTGTCCTCTTAGCAGTTCATGGTATTTTCAGTAATCACCACCACAATTCAAATGCATCGATTCTTCTTCAGCTGCCTGTGAGGTTACTAAAAATACCAGAGCTTGTGCCAGGCACACCCTAGTCTACAGAGTAACGTCCTTGCTTTTTAATAGTCTAAGAGGTCACGTGCAGGGGATTTACTCACGGCAACACGTCCTTTGATCTCTTGACTGCTGCTTTCATGAGCACTGATTGTGGATCCAAGAAAGATAAAATCCTTGACAACTTCAATCTCTTCTCCATCTATCATGATGCTGTCTATTGGCCCTATTATTGTGAGGATATTAGTCTTCTGGACATTGAGTTGTAATCCAATCTAAACACTGCGATCCTTGATCTTCATCAGCAAGTGCTTCAAGTCCTTAGTTTTAGCAAGCAAGATTGTGTCACCTGCATATTGCAGGTTAATAAGCCTTCCTATAATCCTGATGCTGAATTCTTCTTCATATAATCCATTTTCTCTGACGATTTGCTCATCCTACAGATTAGGCCTGGTGAGAAGATACAACCCTGACATATTCACACGTTTCCTGATTTTAAACCACACTGTATGTCCTTGTTCCATTCACCTAACTTCCTCCCAATCCCTGTACAATTTCTGCATGAGCACAAGGAAGATCCCCGGAATTCCCATTTTTTCCCAATGTTATCCAGAGTCTGTTATGATCCACACAGTCGAATGCCTTTGCAAAGTCAGTAACACACAAACATCTTTCTGGTATTCTCTCCTTTGAGCCAAGGCCCATCATCTGCCATCAGCATTATATCCCTGTTGCACATCCTCCTGTGAATTCAGCCAGAAT
>NW_022103905.1:12954711-12955485 GCF_000313985.2 Echinops telfairi
TCATCATTTCTTCTATTTGCTTTAGCTCTACCATGATTAAGAACACATTGCAGAGTCTCTTCTGACATCCACTTTGATCTTTTCTTTCTTTCCTGTCTTTTTAATGACCTTTCCCTCTCTTCCTGCATGATGATCTTGATGTCCTCTTACACCTGATCAGGTCTTCTGTCACAAGTGTTCAGTGTGTCAAATCTGTTCTTGATGTTCTCAAAATTCCGGTGGCATAGACTGAAGGGTTTCTTTTGCTCAGCTTTAACCTGTACTTACAGATGAGCAATTGATACATTCAATAACCTATAGTCTCCTTTTGTGTTGCTGAAAAAGCTATTTGCTGTGAACAAGTGGTTAGTTTTGCCAAATTCTCTCATGAAATCTCCAGCTTCAAGTCTATCAGCAAGATCATGTTTTCCAACCATTGTGCCTTCCTCTTTGAGTCCAACGTTTGCATGCCCATCTCCCATAATTATCAGTGCATCTTGATTGCATGTCAATGTCTTACTGAAGATGTCAGTAGAACTTTTAATTTCTTCATCACTAGCTTTTGTGGTTGGTGCATAAATTTGAGTAATCATTGTAATGACTGGATTTCCTTGAGGACAGTTCAATATAATCCTATCACAGACAGCATTGCACTTCATGATGGATTTAACATGATCCTTTCTGACAATGAATGCCACTGTCATTCTTCTTGATTGTGTTATTCCCACCAGAGTGAATCATGATTTTCTGATTCAAAATAGCCATTACCAGTCCATTTCAGCTCACGAAGGCCTA
>NW_022103905.1:12957647-12958898 GCF_000313985.2 Echinops telfairi
TGAACCACAAAGTTTAAATGAGATCTATCAATTTGGAAACACACTGTCTCCTCTTTTCTTTCTATTTCAAAAAGTGGACAGTAAAAGAAATTCAAAATCGATGAGCCAGTGTTTTCATATTCTTACGATAAACTTCAGTTTGTAGAAATAGCATGCTCGTTGCTCGTGCAATGGGGTGCAATAATAAAACACCACCTGACTGTGCAACTCACTCGACAGACATTTATTGCACATCCCATTTGAGTTCCCAAAAGTGAGGCATACATTCAGAGTTGAATATGGTAAGTAATTTTCACCAGTTGCTCTAATACAGTGGCTTTCAAGTGATGGCGATTGTGCCCTCCAGGGGACATTTGATATAGAGTATCACTGCTGCTGCCATCGAGGGGGTAGAGGTCATGGGTGCTACTAAATGAACTCCAAAAGGGCTTCAAAAAGTTTGTGGAAAATGGAATTGTAAGAATGGATTCTGCCATGAACTTATCAATGTTCCCTCATATAGGACATAGGACAGTCCCTTCAACAAAGAATGATCTAGACCCAAATGAAAACTTTGGGATGCCCTGATATGATACTAGGTCAAACAGTGAGCTGTGAAAATAAAAATATATATATTGTGAGAAGAGGTGAGTGTTAGACAGAAGGATGCTTTCTCTGTGCTGGTAATTGAATAGTGGGTACATTGGGTCATGGGGTAGAGACTGTCCTGTCCACCTTGTATTGGATTTACAAGTCTTTGTACATCTTGATGGGAGCAGACAGCCTTATCTTTCTCCCATGAAGTAACTGGGGGGTTTGAACTGCCAACTTCTCAGTTACCAGTCCAAATGCATACCTGACAGCACCACCAGGTCTGAGACAGATAAGGGATTTCAGAAAACTTGTGGGGAAAATGCAAGGAAAAGATCATGGAATTTTTCCAAGAACTTCTTTGTATTGGGGGCAGGGGCTCATTCAACTCATCTAGAATATATGGCCTATGAAATGTAGTAATAAATGATAATGCTAAAAAGGGAACTTGGGAAATATTAAAGGGAGCACTCTACTAGATTTAACTTGTTATTAAATATGAATACCAAGCAATCTCCTTGTTTTCAACACTGACCTAGTTTTATTCTACCAATCTAATGGTATAACACTGAGATTACTATGGTATAAAAGTCTTCTACCTCAGGATAAGGGAGCTCATGATATGCCTGCTTTGTATACTGAATGTTCCACTTATTTAATCATCTTGCTAGCAAATCTATA
>NW_022103905.1:12960012-12961398 GCF_000313985.2 Echinops telfairi
GGAGTCTATGCCAACTTAAAGTGACCATAGAGGGCAGAGTGTAACTGTCCCTGTGGGTTTCCAAGACTGTAACTCTTTATGGGAGTAGAAAGCAAGCCTCATCTGTTTGCTGGGCAGCAGCTCAACACATAACTCACTATGTTACAATGATAAATATGCAATAGGAAGAAACACATGGTTTAGCAGCACCCCAGGGGAGTGCTCCCTCACCTAGATTAGTACTGTCAATCAGGGTGATTTTACTCTCTGGAGGATATTTTGCAGTAACTGGAGGTCTTTGGGGTTGTCACAACTGGGGAATAAAAATGATTGATGCTGGCTTGTAGTGGGTAGAGGCCAGGTTTGCTTATAAACACTCCAGAGTGCACAAGACAGTCCCTCACAAATAATTTAACTTAGATTGAGGATATTGGATAGGAAGAAGTCAGGAGATTAGAGAGGAGGGTATCACACAGCTATTTGGCCTGGGCAGGGGGAGAAAATTCTCTTTTGAAATGTTACTGGTTGGCAATGAAAAAAAACCTCCAATCCGGGAAATTAAATATTGGCATTATTAATTTAAAAATTCTAATATCTTAAGTATAATTATATCATGGTTTTAATCAAGAAAAATATTTATTTTGCTTATACAACAAAATGTATACTACCGCTTACTTTTTGTTTATAAACCGAAAACAGACCCACTGCTATTGACTTAATTCCAAGTCAGCAATCCTGTAGGAGAGAAAAGAATGGCTCCATTGGATTTGTGAGGGAGGAAATGGTGTGGGGACAGGTCTGACTTCCTCCTGCTCTACAAGGGGAACTTCAACTCCACCTCTTCCCATGGATGATTGCTATGAGCAGTGGACTTCTGTACTCCATAATCGGTTGTATTATTGTGTGTGTGGGGGGGGTGATTAGTAAAGTTAACAGGTTACCACAAGTCGAGATCAGGAAACATTAAGGATCTAGGCCTCTTATCCACAGCTGTTCCTTTTAACCACATGATCCCTTGGCTCCTGCCTTGCTCAGGAAAGCGTTAGAACATTTCTTTAATATTGATAGGTGCCTGAAGGGTACCCGCACTCTGCTACCCAGCCTCCTCCCCTAAGGCACTCGCCTTTACTCTGTGGACAAGGAAGCCGTTTCATGGTCTTGGCTTCTGGTGCCTCTGCTGTCAGAGCTACACAGGGATCTAACATATGCTCTTTCCTCATGCTCAATGATTCTCTCTCTGTTTCTGAGATGGCTCACTTTTATACCCAGCAGCATGACAAAACGGATCAATTCCTGGAGGTAGCGTACTCGACACTCTTTGGTATACCCCACTCAGTCATTTGGTGGGACGTATAGAGACTCTGGATAGAAAAACCATACCGAAATAGTTTTACCTCGATGCACAGA
>NW_022103905.1:12963169-12964207 GCF_000313985.2 Echinops telfairi
TATAAGGTCAATGCTTTTATCTAAACTCTTCATTGTGAGGAACTGTGTCACCAATAGGTTTTGGAAACTTGTTAAAAGCCGTGGAGATAAGTGGCTGATCCAATTATCTTCCCACTTCTTCACACTCATTTTGATCACTAGTGATATCTGACTGAGTATTATGATTTCCAAGATCCCATGTGCTCTGCTTCCTAATTTGAATAATTGTGCCAATCTCCTCCTTAGGATAAATCTGTTTTCCATTAATGAGATAACATTTCAGATATCGTTTTGTTTTTGTGTCAGCAATTGTCTCACCTCTCCTATTGGCCCCAAGTTTTCCTCATTCTGGCCCCTGGGACTGGGCATACTCAGTAGCCAGGATATTGTTTGAAAGTTAATAGGAAACACTTACATTATAGGAATCAAAAGATATCCCAATTTGAAGACTTATTTTCTTGGATTTCATTCCTTTGGAGTGGACTGTGTGTGTGTAGGATATGGGAGCAGTTTGGCTTTCTTTCCCCATTTTACAAATCCCTCCCACCTTCTCCCCCAACAACATCCACTCTCCACTCTTCTAACAAAGGTTCCTGAACTTATTTGACCAATTGCCCCCTTTACAGAAAAATATAAAATTACTCAGTACACCCCTTGGCAATGTAAAACCTTTGTACATGAGTCCATTATCTATAATAAAGTGTAGCTGCTTTTGCAGCTCCCCCCAGACCGAGCCAGCACCCCCATTTTGGGAAACACTGCTCGAGCACGTTGAATTATATAGTGAATGTTCATCTATATTTTGCGGTCTACACCCTAGGAAGGCAGGAACATACTTAACCTTGATATCATAAGTGCTTAAGAGAGCCCTGCGTACAAAACCAGTATCTTATTGAAATTAGAAATTGACTATGTGATATGACATGGTCCTAATCATTGATTTGTGTTCATTTGTAACACTTTCAGTGGCTAAGTGGTGGAAATAGCTCAGAACTTCCAACCCAAAGGTTGGCGGTTCAAACTGAGCCGGAAATGCTTCTGAAGACCAAAAGCAAAATG
>NW_022103905.1:12965574-12967217 GCF_000313985.2 Echinops telfairi
TGTAATAGACAGCCCAATTAAACCTCCTTTGGTTGCACGGAATCGCAAAATTGCTCTGAGTAGAACTGCCTGGGTGGCAGGTCCGCATGCGTACACACACATTGTGTTTCTACCGTGTGCATTACATAACCAAACCAAAACACAGAGCCTTCAAGTTGATTCAGACTCAAAGCAACCCCATGAGTGCATTTATTTATGTATGCAAACTTTAATAGCATATAAAGCTGGTTTTATGAAGAGTGGCCAAGGAAGCACCAGTTGGAGTGAGTGCATAACACATTGATTAAAACTGAGCAAATGCTGAGGGTAAAGCATGTATTCTCACAAGGGTGCATTATGCTCTCTTGTGATGGATCTGATAGTCATGGTTTTCATTATTGTTGTTTTTGTCTGATTGGAAAGTAAAACTGAGGTGAGAATGAGTTGCTTAAGCATTCTATAGAAGTGCTGATGAAGTGAGATGTGAGGAAGACATTGTTCCTATCACTGAGTCCAAACTGTGACTTGGGCACTGATGGGGTCAATGGCATTGATGGAAACCTGGAGACTGTTGTCTCCTAACCTGTTGTGTCTTTCACAACTGACTGCCAAAGAAAGATATCAGATGTCTTCTCCTTCCACTGAAATGAATGTGAATTGTGTTATGGGACATCACAAGAGATTTCTTTCCGTAGGAGGCTCAAAAAGGAAGAGGGGAAGTCAACATTTAAAACAAGCTCTTCTGCTGCCCATGTTTGTATATGAAAATAAAAAGATAGGAAATGAGGACAGGATTAAAAATAAGAAGAATGGAGGAATAAGGAAAAGAATGTTACAATCTCAATCTACATTAAAAGGGTAGGAACAGCAGCAGTAGGTCAGAATGCAATGAACTGGAGCGTTATCCTGAAGACAGATTTAATGAGCCTTGCAAGATGAAGCAAACATGAGAGAGGGGTGGGAAATTACTAGAACCTTTAACCTTCGGTAACTTAGAAAACTGGGCAACCCACCACTGACCAGGATGTGAAAGGTATAAACGGGGAGTTGTTTTGAGTCAAATGATTCTATTTACTTATTTTTTTCAGTGTTGCCAACAGGACATCCAACTGACACTATCCACTAGCAGGTAGAGATGGGAGATGTAGTCAAGAGAGTAGACAGGTCTGGAGCTGCATTCAGGAGGCAATGATGAAAACCCAGCCAGCTTGTGTACGCTCTGGGCTTACAGTGTAAGAGGGTAAGCAGAGTGCTCGTTCAAAGAACAGGAGTGGCCCAGAGAGAGAGAGCAGGGGGATCCGGGCAGGGTAAGGTATCAGGGCCATGGAAGCACTCTGGCTAGCTCACACCTCAGAAAGGACACTGAGTCCTCTGGGTAAATAGCTGTGCCTCCAGGGTTAACAAGCATATGATATCATGTGAATGCATGATAAGGGACGGAAGCACGATGGTCCTTTATATGTATTGAATAATATGTTATCAGATTTAGTGTTTGTCTAACAGAAGAGTGGTGGCTCTCAAACTTCAGTGCAGATCAGAGTCACCTGGGGGTTCCAGGATTAATCTCTCGACTATGAACTAGAACCCTTCGGCTCTAGCCCTGGCGATCTGCTCCTGTAAAGATGATAGCCCAGAAAGACCCTACCTATGGGGTAGTCTTATGC
>NW_022103905.1:12968789-12970383 GCF_000313985.2 Echinops telfairi
GTAGTGCGCCATCATTCTTGTTTCCACTCTAGTGATTCCAACTTCCTGGCCCCTCCCCTTCTGTTTTCTCATCTTTCCTTTAAGGTAAATGTTGTTTATTTGGTCTCCTATGGAAGTTTTTTAAAGAGGACCATAGTACTCCTAAGTGATATTGTTGCTCTTAGCAGCCAATCTGATATTTAGAAAGGTGGCCTCCGAGTGTACTAGTGTCTACCAGTCACATAAATCTGACCTTTTTAAAAAATCTGCATTTTTCTCCCATTCTACCTAACACCATTTACTGAGTTCCTGATCGAATGGTGAGGAGTGTTGATTGGGCATCATCGAGTTGTTCTCATCGTGGGATAAACAAGGGCCTGATGTAGGCACACGATTAGTTCTATAGGCAAGCTTCTTCTCTGCGTCTGACATCCCTTTTTCTCTCGAGCTGTAGAAAGGTCGGCAAACTTTTGAGCCAATCCTGCCCCTCCCTGCCCCTCATAACAATTTAAAAATTATTATTGAGTCATAAGTATATTTTTACAAATGAAATTACCATGATCTGAATAATATCGGTTAAAATTTTCTATTTTACTTCAGAGCCATAATACATCCCCAAAGAGCTGCCTGTGGTTCAAGAGCCGCACTTCAACCACCACCCCGACTCTAGACTAATAGAGACCAGTAGTTGTATCTTAGAGGGCCATCAGTTTGTAAGAGCTCGTGTGTCCTCACCAAAAATGGATGTAGAGCATAACATTTATCATTTCTGTTCTGGGAGCCCTGGGGGTGTAGGGGTTACATGTTGGGCTGCTAACTACAAAGGCAGATGCTCAAAGCCACCAGCTTTCTCCATGGGAAAAAGATGAGACTTTTTCTTCCCATAAAGAACTGCATTCTTGGAAACCCAAAGGGGCAGTTTCTCTCTGCTCGGTAAGTCAGAATGGACTCCACAGCAGTGAATTTGGGGTTTGGTGACTACTGTATATACTCGAGTATAAGCCAACCCGAATATCAGCCAAGGTACCTAATTTTACCACAAGAACTGCATTAAAAATGTGCTGAAAAATGTGCTTATACATGAGTATATATGGCATGTCTATTTACATAGACATGCATACATACCTACTGATGTGACTGCACACATATACACTGCTGTAAAACTGGATCTGTTAGAGGATTTGCCAAAAAGGTTCTTTATTCCTGTGTACTTCTTAGTGCCACCATTTACCTTGGCCAAGTTGTGACTATCCTTCACCCACATTCAGAACTGCATACTATCTGGAGTGGGAGCCCTGGTGCTACAAGGATGAAATGCTGACTGCTAACCACAAAGATTGGCAGCTCAAGCCCACCAATCATTCCCTGGAAGAACTATATGGCAGTTTGCTTCCAAAAGCTCTACATCCTGGTCGGCCTTCTCAGACAGTGACACAGTGGGCTGCATGTTGAGCTGTTAGCCATGAGGTCAGCAGTTTGAAACCACCAGCCAGTCTGAAGGATAAAGATGAGACTTTCTACTCCCAGAAGAAGTTACTCTCAGAAATCCACAGGGATAGTTATACCCTGTCCCATAGGGCATGATGAGCTTGAATTGCCTCAATGACTTATTTTT
>NW_022103905.1:12972146-12973435 GCF_000313985.2 Echinops telfairi
AATTCTGGAGTATGATATGCGGTATGGATCCTGATTTATTTTTCTGCAAATAGATACTCAGTTTTGCCAGAACTATTTCTTAAAGACATTATTTCTTTGCCATTGAATGCAAACAATCAGCTGCCCAGACATGGATATATATACTTCTGGTTTCTCATTTTGATCCCATTGGTCTGTGTATTTGTCAACTGAATCAATATGGGGCTAATTTGATTACTGCGGCTGTGTTTTGAGATCAGGAAATGTAAGGCTTTGTTCTTCCTCAATATTGACCTGGTAATTGTGGCCTCTTTTCTTTCCACAGAAAGTTGATTAGGGTTTTTTTTTCTTATTTTAGTATAGAATATTGCCAGAATTTGGATCAGTATCTATATCCATAGATTTCTTTACGTAATATTAATATTTTCACAATGTTAAGTTTTCTGATCCATAGCATGAAATGTCCTTTTACTTTAGTAGGTCTCCAAGTTTCCTGCAGTAGTGTTTTATAGTTTTTATTTTTTAGGTAATATTAGGTAGTTTTTACTAACCAGTCCATTAACCAAAGGTTTCATTAGAAATCTAATTTTTCCCAACATTTAGAGTGATACAATGGCTATCTGAGTAAAAGCAATTTTTGTCTGTAGTTTTTATTCCTCGTTATCAGCCAACCATTACATATCTGACATAAATAGCAGAACTGAAATGTGAGAGAGGGTCTAATATAACCTTCTAAATATGAGGGTGCTTCAAAAAGTTCGTGGAAAATGAAATGAAAAGATAATGGAATTTTCCCACATACTTTAAAACGGTCCTGTTTGTGTATATATGATAATAATAGAGACACCAAGTACAGAAAAGAATTCAAATGCTTCTAATATAGTATAATAATGCTAGTGGCTCTGAGAATCAGGCATGAATACACTAGGGAAGGGACTTGTGATCATGGTGCTCATATTCTGTCAGGCAAGACAAATAATTAACAAGCAAACAAATATGCACACAATCATCTCTCAATGAGAAGCGATTCTCAAGGAACAATAACATGGCTGTGAGCAAAAGCTCCTCTGAAGAGAAACTCAGATGAAAACGGGACTGTCCCAGCCGCTCCACCTTTCATTATTCATGGATGTGTTCATTGCTGTGAAGGCATGGGCTGCTCCAAGCGGTCCAGGTGGTTCATTCCTTTCTAGCAGCCAGATACTACCATCGTGGATCTTTTTTTTTTAAATCGTTTTATTAGGGGCTCATACAACTCTTATCACAACCCATACACACATCAATTGTGTAAAGCGCATTTGTACATTCAT
>NW_022103905.1:12974968-13016819 GCF_000313985.2 Echinops telfairi
ACCACAAGTCAGCAGCTCCAAGGGAGAAAAATGAGTCCATCTACTCTCATAAAGATGAATGGTCTCAGACAATCTTATAAAGAGTTGCTGTGAGTTGGAATAGACTCAATGGGAATGGATTAGATATGATGTTAAAGAACGGGCCAAATATACTCCCACTCACCCTCTTCTTTCCTCTGTCCTTTCACATCTAAGACCTGCATGTGTTCCTAGCTGCTCAGTTGTGCTCTTTATCTGAACCTCTACGTCACCCTCGTGATTCAGAGATTAGTGGGTTCTGCTCAAATACAATGGAAATGCCGATGCATATTAAATTGACCTATTTTTGTCAGTTTTTAAAAAATTTATTACTTTTTAAAAATCATTTTATTGAGGGCTCATACCACTCATCACAATCCATACACACATCCATGGTGTCAAGCACATTTGTTGCCATCATCATTTTCAAAACAGTTTCTTTCTACTTGAGCCCTTGGTATATCAGCTCCTCGAAAAAAATTGACCTATTTTGTCGAATAAATTGAACTTCCTCCTGCAAACCCAGCCATGTTATTAATTTGTTCAAATCCTGGCTCTGTCACTTATTAACCATATGACCTTGGGCAAATTATTTAACATCTCTTTCAATTTCCTCATCTATAAAACAAGGGTGAAATAAGTACCTCTTGATTGTGGTTAAGGGTAAGATAAAATCAATTACTATATGTAAAGTACAAGGCCTACTCCAAAGCCAAACCCACTACCATTGAGCGCCTTTGAAGTCACCGTGACTCTTTAGGATTTTCAAATCTGAGAAGGGACAGACGACCTCATCTTCCTCGCCCTTAGCAGACCAGTACCTAACCCACAGAGCCACCAAGCCTCGGATATAATAAATATAATGGAGCCTTAAATGCGAATTCATGTTTGGGGTTCTAAAAAATTTTTTCCTGAGTGTATCTAAAGAAATTGTGTTTTCATCTTGTATCTTGCCATGACAACTACATGGGAATACATTTCTATCACAGATGGTAGGCGTGACACTGAGTTGAAACATTCAACATTGTAGCTTGGTCATGTAATTGAATATCACTTTCTTTAGACCTACTCTATATATTCCAAGACAGTTTGTGTTTGTTTCATTCTTTTCCTCATTTGAACAGTCAATTTTCCCATGACTTGCACTTGATATTATATGGAAATGTAGTCAAAGAATCTAAAAGTAATGTTTATTCATTTTATTAATCATTCTATCTCTTAAACTATTATTAAATAAGATAGTTAATATTTGTTATTCTGTAGGGAAATATATTAGCCATGAAAATTACTCCAGCAACTTTCAATGAAAGAAATAATGCTCAGTACAAATTCCCATACAAGTGACTATTACTATTTTTATTGAACTGAATGGTCACTTTTGGTAAAACATTCAACAGACTGAACCTGACTGAATTAGACAGTGTTTGAACTGCCTAGTTAGCTAAAAATTTTCCAATGAAAGTGTATATAAAATGTCATCTTAAAGATGACATTTGGCAGAAAATGGTACTTGTGTGTTTGTGTTGTGGCACATGTAAGTATGCCAATTCCAACTGTGAACATTCATTCTACCAGGAGTGGTTTGTTAAAAAGTACCTCTTGTACATCACTGCCAACCATGCCTGCCTGCTAGTGTCAGATGATTAGTTCTTATTGAGAAAGTTGGCAACGGAGGCCAACTGAAATCTCAATTTTACTTTGGATTGTTTTGTTTTAGATTGGTAGGTTTTTTTTTGTTTGTTCCTTTGTTTTAATTCAGTAACTGCAATTTGAATAAAGGCTCTGTCCATGGCTCGATTATCAGACCTGAGCCAATGTGGGTTAGACCTTTTGATTTCAGGTCCTAGGCCTGTGTTTGAGGTGCCAACCTTGTTGCCTAGCCCCATACAACAAATAGTAATGATGCAGACAGAAGTCATGAGAGGCCACATGACACAGGTCCACCAGGGATTATTGTGATCATATGTGAGACGTGGCTTAGGGTCCCAGAGGAAGGTAACCCGGTTGTTAGGAGGTAACAGCTGGACCACACCTTCCTCAGCATTGCATCCGGGCTCCTTTCACAGACAAACACTCCATAGCGCTGTCAGATCAGAGTCCTGCTGTTCCAGGCCCTCTCCGTGGATGGGTCTATCTTTAGCCCAGGGAGAGTAGGAAGAAAGGTCTGGCAATCTCCTACCGAAAAATCAGCGCACGGAATCTCGATGCATCACAACAGGCTGGCAAGGCAGGGAGATGATGGGATGAACACCAACAGGTTTCTGAAACGTTGCAGTGAGTCCCCCCTTCTCCCCTGACTGCCCATCAGAGAAGAACCGGAGATGGACTTGCTCGCTCCTGCTCCACCTCCCTTGTGATCTCACAGCCTCTGCGCTTTCCCCAGGTTCTGTCAGGATGCCACTCAACAGGGAATGCTTTCTCCATCAGTTAGCAGCTGTTACGCTGAGATTAGCTCCTGGCTGGCCTCTGTGGACCAGGCAGCATCCAAAAGGAGCAAAGCTGCAAGTGGTTTCCATGGAGCTTTGCAGCCAGGAGGTAGAGGGGACGAGTTTATTTCTGAAGCGCCTTAAATACCCTAATAGCTCTTTAACACACTGTTCACTGTTAAAAATACAAGTGTTTCTAGTTTTCAATGAGCACAATAGATTAAATTTGCTGGGCTGAAAGTGGCAGGGTTAGAATTGAGTTAAGGGTCGGAAGAGAATCCTCACCTACCCAGCCAACTTTTCCTAGAAATGAGACAGAGGTAGAATGCTTTTAATTTTCACATTGTATTACCAATATAGTTTATCTTTCTAAATGTGGGGTGGGGTTTTCTTTGGGGGGGGGGTGTCTTTGCCTATTGATTGTAAAATTAGCCACAAATATAGAACCATACTAGACAAAGGGTCGCCAAAGTTAAGAAATAGAATTTTGCCAGCCATATAAGAACTTCTTCCCTGTACCCCATCCCAATCACAGCCTGCACCCTTCCTCTGAAAGCAACCGCATCCTGCATTTCTTTAGACTTCCAACACACAAGCATGGGCCTTACAGTGTAAGACTTCATCCTGCTTGAATGTTTAAATATTTTACAGACAGTCCCCAGGTTATGAGGAAATTCAAGTAGGCTAGATGGTAGACAAATGTCAGCTTCCAGGAAGAAGATAATTCTACAGGAGGGAGAAGGGAGGAAAAAAGGGACAAGGCAAGTTATTGGGAGGTTGGATGAGTCGTTTAAATTGTTGAACACAAAAACAATGATCTAAAATGTGAACACTGACCAAACTCACAATAAAGGAGTTTTGGGATTTCTTTTTTTTTTAAGTGTAGGTGAGTCACAACAGGTACATACAGTTTATATTTAGCATCACTTTAGCACATTGGAAGTCTCAAAGCATGAGCAACAAATGATGTCAATTCTAAAGTGAGGGAAAATTTACAGAACATATAAAGGGCAAGTACGTTATTAAGATGAACCTTCATAATCTATGGGCTACCTGCATTTACATTTGGTAGAAATATACACAACCAAATGGGTGTCCAGTCACAATTGCTACATGAGCAGTTTAATATCATTGGTTACATCATCTGGTGTCCCCATTCTCTCTTGACCCATCTTCTTTCAGCACCACTGAAGCAGGCACTTAATTTTTCTGCCCCTTAAACAGTTCTCTTCTGTGCTTTGTGTCCAGTTTACACTGATTTCGCTAAATCTTTATAAGAACACAATGTTTTAGGCAATCAACCTTTGGTAATTGGGACAAAGTATTGAACAAACCTGTACCCTATGAAGCCATTTTGGAAGTTTGAAACATAATTCCTCCACATTGGATTGGTAGATTTCCCAGCCTCAGTGGGTACAGTAACTCTGGTTTTCATGTGAGTTTGAGATCCTGTTCCATGTTTTCAGGCGCCTTCCTCTGGTCTTGGGCAATAGTTGTAGTCTGTGGAGATAGACACGTAGTGCGTCGTCTTCTTCGATTTGGGTCTCCTCCTCCCTTCCATTGCTGTATCCAGTTGTTTGTTCTATTTCAGGTCCCTTCTCTATCTAAGTTATCGTTTGATCTGTGGGGTTTCTCATAGCCTGGATTTTGGTGATTAAAGGCATGGAATATAATTCAATATCTGCTCCTGTGTTCCTGAAGATTGTCCACTGAATCCAATCCAGGGGTTTCTATCTCTTAGGAAAGATGGTATATGGGATTGCTGTCCAGAATTCAAATGGCTAAATTGTTTCTGGAATCTCTGAATGGTGGTGCAAATGATTAACATACCTGGCTGCTACCCAGAAAGTTAGAAGGTCAAGTCTACTCAAGGCACCTTCGAAGAACACTCTGTGACCTATTCCTGAAGAGTCAGCCGTGGAAACCATTATGGAGCAGAGTTCTCCTCTGACTCATGGGATTGCCATGAGGCGGAGCCTAGTGGATGACAGCTGGAGCCGCTCCTGCCTCTTCAGTCCCTGCTCTCATGTACTTTCCTGCTCTTTGGCTCAGCCAAATCCCTTTGCGTGTTAGCTTCTGTCTCAAATTGGCTGCTGTGACTGCTTGGTGGGTGCCGGTTGGCTGTTTGAGGATTCCCTGGGTCTCATGTCTACAGGGCGCCTGCATACTTCTCTCTGCTCCTCGCATACAGATGCCAGTAAGGCCAAGGTCTCAGAGCTCTTGTGAGTCTTGTCCACATTCTCACGCTTGGAGGTTTGCAGGGTACCTTGACATCTGTCTCATGATAAATGTTTTCTTTGGAATTTCAGCTTTACTAGGTAATTGCTCTATAGGATTTGAGCTGAATTGGGGATGTTCCAAAAATTATGCTACTGTCCTCTCTGAGCTATCTTCCCCACATTTTCGGACCTTGATTTATATTGTACCCAGGGCCTTATTGGAAAACTAGACTCTTGAATGTTTAATAGTTACCCAGAAAATGATTTTGTGGCAACTTTCAGAGAACACGCTTATTCTGTATATTCAGAGACGTCTCTACTTGGATAGTGTCCAGCTTATGCCATTGTGGTTATTTCTCATTCCACAGTGACATCACTGCCAAACCCAGTTTGCAGTCGCTGCGCTCATTCTTAGCCATATAAAGAAACCCACTCCGGTGGACTAATTTTCCAGGCAAGATCAGAAAGCATTGTCATCCCCAAGCCATTTCAGGTGTGAAGAGAGAAAGAAGAGTTCTCTGTTTCCCTCTGCCTCATAGAGCACACGACCCTTTTCCTGCCTTTTCACTCTCGTCATTTCCCAAACCTTCATGTCCACTCTACTCACAGGCCCTCTGGTCTCTTCTCCCGCAGAGGCCCGATACCCGGGATTCTAGACCATTGTGCCCTCTGCGATGCCTTCAGCCAAGTTGCTGATCTGAAGCCTGGGTTGCTTCTCATCCCTATCTCTGACTCTACACTTGGAAGCTCATCTTGATTGTCATGTGTCCTGACATCTCATATTAAGAAGAAAACACAAAGCAATAACAACAACAACAACAAAAAACCCTATAGATCAGCACCTAAAAACTCCATAGGGGTGTCAAGGCTGGGCATCTTTAAGAAAATAGACGGTCTCATTTTTCTCCTGAAGAGCAGCTGGGGTTTCCAACCACTGACCTTTCAGTTCGTGGCACAATGCTTAACCCACTGCGCCAGGAGGACCTCTTACCTACTAGCAGATGTTGCTGCAGGAGGCCTTAGGCTTATTCTGAATAGAGGAGCCCTGGTGGCCTAGTGGTCACACATTGGGCTGCTGGCCAGAGAGGTGAGCAGTTTTGAAGAGGAGGTTTTCTAGACACACACAGAGTTACTATCCGGGCAACTCATAGGGGCAGTTCAACTGTGCCCTCTAAGGTCACTAGGAGAATTCACTCGATGGCCCGTGAATCTGAACTGTCTTTGGTAAATATGAAGGGGCTTCAAACGTTTGCAGAAAAATGAATTAAACGATAATAAAAGTTTTCTGCCAGTGTGTTGCATCCCCCTCACATAATGCTTATTATGAAGTTGTGTGCAGAGCAGGTACCCAGTAAGCATCTGTTAATAAAAAGCCCACGTCAGATTCTCTATAGATAAAGAGGTATCATTGGGTTATGGCATGGGCTCAGTAATAACAGAATTGAAGCTGGCGATGTCTTCTTTGTCTTGTGCTCTCTGATTCCAGAAATAATCACAAAGAGCACATTTCCTCCAAGTTTTCTTATGAAAATGTATCCATTGTGTGTACTGTGTTTTCCACTGCACTTATAACACTATCCTGCATCCTTCACACAAAGTCTGAAAGCATGCGTTTTGAAGAATTCATGGTTTAGCATTGGCCCACTAACTGAAAGTTCGGTGGTTGGAAACTACAGTTGCTCTTTGGGAGAAAGATGAGACAATATAAAAACGGGCTAAGCTTTCATAGCCAGGAGTCTATTTTTCAATTCAGAACAACAATAAAATACTTGAAGTTGGATTATTCTGAAGTCAAGAAAAAAGTGACAGGTGCACCATATCTGAACTTAATTGCAGATTTGCTTGTGCAAGCATGTTGACAGGAGTTCCCAATGCCCTTAGCTTTTCTGGGAATTTCTTTGATTCCTCAAAAGGAGCTGCAGTTGCAAACATCACTCCTGAAAATCAGGGAACACTGATTTCCTGCATGGGAAACTTTCCTCTGGATGGATAGCCTCCTCTCCAGAGCCAGCAATTCCTCTCAGGACTGTATTTCAAGTGGGGAAACAGTTCTGTTTCAACTGGAGCCAGCACAGAGCAGTCTTGTGCCAGAAATGACCCTGGAGGACTTTTGGTTGCTCAGAGACACCATTATCCTGAGAGCCCATTGGAAAGGAACGTCATTACCTTAGACAGCATGAGAAATCAAACAAATTAGAATCCGCCTATGCGGGGGTGGGGGAGTAAAGGCTAAAGCCTAATAAGCATTGTAGACCATAGCAAAACAAAACCACAAAAATAACCTCACTGCCCTCCAGTAACTCTGATTCATAGGGAACCCTAGAGGAGCGAGTAGCACTACCCAAGGCGTTTCCAAGGTTTCAGTCTTTATGGAAGTAGACTGCCGCCTCTTTGCCAGAAGAGCTGCTTCTGGGTTTGAACCATCCACATTTTGGTAGCAGCCCAGCACTTTAAGCCCTGCACTTTGACCCAGGACTCCCTAAATTACAAACTCTGCTTTGTGGATTTCCTTTGGGATGAGAAGCACTCCCTCATTTCCAAATCCGCACGGGACTCTATTAGAGTCTGTTCCCAGTTAGTTGATCAGCCGGAGGTTCACAGGTAGGTAAACAGTGACCCTTAGGTGAGAGACCAAGTCAGCAAGGCCGCATATGCATCCTTACCTGGACCAGGAAGCCGAGATCCAAGAAGGTCCATATGGGGGCAAGGACACCGTCAGCAGTAACATTGTGCAAGCTAATCTTCAAGATTCAGCTCAGGAACCAGCCCCTCTAAGAAGCATTCTTTGGCGATTTTATCCAAATCCATGCTTAGTCTCAGCTAAGTGCCCCTTCACGTCCTTTATAACAAGTTTTCCAAAATAGGAAAAAACCCAAACTCAGTGCAGTTGGGTCAAGTCCAGCTGCATTCATGGAGACTCCATGTGCCGGCTGCAAAGTAGAGCTGTTCTGGAGTCCTCTTGGCTGTAGTTCTCAGAGAAGCCGGTTGTCAGGTATTTCTTCCAGCATCACTGGGGGGAGCTGGACAGCCAAACGTAATAGTGGAGCTCCAACTATTGTCCTCTTTGTGTGGGAGGAAACTGCAGCACAAGCACTGCCATCGAGTGGATGCTGATTCCTAATGACCTTGCCATCGAGTGGATGCTGATTTATAATGACCTTATAGCCCTATCTTTCTCCTGTGGAGCAGCTGGTGGTTTTGAACTTCAGACTTTGTGGTCAGCTGCCCAACACGTAACAACTATGCCACCAGATCTCCTTACAATTACCATCTTACTGCATAGTAATTGCCAGCTTACTTCTTTACCCCTCCACTCACCTATAGGTCCTTACAAGGGTTGGGTGTCTTACTTGGGACCCCCCATATCAATAATTCTCCGCTTGTGGCTGAAAGAGTAAAACCTCCTGCAGAGTTTTAAAAAGTACAAATGTTGGTGCTTCACCTCCAAAATTCGAGCTTAATTGGCCTGGAATGTGGCCCACCGACAAGTATGTGTTTTAAAAATTACCAGGTGCTTCCTATCAAGACCCACTGGTGAAAATAATTGCCTTGTAGTGCCTGTACAGAAAAGAAAGCTAAAGTCCAGACAACTGGACCAATAGAGAACATCCTGATAAAATAGGAAAAGATTAAGGATTTCATCTTGTTTAGATCCACAATGTTTAGGGGGCAAAAGTCAAGAAATCCAGGTATGCATTCATAGGGTCAGTGGGCTGTGCAATACCTCTTTACTATGCTGAAGAGTAAGGAGATCACTTAGAGAAGCCTAAGGCATGCCTGACTCAGGCCATCATAGTGCCAATCACGTCATAGACATGTGAAAGCGGGGCAAGAATAGAGAAGACTGCAGAAGGATTAGGGTGCAGGCACAGAATATGCCAGACGAACAAACAAATCCCTCTTGAAGTGCAGCCCGGATGCTCCATAAAGCACTGATGGGAAGACTCCACTTCCCACATGTGAAAGACGTTATCAGGAGAGACCAGTTCCTGGAAAAGGACATCATGCTTGGTAAACGGGAGGTCGGCAAAAAAGCTGAAGACCCTCAAAGAGTGGCAGCAACATTGGGCCAAAGCACAAGGACAGTGGTGAACGTGGTTCAGACCAGGCCTTGTTTCCTTCTGTGGTGCATAGGGCTGTTGTCAAAGTCAACGTGAGCGCACCTAACGTCAACAACGAAGTGCCTGAGATATGGGTGCTCAGGAAATAATGAACGTGTAAATAAGTGGGTCAATGAAAGAGTGCTGACTAAGATGAACCAGCATCCAGCTGGAACAGAGGAGGAGCTTGGCACAACCAGGTAACCCACCCAGTAAACACACTGCTAGTACCGCGCTCCATTTAGTTCTCCTCATTCACGGGCAAAATGCACGAACATGGACACTGGGAAGTAATGCCTGCAATCGTTGGTCACAAGACTTTGCAGACAGCGTAGAAGAAACAAGGGCTGCTTCTGTCATCTTTGGGAAGCAAGAACAATCCGTGTGTGAAACACACTACCTGTTGTTCCATTCCTTGTGAGAAAGACTTTGAAAAATAAGTCAAACTTTGCTGTTGGCTAGTGTTTCTCATTTTAAGGTGAAAAGAGGAGTGTATTTATTATTCAAATGGGTGTTTGATGATAATAATTGAATTCCTCCTAGGCTTAAAGCTGTTTCTCTGATTCTTAAAAACTATATCTTGCTTTTCGGGACAAATTTGAGCTTAGGTCTTAAAGTCTGGAATTTTTTGCAGAGGGTGGAGATAACATGAAAAGATTTGTCAAAGTGTTCCACAAGAAACGTTTATAATTTGAAGGAGTTTCTATAAACACAAATGTAAGAATATGTGTTCCATATTTGATCAGTAAATAGTTTCAAAGGCTTTCTTTATGTCAATAAAAATATTTCCGTATGACCTGTGGACCGTATGTGGGTTCCTTAGGAGAAACTACAGGCTCCAACCTAATTATGTAGTTAGCATAAGCATCTACTTAGTTTCTTTGTCTTTTTTTCAGCTCAAACTAAAAGAACAAAAAACTCATACCCAAGTTCAAAGTCCTGAATATAATGACTTTTGGATAAAGTGCACCTTAAAATAATTGCTACTATCACCTGAGTAGTTTTACTCCATCATTTAGACTCAACAGCAATGGGTTTGATTGGGGGTTTTTTGTATTAACTGAATATAGTATATGGCAGACATTGTGCTAGGTGCTTTACGTGATTCAATCTGCAGTTACACTATTTAAATAATACATTTACTATAAAGTAAATGCTGTTACTGTCTCATTTTTTCAGATGAGAATTCAAGAGGTAGATTAAACTCATACCTCTAAGCCTACACTCTGAAGCCTGTGATACGTTCCATTAACGTTCCGCGCTACGTTGATTCTGACCTCTGGTGACCTCACGTGTGACAGAATTGTCATCCATGGTTTTCAATGCCTAACTTGTGAAAAAGCAGATTGCCGGGCATTCTTTGCAGCGTACCTCTAGATAGACTCAAACTCCAACCTCTCTTCTTTTCATAAAAATGTTGCGTGTTAGTGAAAGTTTACACAGCAAATTGGGTTCACATTCTACAATTTCTGTGTAAACTGTCCTGTGGCATTGGTTGCATCTGGCACACTGTGTCAACATTGTTCTTATTTCTGCTTGTACTTTATTTCTGGTTGCACTTCCACGTTTTTGTTTTACGGTGATGGCTGGCAATTTGAGCCTCTAGAGTTTGTCTGTTTCCTTAAAGGATCACAGTACTCATTGAGGATGACTTTTATTTTGTGGACAAATCTGTTCTCTCACTCAGAAGTGACCTCACGATAGCTCTGATTCAAGGTTTAAAGAGCGTCTTCGGGCCTTCGTTTCCGGGACTCCTCTATGTGCAATTGGTTCAGTAAATTTGGACTGCTGAAAAATTTGAAGTCTGCTCCAATTGTTCTCCTGTTTTATCAGGATATACATATTGTGGCCCTGATCAGAATAATGATAGTGATATCCAAGCCCCATCTCTTTGTTGATACAGACAGTACTATAGACTCATTTGTTTTGAGAGCCATAGTTTTCCTTCTTTCTCTCTTTCACTGAAGAAGTGAGACCAACAGTTATGGCCTGGATGGCCATTCATAAGCTTGTAAGACACTAACCCAATAGTATAAACATACATCTCATACACTCTTTTGTACCAGTTGATTGAGTTGTGCCATGCTTGGCCTCAAAGCCCAGAAAAATAATCCTGTGAGATGTTTTTGGTTTCTTCAAAGATTTATCCATAACCGTACCCCATATGTGTATACATGTATACATGCATGCACCCATATACATATAGATGTATATACACACACTTACACATCTGCACATATAAACCCACATATTTTGGTGGTTGTTACAAGCTTATGTGTGCATGAACTTCAATATATTTGTGTGTATATATATATATATATACATATATGCAGACTTATACAAGTGAGCTTCCAAAAATTCATGGAAGAGCCATTATCTTTTAATTTCATTTTTACATGAACTTTTCAGAGCCCCCTCAAATATTCTTGGCATTTACTAAAGCATCTTTTTTCTTGTGTATCTCAGTGACCTCATTTACCTTGTTCAAGCGGTACTCATTTCACCGATATTGGACTTTACAGAGATTGATTTCCCCACATCACTGGGAAACACAAGTGTTGGCCTCTGTAGGAGGGGGCTTCATAGGTTCATTAAAAAATGGAATGAAAAGATAATGGAGTTTCCCCACAAACATTTTGAAGATCCCTCATCTGTGTGTGCATATAGTTTTATAAAAGTGAGAATACATTGTGTCTTTTTGTGACTTCTTTCACTCATCAAAGCATCCCTTAAATTCATCCATCTTAAAAGATATTATATATAATCTTCATTATTCTTTATGGTTGAGGACTGTTACAAGGTATATGTGCATGAAAATGATCCTGATGTCATTACTATCACGGTATATACCTAGAAGTGGAAGTGCTGAATCCTAGTGCAGTTCTATTTCTAGTGTTTCTGAGGACATGCCCTACTGTTTTCCAAATTGATTTTTATTATTTTGTAATCTCACCAGCAGTAGACAAATCAGGGTTTCACCTTCACTTCACCAGTGTGTTTGCTTGGTTAAGTCAGTGCCGTTTGAGCAGCAGTGAGACACTATCTCTTTGTAATGTTGATCTGCGTCGCTCTCATGGGTCACTGTAAGTAAGAATTGACTTGATGGATAATGTGTTGGCACCAAACTCAATGGCAGCAAGTTTGGCTGGAAAAGTTCATGGCCTTCTGTCAATGATCTGATTTCAGCAGTGCTACCAGACTCATAGCAGACTAGGAAGAAGGAATAAATGGTTCACTTATGAAGAATTAGCCACTAAAAAAGTATAAATAGAAGTGGAAAATTATGTGATATAATAATGAAAGATGGGCTCGTCAAGTTCAAAAGAAATCCATATAACTGGGGAAGAACTGCCTCCTCAAACTAGAGTTAACCTTAATGACTTGGATGGAACAAAATTCCAGGATCTTCATTTGCTGAAGTGGTATGAATCAAATGAGAAGAAATAGATGCAAGAATCCATTAATGATAAGAACATATAAAGTACAAAGTGTGAATCTAGGAAGATTACAAGTTGCCAAGTAGAATGTAAACAGAGCAATACCTGGGGCCCTAAATGAGATGGACCAGTATTGGCCATTTTGAATTAGACCAGGTTCTCAACCTGTGGGTCACAACCCATGTGGGGGTTTAACAACCCTTCCACAGGGGTGGCCTAAGACCGTCAGAAAACACATAATTCTGACGGTTTTAGGAACCGAGACGCCGCTCCTCTATCTGTCACCAGGCGGGTCCACCCACATGCAGATACACGAGTTCCTGGCATGAAGACTGTTACCCATGCTACACCATGCTTCAAGACAAAATTTCTTTGATTTGTAAGTAGAAATAAATATTTCACAATATATAATTAAATATTGTTTTGTGATGAAATGCTATGCTTTAATTATGTTCAATTTGTAACAATGAAAATACATCCTGCATATCAGATGTTTACCTTATGATTCATAACAGTAGCAAACTTAGTTATGAAGTAGGAATGAAAATCATTTTATGGTTGGGGTTCACCACAACATGAGGAACTGTATTAAATGATTGCAGCATTAGGAAGGTTGAGAACCACTGAATTAGATAATCACATGGTTTACAGTGCCAAGAATGGCAAATTCAAGTGTAATAGTATTTCATTCATAGTCAAAAAGAATATTTCAAGACCTAGCTTGAAGTTTCAATGATAGCAACATATATATGAAAGACCACTTAATACAAATACTAGTTGGATTTATGCACCAGTCATAAAAGCCAGTGAAGAATTCTAGCAAGTTCAGTCTGAAATTGATCTAGCATGCAATCAAGATGTATAATAATTACTGGTGGTTGAATGTGAAATTGGAAACAGAGAAATCAGTAGTTGGGAAAAACTATCTTCGGTGACAGAAATAAAGCTAGAAATGGCATAATAGAATTTTTGTAAGATGAACAACTGCTTCGTTGCAAATACCCTTTTCAACAACATAAATGGCAATTATAAACATGGACCTCTCCAGATATACTGGAATCAAACCGACCGTGGTTGAGGAAGAGATGAAAGAGAAGGTCATTGGCATCAACCAAAATCAGGCCACTACGGGGCAGACCACCATTCGATCATATGCAAGTTCTGGCTGAAAAAAAATGAAAACGAGTCCACAAGACCCAAAATACCACTTGAGAACATCCTTCTTAAATTGAGAAATCATCTCAAGAACATCATGCATGAAGAAAGCAAGTGGTTGTTAAAGACAAGAATGCAAAGACTAAATGATGTCAGAAGAGACTCAAAGTAGCTAAAAAGAATGGATGAACCGAAAGAGCTGAGATTTTTCAGAAAGCAGTTCAAGACAAGCGAAAGCATTATAACAAGATGTGCAAAGACAAAGAAAGAAAACACACAGCAGATCGTAAGCTAAAAGAACTGAAGACAAACATCCAACCTTCCAGCTACAGCATTGAGTTCTTCCTTAGGCGCAAGAGTCCGCATCAACCACAGGGCAGTGAGTTTGGTTGGGGAGTGGCATAGTGTGTTCTGGACTGGGCTGCTAACCTCAAGGTCAGGCATTCCAGTGGAGAAAAATGAGCTTATCTACGCCTGTAATGATTTGCTCTTGGAAAGCCATTGTCATAGTTTGATAGCTTGTGTGTTGCTCTAATGCTGGAAGCAATGTCACTGATCTTTCAAATACCAGCAAGGTCTCCTGAAGTGAACAGAGTTCAGCAGCATGTCCAGACTACAAGCAAGCTACAAAGAAGGAACAGGCTGTCCACCTCAGAGGAATTAGCCACTGAAAACTGAATGAACAGCACCAGAACATTGCCATGGAGTGCCAGAGGGTAAGCCTCCCAGGTCAGAAGGCCGTCAAAGCATGACTAAGGAAGCATTGCACGTTTCTGAAACTATTTAGGGAGTAAAATGCCCAGTCTCCCCCCCCCCCACCCGAGTTACTAGTGGTTTTGAACTGCCGACCAAGGCGATTGCAGTCCAACAAGTAACCACTACCCTACCAGGGCCCAGTCAATCATAATGACAAGAATAGAGAGAAGCTTTTAGGATCTTCACTTGCTGGTGGGGCATGCCTCACAATGAGAAGAAATAGCTGCAAACATGGATTAATAATCAGAACTTGGAACATACAAAGTAGAAACCTAGAAAATTGGAAGTCATCAAAAAGGAAATGGGACATATAAAGATCTATATTCTAGTCATCAGTGAGCTGCAATGGACTCATGTTGGCCATTTTGAATCAGATAATCATGTTTTACTATGTCACGATAATAAATTCAAAAGGAATGGCGTCACATTCATCATGAAAAAAGACATTTCAAGATCAATCTTGAAATAAATGCTGTCTGTAATAGCACATTATCTCTTCCCATAAAAGGAAACCAGTCAATACAACTATTATTCAAATGTATGTACCAAATCCTATAGCTAATGATGCAGAAATTGAAGAATTCATTCAACATCTTCAGTCTGAAATGGATCAAATGTGCAATCACTATGCATTTCTAATTATTGGTGATTGAAAGGCAACAGTTGGAAACAAAGAGGAAGGAAGAGTACGTAGAAACTATGGTCTCCGTGACAGAAATGTCGTTAGCAAACCACAATAGGATTTTGCAAGCCCAACGGCTTCTTCGTCACAAAGAAGCTGTTTTTTTCAACACTGCAAAAGGGGGCTGACTCGAACATGCTATCAATCGGCCATATCAGTAAGCCCAATGGCTCTTAATCATAGAATGGCTAAGGCAAATGGGAAGAAACGAAGTAAGAGCTGAAAAGAACATTTCAAAGGGCAGTTTGAGAAGACAGTACTATATTTCCCCTTGAACCTATTATTTGAAAATTTATAACTATGACAATCTTCTCAAAGAAACATTAAAACATCAAGGAGTGATCATTTATAAGCATCTGAGATGTGGGGGAAAGTGAGTCCTACCAGGGTTAACTCATTGTGTCTACATACTCCTGTGAAGGGGATGTTACCACAGCAGAGGTTAGATTGTCCAAAGCCACAGCTAGTAGATGGTAGAGACAGGATTCAATCCCAGATCTTTGAGATTGTAGAAACACAATTAACTGCAAGGGAATTATGTAAAAATGAGGGGGCTTCAAAGACGTTCAAGGTAAAAGGTAATTAAACTTTTAGAAGTTCACTCATCTACGTCGCTCTACCTATCTAGACCCACTTCTCTGAAGGCAGAGAAGCAAAGTTAACTCGTCGTTAAGTTTCCGCAATACCTAGAAAGGGGACACATTGCACCAAATGCAGAACTGTGAGGACGTGTTTTTCTAGCTCATGCAGTTACTCAGCTTTACAGATGCCAGACTGTAAAGGCCTTGGCAGTGCTGTTTACAGAGCAATGCGTGAAACAGGCTACAGACAAGAATACACACGTTTTCCTGCACCACATTTGTTTGCTCTGCCTTCTAGATCTGCTGGGGGAAAGGACCGTATCAAATTCTTTCTCTTCTGCCAAATGTTGCTCATTATGTCCATGAGAGGGCCTTCTACCCGTGATGTTGTCCTTCCCGAATTAGACTTGATTCGGTCTGCTCTTGATGAACAGGGCAGGGCTGTCTAGCACCACCCACCGTGGCCTTGGCTGGAGGGGAGTCCTGTATGACCCTGCAGAGCGGCGCAGAGCACCTGCTTCAAAGTCATAGCTGCACTGCACCCTTTTCAAGGGCAGAGATAATTTCTTCAGGCCCCTGACCTGTGGTGAAATCTGCTGTCCCAGGCCCTAGTGTGAAGAACCCCATTCATCTCCTAGGTGTTAGTCATGTCCTCTATAACAAAGCTCATTCGCTTGTTTTGTTTGGTTTTTTTAACGGCTCTTACTGCTGTTCTTTATCTGTATTCTGCTGAGGGAGAATTCGAGATTGATCACGTTAAGGAAGTCAATTCTGTCTTCTGCTGTCACCCAGGCAACTGTTACTGAATCACTGGGGACACGGCTCCCGCCACCCCTCAATGCGTGGCTCACATGCTGCATTCGACAATTTGCTCATGAGACCTGGTCGGTGGGGAGGGTCACTCCTCGGCACGCTGACAGCCGTGTTCGTGAAGTATGTGTGCTGAGCGATAGGAAAAACGGAGGGTTTTAAACTGGTGAACTCAACCCATCATCTGTTTCTTCCTGCCGTAATCTGGTACAGTTTGTAGACGTAGAGATTCTAACTAGAAAACGGTATACATGCACTGGAATGATTCAGATAATAGCAATACTTACGATGGGAAAAACTGACTCCATGCCCACTGTGTGCACGTCTGTTTCTGCTCCCAATTTTTTGCCCATAAATATAGAAACCTCTTCCCAGTATTCTTCTTTTCTCCTCAAAATTGCATAATAGGAACACTGGTACCTCTTTTCATAACATTCTATACAGTAAGATATATGATGATACACTATTTCATTACTTAGAAAAACATGTTCTCATTTTACCCAATATATTTCTATGTGCATCTAGGCAAATATTTGTATAACAGGTCCAAAGACCAAAGGTGAAGCATCCTTTAACTAGTTCAATAACTAACCCACAACAATAATAGCCACGGCATTGAATGGTTTCTATATGTCAGGTACCGTTCTAAGTGCTGGGAGTGTTATAAGTCATTTAATCTTTGTAACAAGGGAATACTCTTCTTAGTTTACAGAAGAGAAAATTGAAGGCCAAGATAATCTTGCTAATATATGGTGAAGCCTGGATTTAAACATAGGCAACGGAGCTCCAGAGAATAAGCTTTTATTTTCTAGATATACGGCATCATGGTTATATTGTTATATCAAGATAAATGCTTTGAAATTTTAGCAAAATTTATTTTTGATTCTCACAGCAGCACTACCTACCCCACCAACTTCACTAATTAAGATATTTTCAAATATATATATATTTTTTCAGAAACTTTTGAAAATTGTACTTTAAAAATGTAACCCTGGCAATGAGATTTGAACTGTAGAAAACACAGAATGAAAACAACGAGGGTAATTATTGGGGGGATATTATTAAGAGCCAACATGAGTGGTCTAGATGACACAGAAAAAAGGCGGACAGTGAGCAGCGTAGCTGAGTGATCAGGAACGCACAGAGAGATGACAGCCCCTTCAGGTAGGGCAGCATGCGACACGTGGAAGACAGACCCGTGAAAAGGGGTCCTAGTGTTTGTCAGTGTATGTATATTCACTGTTTCACAGGAAGTTGACTAGATGTAGTAGGATATAAGTTTGATTGTACCACGATGCGGGAATAATTTCCAGAGTCTTCCGTTTACCTTGGAAATTTAGAATTTTTGTCTCAAAGCTGCATGAGTTTTTGCTTGTTTGGAAGAAGAGAATACAAGTTTGCATAGATGGGACTGATAACAATATATGAGGTTATAGGGGCCTACACAAAGAATAGATTGAGTAAATTAAATTTAAAAAGAAATGAAGATCAAAGTGTCGGGTAGAATCAGCAAATAATGCAAAGTTTCCAGTGGTTTGAACTTGAACAGCAGGAAGAGTAATGTCAAGGTAAGAAAGGGGCAAGCTGAGAACTCAAGGTGGTTTGAAAAGATGAGAAATTAATTTCTGGACTGAATAAGGTTAAGCAAGGAGGTTACCAGCCATATGAAGGTCAAGGAAAAGGCAAACAGGTAGCAAGAAAGATGAAAGTAAAAAATAAGTGATTAAATAATCCGTTTTAAAAAGTCTGAATCTCTAGAGGATTTAGTAAGACAGTTATGTGTAATCTGTATCAAAATTTCTTGAAAAAGTACCTGGTCTCAACCTTCTCCAATTATAAATTTAAAATCTCAATTTGTTAATAACTGCTTACATCAAACTCCTTTGACACAAGTTTTAAAAATATTATATAGTATGATACAATGTTCTATCTTTAAAATCAGAATATTAGGAAGTAATAAAAAAAACAGGACTGTATAAAAATAAGATTGTAAATATAATTTTTTGCACTTTCCACTCTATCTTTCAAATATATATCCAAAGCATTACATGCAATTTTATATCCATTTAATGTAATAACAAGAATAAGAGTCTATTTAATATCATACTTAATGGTATTCAATGCCATTGAGTCAATGGTGACTCATAGTGAGTCCCTGTGGGTTTCTGAGACAGTAACTGTTTACTGGGGTAGAAAGCCTCGTCTTTCTCCAGTGGAGCTGCTGGTGGTTTTGAACTGTTGCCCTTTTGGATCACAGCTCTATACATAACCACTTCACCACCAGGGCAAGATGCTAACAGTTTGATTCTTTGCCAATGACTACATGCATTTATTTCACATTGTTTCGATCTTCATTTTAAATAATAGTGCTTATTCGCTTTTCTCGTGAATTGAGTGAAGGCTTACAGAGCACATCAGTTTTCAATTCCACAGTTCATACTTGCTCCGTTTCATCTCCTGGTTGCCATCCTCACAATGATACGCGACTCATCACACGTCTAACTGGTGTCTCCTATTTCCTTCTGGCACCATTCCGAACTGAGCCCTGGGGAAAACGCTGCCCTTTGGATTGCCAATGGCTGAGCTAAGGAGTGCTACCTCACTAGTGCTACTCTTCACCTCAAGGACTGGCCTATTGTTTGCCTCAAAATTGACACACAGGTGTGGCTTGAGTTCCATAATGAAGGATGATGAGAGATGATAGGCATGAAGGTTCTACTTATCTCTGGCCAGTACATCCTGGCCTTTTTGTACTGACAGTGATATCTTCAGTAACGTTCCATAAATGGAAATGTTGAATCCAAAGTTCTGAAGATCTAGAAAGTGTGTAAATCCAAGTTACACTGCAAAGAAAAATCTAAATTTCCATTTCCACAATCAGCAGAATAAATATGTGTAGTGAAGCTATTCGCTGATGCAAAAGGCAATACTAGCCCTGTTAGTCTAATGTAAATTTGATTACAAATAGACAGTCTTCATATTAATTCTTTGAATTTCTTATTTTATGAATCTGTTTATGACTAATTTATTTATATAGTGGCACTTTAAAGCTTATCAAGGTTATGACTTTATCCATTAAGAATAATAATAGTCATTTGCCCAGTTGATACCTTGGTCTCAAATTTTACATATGTCGCTTTGACCTACAAATTTTTTCGATATATTATCCTTGGTGATTTTAGTGTTTTGCTTTCAAAATCAATGAATACACTTCTAGTCCTCAGATAAGAATCATCCGTATTTTTTTCATAGTGAGATTTTTCACCTTTATAAAATATATCAAAGTTTATTTTGTTTTAGGATATGGATCCCAATTAAACTTCTTCTCCATGTGAAGTCTCCGAAATATACACTGAGTAATCCTGATGTTCCCTAGTAATCGTTCCTTCATTACTTGTCCTTTTTATCCTAGTCTCTAACAGTCTGACAGTTCAGGATAAGACCCATTGTCAACAAAATTGCTAAGATTTTTACTTCTCTTTGCTTTTCATAAGTTCTTAGCTAACATGCAATTGCATTTCTAAAGGAACTTTCTTATTAAAAATTTCATTAAAGGCATACTAAATATGCAAGTCTGTGACATGTTTAGAAGCATGGTTTATTTTCAATCATTCTATTATGCCTGAATCAATTTTTTTTTTACCAAAGCTTTTAATTAGGTTTATTTCAAGATAATATATTTTTTACTGTTTTGAAAATGATATCAGTTAAGATGATATTTTAATCTCTTATTGAGTCAGTTCAAGAAACTCTCACTAAGTTGCCATAAACTTCATTTGTTTGCCTTTAATAAAGCATATTGTTGGAAAAATTAATCTCAGTTTCTAAGAGTCATGCTATATATTTTCTGTTTTTTAAATTATTGCTTTGATATGGCTTTTTAGGCCATGTGGTTAATAAGGGTTGTAATGGTTAAGGTTGTATTTTCTGTTTAGCTGATTTTGTTCTACATCACTTAAGAGAACAATGATAGTGGAAATTCTATTTCTTATCAGTTTTAAAAGGGAGGTTTGAATGATTCACATGTACGTATGATATCATGAATGGGTACTTAAATTTATCAAATGGCCTTTAGCACTTACTGTGAAAATTGTTTATACTATTAGGGTAACAGTTTAGCAGACTTTTCTTAAGATAGTGTACTTAGTTCCAGTTAATCTTATTTTTCATTATTTCATCTAGGTTTTTTTGCAACTCTATGTAATTTTTTACCTAGTGTATGTGCCTACCTTAGTTTCTGCTCAAGCACAAAGGAAATGTATAGATAAACTAGTAGAATTAATGAGTTCATAAATTTACTTTAACCAGAAAATGAAATAAACTCCCACTTAAAATGAATACAATATATATAAAACAGTTAAGGAAGATATATTGTATTGAATTCAAGTTAATGTATAAAAGAATAGCTAAATTAATGGAGAAATATCATGCTCAGGGATTATAAGATAGTATACTTGAAATGAAGATATGGGTATTCAAATATATTTATTGAAACCATTTAATATAACCTAAATATACATTAATAGAGAAATGTGTGAACAAATTTATGAACACATTAATAAAAGCATAGTTATTTTAAAGAGAAATTTATTTCTAAAATATTGAATGAAATAAAGCAAGCTAAAGAATACTCTTGATACCATTTAAAACTATTTAAGTTTTATTAAATATCCAAATTGGTGTATTCATAAAAGTATAAACATATGTAAATGTGGTAGTTACATAATCTGGTGCCAGTTTGGGACTTGCGAGGATTAAGAGTGAAGGTATGGAGTCTAGTCTGTCAATTGGATCATAGCCAATGAGACCTGTGTGGGCATGGCCTTCTCCTGAGAATTCTGGGAACGCCTATATTTTCCTCCTTAGAGATGGAAGGCATGTCTTTCTCTCTGCTCACACCCTGAGAGACACTCTACTGACAAGACAGATGTCACTTCACTAATTGACCCCATACCCTGGGAACTGGAGGGGACACAAGGAGACCCCTGCCAGCGCTGAGATGCTTCTACCACCACTGGATCCAAAAGACTGCACCCACTGGCCTGTGATCGTCCTGAATTTGGTGTCATTGCATGTGTTTCGTGAATCTGAAGAGGACTTTATAGAGTGGTATCAGACATATGGGCTAATATTGGACTTATGTACTTGATCTGGACTGGGCTGGGATGTTTTCTCAATATTCAATTGCTATTGAGTACGTATAGCAAATAAGTAACATTTCCTCTGAATCCATGATACAATAACAAAATTATAAACTTGGTTTAAGTATTAATCCTTTTTCTATCAAATTTCTATAATTGCATGTTTGGTAAATAATGAGTGTCTACTGTATGAATTAGATATAAAGGCAAAGATCTGACTATCATCAGGCTTATACTTTGATTTTCAAGAAAAGGCAAAAGCAAACAAATATGCATTGAAGCTGTTAAGGATTTCCTCTTGCTTGGATCCACAATCAACACTCATGGAAGCAGTAAGCAAGGGATCAAATGACATTGCATTGCATAAAGCTGCTTTCAAGACCTCTTTCAAGCGTAAAAAGCAAGCAGGCTACTTTGAGGACTAAGGTGAACCGGTCAAGCCTTGGGATTTTCAATTGCCTCATATGCATGTGAAAGTTGACCAGATGATGCACAGCGGTACAGATGGGAATTGGAAACGCAGGGAATCTAGGACAGATGAACCACTCAGGACCAGGGGTGACAGTGGCGATACCAGGAGGGAAGGGGGGTGTAGAAAGGGGGAATTGATCACAGAGAGCTACATATAACCTCCTCTCTGGGGGATGGGCAACAGAGGGGTAGGTGAAGGGAGACGCTGGGCAGTGTAATATAAGATATAATCATTTATAAATTATCAAGGGTGCATGGGGGAGGGGGGCAGAGGAAGGGAGGGGGAGAGGGGGAAAAAGGAAAAAGCTGATTCCGGGAACCCAAGGGGCAAGCAAATTTTGGGAATGATGAGGGCAACAAATGTATAGATGTGCTCTACACAATTGATCTATGTATTGTGATGAATTGTATGAGCCCCAATAAATTGATTTAAAAAAAAAAGTTGGACATTGAATAAGACTGAAGAAGACAAGATATTTGAATTGTGCTGGCAACGAACATTGAAATTTATCAAGGACTGCCAAAAGAACAAACAACTGTGTCTTGGAAGAAGTATGCTCGTTAGAGTTGGAATGATGTAGAGCAGTGGTTCTCAACCTTCCCAATGCCGCGACCCTTTAATACAGTTCCTTGTGTTGTGGTGACCCCCCCACCATAAAATTATTTTCATTTTATTTCATCACTGTCATTTTGCTACTGTTACGAGTCGGGTGACCTCTGTGAAAGGGTCGTTCGACCCCCAAAGGGGCCGCAACCCACAGGTTGAGAACCGCTGATGTAAAGACTCCTGCTTGCATACTTTGGTCTCTCCTGACAACCTGACCAGTCCCTGGAGAAGGACATCATGCTTGGTAAAGATGGGGGACAGCAAAAAAGAGGAAGTCCCTCAATGAGACGGACTGACACAATGGCTGTGTCTTGTGCACAGGGTTGCTATGAGTTGAAACCAACATGATCAGCTAAACAACATCACCAGTGACATGATGTTGTAAGGCAAAAAAAAAAACACCCTGAAGGGGAACAGACTCACAGTCTTGGGACCGCCAGTCTCTATTGGACCAGGAAATGTGGTCTCTCTTTCCAAGAGCTCTGTTCTACCTTTTTCTTTATCCAGGCACGATCTAGTTTCAGGGCCCTGGAGACTGATGAACTAATGGTTTCCATATGTATTTTTTTAATCATTTTCTTGGGAGCCCTTACAGATATTATAACAATTCATAATTCAATTGGATCAAGCATAATTGCACAATTACTTTTACCATCATTTTCAAGATATGTTCCTTCTTGAACTCTGATATCAGCTCCCCTTTATCTCCTCCCTTCCCCCCTCCCCACCCTCCCAGGAGCCCTTATTCTGATACTATAAATTATCTATTTATTCATTGTCATATCTTACACCATCCACTGTATCCATTCACCTACAATTCTGTTATTCGTTCCTCTCAAGTGGGATTATACTGTCATCTTGACTATTGGCTCCCTCCTTCCCCCCCTTACCCATATCCCCAGGGAATCATTGCTCCCATTACTATTTTTGATGATTTATCTGTCAGAGGTTTCATGCGTCATTCTTTCCTGTAACCAGGAGCTACCAATAGTTGTACCTTAAGTGACTCCTCACAAGCTTTTAAAACCCCCATCAATCCTCAGCAAAACAGGAGGTAGAGCACTGCCCTGGTGAACTCTGTTATGCTATTTGACCTTGGTGTCCCCAGGTCCAACAACTCGTTCCCTCGGAATGTTTAGTGAACTCATTCACAATAATGATAAATACACATATAAACAAATCCTATCAAATCTACATAGATTCATGTGAGTCCTTCCTGTACCTGACCCCGTCAGCCTGTGTGTCTATCCCAGTATCTACTTGTAGGAGAATGGGTAGGAAAGAGGGAACCGATTACATGGAAATGTGTGTGACCTCCTCCCTGGGGGACAGACAACTGAAAAGTGGGTGAAGGGAGACATCGGACAGGGCAAGATATGACAAAATACCCATTTATAAACTATCAAGGGCTCATGAGGGAGGGGGGAGCGGGGAGGGAGGGGAAAAATGAGGACCTAATGTCGGGGGTTTAAGTGGAGAGAAAATGTTTTGAGAAACGATGTACAAATGCGCTTTACACAATTGATGTGTGTATGGATTGGGATAACAGTTGTATGAGCCCCTAATAAAATGTTAAAAAAAAAAGATAACTAATAGTACTTGTAGAAAACTAATAGTACAATATTGTGTATATATTTATTACCTTTAACTCTTCCAAACCTTCCAGTGCCTTCTCCTGCACCCAATTTAAAGCTTGTCTACTCACTAGAATCATTTGTTAGACTATCTCTCTTCTATTTACTGTATATCAGCCCTCTATCAAAGATCAGCTGACTGTAATGGGATGGATTTAGTCTTAGATTCTCAGCTCTGTTCTTTTTCTCTAGGTAGCTGTCATTGTACTAGGCTATTTTGAGGAGAAGGGAGAGGGCTCCCATTTTGCTGTTCTTTAGTAGTGTTTGCTTATTTGAGACCTCTTTCCATACAAAATTTAGTTTTTCTATCTCTCTGCTGGGGTAGCATTTTACCTGCAGATTGCTTTGGGTAATCAAGGCATTTTCACAATGTTTATTCTTCCTATCCAGAAGCACGGCATATTTTTCTATTCATGTAAGTCTCTCTTGGTTTCTTCTAGTAGTGTTTTATTGTTACAGGGCCTTTGTTTCTCTAGTTGATTTATTTATAAGTATTTCATCTTTGGGGCAGCTATTGAAAAGGTGGTTTTTCTGATCACTTTCTCAGCATAAAAGCATCCAATTGAAATTTGTATGTTGATGTCATATGAATCCTCCTTCATCATCATTTATTAATTTTGGCTAGGATTTGGAAAACTTTGTATCTATTTTCTTTTTTAGTGCTATCTCTGCTTGGTTTCGGTATAAAAGCTAACTTTAAAAAAAAATTGGAATTCAGTCTTCCAACTTGTTCTATTCCCTGAAATAGTTTAAGTTGAAATGGCATTACATTTTTTCTAAATTTGTTAGAATTCACCAGTTAAGCCATCTCTGGGCCTGTTTTGTTTTTGTAGGGGGAGGTTTTATGATCTGAACCATTTCTTCTTTTATCAGTCTTTTCTACTGCAATCTATATTAGCGGAGATGGTAGGTTTCTAAAAATTAATCCATTTCTTCTAAGGTTTTCAAATTTGTTGGAGTACAATTCTTCATTGTATCAATGAAGTCAAATTGGCTGAACATGGTGGTGAATTTTTTTCTTCTATTTGTTTTGTCCTTCATGAAAGATGGATTACAGAAGTCTATTTTATTTTAAAAGAGGTAATCAGGAGTAATATGGTTTATGGAATCAATTTCATGAGGAAAAAGAGAGCAGAGAGAGATTGTGGGCGGCTGTGGAAGGACAAAAGACTCCGGGTGGCTTGGGTGCTTAGAGTTTTCTATTGTAGAGTTGCCATTTTCTTGCTGATTTTGATTAAGAGTTTGATTAATATATTTTGAAACGTTCATTGGAAGCACAGATAATTTTTAGAGTGAAATCTTGTTCAATTTGCCATTTACTATGCAATGCCCTTCTTTGTGTCTCATCCTGGATTTTACCTTAATATCTACTTTGATAAATGAATATTGCCATTCATTTAATTGCCATTATCTTGATACATTTCCATCCTTTCAATTTTTAAACAATTTTAGTGATTTAAATATATTAAAGAGTTATGCAACCATCACAATCCATTAAGGAACATTTTCTTTATTCTCTTATTATTAGCTCCCCATGTCCTTCCTACCTTCCTGACATCCCTAAGGAACGATTAATCCAGTTACTGCCTCGACGGTGAATTTTGGTGGATTTTGGTGAATCGGTTTTATTGACATCTCTATGGTGGGCATTGTTTTATGAGTCCTATTTCCTGATCCACTGAGCTGCTCTTCTTTACTTTGGATACTTAGACATCTTGGGGGATGGTATCAGCTCGTTTCACCGTTCTAAAACCTTCCCTAAATTGTTCATTCATAAGCACTTCTGATAAAGTGGGTCTCATTTTTTACAAACTCCTTTCATTTCTTTCTATCTTGAAATGTCCTGATTTGGGGTTGGCAATTTTTAAAAAGTTGCTCTCAGTATGTAGCCTGCTTTTATGTGATGTTGGATGGATATCCTGGCATCCTGTTATCTAAGGTCAGGGCACTTTTTCCCACTGGAAAAGAACCCTTGGAGGCCAGGAGGGGGCAGCTCGGGGCAAAGCTGGTGTCTGTGGAAGTGGTGGCTGGTGACAGGTTCCATATCTGCCACTGGGCTTGCTGTTGTTCTGATGAGGAGGGGCTCACTCCCTCTTCAGGCATAGTGCACTCATCCATAAGGACGTTGATCTGGCCTGAGACAGAGCAGGGCTTATATAGGGGTAGGCATCTCTGGTCTCTAGGAGAGTATAGGGAACAAGGAAGGATCATACCTTTCTTTTCTTTCTTTTTTTTTTTTGAACATATATATTTTTAAAATCATTTTATTAAGGACTCATACAACTTATCACAATCCATATCACAATCCATACATCAATTGTGTCAAGCACATTTGTGCATTCATCACCCTCATTCTCAAAATATTTGCTCTCCACTTAAGCCCCTGGCATCAGCTCCTCATCTATCCCCTTCCCTCCCTGCTGCCCCCTCCCTCTGAACCCTTGATAATTTATAAATTTTGCCATATCTTACACTGACATCTCCCTTCACCCACTTTTCTGTTGTTCATCCCCCAAAGAGAGGTTATATGTAGATCCTTGTAATCAGTTCTCCCTTTCCACCCCACCCTCCCTCCACCCTCCAGGTATCGCCACTCTCACCACTGGTCCTGAAGGAATCATCCTCTCTGGATTCCCTGTGTTTCCAATTCCTATCTGAACCAGTGTGCATCCTCTGGTCTAGCCGGATTTGTAAGGTAGAAGTGGGATCATGATAGTAGGGGGGAGGAAGCATTTAGGAACTGGAGGAAAGTTGTATGTTTCATCGTTACTACAATGCTCCCTGACTGGCTCTTCTCCTCCCTGACACTTTTCCGTAAGGGGGTATCCAGTGGCCTACAAATGGGCTTTGGGTCTCCACTCCTCAGCCCCCTCATTCACAATATGATTTTTTGTTTTGATGACGCCTGATCCCTTCGACACCTGATGATCGCACAGGCTGGTGTGCTTCTTCCATATCAGCTTTGTTGCTTCTGAGCTAAATGACCACTTGTTTACCTTCAAGCCTTTAAGACCCCAGACACTATCTTTTGATAGCCGGGCACCATCAGCTTTCTTCGCCACATTTGCTTATTCACCCGCTTTGTCTTCGGCGATTGTGTCAGGAAGGTTTGCCAGCTACCAGCATGGATACTGCCTCCTCTCTGCCTGTTGTTTTTTGTTGTTGTTGTTTCGTTTTTTTTTCAGCTTCTTTTCTATGAGGCTCAGGGTTTTAGGATGATTATCTGTATTTATTTCATTTGGCTTCTTGAGTCTGTGTTGTAGAGGATCTATGTAGTGTCAGCCTAGTCTGCAATCTTGGGGTAAGTTCCTTTTCATTCTGTTGGAATTGACAATTTCCTAGCACACAGAACTCTTCTTTATTTTTCAAGAGGGACAATTTGTTTGATGAAGGTAACATACAGATCAATACTCATTTACTTTATTTTCATCAAAAATGCTTGTGATTTACTCTTTCACTGTATTTTAAAAATTAAAAGCAAAAGGAAAATTCTTTCATTAATATATACTTCCCCATTGAGGAGATGAGCCAGTCAGGGTGCGATATAACAACGACGAGAAATACAACTTTCCTCTAGTTCCTAAATGTTTCCTCCCCGCTCCCACTACCATGACTCGAATTCGACCTTGCAAGGCTGGCTAGACCAGAGGAGGTACACTGGTACAGATAGGAACTGAAAATACAGGGAATCCAGGGCCCTACAGGACCAGTGGTGTTAGTGGCAAAAAAGGGAGTGTGGAGGGAGAGTGGGTAGGAAGGAGGGAACCGATTACAAGGGACTATATGTGACCTCCTCCCTGGGGGACGGACAACAGAAAAGTGGGTGAAGGGAGACATCGGACAGGGCAAGATATGACAAAATAACAATTTATGAACTATCAAGGGCTCATGAGGGAGGAGGGAGCGGGGAGGGAGGGGAAAAATGAGAACCTAATGTCAGGAGTTTAAGTGGAGAGAAAATGTTTTGCGAATTATGTACAAATGCGCTTTACACAGTTGATGTGTGTATGGATTGTGATAAGAATTGTATGAGCCCCTAATAAAATGTTAAATATATATATGTACTTCCCCGTTAAGGACTTCAGACCCTCTTGACAGCTGCTTTCCCTCTCTTAAAATGCCTTCACTGTGCCAGACAGATAGGGAATGCCACGCTAAAGGAGACTCCGCCTTATTCTCATAAATAAGTCTAATAAGAGATGTATGTTTCTCATCTTTAAATAGTACGAGGCTCAAGATTAGGCTTTTTACAAAACAACCTCTCCAGTCTTGGGTTCTTTCGCTGTGAGTAATTGTGTCAGATTTTAAATTTTCTGAGCCCTTACACTTTTAAAATTGACTTGGTTTCATTCACACATGAGCAACAATTTGGCTGAATTTTAACATTCTAGGATCATAGACCCTCTCTCTCCTTCCTTATGAATGTTATATTGTGAGTAAAAATTATAAACCAGCTAGAATTTTATTCCTTTTTTTTCCTTGGATCCTTTTGAAATATGTATGAGACATTTTCCTCCTATCTTTGAAATTTAAATATGCCACCTAGCTATATAGTTGTTCTTAGGATTCTTTCCCAGAAATAATCATGTGAAAGTCAGGACCCTTTGGCACCGGATATTTGTATCTATTATGCACTGATAAGACTTTCATATGCAGAAACACCCTTCCAGGAACAGGCTTTGTTCTCTGAGTTCTTAACTATAAAAATAAGGGGTGATAATCTCGTGGTTTCCATTCTAAGTCATAGCAAATGTATGGGGCAGCGCAGAACTACACTGCAGAGTTTTGTAGGCTACCCATGTGTAAGGAAGCAGCCTGCCAGAGCTCTCCCGACACCAGAGCAGCTGGTGGGTTCAAACTGCCAGCTTCCCGTTAGTATAGCTGTGATTAATTATTGTGCCAGATGTGTAGTTTTTTATGTATATTCAATCTCTGATGAGAAAATCTATTCAGGTACAGATTTTCCCCCCAAAACGTACAAGGTGTTTGAAGTACACTTAGCAACTTTACAACACTTTTTAGTGACTGACAGATCCAACCAGCAGTCCAAAGCCCTGGTGTGGGGATGCATCAACCCTAGCTTGGCTTCACTCATTTGAACGCGCTCCATTTCAACTACTACATTTTCCAACTTCTCATCCTGAAATATTCACCTCTGACCGGAAAAATTCCCTAACTTCTTTCAGTTTGTAATGACGTACCGGGTAAAAATATACACATACTAAGGAAATATACAACCTCACCCTTCACTAGATCGCAGTGTTCTCTAGGAATGATGGTGTATACTTAGATAATTACTGTCAGGTTAGAAATAATTCTCAGGCACTAATAAGGCTTGGGGCTACTCCGAGTTGGCACGGGCTCATTCAGTGAGGGTTCTACAGGGAATGTAAGATGAGGGACGTGAGTCCTAGTGGCATCATGGTAAAGCGCTGGGTTGGTACCCAAACTCATATCATCAAGTCGATTTTGGCTCAGATGCCAATAAATGCCTGGAACACATAAATGATTGTCAAAGCTATCATTTTAATGACTGCCTTGAATTCCTTTAAATAAAAAGATAATGAAAAAAAGCACAGCAAAAACCCAGAAGGAAAATGAGAAGCCATTTCCTAGCTAGCTCACCTTGAGTGATGGCAACACCTTATGGAACCAGATGGAGCCAACCCTTATAGCCCAGGTCACCTCTGATCATGTAGCTGTGACACTGTCGGATAAGTGTCCCAAAAAGGAAACCTGTTGTCAGGGCTTAAGCCCTTCAGTTACCTATTTGGATAATTTCAGAAGCCAGTATTTTTTTAACTTAATTTATATGAGGCTACATAAAGTTTATGGGAAAATTGAACTATTAGAGAGTGGTAATTGTTCCACAAACATTTTGCACCTCCCTCATATTACAAGAGGCTGTCTGGGTATTTACGGATAGTGATTACTTTAAACAATTACATTACTAAATGTGTATAAGACTATTCTCTATCACCCACCAAAATGTTAGTATATTCAGTTGCTCATTCAATTATAGCACTGAGCAGGACTTTCAGCCCACCGTCCTTTTGCCACTGTTTACACTCCTGCTCCAACCATGCTGATGGCAAAGAAGGGCTTCCAACTGTTCATGAAAAAAATCCCACAAAACTATAAAGCCTCTTGGATAGTTTAATTCATGTGGATTAAGAATAGCCACAATTATCAAGTGTTCATACAAAATTGGCAAATGAATAAAACAATACTATATTAGATTATTTCATATTCGGATGAATAAGAAATGAAAATATCTCATAAATCTCTCCCCTTTGAGCACAAGTAACTGCCTGGAAAGTATAATAAGGCTTTCTTCACCTTCCAAATGTTGTGATTCAATTTTACTTTGGAACTGGCAGATTTTGCCATGGACAAATGCTAGACAATCAGATTTTTGGCTATAGTCAAACAGACCCTCCAGATGGTATGAGATAGGAGGTAAAATGTATTGTTCATTATAGTAGACATGTAATTCACCTGTGACTGCAATAGGGATCTCCTATGGCTACAGCATCTGCGAAAGTATTAAATGAAGGAAAACGTGAGCTGGCTCTAAAATGAGTGTGCAAGCCAACGCGATGCAAAGCAATATTAATAATTGGTAAGAAAATTCACTTCAGTGACCTTTACAAAGTTTTCTTGAAACAGTAAAATTATTCTAGTGCAAGTATAAGAGGAATGGGTAAAAAGTAGAAAAACACATGTCAATAAATGAAGTGTTTCCATTTCGGTGTAATCCAGAGTCGTCTGAAAAGTACTCATTTGGCTTCCCTAAGGATCTGCAGTGAGCAGTCAAAGTGTTGGTCATCTCTCAACATGTTCTCTTTCGATGCCGTGACACGTGACAAGGCCTTTCGTGGGCTCTTTGTCGGTACCTCTTCCAGCACTAGGGCACCGTCCTTTCCTCGTTCATGCAGATAGATATGCTTCAGTGCTTAGCTAGAGTCCAGAAGTGGCAGGATCAACATGCCCAGGGTCAGTTATGTCCGCTAGCCCTGCATGAGGTTCTGTGCCAATGCCACTCCGATCTTAAATCCCTCTCCATGCCTGCGTTGTGTACTTGGAAGGCTATTCGTCCATCCTTTGATTATCCATATCCATGTTAGATCCCACATGGGTTTAACGCTGGGCAACAAAGTGAGAGCAACACACTTTGTTGTCCATGTAGGAACAAAATAAGAGATGAGCCGTGACCAATCATTGACTGTTTCTCAGAGAAATGGCTAGACATCAGGCGAGCTCTTATTTACACATGAGCTGTGGGCTAATGTCTCAATGAGGTTTTCACTTTATCCACTATCACACAGTTAATAAAGATGAACCTGGTTATCAGGGGACAGATATTATTTCACTAAATTGTGAGAACTGAAATCTGGACATATCAAGGCAGGTGGAGATTGCAAATCTAATTGGTTACTTAAGGCATGCTTAAAACATATGGTATGAATCAAAATTTAGTATGAATTAATAATAGACGTTTCCTGTCGCTATGAGGAAAAGTGTGCACAATTAACTAGTACTAGAATTAGCATGGGAGCCAACAAATGACATCGATAAAGGACTATGAAAGCATTAAAATTAGCCTCAGCACAGCAGTAGCAATAATGAGAGAGCTTTTTAAAATAACATATTCCTACCCAGAATCCCCAGAAAACTATATGTAGCCCTTCATTCTACTTTTTCAGGGCTTGCACTCCATGAAGCAATCCGTTTCAGGACTGTGTTTAACTTGATTGAGCAGTAACTTCCACATGTTGTGGTGGAAATGGAAACGTGTATTTTGTAAAGCCTAGAAAATGTTTCTATCCAGGAGGTTTCAGAAAAATGGCCAAGCCCTGCTGAGCATGCGGTAGTATTCCTTTACGTCTTCCTTCTTTGCCCGCAAGCAACTTCTTTCATTAGAAAGCACACCACGCCCACTTAGGAAAAGCAGGTGCAAGACGACAGAAGAGCGAGTTAGAAAACGAAACGTACTGCTGATTCAGAGAGACCCTCTCGGACTGGTAGAAATGCCCATGCGGGCTTCCACAACTGTAACTCTGTATGGGAATAGAGCCCTCTCCCCTTGTGGTTAGCAGCTTAATGCATACCCCACCAAGAAACCCTACTTTGGAAAGGGGAAGACAAATCCTAGGCATTTATAAAAGTAATGGTTAAAAGGTGCGGGGTACATATCGTTAGCTATTAAACAATTGATAGCAGCATAAAAGTCTTCTCCCATTAGTCAGTGCACATATTTGCTTAATAAGATCTTAGCTTTTATGCCACGGAATGCTCTCACAATACATTATAAAGGTCTTTAAGTTCCCTTGGAAGTTGGGAACTCAGATGAAGGGATACTTTGTGTTTGTAAATTAGAAATGCTTGTCCTCAGGCCACCCCCTGGACCCACATCCATTAAGTCAACCAACTGCGGATCGAAAGTGTTTGGAGATAAACAAGAAAGTAGTCAAAGAAACACTAAGAGGGGGATTTAAAGTATTGTTGGTAGGCTCTATGAAATAATGACATTTTTATATGTGTGATTTGAGCAACTGGAGGGAATCCCGCCATGAGCTGGAGGCATCTGTGTTAAATCAGTAACTTCTCTATTTCCTGATGATTATTCGGGGCAGACACTTGCCATTATTACAGGACTGCACATAAAACTCTAAAACCAAACTCACTGCCCTCCAGTGACTGATGCCTCATAGCGACTCCCCGTGGGTTTCCGAGACTGTTAACTGTTTATGGGAGTAGAAAGCCCAGTCTTTCTCTCACGGAGATGCTGGTGGTTTTGAACTGCCAACCATGTGGATCACAGCCCAACATGTACCCACTACACCACCAGGGCTCCTTTACTGCATAGAGTAATGCACATAAAAACCTCCTTTGGGCGGTCTTAACCCTGGATCCTTGAGTGTAACCATGGAGACAGCCAAACTGGGTGTACTTTCTGTATTGCCGAGAGGCCTTTACTATTTAAACCTAATTTTAACAACAGACGTTAACAAAACAAAAACTTTCCTAATTAAGAAAACACCAAGTGTATCATTTTATAGTTGAGCATTCCCTAATAACCTATGAGGGCTCTTAAAAAGCTCATTTATCTTGGGCTGAACCCAGAAACTCTTAGTAAAGAAAGTATAAATTCTAAAATTGTTGAGGAAAACTCCCATGGATCCTGAGTTGGCTATGTGCGATCTTTAACTTAAATAACTGTAATATCTATGTTTCTTAAATCATAATTCACATATTATAAAAAAATTAAAAACTTGGAAACATTCACTTAAGAATTGAGTTCATATGAATCCATATATGGGACAGTTATGAAATAGGCACACACTATACCATATATTGGAGGGTTTTTGTTTATTTTTCATAATTATCTCTTTTTAGCTTCAAAACAACCTTCCAGATAAGTGGTTTTATCCCCTCTTAACAAATAAATACATGTTCATGGAATTTTAATTCGCTGTTATTGAGTGTAAGAAGATAAATAATCACAGCAATCTGATATCATGATATAGCTCTTTGCTATAAAATTGGTTTATTAGTATTTCTTTAAATACTAGCAGAGAAATTTGGACATAGCTTCAGAGTATAATCGAAGGATATTCCAAATAACATGGTTTATCTGAGTAAAGTTCTTTAAAATTAGCCCATAGATATTGGCATTGGCCAGTAGTGCTAATAAATGTAACCAAAGGGACCCAATTGGAGGGTTCGGTTCTAACGTAATTCGCAGTAGTGTATATTTTACTCTATTGGGAATAACATGGTGTAATGACAATAATATATTTTTACAAACTGAAGGGGATTTAAAAGATAAATCTGACCATGCCATTCATAACTAAAATTTTCAGAGACTTTTCAACAGCTCTACTAGAATGTCTGAAGATTGAATACCATTCAAAGGACCCACTTGCTTTCCATGTCTGTTGCGCTATCCTTACTTAACTAGTTGCGATTGCTGGAGCACACGATTCTGTTTCATGCATCTATCGTAGTACATGTGCTATTTGTTCTCCCATTGTCTGCTAGGTGAATTCCAACTCAACGTTCAAATGCTTCCACGAGTCCAGGAAAACAGTAGCAAAGTAGTGTATATCTGTATTTTAAGTTCTGTCCCTTTACCAACAAAATCTGAGTATTGGAAAATCAGAGAAATGAATTCAGATGCCACACTCCAGGTGACTTGAGGAGGACCCAATCAGGAATGATGTGTAAGAGTGTGGACAGGACACAAGAAAACAAGAAGGAATGGTGTACTATCTTCCCTGGGAAGCAGAAGCCACCAGAGTCAGGCAGAATGTCACAGAGGAAGAGCTGCTTAAGAGAAGCTGTGACGTTTGGCTGCAGGACTCAGTCAGCCAAAGGGGCCCCAGAGGAGAGGGAACTGAAGAAATAGACCCCTGACCTAACTCCTTCTTTCTATTCTCTCACCAGGACGCACATAACTACAAGACAGTATAGACTAGTCCATTGAGGAACGTACAGATCAGCCTCAGAGGGCTAAGAAGAGAGTGAAGAAAATGAGAAAGTAAATTTGCAGAGTAAAATGGAAGATAAAAAGCAGATTCACTTTTTAATACTATCATGCTTTGGAGATCTAAGCCAATAAGATTAGCCAAGGGAGTAAGAGGTATAAAAGGTGGGAAAGGAAAGTTAAAGATTTCCTTAAATATAAACCTACAGAATGAAAAAAAAAAAGTAAACATCTTTCATAATTATTTAGTCTGTTAGCTGGATAAAATACATATATACACATAGAAAATCACTAACCTTCCTATTAAAATCTTTGATCAGATATAATAGCAATAAATGGTCAAAGAATTACACAGTATCTAAAGAAAATATTTTCTTAAAGACCTCCATTTTTACCACATAAATGACTGTGTCTTATTCACATTAAATGCTCATTGCATATTTGAGTCAAAGCTCTCCCCAATAGCAAGCTAAATTGCTGGCAGTGTGGAGTAGAATGATGTGTTCTTCCCTTTCCTCTAGTGCTAGGGAAGAATGTTAAAAAGACAAAGGGCCCTTTACTAGTGAGAGATCGTTCTCTGTGCAGGAGAAGCTCAGTAAGACCTGCTGTTGTGAGTCTTGGTTCTAAATACCCCCCGCCTTTATTTCTTTTCTACCTCCAAGGGTTGGTGTTTTTTTTAATACTTCATCTATGTTATCATTACGTCTTTTGTAAATTTTTACTTTAAATTCAAGAGCAAGTTTTGGAGTTTCTTCCGACATCTGTTTTTGCTCTTTTTAATTCTCTCTTGGTTCATCTGGTTTGGGGCCTTCAAAACATTTCTCCATTCAGCCATCACATAATCCAGGTCATATTTTGAGTCTCTGGATATTCATTTGAGCAACTGAAGTTCAAACTGGTACAACTGAACTTTGTCATCATTTCTTTCCATGGAAGTAGTTGATTTGGTTCATTTGTATTCCATCCATCACTGTTTGATAACTAAAAGTAATTCCCATGAAATAGTTGATTCAGTTGCAAAATCCTATCATGTGATCTCTAGCATAATTTTTATCACCAAGCCATATTTTCCAAATATCAATCCCCTTCCTCTGAATTTATTGGATTTTAATCACCAGTAATTGTCACTGCATCTTAATACCATGCTTAATTACTTTCATACTGCTTGACTTGGTAAAAAAGAAATCTTTGATTTCTTCTTCTTTGGCAAATATTCTTCTATTACCCACAATGCTGTATATCAGGATATGTCTTTCTGATAAATTGAAGCCGAATGGTGTCATACTCACTCTCATTTTCAGTATAAACTAGATGACTTTGCAATTCAAAATGGCTGATCAGTCCATTTCAGCTCTCTGATGCCTACCACATTGATCTTTAAGTGTTCCACTTTTCTGACTTCCATTTTTGGCACGTTCCATTATTTGTACGTTCCGATTATTAATGGATGTTTGCAGCCATTTCTTCTCATTTGGAGCCATGCTACTTCAGCCAAGGAAGGCCCTGAAGGCTTTCCTCTGTTTGCATCCTGAAGGCTGACTTTCCTTTGAAGAGACAGCTCCTGCTAACTCATGCTTTCTTTTGAGTGCCTTCCAACCTCTGCTGGCTTTATACCACGAAATGTCCCACTGCCGTTCCTACATTTTGCATCGGCTGGCCAGTGTGTCTTAGAAATGGTCCACCTGCTCCTATTTTCTAATCTGCCTTCATTGAGAAGCTCCGCTGAAACCTCAGCCCTGGGGATGCCTGTGGTCAGACAGGCAGCAGAGCTTCGCATCAGTGGCGTTTTCCAAGGCAGGAGAGTTTGGGCCACATCTTCTTGCCGGACATTATCTGGTAGCATCATGTGCCACTTTCCCTGAACGATTATAACTCAAAGATCTACTCTCTTGTCCTGAATTTTGGCACACGCTGTGTCTCGGTGCCCACATTGTACAAGGGGACTTAAAAGGTAATGAAAACTGTCCAGGATCTTGGCATCCCATTCTGCCATGAACTTTTTGAAACCTGCTTGTATTTTGTCTAAGTAGGCAACCAATCCAGTAATGCAATGCTCATCTTGGGGTGCTTTTCCTTTCCCTCTCAGCCCTCAATCATGGAGCAGAGATGTAAAAATAGTTCCTTTATTTCTCCCAAACAACTAAGGTCTACCTTCCAATTTTCTTAACATTGAACGGGACTTGGAGGGTGGCTTCGTCTTGTGAACTGGCTGTTCTCCATAGATCTTGATGAGTGTCTGAATTTAGAACCTGTGGTTGGGGCTCAGAACATTAGCCACTGTTTCTAGGGAAGTAAGCGTTCTGTTTGTTAGGAACCGTCCTATAGGTTTTGTTAGGTGCAGTCACGTTCCTTCTGACTCAGAACGATCCTATACTGCCAAATCCTGCAGCATCCAACGCTTGCTCTTTGAGCCCACTGTGTGAGTCTATCTAGTTGCGTCTCTCTCTGTGGCTGGGCCTCTTCTCTACAAACTATGATGTCCTTCTCCAGGAAATGGCCAATTCTAAGGATCATTCCGGCAATCTGTAGTATATTATTAATTATTCTTTGCCAAAACCATACAAAATGAGAACACCATAGCTTGGGGTCGGGTATATCTTTAGTCCTCACAATGGCATCTTTCCTTTTTAACATTTTAAGGTCGTTTGCAGTACATTTTCCCAGCCATTAGATTTCTTGTAGACGAAAGTAAAATGAAATCCTGGCCCATTTCAATCTTTGTTCTGCTTATCACGATGTTACCTATCGGTCCATTTGTAAGGATGCGGCTTTCTTTCTATTGTCGTAATCCATAGGGAAGGCGTAGTTCTAGACCTTCATGAAGCAAGATTATGTCACCTGCAGATAGCATTCAAGAGCTTTTGGCGGGACAGTCCCGATTTTTAACAGTTTTTCCCGTGTCCCGCGGCGTTTTAAAAGAGTCCCGAGTTTTGGAAAGAATGCACAACAAGCTAGGGTATATGGGGTTTGCCAGGATATGAGTTTTATCAATGGTGTCCCGCTTTACCAATGTCAAAATCTGGTCACCTGTAACGTTTTTCTTCACATAGTCCAGCTTCGGAGATTGCTTGCTCAGCATACCACCCTGACTCCTCCCTTTCACATGAGCACAACTAAGCATTCTGGAATTCCTTTTATTAACAAATGTTATCAGAGTTATGGGCAATTACTATGGCCCTTCTAGCCACAGTTCCTTATCTTGTGGTTCTGGGTTTTATACACCTGTGGCTATGGTCCCATTTTGGAGGGCATTGTCTACTATGTTATGATCTATACATAGCAATACCGCTGAATAGTCCATACAACATGGAAACACTTTTCTGCCAGTTGAGTCATGATCCATTTCACATCAGCAATGATACCCCCATCTGCCTTCCACGTCTGGGGAGTCCTGGCTGGTATGCTGCTGTATCTTTGAATGTTCTTCAGCAAGACTATTCATGTATTAATATTTGTGCTCATGCTGAAGAAAGGTTGATCCAATAGGAGGGGAATGTCTGATTGCTCAGTATTTTGTCAAATCCCAGAAGCTGTTGTTAGTTGCAGCAGTACCTTGACAGGGTGGGGAGGGGTGGGGGCGGGGGCAGGGGCTGCCAGAAGTTCAGGCTGAATCAGAAGAGGGATGGAACAAAGGATAATCGTTGCTGATGTCAGATGGATCTTGGCTCAAAACAGAGAATACCAAAAAGATGTTTGCTTGTGCTTCATTGACTAGGACAAGGCATTTGACTGTGTGGGCCATAACAAACTGGGGATAACCTTGGGAAGAATGGGAATTCTAGAACACATCATTGTGCTCCCGTGGGACTTACACATAAATCAAGAAGCAGCTGTATGAAAAAAGGGAGTGCTGTGTGGTCTAAATCAGGAAAGGGGTGTATGTGTCGGGGTTGTATCCTCTTACCGTACTTATTCAATCTGTATGCTGGGAAAATCATCCAAAGAGCTGGCTTATATAAAGAAGAATGTGGCATCAGGACTGGAGCAAGGTGTATTAACCTACAGCATGCAGGTGACACAACCTTGCGCACTCAAAGTGAGGAGGACTTGAATCATTTGCTGATGAATTTTAAGGACTGTAGCCTGGACTAAGAATTACAACTCAAGGCAACAAAGACCAAAATCCTCACAACTGGACCATTCAGCAACATCATGATAAATGGAGAAAAGATGGAGGCTATCAAGGATTTCATCTTGCTTGGATCCACAATCCATGCTTATGGAAGCAGCAGACAGGAAATTGCCTCAACCAAGTCCTGGTAGTTTGAGTTACCTCATCCACAAGAGAAAGAAAGCTGGGCATTGAATCAGGAAGACAGAAGAAGAATCGATGTGTTCGAATTGTGGTGCAGGAGAAGAATATTTAAAGTACCACAGACTGCTAAAAGGACAAACAAATCTGTCTTGCAAGAAGTACAGCCAGAATGCTCCTTGGAGGCAAGGATGTGAGACTTCCTCTCCCCTACTTTGGGCATGTTGTCAAGAGGAAGGTCCTTAATGATCTGGATTCACACAGGGACTGCAGAAGATGGACCCAATCACAGGAACGACTGTGAGGATGTCACATGAGCTAGCATGGCTTCATTCTGTTGTGTATTGGGTCACAATTGACTCAATGACACCTGACGACAGCATATTGTAATTGTGTCTATTTGTTGGTCTCTCTTGGCAGACTGTACTCTTTATGGATATGGGTGCCCATAGAATCATCTTTATGTCTCCAGTGCTCTACTATGGGACACTATAGAAAAGTTCCTAAAGCAATAAATATGACAATGTAGTGTTATATGTAGTCAGGCAACTGCAATTTGCTTCTAATGTAACAACTATCCCACAGGGCTTATTTCTGAAGGCCACTTGAATATTTAGTATTATCTTCAAGACTTTGGGGAGCCCTGATGGTATAATGGTTACATATTGGACTGTGATCCTCAAGGTCAGCAGTTCAAAACCACCAGATGCACCTCAGAAGAAAGACAGGGCTTTCTACTCCCATAAAGAGTCACAGTAACCCACAGGGGCAGTGCCACCCTGCCCTATAGGCTCACTGAGTTGACATCAACTCAACGGCAGTGAGTTTGTTGGTGTATTTTGGTCAAGACTTCCAGTCTCTGAACTCCTGGAAAGCTGTCTAGGGTCTCCAGGAGCCGACTCAATGGCAGTGACTGATGTGCTATTACAAGGAGCCCGGATGATGTAAGTAGGCTATTAATTAGAAGATCAGTCAAATAAATGCACCAGCATTTCAGGAGAGAAAGATGAGGCTGCTTGCTCCTGTTAATCGTTACACTCAGAAACCCAAACAGGGAAGTTCTCAGTCCAACAGTCTTGCTAGGAGTGAGAACCAACTCAAGAGAAGTTGGTTTGGGTATATGATGTGCCATTAACCAAAAGAACCGTATTTGTTAAGACTAAACTTTAATGTCTCTTTTGCACAAGTGCCTAAGTACCCATTATCAAGTCATCTAAAAGTTTAGATCAGTAAACGTCTGCTCACTTACAGGCCGCTCCTCCAAAGATGCAGTGGGGCAGATATCTGTTCACGTGGACATCACGGCCACCCCAGGAACCGGGGAGCAGAAGATCACTGTCAAAGGTATGTTTCAGGTCCCAGAAGTTGACATGGCCTCTTAGACTCAGAATATATACGTGTGTGTGTGTGAAATGATCTTTGGGCATGCACAGAATTTTATTGCACTAAAACTTTTCAATCAAAATCAAACAGTTATATAGATGTTTGTCCTCTAAAATATAAAAAATTAACATATGGGTAATTAAATTTCAAAATGGGGTAGCTTTTCTGTGGTCTTCAGTACAATGGTTGACTGCTTGGGTTTTTTTATGTGATTATCAAATCAAGGTTTGGTTTTTATAGTGTAAGTAGACTATTTTAATCTGAAAATCATGTAAAAGGTGAATTTTAATGATTAACATTTTGCTCTATCCATTCATATTTTATAGATGTCATCAAAGCAGCAAACTATGACCTCTCAGTTTCAAAACTGCATTAAATAATATATTTTTGTATGCATTATAAAAGCAATAGAGTAAATAATGAGGGGATATTATCAATGTCCTTAAATATAGGCAGAACACATTTTGCCAATATATAACAAAAGCTAACATTTTTTTTTAATCTTAAGCATTATTTTTGATAGCTACAATTAGAAAAAAACTGTAAAGTTTAGCAATAAGTGACTCACTAAATATCAGCTGGTATATCCACACAGTGGAATATTTTCAGTTGGAAAATATGTAATAAATATATACAGTAACAGTCATTTCTTGTGAGAAAAAAAACCAGCAATTTAATCAATCTCTTATCTTTTTTAATAAGCATATCGTAATGTAATATACAAGCCTGTTTTTACCTAAAGAATGAAGAACTCTTTAGTGTCAAAGGTCACTTTTAGCTCCAAAATGCGACACAGCTTAGAACTGAAAGGCCCATCAAATGCACATTCCCAAGTAAGAAAATTGCTGCTTCAAGGACATTTTCTTCTCCGTGACACGACTGCTTCCACATGCAAGTTATAGCTCCATTAATCTTTTTAAAAAAATAAAAAGTCACCCTAAGGACCAAATTGAGGAGAATGGGTTTCTAGATGTTTGTTAACACTGCGTTTTTCTTTTCGGTTCTCAGTGATTGCTATTAATGACCTGAACTGGCAGACCACCGCCATGTTTCGGCCCTTTGTGGAAGTTTGTATACTGGGACCCAATCTCGGAGACAAAAAGAGAAAACAAGGCACAAAGACTAAAAGTAACACGTGGTCACCAAAGTACAATGAGACATTCCAATTGTAAGTCGTAAGTCCAACTATCACTCCACCAGGGAATAGCCATTGTATTGCTAAACATATGGAGGGATTTGGGATACAAAAAGCACTCAGGTTTTATTAAGAAAAGCAAGCTCTCTCAAATTAAGATATGGATTCCAGGCAAATGATTTTAGTTACATTATATATAGTTTTCTTCCAAGTGCCTACCATGTTTCAGATAAGCTGATATACAATGCGTATATAATATAGGACAGCTTTGCTCTGACAGAAGTTCTCTACAGAGATGAGACTTATATGACAAATACAAACCTGTAAGACAGTGGTTCTCAACCTTCCTCATGCCGCTACCTTTTCATACAGTCCCTCATGGGGTGGTGACCCCCACAACCATAAAATTATTTTTGTTGCTACTTCATCACTGTCATTTTGCTACTGTTATGAATTGGGCGACCCCTGTGAAAGGGTTGTTTGACCCCAAAGGGGTCGCAACCCACAGGTTGAGAACTGCTGCTCCAAGAAGTAAACAAGAAACCGTAAGTGCTA
>NW_022103905.1:13017403-13021321 GCF_000313985.2 Echinops telfairi
GAAAGATGAGCTTTCAACTTAAAAGGGAAGTTCCACCCTGTCCTCTAGGGATGCAGTGAGTTGCGTTGAACTGAACTGAGAGCCTCACAAGCAAGAAGTCAAAGAAATAAAAATCTGACCTCAATGTCACCATCACTACCTTCTGATCTCTTGACGCATCCACCCTTGAACCCAAACCAGCTGCAGCAATGAGAAACCATATTGCTGTAAAGTGTAAAGGGGAGATGGGTACATGTGAAGCAGATGTATGCCATCTGGCACAGAATGAAATCAAAATAACCCTTAGACTTTAGGCATGAGCAATAGGAGGATTAAATATGATAGATTTCTCTTCAATCATTATTTCCCTGACGCAAAGGCACACAACAACACTGCGGCATACAAACCCAAACCCACTGTGTTGATGCCAACTCATAGTGACCCGATAAAGGGTTTCTGAGACTATAAATCTTTCTCCCCAAAGAGCTGGTGGGTTTGAACCACTGACCTTGCAGTTAGCACCCAAGCACCTAACTCACAAGGAGGCTTGGCTATCCAAGAGATGTCAAATAGGCAGTTGACTTAATTCTGACTCTTAGTGGCTGATTTTTTTTTTCAAAGTGTATTACCAGGTCTTTCTTCCAGGTTGCCTTGGGTGACCTAACCTTCCAGCCATTCTGATAGCAGCCCAGTGAATAGCCACTTCCATCTTCCAGGGCTCGTATCTGTATATAGAGTCAAGTCTAACCCATAGCAACATCTTAGCACTCTATGCTCAAATACTTAACTGTTAATACCTCATTAAAATTTAACTACACTACTATAAGTCAAAGGGAACTAATTAATCAAATGAATAACTTCTGCTAATAAACCAGCTCATAGGAGTCTGTCTGCTCCCAAAATCAAATGTTTAAAAGACACTTTTGAAAAGGGCTTGAGTAATTACTCAGATCACATAAAATCCAGATAAAACACCCTGACCTACCATGATCTTCAGCCTTGGAAAATGACGCTGTTTGACTCACAAACAGATTTTGCTTTTATCACATTTTGCTCATCTACATTTTCTTGCACACTACTTCCATTTTCTAAAATAAATACACGATTGAGTGAACATTTTCAACCAGAAAATAAGCTTTAAGTCTGCAACATTCTTGCTCAGAAAACGTCGCTTGGAAAAGGAAGGGTTTGGGAAGCTTGCGTTGATGAGGAATAGCTCACCCTTGTGAAAAAGTCAAGAATATTTGAGGATGCGTGAAAACCAGAGCCCAAGGAGGACTCACCCAAGTATATCAGTCTTCTTCATTCTGTTCACTTCATTGCTGACAAGTTGTCTGGGATTTTTATCAAAAGACATTATCCCCACACCAGACGACAGGTCTAACTGTTGCCATAGAAAAGAATTGGTACCGAAGCACCCAAGTCTACTGGAAGGGATTTACTCTGAAGATTTGTATCCAATTTAGCATCTGTGAATAGTGGTTAACAGTCTGTGTGATTTATTCCCCCAAGAAAAGGTTCCTAGATGTAATAGCTTATCCAGGAGTCCAAGGTAAATGAAAGATGGTAGCAACTGATGTTGAAACGACAAATGTTTCCAAGAGGCGGGCCTCACCCTGGCCTGTCTCATAGAATTCCTAGGAACCTGTCCTCCCCACAGTCTTGGTATCAGTGGAGAGACACCCTGCATCCAATGGCAGAGGTCTTACAATCACACTAGGCCCAGATTAATAAGAAATATGAGTACATAAGGATTTGAACATTGACCCAACAGAAAGCATAATAGGAGTGATCAAAGAAATGATAGACTAATACTTGGCTAAAAGTGGTGGTAGAAATGATTTTTATATGGCCAAGTGAAAGCAAACCAATGTATATGGTGTGATGACCAAGACACTCAATTAGAGCCAAGACTAACTTACCTCTTCAATTATTTTAGACTGCTAGACATTTTTTTATATTACTACTATGAGCATGGGGTCACCATGGGTCCAAATCAACTTGCTGGCAACCAAGGGCAATTATATATATATATATATATAATTTTATCTATTGGTTATTAAATACTATTACGTAAAGGATAAGCATTGTAGTTAAGATGGGTGGTATCTGATTAAGTGCTTCTTTAGTCCCAATTTCTATCACTATGTTTAGCATCAAGATACTTAAATTGATTTCCTACTTTCATCTAGGGAAAGGAGTTTTGAGGTTAGCTTGTCAATTAACATGTTTAGAAAACCTGAGTAAAAGTTGAGGGATATTTATATCAGGGTTCAAAACTCCCTGACAGTTGATCTGCCAATATCATTCAGAACAATGTATAAATGTTCAATGATAGTTTTGTGTCATCTTAATACAAATTCATTGTTTTTGACCCACACAGCATTCTGAGCAACGAAAACCATCCAGGGGCCTATGAACTTCACCTCTCCGTGAAGGATTATTGCTTTGCCCGTGAAGATCGAATTATAGGAATGACAGTCATTCAGCTTCAGAACATAGCTGACAAGGGAAGTTATGGAGCCTGGTACCCCCTCTTAAAAAATGTCTCCATGGACGAAACTGGTTTGACAATCCTCAGAATCCTCTCTCAGCGGAGCAGCGATGATGTAGCGAAGGAATTCGTGAGACTGAAATCCGAAACGAGATCTCCGGACGAGACTGCTTGAAGTGAATTCCACAAGCCATCCGCTTTGTGAATTCCTAAACTATCATCGTCTGACCACTGCATGCATGTGCAAATACGTGGGAATGTTCGTTTTACTACGTTTCAGTGTTTGCCAGGACTGAAGTACAACGTCTACACGGGATGTGGGAAACCTGATGGGCTTTTCTACTAATTCTGGGCTTTGGGGAGTCAACGTTCCATGAAGTGCCAAAATAATGATGTAAAGTAAAACTACCCCCTCCCCCCTCAAGAAAAAAAAGTCTTCTAAGGCATTGATTTCATTTCAGTCTCAGTTTCTCATCTATTACAGATTCCATCTTCGGAGTTGTCCGCTAGTTGCCTATCTTAAATCAGTTTGTATTTTCCATAGAGCATACACATTGGTTACGCAAATTGTGCATTATTTAGACTTCACTCATTGTAAAACACCCTTTTCTACCAGGACTAGACATGCAGTTCCTTCTAGAAAGCGTTTGTAATTTTATAGTTGCAGATATATTGACATACTTTTTGCGTACACATTAAAATAGAACAGGTAGGAAATATTTTCTGCAGACCAGTTTCCAACCTTTCTGATCTATCACTGTGAAGAAATGCTATTCAAGCAAACTTGTACAAAGCCCTGGTTAAGTACAGTTTGTTAACAATGTTTGCTATAGTGAGAAAATGTTGTTCTGCAAACCTGCCAAGGTCACGTCACATGTTGAGAAAAGGTACATTGATGCACTTGCCATGTGTGTCTCGGCTTTATCACTCGGCTTCATTCCTCAGAGAACCACAGGGTAAATGAGTTAGAAATGGGAGAGAAGGATTTCTTCTTAAAATTATGATAAGTGACCATTTTGTTAGTGTTTTCCCTCTGACAGTTATGACTATATTTCCTTAGCATATAAATGGGTTTTTTTTTCTCTTTTACAAATATTCAACAATTTCTACTGAATACCACAATTTCCTATATATTGCACTGGAGCAAAGTGTCATGTTGTCATCTATTTAGTGAGTCAGATAAAGAAATCACTTACAATTTTTCTGTTATTTATAAGCCCCAAGTGCATCAGATGCAATAGGAACATAATACAGCTTAGTACGTTAAAAATACACCTAATTTGGTCTTTGAATATGAACTAATCTGAGTATTGTTACTTTCTGTATTTTTATGTTTTGACTTGCTGGTGTCTGTACTTTAATACTCGGCCATATAGAAGAGTACTTTGTCATTGCAATGTATGGTCATAACTGTTAGTGGACTGCCCGCACTCAACGACAAGAAC
>NW_022103905.1:13023055-13024529 GCF_000313985.2 Echinops telfairi
TTCTAGTACTAGTTTTTGCTGTGTTTTGGTATCAGGGGAATAAGTTGAGAATTATTCTATTCGTTCCTAATTTCTGGAAGAGATTGTATAGAATTGCTATTATTTAACAATGAAAACATTTGCACCTAAGATGTTTTCTTTATCAGGCAGTTTTAAACAACAAAGTCAACTACTCTGCTAGAAATACTACTCAAGCTATATATTTCTTCTTGGGTAAGTTTTGATTGTGTTCTTAAGGATTACACCATTTCATCTGTCAAATCCGTGCACATTAAGTTGTTCTAGTATTCTTATCAATTATAGAATCTATACACACTCGACCTCTTATTGATTTTTTAAAATGACCAGTTTGGGGTTCAGCCATTTTTCTCTGATGCTTTCCAATGAATTCTGTCTGTCCCGTTTTCCTCTAGCTGTTTGTAGGAGGCCTTGTGGTGTACTGCTTACACATTGTGCTGTTAACTGTAAAGTCAGCACTTCAAAACCACCAGTTGCTCTGTGGGAGAAAGGTGAGGGTGTCTACTCACATATAGCCTTAGTCTCAGAGACTCTCAGAGGCAGTTCTACTCAGCCTGGACAAGGTTGCTAGGAGTTGGAATTGAATCAATGGCAGTGAGTTTTGGTTTGCTTTAGGTTTAATTTTCAATTTCTTATTTAATGCCATGACTCTTATTTTGTTGCATACATTGATATTTGTTTTGTTTGGGCCCTATGATTATGCAGAAAAATTTAAATTTCTGAACATCAGGGAGATTTTTTAGATCTCTTTCTATTAAGGATTTCTATTTGGATTCCATTTATGGTCGAAGAATAAGGTTTGTATGATTTCAAAATTTTTTATTGCATAGTTTATTCTATAACAAGGTCAAGTTGGTTTATAGTGCAGTTATATGTCTTAAGTCGTCTTAGTAAAATTTTCTATTTCTCTTCATTCCTCTCTTTATTCTTCATTTGTTTTAAATAAACCCTTTCTTATTAGGAAATGTTCCTTTTTACCCCCTGATCATTTAAGTGTATAACCCCTTTTTGGATAGCCAAATTAAACAGATCTATGTATGTATGATCTCTGTTTAGTTCATCTATAAGCCCTGGTGGTATAGTAGTTATGCGTTGGGATGCAATCTGCAATTCAAACCCACCAGCCACTCGGAGGGAGAAAGACAGGGCTTTGTCCATCTCAAACTCCCAGGGACAATGCTACCCTTCCAATAGGATTACTAGGAGTCAGCATTGACTCGACAGAGTTTGAGTTAATGGCAATGGAAACGAGTTTGGTTTGGGGCTTATTTAGTTGATCTATATAGTTAGATCACTTACAATGCTATTGAAGTAGGCATTTTGCATTTTTACTGCCAAAATTTACACTTAAAGGTAAAACGAAAAGAGCTATGAAATATTGGCCCTGTTCTCCTTCATAGAAAGACATTTAAGGTACAAGTTTGAAAGGTTAATGTAGTACTAAGTTGAAAGTGTT
>NW_022103905.1:13025514-13027779 GCF_000313985.2 Echinops telfairi
TTTCCCAACCCTGTTATTCCCCTAGCATGATCTCCTTTTCCAGGGACGGATCTCTTCCGATAACCTATCTTATTTGGGGATACTGTATTTGATTATGAATAGCTATATAAGAATAACTGAAGAACTAACTGTTGATGATGTTTTACTTGTCAAATTAGGCAGTAATGAGTAAATATTTCATAACAGGTAATGCACATTTTAGTTGTGGGATGCATGAAGTCTTTTGGGACTCACATGTGTAATTCTACAACATAACCTTTAAACCAGTTTTCTGGACTGGTCACGCTGTGAATCATTTAGGTTACTTTATGTTTGCCAGTAAACCAGGGAGTCATCCTGCAGAATGAAAAAAAAGACGGACGCAAGACTGACATTTTCTACTTCCTGAAAGACCATTTTGGGGTCATTCAACAAACAAGAGCGCTCAAATCTCTCTCCAAAATTGGCCTAGCAACATCTACGGTAGCAAGAAGAAATCATGGAAACGACAGTGGTAGGGGACTAAAAGTAGTTACACAGGGTCGTCGGGAGGCGAGAATGTCGGCGGAAAGCCTTTAAATGTGTTTGTCTCTCTCAGGTCAACATAACAGCACTTTCACTGTGTTAGCTTGTTTACCAGTTCTCCACGGTGAAGGCCACCCAACCAGATGTACACAGATCCTCTCTCTGTTCCTACCCTGTTGCTTCTAACACTTTTAGGATAAATATAAGCCCTCCATGTTGCCGAACACAGCAGTGAAGAGGGACTATTTGGGACTAGAGCTGCTCTCTCAATGGGCTGTTGTATTTTTATTGAAGTTTTCTTTTCTATGCAGTTAATTTTAAAATTGTATCTTCGTGTCAATTATACTGATAATTTTTAAACTTTACTTTTCCTCAACATTCATTTATGAGACATTATCAAATCTGCACAAAGTAATTTATATTTATTGGTTAATATTCTGAAGCAATAAACCCTAATATTTCTATTTTGTTTTCATTATTTTAATCATTTAATCAATTACATATTTTTACCTTGTTAACCTTTCTCTCAATGGTTACTTCTTTCATTCAGTCATCCTCTAACTGTATTGCCCTTAATACTCAACTAACCTCTACAATTGTTAAATCTTGTGTTCATTATTGTAAGCATTTTACACGCAATTTATTTAATCTAGTTAATACAAGTCATCTCATAGGGAGCCGATGGGTTTCTGAGACTGTAATTCTCTCTGGGAGTAGAAAGCCCCATCTTTCTCCCACAGAGCAGCTGGTGGTGTCAAACTATTGACCTTGAAGTTGGCAGCTTCATGCATCTCCACTACACTGCCAGGCTACTTTAAACTTTCAGTCTGAATCAACTCAATGGCATTGATTTTGGTAATAATAATATGAAGTTAGTGCTGTGTTTACTAAAGTCCCCAATCTCATGAAGCTGAAGGAATATTTACATTCTGATTCATTAACATCATCAAAACCAAAAGCCTACAATCCTCACGAGGAATACTGATATCTAAATACCTCGGGCAAATATTCTCTTCATATTTAAGAAAACCCTACACACCTATGTGATTAAAAAAGAAAGAAACCAGCAATTATAGAACTACTCAAAATAATCAAAGGCACCAATTATCTGAACAATACAATTAGGAAGTCCAAACGTAAATATAGAGAATTCTGTATCCAGTAATAGAGATATAGGAATTACCACTGAGCATTTAGGAAAATAGTAAGATGCAACATTAACGAATTCCTAGCAATCAACAAAGCTAACCATACCTTATCAAATAACTTTAGAAAATGTATGTAAAGGGATTTTATAGTTTTAAATATATCACATAATTCACTCAACTCAAGAAGTTTTAACACATTTGAAAACCTAGAAGAGATGGAAAACTGAAAAAACACTACCTACTCAAATTAACAAACATAGATGAAAATCTAAAACAAACCCATAACAGCAGAGATTGGAGGCATAATAAGAAACTCCCTAAAAAGCTCCAGACCAGATCGCTACATAGATGAATTGTACCAAGAAGGTGGGGCATCAATTTTAATTCATCTCTTCAAAAATATAGACACAGGAATAGTCTAAATCATTCTGTGAAGTCGGCATCATCCGGACACCCGAGCCACATAAAAACAATCACACACACAAAGAAAATTACAGAATTCTCCTTGTGAATATAGATTAAAAACATCAGGATGCAGTGGCATTCACACCAAGAATGGAAGGGTGGTTCAGAATTAGGAAAAAAATCAATATAATTGGTCACATTAAAAAAA
>NW_022103905.1:13028720-13029863 GCF_000313985.2 Echinops telfairi
CATTTCCCCACTTTGAAACCAGGAATGTAAAACACCTATCTGTTGAAAATGATAAAACAAAACTAGACCTACATGAATGAAGAATATTCCATGATTGTGCATTAGAAAACAGTATCGTGAAAATGCCAGGACTACCCACAGTGATCTATAGATATAATACAATAATTTCCAAGTTTCAACAACATTCTTTACTTAAATGGAAAAAGTATCCAACATTAAATCAAGGAACAGAGCCCACAAAAAGCCAAAGGAATTCAGAGAGTAGAAGGTCTCACACTTCCCAATTTTAAAGCATACTATAGAGGCACACTAATCAAAATGACCTATGGGTTCAATTACAGACACAGACCAATGTAACAGAATTGAGAGCCCAGAACTAAATGCATTCATGCATCCAATGGGGGGAAGAAAAAGTCTCTTGAACAAACAGTGCTGACAAAATTGGGTATTTTGTGGAAAATTAAAAGTCCCCCACCTCACACAAAATTAGCTCAAAAAGGATTTCAGACTTAAACATTAGCCCTAGAATGGTAAAGTGTCTGGGAGCTAACAAGGACAAAACTCTAGGACTGTTCTGCTTGAAGAAAAAGAGTCAACAATTATTAAAGTACACGAACAACAAGGCAAATTAGAAATGAAATCTGATGAGCTTAAATATTTAATCAAAAGAATCTATAGACCGCAAAAAATCTTGGTAAGGGGTGAAATCTCTAAAAGAAACAAAAAGACTCGTGAGCCGGTTGAAAAATGCACACGCTCTTTGCTGCACAGGACATGCAACTAGAGCATGGATATTTGCTCATGGTCATTAGAGGCACAGCACAACTGGAGTGAGAGCCCCTCTCACCCCTGCCAAAGTGACACACATGGGTGGGAAGAACAAATGTTGGAAAAAGCATGGGAAGATTGGAACCTTTATCTACTGCTAGTGGGACTGTAAAATGGTATTACCACTGTGGGAAAGAGTATGTTTCTGCCTATTAAAAAAAAGAGTTTAGGTAAACAAGAGGCCATCAAGCTCAGAAGCAACACAGTCCACATGGAAGAAGCACACCAGCCTATGCAATCACGAGGTGTCGATGGGATCAGGTATAATGCATCATCAGAACAAAAATCTTACCATATTGAATGATGGGGGGAGTG
>NW_022103905.1:13031680-13032644 GCF_000313985.2 Echinops telfairi
GCCATCGAGACAATACTGACTCGTAGCCTCCCTGTAGGGCAGCATAGAGCTGCCCCAGTGGGTGTCCAAGACTGGAACTCTTTATGGAGTAGAAAGCCCTGTCTTTCTCCCAAAGAGGAGTTGGTGGTTTTGAACTGTGAACCTTATAGATAGCAGCCCACTGAGTAACCACTCCACCACCAGGGCATCTATTTAAGATACCTATTGCTCTGTATTAGAAGAGTGAAAAGGAAATCAAAGAGTTAGAGTAGTTTAAAGAACTAATCATCTATGCCAAGAACATCTTCATCTACACTGACATCGAAAGAACTAGGCGGTGCCTGGACACCAATACCAACTGTTCTGATCAGGGCTACACAGTAGGTTTTCTCCTGTTAGGGAAAATCAAAAAGTGTTGGGACTTACTCCTTATAATGAAATAACCCCTGGAGGTCAGCTTTTAGCTAAATAACAGATTGGCTCATAAAATAAAGATCACCCATGATTAGTGAGATCTCTTAATAAATCATCTCTGTGTGACAAAATAGTTAAGTCCTTTAAAGGAAAGGTGAGAAGGTAAAGTAACAGGGACACCAAGAGACAGGTAATGGTCCAACTGAAAGAGAATGGCTGAGAATGATTACACATGGGTTTTAAAAATGACCAGCATCGGATTTTGAACAGCAATGCATAAATGGAACCAAATTTGCTGGGTAAGCTTTTACCTTAAAAACAGTAAACTAGAGAGAGAGAGTAGGCCAAGGAAACAAAGAATAAAATTAAGGTTAAAAAAATCAGATCGAGAGACCTCTGCTTTGAAAGAAAACTCATAGGAAATTAACAAAACCAAAACATAGTTCCCTGAAAGACTGACTCCTCTTGGTAGACCTTTGGAAGGTTGTCCAAAGAAAGATAGTACTGCCGGAAAATAGAATCAATAGGGGGATTAATTACAGAGCCAACAAAAAGTTAAAATGATAAAAAA
>NW_022103905.1:13037219-13051844 GCF_000313985.2 Echinops telfairi
GAATTGCCCCAGACTATTTCAAAGACCTTGATCTTTATGCAGCAGCCTACCACGGTGTTCTTCAGTCGAGTAGCTAGTGAATTCAAATCACCAACCTTTGGGGGAGCAATGGGACATTGTGCCACTGCACCTCCAGGGAGCCTTCCATCTGCCTTCATGCCCACCACATAAATCACATTCTGGATCCTAGAAATCCATACCCAACTTCTTACTGATAGTTCATCATAAAAGTCTGAAGCACTAAACTCTGGATTTCCCAAACAGAAAACAGGGTCTTCCCTTGAAATCTGAAAAGCTTAACACTTTCCCATCCTCTGAAGTGAAAATCAGAGGCAAGCCGGAAACCTGAGGGCCAATTGAGGGCTCTCTCCATCCACTCTACTCTAAAGTATTACAACAAGTCAGATTTTTTTTAAGCCCATTTCATGGCACAAGTGCCTTACTTAAAATAACAATGACTTCCCATTGTTCTTGTGATAAAGATAAAAACCAATAACACAAAGGGGAAAAAAAACCAACAACCATGAGCTGGCTTCTCTAACCTTTAAGTCCAGTAAATGCGTGCTCCCTGCCTAAGAATCTTTGCAAAGTTTTTTTTCCCTTTGCCTGAAGTTCCTTTCCTCCCTCTTCTTGAGAACCACCCTCTCCATTTCAGAATTCCTACTCCACTTTAAGGTCTCACCTCCCATCTATTTTATCAAGAAATGTTCCCATTCAGGACCAGAGTCTTGGGGAACACCAAGGTCTATTGTTATAACATAGTTCCTAAAAACAGTGTTTATATCCAACATGGGTGAGTAGCAACTGGGGTCTTAAAAGCTCGTGAACAGCTACCTAACATGCAAACATTGGCCTCTCCTCATCCAGAGGTAAAAAAGAGTGATGAAGCTGGGGAGCCAATGGGCCACACAAACAGCAAGTCTCAGCCTTGAGACCAGAAGAACTAATGGTTCCCGGTTACCACAACCAACTGCTCTGAAAATGATCAGACTCGAAGGTCCTGGAGAAAGTGGGAGAAAAATGTGAAACAAACCAATAAATCATAAAAGAGAATTGAACCCACCCTTGTGGTAAGATCATCAGCCACTTAGGATTGAAAGAACAGCATTTACCCAATGACAAAACTCAGAAGGTTAGAAACAGAAGAGGGACAGGAAGGTGATGCACAGGCAGAATTTGAAATACGGGATGATGCGCTGAAAGGGTTGCAAGGGTGGTGTCGAAACCAAAGGTGCAAAATGAATTTATTTTTCATATAAAAGTGATTATCTGCTCTGTAAACCTTCACTTAACTCACAATAGTTTATTGTTTTTAATTTCCCAATTCCTAATAAAACACAGCTCCTTCATTGTGCCAGTCAGCTTTCTCAGTAGTAATAAATCACAGTGGCAGTTATATATTTATGTGATTATTTTGGTTAATATCTGGCAGTCTACTTGGCCCTCCAGCACCAATGAAAATGACAAGGATTATGGATTATATTTAGTTTGCTGATTTTTGTATTCCTATTTAGTACCTACCGAGTCCTGTTGATGTAGTGGTCACTCATTGGGCTGTGATCCATGAGGCTGGCAGTTCGAAACCACCAGCCGTCCCATAAAAGAAAGATGGGGCTTTCTCCTCCCATCAACCAGTACAATCTTGGAAACCCACAGAGGCAGTTCTACCCCGTCCTACAGGGTCCTATGAGTCAGCACCAGCTCAATGGCAGTGAGTTTCTTTTTGTTTTGCAATATAGTGCCTGGAATAAAAGAGGTGCTAATGTTGATATAACAAGTTTAATATTCTAAAATTTTAGCAGTGGTTATTTGTACATGTAGATTTTGTTTCTACTCTCCTATCGTTCATATTTTATACCATGAGTATTCAAGTAAATTTTTAAAGATTTTGTTGTTGTTGTTAATTCTTGAAAAGACAGAGAAATTGGGTACTGGTCAGTAGGCAAAGCATCTTGACTGAAACCATGTCCTATCCTCTCCCGGATAGCAATGGCTTTTGCAACAGCGAGGTCCACACACAAACTAACCCGTGACCAAGTAAGTCTGCAAAATCGTAGTTTACTCAGGATGACCAGCATCTGATAGCTCCAGCCTGAGTTAGAAATAGAGAGCTCTCAGTCAGGGTGCAGGGTAGCAATGATGAAACATACAACTTTGAGTGAGTTCCTAAATGCTTCCTCCCCAACCCACTATCATGATCCCAATTCTACCCTACAAATCTGGCTAGCCAGAGGATGTACACTGGTACAGATAGCAACTGGAAACACAGGGAATCCAGGACAGATGATCCCTTCAGGGCCAGTGCTGAGAGTGGCCATACTGTCAGGGTGGAGGGAGGGTGGGATGAAAAGGGGAACTGATTAGAAGGATTTACATATAACCTCCTCCCTGGGGGACAGACAACAGAAAAGTAGGTGAGGGGAGTCGGACAGTGCAAGATATGACAAAATAATTTATAAATTATCTAGGGTGCATGAGGGAGGGGGAGTGGGAAGGGAGGGGAAAAAATGAAGAGCTGATGCCAGGGGCTTAAGTGGAGAGCAAATGTTTTGAGAACGATGAGGGCAATGAATGTACAAATGTGCTTTACACAATTGATGTATGTATGGATTGTGATAAGAGTTGTCTGAGCCCCTAATAAAATGATTTAATAAATATTCATAATTTTAAAAAAGAAATTGGTGATTATCAATAGTAATGTAAGGTTATCTCACAGCTAGGTATAATATGATGTCCAAGATGGGATCCTGTAATAGAAAAGGTGTATTATGTAAAAATGAAGGAATCCCGAGTAAAATATGGATTTTGATGTAAAGCTTAAAATTCAAGTATTATTTATCAAGACAATGAATGATTCCATAATAGGACCTTGGTCCTTCCCCAACTTCTATGATTCATTAGGAAAAGAATGCATTTTGGCATTAAACAGACCCAATCTAATCCCAGCTTCCACCCTTCAGTATCTTTAGGATCATGAACAAGTCACCTTTAAATTCACTGAGCCTATTTCTTCGTTTTGAAAAAGTGATACTATCAAGTTCATGGGACCTTTGTGAAGATTCGATGAGATGCAAAGAGGTACATAGAAAAGCTAGCAGAATGCCTGGCACATCGCAGGCTCAATAAATGTTAGGATCTGACCCCTTTGCTGGTTACAGTGAGATCAAGATTTTGAAAAGGGCAGGTCATGCATATTATGTAGAAAGCTGCATGTTTACTTTAAGTCTCCTGTTGTAGATTAATACCTTGGCATCGGACACAAGGTCAGAAATTAAAGCGTTTTGAATGCAAAGAAACAGAGAGCTCTGTCCTCAGGTGTGACGTCCCGTGTCTGTAAGTGAACCTTAATCCTTTAGCATCAACGTAAAAGAAAAAACTCCCCCAGGATACCAGAACCCTGCAAAGCTTCAATCAGTGCTTAGATATTTCCATACCCTTTCTAAATACCCATCCTTTGAATATCGTTGAGTTTAAGCCTTCCATGGAGAACGTATGCAGTCACACAGTAAACTGTCAGTTTTTAACGTCAAAGAGCTTGTTTTTTGTTTGGGTTCTTGACTTGTGGTATATTGTGTTGTGTTCACTTGTGGGGGCTCTGGGCTGACATCCTCGTCACCACTTGTGACCTGTGCTGTGCTTCTCTGACTCTTCTTCCTCCTCTCTAGCTGCACTTTGTTCTTGACCATCAAAGAAGAATCTTGGATGTGCAATAAATGTTAAGTTCTTGTTAGAATATTTAATGATCAAACATATTAAAAAACAAGAACCATCCCACAGGACAGCTTATATAGGTTTCTCACATACCCGTATTTTGAGGATTTTCAACATGTTTTATTTTCTAACAGGCCTATTAGTGAAGTAGAAATGCGTTCACACCACCCATCCAGCATGGGAATCATATGGAAAAGACAAAAGCCTCCAAGAAACCCCTGCCATGTTTGTATATTACCAGTAAGTGGAAGTGAGTTTATTATTTGTTTTAACCATGCCCATTGTTTTAAAATTTTGATAATGAACGCTTAGCTTTATATGTCTATCTAAATGAAAGCCATATCAATTGGTTAAAATTGTAAACGCCTCTGAGCAAACCATCTCCCTCCCCTCCCCATTCTTTGTCATCAGGAATGAAAACATCAGGCTGTTTTTCATCATTGTGGGAGTTAAGTCATTGCCGGAAGCTAGGTACTACACTGAGTGTTTCATGGCATGTGAACAGATCTGAATGCTTCTCTTTGCTTTGGAGAGTCAGCCCACTGCACCGCACCAGTTTGGGGGTTCCTTCCGGTGACAGGCAGCAGCATGTAAGAGAATGGGGCAAAACTTTTCACACCACACAAACTAGAACTTGGATCCTTGCTCAACGTTTATCAACTGTGACCTTTCACAACAGTTCTGCCTCTCAGAATCAACTTCCTAGTTATGGATCCGCTTTGAGCGTTAGAAACATGTAAGGCCACCAGGACATAGTAGGCCTGCCCCACTGGTGAGTCCCCAGCACCATTTTCAGAAAACAACAGAAAAGGTCGAACTGCGTTTAAATAACAAATAGTATGGGGTGTTTTCAATAGAGATTTCAGTAAGAGTTCTGCTTGATGTTTGATGCAGAAATGTGTGTTTGAATCAAACTCATGACAGGAGATGTCAGAAAGCTTAGAAAAGTTAGAACAGGAGCATTGCCAAAGACCCCTCTGTGATTTCAGCGACATCACAAGTAATACAAGAGGCTGGGGGTGAGTGTATGTGAAGCATGTAATAAGAGCTTTGGCTTCTAAGAGCATGACACTTGGTAAAGGTCATCGCAGAGAGAAAAATCCCACAACCCTTGGAAGATGACTCTTCATTTAACACGATGTTGACAGTTGTCCTCGGTGCATTGTTGAGTCTTTAACGGCTGAAAACTGACAAAATCTACTACAACGTCAATAGAATGCTAGCTCTCACTCATCAGCAAATCAAACGTTGTTCATTGAACCAACAGCAACCTTACGCTTTTCTCTGATTGGAAAAATTAAGCCCTTTTCTTTGTTCCTTATTTGAATGACTTCTAAAGCCAGAAACCTACAGACTGCTCTGCAGAAGAAAGGCCAGGCAGTCAGCTTCTGTGGAGCAAGTTCTGTGGTCCTACAAGGTCACTAGGAGTTGGAATCAACTTGATGGCAGTGTTTGCTCTGATTTCCATTCCAGGCAGTGTGCCACTCCGATTAATTTTTCATATGTATTACTTGGAGGAAAAGTGGCTTTGAAATTTTCCACTGTCAAAGGTAGAGTCAGAAGAATGGAAATCCACATCCTTTTCTTCAAATACACACACAAAAACCAGAGTATGCTTTCTGAGTTGCTCTATCTGCACAGAGACGGCACTTTATTTGGAAGGAAGCACCACATATCTTTCCCAGTGGACAGCCAGCTCACTCAGCCTACTCAGATCATAGCTAGAGCCCTTAGTGCTGTGTTCTAGAGATCAGCCCCAGGCTTGACTGCTAATTGAAAGGATGGAGCTTCTGGTCTACTCAGCTATGCCTAAGGAAAGCTCTGTGACCCACTTTGGGAAAGTCAGGCACAGGAAACCCTATGGATACAGTTCTACTCTGACCCAGGGCACCAATTGACTCAATGCTGACAGGAAGAAATACATCAATAAACAAGAAAGCAAGCACTCTGTTCACATGGTTCCCCTCAAGAATTTCTTTCCTAATAACCACTAACTCTTTTGAATCCGAAAAACCAGGCTGGTGTAAGAAATCAACAAGAGGAACTATTTAAACCCTTCCTTCTCCTTCAAGAACGTTTTCCATCATGATTAGTGACCTTGGTGACACTCCGGGTTCACAATTCCTCCAGCTTCCCGAGGACACAGTCCTGTGACCTGTCACTGTGTTTCTAGGAGTCCTTGTCCTTCCGGCAGTGTCCTTTACAGTCCACCTTCACTGGGGTACAACCCACTTCTCTTTGAACCAGAGACGCGTTTTCAGGGAAAGAAATACATTTCCAACATACCGATGGAATTCAAACATCTTCCAACTGCTAAACTAAACCCTCTAAGTAGTGATGGACCCTAAGCTGTCCTCCGAAGAATGTCCTTGCCTTTATCTTTGTCTTTACCCACCTAGCCTTCCTTTAATTGAAGCCCAGAAGCCATATTTGTGGGAAACCTTGGTATCCAACCAACATATAAACACGCACAGGTGGCCCTTTCAAGTTTACACACCTGCTTACCTCTCTGTTTCCACCATTAAGCCTTCATTTCTGCATCGTGAGGTTTTGGCATTGCTCTCAGCTTACAAACGAATGAGTAGACGAATAGTGAATGAAAAAAACAGCGGCTCCCAATAACTTCAGCTGCCCACGGGACACATCTGAGAAAGCCCTAGAGATCATACCTTTCCATCATGGAAGCCCTGTATCCAGCAGTGCCCTGACCAAGTCCTCTCACTCAGAAATGGCCCAAGACTCGCAATTTGGCAGTTAGTTTATGTAAACCTCTGAGTCATAGGGTTCAAGAGTTGCATGTCTCTATTATTTCTGTGATTCTGTAGCCAAATCTAGTCCATCCAAATCCCCAGCTGCCAAGGTCACCCCATTGTGTTTTTCAAGCTTGTGACCTTGGGCTTGAGGACAATTCTCCATCAGGACAAGAGGGAAGAGGGCCTCTCGCATGAAGCCAAGCTGGAATGAAGGCTTCTCAGGAGGAAAAGGAAGAATTTCCTTTCCCTTTCCAAACTTCCTTGCAGGACCACCTTGCTGTGGTTCGCCTTAGCTATAATGGTACCCCCTCCAGACTGGCTCGTTTCTGTGTAACAATTGATTGATGTTGCTGCTTCATCCCCAATCGCAGTCACATCTATCTCACTGATAGATAAACTGGAGCCAACTATCAAAGGAGGTGCATGGTGCATATTGATTATGAATTTGCTCATGTGAGATGTGTACTCCAAATTCTTATTTCTGTTCATTCTAAGAATAGCTTTAAAATATACTTTCTATTTTCAAGTCACATCCTCACGGCTTGTAGCCTGAAATACAATAGCAGCTCTGTCGTGGGTTTGTCTTTCAAACCCATCTAAGGGAGGACCTATAACACCATATCTAAACTCCTCGCCTAGAATATAACCCTAACAGGAGTCTGACCTCGACCTTGATCGTAGCTCACTTTCCCTACATTGAGTTGCTCTATTCTGGTTACTCTACCCTCTCTCTACTTACTACCCCATAATTCATTGGATACTAAGTCCAGCCTTCATGCCTTTGTTCAAAGTACTCTCTCAGTAACATCACATGCACACCCCTCTGTTGTTCTGTACCTCCTCTCTGTCTCTGGATTGAACTCCCATCTACTTGGCTCAGACTTAAAATCCACTTCTATTCCTGGTGGGCATACGGCTTCCATATTGGTGAAGCCCAGGGGAGAGGGAGGACATTCTGAGGAGCAGCAGCAGGCTCCAGGGGACATCCCGACAGCCTCAGGAGCATTGCCAGACTTGCCATCATGGTATGAAACAGGCTCACCCTATGACGACTTGGCCACCCTTCCCCTTCAGTCAGCCCTGCGGCCCAACATTCATGATGTTCCACTGGGAGTGTGCATCGAAAATTCATTTCAGTGACAAACTTACGTTCTCCCCCCCCACCCCCACCCCATATTACATAGTGCATTCTTTTCTGCTAGCTACAATTCCTGCCCATGAGCAAAATAGTCAAGGGCTAACAGAAATGCAGACAAGAGGGGGAAACAGTTTAGCAAAAATAGGTTTCAGGAGAGGCACGGTGGTAGTTAGAGCATTGTGGTACCACATAGAGAGGGGACAGTACTGGGTGCTATTACTCTCTCACGGTCACTCTCCCTCTCCAACTTTCACTCACTTATGCTCACACTCACTCCCTATTGCTCTCATGCTCACGCTCACTTACCCTCCCTCCCTCCCTCCCTCTCCCTCACTCACATTCTCTCTCTCACTCTGTCCCTCCCTACCTCATTCACGCAGTCTCTCACCCTCACTCACTCCCTTTCACTCCTCCTCGCTCTCTCACTCTTACTCTACTCTCACTGAAGCCCACTGATGCTCACTCATTCTCACTCTCTTACTCTCCCACTCACTCTCTCTCTCTCAGGTCTCTGTCCCTCACTCACTCTCTCTGTCCCTCTCCCTCTTTCTCAGTCTGTCACTCCCTCTCACTCACTCTCTCACTCTCTCACTCATCCCCACTCTCGCTCTCCCCCCTTCACTCTCCTTAAATATTGAGACTCAGACATACCAACCACCTTCCCCTTTCCTCCTCTAGCCTCGGTGAACCAAGTCCAGGGGTGCCCAGGGAATGTTTTCAAACTGTTTGTCTCCTCACAGCTGAACTTCTCATCAGTGAGTGGACTCAGGTGGTTACCACAGTAAGCATTCCAGGCTGCAGACGCCCTGGCTCCCTTTAATTACCCCTTTAATCTCCTATAAAGGGGCTTTCTCCGAAGGGCACAGACTTTTCCCGCATCAGTATATGCAATGGCAAACAGCTTGTTCGAAAATTTTTAAAGTTTTTTCTCTCCACAGGTTTTCCTCAGGTTTCCACCTGAGCCCCCTCACTTAAAATAAAGCCTGTTTCTTCTGGGCAATTCCTAACTCCCCTTCTAGCATATCCACTCAAGGCCAGGCTAGATTCAGGTGAACCAGCTCTTTATAATCATGATCACTGATTGCCAACACATGTACATTTATTTACAATACCAGAAGTGAGAAACTTTCACTATCCAAAGTGCAGTAAGACCGAAAAGCAGAACAAACAACAACAAAACACCCTTTAATATCAAATTTCATTTCCGCCCCTCTGGACTGGGTCTCCATTTACGTGCTGTGGGTCTCCAGCAGGCTGGGCTCAGTAGGCCCTGGCACTTTATCAATCATCCATTGCTTCATCAGCCTGGCTTTTGCCCTGGGCCACCGAGAAAGAGCTCTTCTCCCCACAGGTGCAGTATATCAGTGTTTGCCTTCAGCATGACACGTAGTAACCAAAGCAACCATCTATACCAAAAGTTTTGCCTCCCAGCCCCTTCTTTCACCTCAAACCCCCATGTTCCATGCCAATGCAACAAAGCTCACACTTCTGACACCAGATGTTCAGTTCCCCACAGCACTCCCCTGGTCTGCTGGATTCTAGAGCTCGCCCCAGTGACAGCACAGAACTCGGACAATGCGCATGCTTACAGGGTTTGTTACGAAAGTCAACAGTGTAAAAGTCGGGTGAAACTTCTCCACCTATAGTTGCTCATCTAGGACATGTTATAATGTTGTTTTAGGGCTACTAATAAATGCTAAAGGGCATTCTACACTGCCCTAAGCCACAAACAGAGGCAGTCAGCACCTAGTTCTGTAAGGCCAATTCCCAGAATTAAAAATCCAGAGGCACCCACCCCTCCCCACCCCACCCCAACCTACCCCACCCTAGAAACCAGCTGTCTGCCCAATATTACTTGAGTCAACTTGACTTACTGTGGGCTGGGCGTCCACTTCGGTTTCATGTTCTGGTCATTTGTTCCGGTGCTGTCCCTCTGTCACTTTGCTGATGCCAAAGCTGGTCATGTTAGAAGAAGGGGTTCACCGCACAGGAATCTTGCGGTTCTGAGGAAGGAAGGGCTACACTCCTAGCTCTTGCCCACAGTGATAAACCCTCCTCCTACGCCTTGGCAGAGCTGCTGGAAACCAATCACAAGGAAGCTTGTTAACAAACACAGCTGAATCCCATCCATGTCTTCCCCACCTTCTTTCCCCCAGACCCATCAGGAAAAGGTCACTTGATGGACTTAGAGACTGGCTAGAAGAGTCATATTCAATAATTCCCAGCCCTGTAGCAAGATTGCCCTTTCTCCTTCTCTTGGTTCCGTTACCACACTAATCCTCTTTACCAGTGATCCGATGCCTGTGTCAAATGCATTCATCCCTAAGTATTTTTAGGTTCTACGGAAAGACCTAAGAAACTGGGAGCAGATGGAACCAATTTACATAACTCATGTGCTGTGCTCCGTAAGGTCTTTGGGTTCTGGTTCGCTCAACTTCTTCGTTGGAAGACTGAAATAGTCATGTGTAGAGAGTAATGTCAAGTGTGTGCCCCATTACTGATATTTTGGTTAGTGTTGTCAATGAAGGGTCAACTCCTCAGGACCTTGTGCTCCACGGAGTGAAACACTGCCCAGTCCTGCACCAACCCCAGCAAGGTTCTAGTTGAGCCCATCGTTGTAGCTTCGGTGTGAATCCCTCCTAAGGCTCTTCCTCTTTTTTGTTAATGTCTATAAAGCATATAGCACAACATCTGGTCCAAATAAAGTGTTCACTGTATTAACTCAGCAAATTTGCTCTGCATAGTTTACAATGATTAAAAAAAAAAAAACCCACACATCCTTTGTATCTACTGTCACAACCAGTTGTTCTCCTTTTAGGAAGTTTGACTGATTTTCTTTATCTTTGTTTTTTGTGTGAAATGCAAGAACTGTAGAACACAGAACAGGCACACCGAGTCTTTGCTTCAGGTTTTCTTGCCCGGGCATCTTCTCATTCACTGTCTGTCGCTGTTTCTGTTGGTTTTCTTCTTGGTCTGAGTTTTCATTTTCAAGTGACCCTGGCCCTTTGACTTCACCTGCCTAAAGTGGAGAGAAGAGAGAGAGAGAGAGAGAGAGAGAGAGAGAGCAGATGCTGTAATGTTACAGCACACCCAGACCTCAGCATCCCCACCCCCCTTCCTCTTCTCTCTCCTTAAGAAAAGCTCTACCACTCACTTCCCACACAGGAACACCTCTTAGTGTTAAATACACTGATTTTTCACAGGTGAAATTCACTGGTTTGGACAACGTACAAGTGTTTCAATTAGAAAAATAGAGCCCATCCAAGTTATTTGCAGTTATTGCACAAAGAAACAAGTCAATGATCAGAGCTCAGAGCTGTTCTCCACTGATTCCTATTCCAGGACTTTTCTAGCTGACCAATCACCCTCTCCCCCATCTCCAACAGTTTGTTTGTTTGTTTTTCGGCAAGTAATTTACATATCATATAATTCAATAGTTCGATCATTCAATCATATCAAGGCAAATTGTGCCATCACCTACATCCATTGTTTTAGAACACCCCCCTTCCCATGGCTACATCGCCTCCCAGAAGAGTCCTGCATCCATTCCTGCTCATGTCCCCTCCTGTCGCCGCCATTTCCTCCCAAGATCCCCATACCCTCCCCATCATCCACTCCTATCCCTGCATTCTCTGTAACCCCTTGTATCAGTGATTTTCACTATGCATCCACTCCCCCTGTGCTTCATAGCTGGGAGACCCCACATGTTTCTCAAACCGGGAAGCACATAAGATACACCTGGGGGAATTTAAATGAACCGTTGTCAGGAGGTGGATTGAAACTCTTGTGGCCCCCTGTGTGTCAGAGTAGAAGGATATACCGTGGTTCATATTTCAGAAGTAGGTACCAGGTCTTTGTTCTGAGGAGCTGTGGGTGGATCTGAATCTCCGAGATGGGGTTAGCAGTCAAATGCAGTAACTGTCTGCATCATCCAGGGGCTGTGGGAAGGTTCTTTTGTTTTGTTTGTTTTTTTCATCATTTTATTAGGGGCTCATACAACTCTTTTTTGTTGTTGTCGTTGTTAAATCTTTTTTTTAAAACCGTTTTATTAGGGGCTCATACAACTCTTATCACAATCCATACATACATCAATTGTGTAAAGCACATTTGTACATTCATTGCCCTCATCATTCTCAAAACATTTGATCTCCATTTAAGCCCCTGGCATCAGCTCCTCATTTTTCCCCTCCTTCCCCGCTTCCCCCTCCCTCATGAACCCTTGATAATTTATAAATTATTATTTTGTCATATCTTGCCCTGTCCAACGTCTCCCTTCACCCACTTTTCTGTTGTCCATCCCCCAGGGAGGAGGTCACATACAGTTCCTTGTAATCGGTTCCCTCTTTCAAGTCCACTCTCCCTCCACCCTCCCATTATCGCCACTCACACCACTGGTCCTGAAGGGATCATCCACCCTGGATTCCCTGTGTTTCCAGTTCCTATCTGTACCAGTGTACATCCTCTGGTCTAGCCAGACTTGCAAGAGAGAATTCGGATCAGGATAGGGGGGGGGGGGGGGAGCATTTAGGAACTAGAGGAAAGTTGTATTTTTCATCCACACAAATTACTTGAGCATTTGAATGCCAGACCATCAGAAGAAATTCAGTTCCTTGAGGGTCGGGCCCAGTAGCTTGTATTTCTTCTAACTCCCCACGTGATTGAATACTCATCCCGGCCTGGAAAACATTAATCTGATCAGATATTTACTTTTTTATTTTGCTCCAAGTTTGCTTTTATTTTTAATTTCGGTTTAGAATATCTGAAATTTAAAAATAATTTGATCCCAGAACCAAAGTAATTTTAATTTCGTTTTTGCCAGTGGAATTTTCCCCTTAAAGAAGTAGAGTTGTTCTGGGCTGAGGATGTAGCGGTCTTTTAAGCTAGATTCCTGAGGCCCCACCTTAGGTCCTATAGGGCATTGACAGCACTGTTTGAGAACAGTAAGCCTAGGAATGGCGTGCTGCAGTGCATGATATATGGAGCATGGATTAGAGGGGCTTCTGGACATTTATCTTTGGAGTCAGCTGGGCAGGATCTGGGGAACAGAGTTACCTCAACAATTGTCTCCAATTGTTAGTGCTCCATAAATATTGTGACTTCCTATGAATTCCAGGATGTGGGAAACCTTGGGAAGCACTCGTCTAGGAAACTGTCTTTAGGTAGGTCTGTTACTATGGACTTGGGCTCAGGGTTCACAGTACGAAAACCTTAAGAAGTAATGGTCCAACGAACAATTTTCAACAGTGATATACCTCTCACCGCGTTTCTGCTTCTGCTTTCTCCTCCATCCCAGCCTTGCTTTACGTGATCACAATTTCAGTAAAAGTATGCAGTTAAAAATGAATCCACAATGTGACCATAACAAGTGACAACCAGTGTTTTCTTTTCTATCACTGTAACTCGGGGTTCTCCCTGGTGCCAATCTTGTTCATCGTCCCCCCACCTCCTCTGAATAATAGAAACCTCTCTGCCAAGAGGAGACAAGATTTCTGCATCTGACTAGCCACCTGCTGGCAGATGATTCCCAACAGACATGCACACACTCTGGATCATTGATTCTCAACTCCTTTCACGCACGTAATGAATTGCTATTGGGTAGTGTTGGGGTATGAGTGAATTTCAGTTGTCATCTCTAGGGCAGCTTACCTAGAATTAGATCCTGCCATCGCCGATGTCATTTGTCTTCATTAATCTCCACCCTTGCCCCATTTGTCCTGTACAGACGTGACTTGAATGGCTTCATTGTGCCTGGTTGCTTGCTGTCAGACACAGTAAGGCTGAAATGCAGACATACCTTAGAGACACTGTTCTGGAAGATCTGAGTAATATGAAATGCATTCTTTGTGTCCTTCTTATTAATTTCTCTGTTCTTTCATGATTTTTCCTTGCGACTGTCTACCAGCACTGCTGCTTTACATATGTTTTGCGATACATAAGTACATATGTTTTGCGATCACAAGACACACGGAGAACAAAGAACCACTTGCCAACAGGCTCCTGAAATCTAAGCTGCTCTGAAATTTCCCATTTAATTGGACACGCATTTAATACGTTTTTAACTCTCCTTTGACTCACACTAGATTTAACGTTCTTGGAAGGCAGGATGTATGTCTTAATCTTAATTGGTCAATTCAGATACAGTGCTTGATATGCAGAACCCCCTTAAGTAAATATAGTTTACTGGTAACTGACTAGACAAATGGTGTGGAGAGTACCAAGAGATCTACAACACATCAATTGTTCTCGAGCAGTATAAAATTCTCTCTGGGGGGATTGGCCCCTGCCTTAGGACCTTTGACATCTGTTACCTATTTTCACTTTTACCACCACCAGAGCTCTGGTGGCCTCGTGGGCTATTTACTGAGCTGTGAACTATTAGGTCTGTGCTTTGAACCCACCAGCTGCTCCTTGGGCTGACCTGGAGGCTGTCTGCTTCCGTAAAGACTTACAGTTTGGAAATGGTTGGATAGGGTTGCTCTGAGTCGGAAACAAAGTGATGACAGATTTTTTCTTTTTTGTAACATTACTATAAAGTAAGTATTATTATCCTTTCTCATAGATGGAGAAAGGGAGGCCTGGTGATGATTTGGTTACACGTGGGGCTGCGGTCTGCAAGGTCTACCATTTGAAACCACCCGTGGCTCAGCAGAAAAACAGAGTTTCACGAGCCCACAGGGCCAGTTCTACCCCACCCTACAGGGTCGCCATGAGTCTGCACCCACTCAATGGCAGTGATTTGGTTTGAGTTGATAGATGGAGAATCAAGATTGAGAAAAACTCACAAAGGTCGCACAATGTATTAGTGGCAGACCATTTGGTGAACTTCAAATACATTTTTTTTCCTTTTCAGAAAGTCAGGGTAAATGTTTGATTCTATCCTTTTACTTCATAACAGATTAATAAATTGAGACCCTCACAACTCCAAGGTTTTCTAATAGATTTTTAAACGTTATTCTGAATTCGTGGATTTTAATAAATATTATTTGATATTTTAATTGTAGTGATTTCTTTTTTGGATGTTGA
>NW_022103905.1:13052940-13068550 GCF_000313985.2 Echinops telfairi
TCCTATCTGTACCAGTGTACATCCTCTGGTCTAGCCAGACTTGCAAGGTTGAATTCGAGTCATGGTAGTGGGAGCAGGGAGGAAACATTTAGGAACTAGAGGAAAGTTGTATGTTTCATCGTTGCTACATCACACCCTGACTGGCTCGTCTCCTCCCCGAGACCCCTCTGCTCATAATCAATGTTTAACTCATCAGTTGGGTCTTTAGATTTAATCACTGGTGTTTCTCAAGTATTCAATACTGATGCAGATTTTTTTCAGTATGTGTGTGTGTACTTGATAGAAATCTAGAGATCTATGGTAAAATTTTATTTTAAACCTAGTTTGATCCCATTTTCTTAACATTTTGTAGTTTTTTTATTAAGGGAATACAACTTTAAAATGATGACTTTTCTGTTTTTTGAAGCCATGTTATGCCACTAAACTCCTATTGCTAGTAACTTTTGGCTTTAAAGCATATAAAAGCAGATTTCAAAAAGTTGATGAAAAATGGAAATAGAAGATATGAAAATTTTCCACAAACTTTTTGAAGCTCCTTGCATAGTCTGATATTGTTTCTCAGTTTTTTTAAGAAGTACGCTTTTGTTTGTTTACTCTACCTTTGTAGCTACTTTTATTTTCATGCTTTTATGTACTTAAATTTTAGGTGTATGGTTGAATGATTAAAAAAGAAATCCTGCCTGATAACTATTGTTTTTAACATTAAAATTTAAACTACTGGTATTAATTGTGATTCCTAGTACATTTTTTCACACTAGAGGCAAGGGATTATTTAAGTTCCAAAGAGATATCCAAGATGGAATTGCAATGTTGTTTTTGTTTAATTATGTTTGTATGGTTTTGTTTGGTTTGCTGGATCATGTAGGTAGTGTTAATTCAACCGACCTTGCATAGAAGCTTGGTTTTGGTAACAAAATGTTATGGGAGTGTTTTTGTTTTTCCCTCAGCGATAAGAAGGATACAAGTTCTGTGCAATGTTACTCTGCAGCTCTGTGTTCTTGGCTACTCTTCTTATGGGGATATATTCCCTTGGGCAGTGCTGCATTTATGAAACTATCTCTATTCCAAGGCTTGGACAGACATAAGCCGTGATTTCTGTTTCCGATGTGGTCATTCAAATGGAATATTTGATGTGGCTGATAGCATAAAAACTCTAGCATTTCTGACCATCCCTCCATATATAGTCGTCACTGAAATAGCTCACAAGTATCTCAAAATGGATATATTTCTAAAGCTGAACATTTTATTTGCCCTTTTACAATGGATCTTTCTCAGTCTTTCCGATCTCAATCACAGCCAGTGACACTACCAACCATCCAGTCACTTGAGCTGGTAACTAGGAATTTACCTTTTCTTCTTTTAGGTCTATCACTGTAGTTAAGCTATTAACCAGTTCCATTGAGTTTAAGTGTGACTATGTCTCATATTTCATTCTTTCATCACACAAGAACCATGATTTTTTTTCCTTCATAGACTATTTTAATAGCCAAACAATTAACCACCTTCTGCTCTAGACCTCTTCTGTCTGTTCCACACATAGCACGCTGAGATTTAAAAAATAAGTTTGATTATATCTCCATCCTCCATTGGAGGAGGATTGTTGTTGTGCACCATCAAGTTGATTCTGACTCATAGCAACTCCATGTGATAGAACAGTACAACCGGTAGAGTTTTCTTGGTTTTAATGTTTCTGGAAACGGATTGCTATGTCTGTCTTCCTCAGAGCTGTTGGCTATAAGATCTAACCAACAACTTTGCAGGTAGTAACTGAGCATGTACTCAGTGGGCACCTCAGTGATTTCCTATCCTACTTGGAATAAAATTTAATTTCTGTGTTGCTGTGTGCATGTTGTCAGACTCTTGTGTTGTCCTTGAAACCAGACTCCTACAAGCTCCTGCAAACCAGACTTTCTCCTAATGTCATCTTGACTGCTCACAGCTCTTTCCACTTGGAAAAAACCAGCTGTTTTTCACAGTTCGACTTAAAATTCATATCTACGTTTCTTCATGATTTCTCACTCTGGTCTTGCCGTTCTTCTGTATTACACATTCTTGATTCTCTTGGTAGCACTTACCACATTTTGTAATTATGTCACTTCAGAGGTATATGTATTTGTGCTTTAACAAAGTAATTTTTTTTAAATTGTCTTACTCTTCTCTAGAATGTTAGAGCCACAAGCCATATGGGGTTATGGTTGTGGTATTTGCTCTTGTCTTTCCAGCATCTACGATTGTACCTCATACATTGGAGATGCTTAATAAATAATTGTTAAATAAAAATTTAGATCTAGCATGGACTTCTGCAAATATAACTAGACCTCTGTTTAGAAAGGCTCAGCTTAAGAATTTGATTCAGACTTCAAAATCATGGATTTGAGTCCTATTTATGTAACTGTGAGCATATCGCTTTCTCTGTATGATTTCTAGGTTCAGGTGAAACTAAGATGTTTCAGCTTTCCAGGTATCAGAGTAATTCATCCACTAGCCAACTTCCTTTAGGCTTGGGGGTATTAGAACAGAAGGGGAAAAGTAAATTCAGGATCTTTTGTTTTCCCTTATAAAACTATGCAATGGGAATCAATCTATGTCTTGGTGTAAGCCTATCTTAGAACATGGAAAGTTCATTGTATTTTCTAAATCAAATCATATAGTATTGCTCATGTTGCAATTTACTCTCTTCTCTGTTTCCATGATGACCTATATAATAAGAGAAAATCCTGAAGCCTATTGTCTTCTAAAGTCTTCGTTTCTTTGATATGCCATGATTTATGACTTAACTAAACAGCCCATCTCTACTTCTGTTCAAGGAGGGCTGAAATCGGCTCCAGGAAAGGTTGGGTGGCCAGGCACGTCTGTAATAATTAACAAACACTACTGAGACGCCTTCAGCAAATGTATAGCCTTTCACCTGTATTAAGCTTTGAGGATATGAAATTAAATACCAAATATACGAGGATGGGGAAATAGGTCTATGTGCATATATTTATAGGTTTAGTATTAAGGTAGCAGATGGATATTGGGCCTCTACTCAAAGTACTCCCTTAATGCAAGAACACTTTGTCTATTAAACTGGCATTCCATGATGATCACTTTTCCGATGCAATCGCCAAAGACAGAGCGGATGCGTAAGCAAATGTGGTGAAGAAAGCTGATGGTACCCGGCTATCAAAAGATATAGCATCTGGGGTCTTAAAGGCTTGAAGGTAAATAAGCAGCCATCTAGCTCAGAAGCAACCATGCCCACATGGAAGAAGCACACCAGCCTGTATGATCACGAGGTGTCGAAGGGATCAGGTATCAGGCATCAAAGAACAAAAATCCTATCATTATGAATGAGGGGAGTGAGGAGTGGAGACTTAAAGCCCATCTGTAGGCAACTAGATGTCCCCTTACAGAAGGATCACGGGGAGGAGACAAGCCAGTCAGGGTGCAGTATAACACCGATGAAACATACAACTTTCCTCTAGTTCTTTAATGCTTCCTCTCCCCCACTATCATGATCCCAATTCTACCTTATAAATCCAGCTAGACCAGAGGATGTAACTGGTACAGATAGGAACTGGAAACACAGGGAATCCAGGGCAGATGAACCCCATAGGACCAATGAGAGTAGCAATATCAGGAGAGTAAGGGGAAGGTGGGCTAGAAAGGAGGACCCGATGACAATAATCTACATATAACCCCCCCCCCTTAGGGACAGACAACAGAAAATTGGGTGAAGGGAGACATCAGACACTGTAAGACATGAAAAAATAATAATAGTTTATAGATTATCAAGGGTTTGGCAGGGAGGGAGGGTGGGAAAGGGAGGGGGAAAAGTGAGGAGCTGATACCAAGTATTCAAGTAGAAAGAAAGTGGGCTTGGGCAGCATTGGGTTGGGATGTTTTCCTGATGCACACTTAATCTTTACATAAAACTCTCTCTAATACATGAGTTGCTGTGGATTTGTTTCTCTAAAGTACCTAGACTAATACACCTGGTAACAAAGTGGTTGAAGGAGTCAGGTGCTAGCTGGACCATTGCCATGTTGAATCCATCCATTGTTCCCAGGGAGAAAGATGTGGCAGCCTGCTTCTGTAAAGATTTATAGACTCAGAAACCCTATGGGGGAGTTCTTCTCTGTCCTATATGGCCATCATGAGTTGGAATTGACTTGGCAGCAGTGGGTTTGTTGTTGGCAGGTAATATCTGTCTGGAGAAAGCATAGTAATGTGCCTTGTGTGCAGCTAATGTGCTCTGTTAGGTGGACAAATGGAGAAGGTAGGAATATGGGTTACAGAACCGGCAAGCCTGTCTTTTAATCCCACAGGCAGCCTTGGGGAAATGTCTCATTTGAATAATATGATCATGCTATTTATTTCATGTATATGTTAAAGAATTAATAATATGAAGTATTTAAAAGCTTAACACAGCTCCTCGAATGCAGTATTTATCAAATAGGAGTTGCTATTATTAAAGAAAGAAAGTAGCTCAATCCTATACGATTTCCCAGGAGAAAGATGAGGCTCTGTGCTTATATTAGTAAATGAATCAGAGACACTCATCTTAGCAAATGGTGGCCAATTATTTTCTTTAAAATTATGAAAGTCAATGTAAGTAGTGAAGTATTTAAAATGGGACCACCCCCAAATATAGTTGGAGTTGAGACCTGGAGGTCAATTAATACACTTCCATCTTAAAGAATAGCCAGGGTTAAATACCACCCGTTACTGGAGAGACTTGATTTATATCAGCTACAAATAGACCTCTCCTAATTGCACAATTGCTCAGTGGTTCTCAGAAAGGACTGTATTTACGAGCATCAGAATGGATTAGCCCAAATAATTGACTTCCTAAAGGAAGTGCTCGACAGATAATAGACCAGCATGTGTTGGGTGTATGTGTATGCTGACAGCTGCCTGAGAGTTCTCCTCCACATGGAACAGGCAAAAAGCTAAAGTGAAGACCAAACGCCGGTGACACATCCCATCCTAGTTTCTGATACCCTGAAAAACACTCAGATAGAGTGATCCAGCTGTTATTAAAAGTTTAGCTTCCATTGTCTGGCATTTTTCTCTAGCGAATCCAGAGTGAACTACTCATAGCCCCACACACTGGAGTTAAACAGTTTTTAAAGGAAGAGTAAATGTCACGGAGGATTACATTTCAGAACCCTGTGTCAATCAGCCAGACTTAACAGGACGCTGAGAACAAACTCAGGCAGGAAAGATAGATGCTCTTAATGCTTGGGGAGACAGATGGCTTTTGTTGGTGAGTTTCATCTTGGGGGAAATAGAAGTTATCTGTGGAAGTGATCTTATTCAGTTTATTCAAAACTGACCGTTTCAACAATAAAGGATTGGAATTGATACATAAAAATATCCAGCGTTCTTTGTGGGGCTAGTCTCCATGTGCCTCTCTAGTTTCACCCTCCATCTTTATCGTGCTCGGTGTTCCAGGGGGCTGATCTCTGGATTGTGTAAACCAGGTTCTCCTGCCTGCCAGCTTGTGGTCCGTTCTAACCAATGGGAGGCACCCATACAAGAATGGCGTGTGTGTTTAGAAGTTGGGTTGGGCAGAGGTTAGTGGGGTTTTTTGATCCTCTCTCTGTTGGCCAAAGGGTAAATTCTGCCTAAGGTCATAGGTGCTATTGGGAGATTTGGTTCTAGAACTTGAGGTGGTTTTCAATAACCATTCACTTCCTGATGCCACTTCCCTGGGAAGTGTCACCAGCCTTGTTGCCCTTGACCCTCTCCACCTTTAATCAGTTGACTTGATTGACTGCCTTTATGCAACCACTCCAGTCTTCCCCTTTGAGTGGCTTTTATCCTGTTGGGACATTGCTCTTGTCACTGAGTTAGGGCATGTCTCCCCTCTAGTTAGTGATCTCCCTATCTCCTCCTTACCAGCCCCCGGTGACCATTAAAGAATGTTTCTGTCGCGTGAAAACCTTGTCTTCAATTTCATAGTGGTGTCACACGGTGCTTGTCCTTTTATGGTTGACTATTGTCACTCAGCATGATATCCTCCACATTCAATCATCTTGAAGTGTTTCACAGATTAACCGCTGCTTTTTAAGAATGATTGTCTAAAACCTGTTCCATCGTGATATACCATTGTGTACACACCATAGTTTGCTTGTGCACTTTTCCTTGCTGGGAACTTCCGTTGTTTCTATCTTTTTTTGCCATTGCGAATAGTGTTGCAAAGAACATGTCATAACTCTTAGTTCACTTCATTGTTCTTAAAAGAGCTTAGTACATTTTGAAACTGAATGTGGTAACAATTGTACAAGACTGTTTGATGTGATTGAACTATGGGATGATATGCTATCTGTAATAGCTCCCAAGAAAATGGGTTTTTGTGGGGGGGAAAAGAACTTAGTATGAAAGACAGGATGGCGTCATTAAATCAGAGCCATATCAGTTTTCAGGACATGTTTGACATGTTAGAATTTAGTGGCCTCAGCCTCTCCTATTTCTGACAGTTGAGGCACGGCCTGAGGAAGATTGAACCATAGAGAAGCTAGCAGTGTGGAGTAGTTGGAAGAAGGCAGACTTAAGTTTGCATCCTGGTGTTTTCTACATACTCATATTCCAGATACCCTGCAGGCATGAGACATACAAGGGGACTCAGAAAGCTCATGGAAAAACGGCACTGAAAGATTACACAATTTTTTCATCATATTTGAAGCTCCTCGGTATTGTTGCCCTCATTGATACCCACAAGGGGATAGCAGCCTATAAGCCAAACGGAAATAATTGTACCATGAGTGTTATCATCTTTGTTGGATCAAGAGATGGCGACGTCAGTTCTGGCTCAGGCTGGGTAGGAAAAGGAGTCCGGAAAGATATAGCGGATTTGGAGGAAGGAAATGCAGCTTAGTAAAGTTCTCTTACCTGGAGAGCCAAGAAGGAAATTCAGCTCTGATCACATCGTGGGTTACATGTTGAGATGCAGCTAACCACAAGTTCAGTAGTTTGAAGCCACCTGCTGTTCTGTGGGAGAAAGATAAAGTTTTCTAGTCCCATGAAGATCTTCAGTCTCAAACCCACCATGGCTTTTGTACTCTGTCCTTATAATGTCGCTATGCGTTGGAATTGACAAGGCGGCAGTGAGTTTCAGTTGAGAAGGCTATTGTGAGAATCAGGTGCCATGAAGCATGTAAAGTAATCATACAGAGGACAGAGAAAGGGCCGAATATTGTGCTGAGTATTGTAGAGTATCCAACTCTCCTGTGTGCCTTTCAACTGGTTCTCTTGTTCTCACAAGGTATCAGGGGGGCTTGTAGCATTAGATGGGCACTGTGGGAGCATGCTCTAGAATGGATGCTGCTCAGCAAACTCCCACCACTAGCCATGGGACTCCTGTCTCAGAGTTACTGAATGTGAGGTGCCCAGGCATCCTGCATTGGAATCCCCTGTGTCGGGTGAAAATGGATGTTTTCATCATCCCAGTCCCCAGCAATTGCCCTTGGGTAAAAATTAGGCGAAATGTGAATGAAAAATGATGGGTTTCCCTCTCTTCTCTTCCCTGATGGAAGTTCACAGTATTAACAGTTTGCTTGTATTCTTCTCTATGCCTATGAAATGTATATAGAGCAAGTGATCGAACTTCATATGATATTGTGAAACGTTTCTTATTTACCGATATAAAACAGACAACTGTCTAAGGATAGATTTGTGTGTGTGTGTCATTTCTCATGGTTATGGAATATTTTACAGTATCCATAAGCCTGATGGCATCTAACATTTATAGGCTACTACTTATTTAACCAGGTGTTCTTTAATGAATATTTAGTTTGTTTCTGAATTTCACTTCTTTTTCTGATAAGAAATGTTGCTGTAAACATCTCAATGTATTTTCTGCATTTCTAACCCAAAGAAACAAAATTACAAAAATTACATAGAGATGTTTACAGCAACATTTTTTAATAAAAACAGAAGTGAAATTCAGCAACAAACTAAATATTCATTAAAGAACACATGGTTAAGTAAGAAATCTAGACAAGCCTGAGCATAATCACAAACATCTTCATTATGCCATCTATGACTTTCAAATATCTCTGAACATAAAGAAACCACTGGAATTAAAAAAAAAAAAAAAAGTCCTTAGGACTTATCTGCCCCTGCCCTAAGATTTTGAGATTCAGCCGGGAGCTTTATACATGTAAACGAACATCCTCAGTGAGTTTTAAGAATCTGTTTCTAACCACAGAAGGAAACATTGTTCAGTCTAATTACCCTGGGCCAGTTCCACAATGCCTTTGGGCTTCGTGTCCTTCATCTCTGCTCTTGAATTGGATCTAAATCTGCTTTACTTCATTCACTGGTTGATCTGCAGAGCCTAGAATGGATTCTGGGCCCTCCAAAACATTTAGTACTCTCAGTGGAACGAAGAACCGAATACATATGCAACGTGGAGCGCACACCTGCTTCCCAAGATTGTTTTAAGGCTTCAGTACAATAATGCATCCAATGCTTGCGGCATATTACGGGAACTCAGGAAAAAGAAAATTCCTCTTCCTTGTAATTTTTCTTTTGCCGCCATTGCATATGCCGTACCAGCTACAGATCCACAGAGAGTCTTATCTCAACCAACAGTAATTATAGGGGATCACTGGGAGGGAAATGAGCTTCAATGGCACGAACATGAGCTATTGTTGTTGGTTGCTGAACTTTATTGTTTTTCATGGAAGGGCGCATATATTCATCCCCACTGTGACCTGTATTTTCCAAAGGAGCCATCAAGTTGGGGGCATTAACTTATTTCAGTAGCTGTGTGAAAATGTAAAACATGCATGACGGGACGCAAGGCTAAGTTGGTAGCAATTAGAAATCAGACAGAACATATATGTAAAAGCAGGCAAAGAAAGAGGATGGGAGATCTACTTAGAGTTGAGAATAAACTCAAATAGGCAGAGGTTAATAAAGAAAACCAAGAAAATAAGATACATTATCTCTCATGTCAGACCCTAATTGGCAATATTTTCCAGGCTGTCCAACTTCTTTCACTCTTGTTTCCAGTGAGAGTGAAGTTAGTTTAAGAAATAGACATTGCTTTGCAACATTTTAAGTTTAGTCGGTTATGGTACAGCAATTTTTCTTCTCATTCATATTAACTTATTGTTTAATTGGACATTTAACCTCATACTCTGGACGTTTGTGTGAAATGCTTTCATCATTAAAGAAATTGTGAATATCATTATACTGCTGGAAAGTGATTGGAATGGTGAGTTCACAAAATATAGCCTTAGAAGTACATTAAACGGAATTTCTGGGCACCGAGGAAGAAGTCGGGTATTGGAAAGAGTACAAGAAACCCTTCCTTCCTGGAGGTCTGTATGTAAGTTGTAGGCTTTATCATTTAAAAACTGCTCTGGCTGTCTGATGCACATGTTAAGCTACTGGAAGGGTTGGTCCTTCAAGCTCTGCTAGAGGCAAGTCAGAAGAAAAGATTGGCCAACTCTTTCCCCAAAAATTAGTCATCGAAAATCTTATGGATTTCAATTTGACCCTGACACACACGGAGTTGTCATGTATTGGAGCTGACTGAATGGTCATCATTAAAAAAACAAAAACGACAATTTTTCTAAAATGCTGTCTATTTCTTATTCATCATTAGACAAAAGTGGCCTGGTTTGCACATGACTGGAAATAGCACACCTTCACAGCAATGTCTTAATATTATGGACCACCTTGACTGAGGACAGAGGAGTAACGGTGTCAGGGAGTCTCTTGTGGAAGTGACTTACATCAAGTTTGCAGTGTGACGCCTGCTTTGATGCCGTTTCGTAGCTCTGATGCCGATCATTGTAACAATAGAAGAAGAACCCGAGAGAGCAGCATTTTTGCCCCAAGGGGATGAAGCCCCATCATCACATGTTCCGTTTCAGAGATGAAAGTACAATTGTTATAGAAAGAAAGCAAATAAGTACTTCAAGCAACCAGGCCAGGAGGGAAACATGCCATTGACAGAGCTTGCAGCTGGCATCCAATGACCCGAGTGTAAATGGCTAGCGCTGAGATGGCCTGTGCTGGACCCAAGTAAAGAGAAGAGAATGTGACACTGCGTGACACTGTGAGGTGATAGACACTGCTGGAGTATGACGGCATGCACAAGCCTGGACTTGGCTTTCGGATACGGAACACCAAAGTTCCAACCAGAAATGAGCATTCTTCACATCAAGAAACACCCTCAGTACGGGATTGTGAGGGACGGACAGATTCAAACTTGGATATCCAAAATGGGGAGAGGTAAGGTGGCTCGCTTACAAGCTTTTCTGGGTGCACTCACAGTAAAACGATCGCAAAGGGGGGGAGTTGATCCTTCATGTACAAAAGGAAGAGCCAAGGGGTGGCCTGCCAGGAAGTGAAGTATGTAACAACTCTTCTAGCCATAGCCTAATTCCTACTAAATGACCTTTTCCTGATCGGTCAGCGGGAATATTGATAGGATTCCGTTGTGAGTGCTTGTTAACAACCTTGAGTGCCATGCTGCTGCACATAAAAGAAGCCATGTCAGGAAGAAGGGAACTCTCACTTCCCAGCAAGAGCCAGGAGTGGGGCACTTCCCCAGCCTGCAAGATCCCTGCACTGTGAACCTCCTGGTCCCGAAAGACCGCTCTGACCCCAGCAGTGCCATTGAGCAACAGCAGAAGCAAGAAGCAGCACATGATGGTTTTCGTCTTGCCCAGTCCTCTCTGCCCGCATGGGGCAGCTCAGTGTTCTGATCCCTTGTTTGTTTGTTTGTTTGTTTGTTCTTTTTTCTTGGTCTTCCTAGACATCCTCTTTTCTGAGCTGTGCTTTCTGCCTCCAATGATCTCTTTTCTGCTTTGAGAGTTTTCCTATCTCTATTATGCTTTGTCCTCTGACTGACTTTAAAATGCGCTTTCCTAACATATCATTCTCTAATTTTAGGAAGTCAATTGGATGAGTTTTTTTCTGAGATGAACTGTCACAAAACTCCCAATCAATTTCAATTTTACTTTAGTCACTGAAACCCCTCTTTAGGTTTGATAAGGAATCTGGAGGGATTTTTCTGTTTTAAAAAAGCCATATGTACTATGAACGTCCCAGAGCTTGTTTAGCCACCCCTCTGTAGATGGGGGTGTCAGCTGTGTCCATGCCGTTGCTATTGTGGACATCGCTGTCATTACTATAAAAATGTGCATGTGTCCATGTTAGATTCTCAATGACTTTAGGGTATTCACCTATATGCCAGTGGGGAGATTGCTGGATCATAAAGTATTTGCCATCCTGACTTCCACAGTGGTTGTGTAAATCTATATTCCTGCCAGGAAGGCATCTCTCTGAATCCTTTCGAGCATTTGTTATTTTCTATTGGATTTTCCCAAAGTGTCAGTGTGAGGTGATAGCTCATTGTTATTTTAATTTGTATTTCTATGGTTAAGGATTGAACATTTCCTCATAAGGTCACTAGCTGCCTAGATGTTGTTGCTGGTAAATTGTCTATTCATGGCTTGTGCCCAAGTTCTCTGAAAAGTACTCTTCTCCTTTAAGATCAGTCTCCTCATTATTGGATGATCTTCATATGCCTAGTAGAATTATCTGTACCCCTTCTCTCTGTCCCCAAACAATAACCCACCACTGTTTTTAATTTATCCCACTTTATCATATTTTTATAGAAGAGTATACTGCATTTACTGGAACAAACTACATCTTCTCTGATTTTCTCTCTTCTGAAAGATGAGCATGTGTGCCTGTCTATTTTCCCAAGAAAGGTCAGCAGTTCGAACCCACCAGCCTCTCTGAGGGAGAAAGATGAGGCTTTCTACACCTAAAAGGTTACTGAGTTGAAATCAGCTCAATGGCATTGATACCCCAAAATATTATTTCATTCTATGGAAACAATGCTGCACACACAGCAAGTCTTTTAGGGGATTTTATACTGTGTTCTAGGACTCTGTGATGACCAGTATATTGTTCATAATTTTACATAAACATTGAATTTTCTAAAGTAAATGGACATCTAGGTTACCAGGAAATTATGAATCTGTTGATTTTCTAGAAAAAATAAATAAATATAGCATTTCCCTACTTCCTACTAGAGGGATCAAGTTGGAAGGGGCTAAGGAAGGAGTCCAAGAAAAGGAGCAAAAGTAAGCCAATGGGAATTCAAATCTGTCAATATAAAGCAATTCTAACATTCTGAAACATCTTACCCCCAAGGAAAAAAAGATTTATATTGATGACAAGCATGAGTGGGAAATTAAAGATATTGAGGAACAATTATTTTGAGCATGTGATTACAACACCTTTCCCTCCAAAATATTGGGCCATTTATGAGAGTACATATTTAAAAATAATTAAATCGTTTTGTTGGGGGCTTGTACAACTCTTATTACAATCCACACATACATCCATTGTGTCAAGCACTTTGTACATTTGTTTCCCTCATCATTCTCAAAACATTTGCTCTCCACGTAAGGCCTTGGTATCAGCTCCTCATTTCCCCCCTCCCTCCCTGCTCCCCCCTCGCCCTTGAACCCTTGATAATTTATAAACTATTATGAGTTTGTCATATCTTAGCACCGTCCAACATCTCCCTTACATTTTAATGACTTGAGAAAAACTAAAACCCCGAAGAATGGCAATCTAAGGGACACTGTTTCAAAGGACTTTGGTAGTCGCTACTATCTAAGAAGGTGCACAGAGAGCATAAATGAAAGTAGGACATTATAAAAGGCAAGCTAGTTGGTTCTTAAAGGATGCATAGTTATTAAAGAAGAAAGTTGTCAGACAAGCGTAAAAGCTCTCCTCACCAAAACTAAAAGTAGACAGAGGAGAGTGGAGATGCCACAATGGGGCTAAGTACTTGAACTTTAGTACAAATCCCAGAGTATTATCTAGAAAGTCTAAAGGAGAAATGTTAAGGGGGACAATATTTGACCTGTACAAGTTCTTATTTAAGGTCTTACAAAAATAAGCTTCTGGCTAAAAGCCTGTTCCCATGGGGTGCACATTTTCCTCCACTCCTAAATTGAGTATGAAAAATATTAATTGCTGGGTGAACAGGAAGTGTCAGTAGCCCTTTAAGCCCAAGGAAAACTCATGAAATTTGAAGACCTCCTCTTTGTTAACACAGCAAAACTAAGAATACAAAGATGGACTAAGCACAGTGAGTACCTTGAACACTGGCCTTAAAGGGACCCATGGCATCCTCCAAGGATAACACCAGAAGGACTCAAAGCGGATGCCCATCGGAATGAACGAGGTCCTACCTGAAAACCACCTGTATCCATTGGACTTAGGACTGAAATTCTCTGATGGGAGAGGAAGCAAGTGATGGCTACTCTAAGATTGTGGAAATGGTGGTCATTGAACCTTAAGTGGGGCCCCTGGCTTAGTGGGCATCCAATGAACAGAGGCACAAAACCATCACCTATTTACTGTCTTAGTCTTCTTCTCTCATTAACATGATGTATTAATCTGATAGGCAAAGTCTTGCCCTTGGAAGGAATGTTACAGGAATTTACTCCTTAGCAACAACCCCCATGCTCAATGTAAAGAAAATCCATACAAAGCAATAACTCGTGTAATTGGCAGCTGGACTATATTTACATGAACTCCAACAGTACCTTAAATTGTATGCCATTGGATAAATTATTGATGTTATCAATGCAATCACCTTATACTCCAGGAGGATGATAGACAACTGGAGTGTTTCATATCCTGTGGACAAGCAGTCGAATTCTGGGCTCCCACATAATTCTAGCCCCAATCCAAGAACAGTGACCATATATACTCGAGTATAAGCTGACCCAAATATCAGCTGAGGCACCTGATTTTATCACAAAAACTGCATTAAAAATTGTGCTGAAAAACTTGGCTTAGATTAGACACGAGTATATGCGGTAGTTCTTATAATATGGTCCTGCTCAATACTCACCTTCATTAAAACACCACTGAAGATATGGGTGCTACAGGAACATGTAGAGAAGAAAGCACATGGTACCCAAGTACCTTAAAGGCATCTAAACGAGGTGTCAACTAAATGCATACCAGCCTGTGTGATACAGAGATGACAATAACAAAATCCAAATAGGACAGGGAAAGTACCAGAGCTTAAATTGTGAACACCCAATATCTAGAAATCTCTGGAGGACAGTGGGAGCCCAAAACCCATCTGCAGGATATCAAGTCAGATTAAGCCTCTCCCAGAACCCCCACTGGCCACAGTTGTGGGACATGAACAACTTTGCTGCCAGATTATTCTAAACTTGATTATGGTGAATGGAATTATGGTCTGATATACCTCCCTCTTGGCCCAACCTGAATTTGCTTTTTAGTTTTAAATATTTCTTGCCTGTTCCACAACAGAAATTTCCTCTCTGACTTTTAAAATATATTGCTGGTGCTCTTACTGTTTATATTTATTTCATTTTTTAATGGTTTGTTAGGTTCCCAGTTTATGAAGCACAGGAGTGGATTCATAGACAATAACCAACTTGAGGATTTAAGGTGGACCAGGAGGGTGAGGGAGGAGAATTGGGGACCACTAGAAGTGATTGTGATTATATATATACAACTCTTTAAAGGTAATTTAACTATGGAAGTATATGATATGTGAATTTTATATCAAAGCACTTTTTAAAAAAAAAAGATGCAGAATGAATATTGGTGGTCAGGACAATCAGGATTTGTATAGTTGATGAGTCCTTGGTAAATAAAGGTTGTAAATATGTACAAATATACTTGATACAATTGATGTTTGGAATATTATAAGAGCTGTAAGAGCTCCTTATAAAATGACTTTTCTTAAATAAAGGTTGTAAATAGTCAAAGAGGTAAGGACAAAGATGAACAGGAATAGGAACTGAATGAACAGTTAAAATACAAGGCCTTTGAGAAGCACTGAGACAATTCCGTGTGACACTGCAGAGAATATGCACCATTCTTGTGAGCATATGACACACATCTGTGAAAAGCTATAGAAGTGTGTAATGCCAAGTGAACCATGATTTAAATAATGGGTTTGCATCAATAATAGAGCGTCAACATTGGTTCAATTGTAACAAATATGCTATAAGAATACAAGATGTTAATAAAGGAAATTGCATACAAAGGTAAGAATATATAGGACTTTTTTACTTGGTGCACACTTTTTTGTAAACCTAAACTACTCTAAAAAGTGTAAAACTTTATGAAACACATTTTGGCAAGTAAGGACTGGGGTCTGAGCATCTTCCAAGCAGCCATTCAAAGTAAATGTGAGTGAAGAAAATCAAAGACACATAAAGAATTATTTCAAAGGAATGAAGGACCAGAGACCAGAACTAGCTAGTGCTCGTCTACCATTACCAGTGAATCTGAAAGGGAATATACGAGAAGGTACTGGATTGAAGGGGAGAACATTGTGAAAGAAAATTCAAAAAGAGACTGGGCTTACTGGTTAGCTAGAGACTGGTGGACCCTCCTGAAACCATGGACCTTAGTCACCCTTCAGATCTGCAACGGAACGTGCTCCCTCATAAGTCAATTCTGAGCCAAATAATAGGTCTATAGTGCAAACAATCATATTAAGGAAGTACTCACTCCTAGACCTACCATTCAAGATCAAAAGCATAGCGTTTTACCAAGGACAAAGTTTAGAAGGTAGGAAGGGTCA
>NW_022103905.1:13069056-13073388 GCF_000313985.2 Echinops telfairi
GAGAACTAGAAAGGCGAGGCTCACCACCCATTTGTCCCTCCGCCTTTCAATTAGCCCCACATGTGATTATCGGCCAGGCTGGCACAATTAACTAACTCAGAAACAAAATGTGTATGAACTGTTAACTGGAAAATTGATTTGCTCTATAAGCTTTCGCCCAATTCACACTATGAAATTAAAAGTGTATTAAATAAAAATAGCAAATACATACAGAGAAAACTGGATTGAAACAAAACTTAGTGGATGAGCCTAAACAGAGATTTTATTATCCTTAGTGTGGGGATGAGAAATTAATTAAGTACTAGTGACTAATAACCCTGTACCTCCCTTTTATTCGTAGTCACTAGTTGTGAATACCTTCTGTCAACATGGTTGGTTTTAATAGCCACATGGATAAACAGTCCATATGACCAGAAGGGACAGCCATTACCTGTAAATGGAGAAAAGAAGGCTGAACCAAATTAATCCAGAGGAGTTCAACATTTCCACACGAAAAAGGAAGAGAATGGTAAAAAGGTCAGGTCTTGCTCCAGATTCAACTTGCTAGTGTTGAAAAACTAGCAGTAAAAAGATTTTTTATTAAGGAAGAAAGCTGTTTCAAATAAAAGCACACAGCATATAAGAGACGAAAATGGCATGGTTGAGGATGCAGTCTGAAGATTTAGAAAAAAGAGACCGCAAAGCATAATACCATGAAATCTCAAAAGACGCTTTCCACACGCAGATATTGATTGTACTCATAAAATAGAAATGTTCTTAGCAGCTATAGAAAATTGAAGGGGTAGTTCAGAGCAGTGCTATCACCTGGATTATCTTGCACTGAACATTTCCAGTTGAAACGAGAACAGAGTCCTGGATTCATGACAGAAAGGAGGATCTCTTGCAGAGAACGAATTGAGAAGGTGGAGAACCAAAGCACTAAGACTTTGAGAACATAAGAGATCAAATGAACCTGCTAAGATTATGGAAAGCAAAAGCAATCTTCATAAAAAATGAACAATTTATCAGGACTCCTCCTTTAATCCCATTGCTCTTTTTATCATTAAAGTTCCGAAAATCAAAGAACTTCCAGAATTTCAGTTTTACTATCTAATAGAATTACATTAGTATATGTACTTAGAGCACCCGTGTAAAGTTGGCAGCCAAAAGTAGGTGAATATATGGGTCAGCTGTCAGAACATCAACAGAGACCATTCTTTTTCCCAGTTGCACCCTCAGAGCCTTGGCAAATGTCTAAGAATGAGTATTTGTTAGATGACTACATTTTTCTTTCTTGTGACCATGATGGTTGATGCCATTAGCGTTGACTTGAACTCAAACACTATATACAAACAAACAGCCGTGTCCGACCTCATTCTCACAGCCATGGCTCTTTAAGCCGACAGCAGCTACTGTCAAAATACATCTCATTAAGGGTCTTACTTTTTCATTGACCCTCTACCAAACGTGCTCTTCTCCAGATATTGTCCCTCTTAATAACTTGCAAAGTATGTGAGACAAGTTTCATCATACTTACTTCTAAGAGGTTTCCTGGCTGTGGAAGTTATGGATTTTGTCAATTAGACAATCCTGGCTCAGGTTGGAATCAAACCTGTCAATCAAGTCACACCTCCTTGATGTCAATGCCTTTTGGATAAGAGCGAGATGAACAGAGATGATTTCTCTCTGCAACTTTGACTTCCTTCTTGCTCAGACTCTGCTGCTGACCCTGAGAGTCGTGGGTACCCTGCCATGTTTCCACCAATTTTGGATCCATGCAACTCTGCACCCACCGGCCTGTGATCTTCCGGTTTCCTAGTGTACCATTCTGCGTCAACGGTACGTGGCTACCTTGTCTGAAGGGGGACTTAGGGACTTAAGTTGAATTGGGCTGGGATGCCACCGTGATATATAATTACTTCTTGATATAAAGTTCTTTCTTACATAAGAATGTCACTGCATGTGTTTCTCTAGACAACCTATCCTATCATTGCTGCTGCATTTCTTCCAACACTGATTGCTTTTCCTGACAGTCCACAGTATATTGAATGTTCCTCACACATACAAGATAATCCAAGGGCATCAATTCTTTTTTGGTTTGCCTTATTCACTACCTAGCGTTTGCATGCATGCAAAGCAATGGGCAACACCAGAGGTTGAATTGACTGTGATATCTTTGCTTTATAATGCTTTAAAGAGGTCCTTTGCAGATGTGCCCAATGCGATCTATCCAGTAATTTCTTGACTGCTGAGCCCATGGGCAATGAGTGAGGTTCCAGGTAAAATGAAATCCTTGACAGCTTCCATTTTTTCCTCATTTATCATAATGTTGCTTCTTGGTTTCCGTGGGAGGATTATTGCTTTATGTAAGGTCTGATTCATCCTGAAGGTTGTAGTTTTGCATCAAGTAGGTGCTTTAAGACCTCTTTCAACAATTTATGGTATCCATAATGTATTATGATCTCTACAGTCCAATGTCTTTGTGTAGTCAATATAATACAAGTAAACATTTTTCTAGTATTCTCTGTCTTCAACCAGGATCCATCTGACATCAGCAATGATATTCCTCATTCCATATCCTCCTCTGAGCCTAACTTATATTTCTGGTAATTCCATTTTGCAATCATTTTTTTCAATTTGCTTCATCATTATTTGCATGTACTATTGATGATGAAAACAAAACATTAAAAAGACAGTGTGGCAGTGACATAATCTGTCGACGAGTGAAGGGGTGGAGTCTAGCCTGTCAATCAGGTCATAGCCAATGAAACCTCTGTGTGGGCATGGCCTTCTCCTGAGGATTCTGGGAACTCCTGTCTTCCTCCCTGGAGGCGGGACACACTCTCTGCTTCACATTCCTGGTGACAAGCCAGATGGAATTACACTAGTAGAGCCAGAACCCTGAAACACCACACCAGCACTGAGATGCTTCCACTGCCACTGGATCCACAAGAATTTCCACCCACAGGACTATGATCTTTCAGCACTCTGTGTCATTGCATGTGCTACATGAGTCTAAAGAAGAATTTATAGACTTTAATTTTATAGACTTCTTATATTTTATAGACTTTATTAATTTATCAGACATTTGGGCTAATATCAAGTTTATTGACTTGATCTGGTCAGGACTGGGATGTTTTCTTAATGTACATATACTCATTGATGTAAAGCTCTTTCTTATACACATATGAGTATCTATGAATTTGTTTCCCTAGTCAACCCATACTAACGCAGACAGAAAGAGGAAATGTCTTAAGTGGATGTCAGAACAGACTCTGAAGCTTGTTTGAAGTAGAGTACTACAGTGAAAGGAAAAGAGACATGAAAAGCCTACTTCAAAGGGCAGCTTAAGAAGAGGAAGTATTGAAATGTGAAAAGACCTGGAATTAAAAAAAAAACAAAAGAGAAGACTATATGCTTGCCATTTCTCAAGCTGAAAGAACTGAAGAAAAACTCCAAGCCACTGGTTACAAAGCTGAATGACTCTAGAAGCCAAAAAAAAATAAAAACAGATAATGATGATGATGCAGGAAATATCAAATAAAGATAGGAGGTATATATAATCATTGTCCAAAAGAGTTGATGAACATGCAGTCATTTCAGGAGGTTGAGAACTAATGATACTAAGGAAGAAGTCCAAAGCATTAGCAAACTATAGGGTCCCATGAATTTATGGAGAGCCAGCCGAGATGTTAAACAAATAGCAACACTGGGAGCACTCGATTCATCTATACCTAGACAGCTGGCAAACAGCGAGTGATGTGGGGACAATGTCTGACCTAGTCTGACGAGAGGAACCAAGAATTCAACTCAACATCAGACCAAGGTAAATTCCAGACTTCAGACATGCTTCTACTCTCCACCTCTCTTTACCTTATTCTGACATCAACAATCCCTCCCACAGCACTCTACTCTCCTAACTTCAATCATCCATTGCAAGGACCAGAGTTTTCAGAAAATCCATGCAAATACGAGGTTTATAAAGGAAGTCGACAGGTTATTTTCAGGATCGGAAACGCGCAGGACACATTTGGTCTGTGGCATCTCTTCTCAGCTGGGCCTGCAGGTACTCCTCTCTCTGACCCTCTGCCTCTAAGCCACACAGCCCTTGGGTCTCGGCCCTGCTCTGTGTTACAGAGCCCCTTTGGTGCTGTGACTAAATGACCAGAAGGCACCCCACTCCAACAATGAGGCTTCTGCACAAACACATTCGTCTTGACTTGCTCTGCGGGCCAATAATCCCACCACTCTGTCTTGCACTCTGGCTCTCGCTTCTGCCACCTCTGTTCATCTGCCAACCCTCTCCACTCCTCTCATGTCACCGCTCCGTCTCCTAGAGGGAAGAGGATCAGT
>NW_022103905.1:13074313-13079996 GCF_000313985.2 Echinops telfairi
TTCTGTTCTTAGACATAATCTTTTATATTATGATAAAATGAATTGTCAAGTCCTCTTCAAGGGGTGTTGGACTAACTTCTACACAAAACTGAAGTGTTTACTTGCTGTTTCCATGAAAAGTGTTCTCTTCTTATTTTTTAAAAGAATGACTAGGCTAACTGCAGATTAATAAACCATTCTGAAGGTGTTGTATTTGCAGTTTCAACACTGACCAAGAATAGGAAAAAAATTAGTTTGAATAGGCAAGTGACTTTGCTCCAAAATCACTTTCATGACCTTTAACAGTTTTAACTATAGTTGGGTTAATAACATCTGCCTGAACGACAGACCTCGGTAAGAACAGGCTTACATGGGTTGTGGCGTGGCAGTTCACAAGCTGATTAATCATTACTCTCCTCCTTGTATTTCACTGGCTGATTAGCACATTTGTCTTTTGGAATGAATGCTGTCAGGGACAGCATATCAAGTGTATTTGATGACTCTGGGCTAAGGCAGAAGAGCGCCGTAAGGAAGGTAGCAGGTAAAGGAGGTAAGATATCGAGAAGCAATCTGTGATTACTGGGCAGTTTTAACCGACACCTCCAGCTGCAGCCAAGCACATTGAAAACAAAATTCTCCTACCAGTATCAATCGCCAGTTGCTCTGGTTCTCACAATGTATAGCAAGACCAACTCAAAGAATGGTCCTTTCATTGCAAGCTTGCCTTGTTAGGCATTGTAGGGTCAAAAGAAACAGGGGCCACTCCTAAAAGGCACTTGTTTACGAATTTTGCTATCTAAATGGAAAGATCGTCTCGACATCCCAGCAGCATGCCCCAATTCACTCCAACTTTACAGGATAGATGGTCTAGATTTACCTACAAGAAACTAGATCATCCCAACAGATCTCAGATAAACAGCAAATATAGTTCGGTGCTTCACAATTACTGTATCCTTTTATGAGTTAAAATCCTTGGCCAATTTGATTTTGAACTCTACAATCGGTTGTCTCTGCAGTTCAAACCTTAATTTCTGGTCTAATACTTGTATCTTGGAGGTTAAGTTCAAGGGACTACCCTATATCCTATTCTGTTATTAGGGGCCATGGAGTTGGTGCTGACCCGTCGTGACCCTATACACAACCAAACGAAAACACTGCCTGGTCCTGTACCGTCAGTCAGTTCATCTTAGGGGAGGGCCTTCCTCTTGTAGCCAACCCTCCATTTTAACAAGCATGATGTCCTTCTCCAGGGACATCTCTTCTGACAGTTTGTCCAAACTATAGAAGATGAAGTCTTGTCATCCTGGTCTCTAAGGAGCACTCGGGCCTTTTGTCTTCCAATGTAGATCTGTTCTTTCTGCAATCCATGGTACTTTCAATATCCTCCAGCACCACAATTCAAATGTATCAATGCTTCTACAGTCTGTCTTATGGGATGTCCAACTTTCACATGCATATGAATGGAGAATACCATCAGCTGGGTCAGGTGCACCTTAGACCTGATAGTAACATCTTGTGGGACTGGCCATCTCTTGTAGAGAGGCCAAGAGTGCATGTGGCAGTTACATAATCTCCTGTCAACTCGGGAAGAGGTGGAGGCTAGCCTGTCAATCCGGTCATAGTCAATGAGGCCTCTCTATGGGCATGGCCATCTCCTCAGGATTCTGGAAACTCCTGTCTTCTTCCCTGGAGGTGGGACACATACTCTCTGCTTTGTATTCCTGTTGGCAAGACACATGGAGCTACCCTAGAGCGCTGGAGCTGGAGGAGCCATGTGGAGACCCACAGAACTGAGATGCTTCTACCACCACTGGATCCACAAGACTCCCCACCCACTGGCCTGTGATCTTCCTGCTTCCAGTGTCATTGCATGTGTTCCATGAGTCTGAAGAAGGATTTATATATTGGTATCAGACATATGGGTTAACATCAGTCTTAGGAACTTGATTTGGACTGGGCTGGGATGTTTTCTCAATCTACCATTGCTCTTTCTTATACACATATGAGTGTCTATGAATTTGTTTCTTTAGTCAATCCAGACGAACGCAGTTCACTATCAAACATGCATTCCAAGCATGCACCCGAACTTTGACATTGAAGCTACTGGTCACCATGCAGAGGACTAGCCACGATATCAAATTAAATGTACAGCATTTGCCATAGGGTGAACGTCAGTAGGTAGGAAAGGATGGGAAAGTAGGATGACTGGAAACAGTAAAGGGAGGAAGGCAGTATGAAGAATGTCTTCCCGTGGTGGGAATTGCAGTCAATGTCTTGAAACGATGTGTATGAATTGTTGAATGGCAAACCGATTTGGTCTCTTAACCCTTCACTCGATCACCAAAAGGTTTTCTTTTAAGTCCCTGATCTTATTTTGAGGTAATTCTACGGCATTTGAAAGGTCACAGGAACTCACTAACCAAGTGCTATTACCTTGGCAATTTCAGGTGGTGAGTGATAGGACATTTTTTTGAAAGCAAGTTGTTTGGTATAGCTAAATTCCCAGTGTCTGCTGACTATGTTTTTCTGTGCTACTTGATGACTAAGTTTCTCACCAACCCAACCCCCCTGGCATTTACTACAGTTTTATTGTGAAAGAAGGCCCCGTTGGTCAAATACAATTTATGTAACTTCCGCAGATGCTTCTAATAGGATAATGCAATTCAGTAATCGATAAATATTAGAAACGACCCATGCACTTCTAATTTCAGAAAACAAAATTATCAGCATGAATCCTCAGTACTCTGTATTTTTCCATCATATTAAGTTTGCCTTTGGCTCTCCCATAAATCCTCATTTTGGCCACGAATGTTTTGTCACATAGCTACTTGCTCACAAAGCACATTTGTCTTCCCCTCCTCTCCTTACAAAAATGCCTATGTCTACTCAAAGTAATAAATGTAAAACTGCAAAAGGTTACCCAAAAGAGTGCCTTACTAGTCATAATTTATATAATATGTTAAACCACGGATTTCCCAAACCTCCCAGCTCTAATGTAGGATCCAGTACTCAGCATAGTGTTTTGCATGGCTTTGTTCTCTTTATTCACAAGAGCTCAAGGTTAAATTTCCTGTCATTTTTCACTATCTCCTCAGCCATCATAGAGGTCTGTAGTCTCATATTTACAAGTTTCAGCACCCATGAAGGCAGGCTACCTATTCACGAAAGTCTATAGAAATTTGGGGGTAAATAGATCAAGGGTTTATATACATAAAAGAACAAGGCACCTTATGGAAAAAGATCCATTCTATATAATGACATACACCTTTGATGAAGAGTCAGGGACAGTGGGGGTAGCCACCCCCCCCACACAAATAATCACGGGTTCAGTAAGCGCAATTGTACGGTTGCGCTATATAAAGATTATAATAAAGTCAGAGAGAGAGCGATAGGAGAGAGAGTAAAATAAAGAAGTCAGACACATTTCACGGCAGCATGCTCACCTGAGCTCCTCTTGGTGGTACAGGGCAGGAGTGAGTGAGAGACATTTATTACTAACCAAGGCTTATATATATTTTGGGGACATACAAGCCCTCTAATTACAGGTAAAGACATACATCACAGGAAAGGGTTGTACTATAGGTAATACAGTAATGGGAGGGGGACAATCTAGGGGTACACACACTATAGGAAGAGGAGGGATTAAGGGTATACATGTGACAAGATATGATGGCAGCCTAACCTTGGTTGCCCTAGAGCTGGTGACTTGATTTAGCCTAAGCTTTCAGGGGAAGCCATCCACTGTCCCTAACAGCAGGGAGGGAGCCCTGCCTACTGTGGGAGAAACACTGGTGTCTGCTGGCTCTGGATGGCTGGAGTCTTCAGGGAGATAACTTGCCAATCATTTACCATTAGTTGCAAGCAGTGCCCTAGGTCTAACATATATATTTGGGGGAGTCGAGCTGGGGCACAGTCTTTTTGTTTCCCACAAGGGACCAGTGTGAGAAGATAGATGCTGGTTATCCCATGGTTTTGTTTTTTGTTTGGTTGTCACTGAAAATATACATAAAAACATACACTGATCAACAGTTTTATATGTAAAATTTGGTGACATTAATTGCATTCTTCAAGCAATCAATGTAACCATTATCAGCCTCCTTTTCTGAATTGATCCTCCCTCATGAACATAAACTCCTTGTCCCCTGGGGTCTCTATCTAATATTTAGGGTTATAGTTGTCAACTTGATCCCATAGAGTTCTTAAAAAGCATAATGCTCAAGACAGACTTCCATTTACTAGTTAAACTCTATTATTTGTTCTTAAGAAGGCAAATTATTATTTGGTTTTAAGAAGACATCAGGGATGTTTGCTTCAAGCTTTAAACATTATCTTGGTGAAACATGATCTTCATCCAAACTCATTCCATCCAAATTCATTCCATCCAAACTCTATGGATACAGAAAGTCTGGAGTCCAAGAATCTGAAAATCTATTCTGCACCCGCCCCCTTTTTTGGCCAAGATACCTGTATAGAATCAGGACTCAGAATGATGACTAATATTATCCTCCTATTTTAATCAAGATATTCTAAGAAGCTAGCATCAAATTGGGATTAAACATGTAAGGATTTTATTACAGAAAATACTTGTGTGAAAGAAAGGGGGAGGCCCCTGAAGCCTGGGAGACCTGCTAGACAATGATAGAGATCCTAAATGAAGAAGAGATTGAGGGGAAGGTGAGGGAGGGGTGCTAGACTGCAGAAGCTTTCGTAGTCTCCAATCTAAGCAAAGACTTGGCCAGGAGAGTTCTGTGTCACCCCTTCTGCATGAGCAGCCATGGCCTAGTTGCAAATCCCCTAAGTCAGGGATTTCGAGATGTAGAAGAGAGGGCTTAGTAAAACAAACAGGCTTTATATAAAGAATGGTTTCTACGCACAGAGGGACCTATCTCCTGCTGGCACAAAGCAGTGAGTCTAACATAAAATTAGAGCCAACGTGACAGATTTGGGAGCAAAGCATTCCCTACAGATGACATCTCTCTCTTTCCAAGAATACACATGATTGGTAACAGCGATGCAGTTATGTCTTCTGAGAGCTCCCTCTGCAGCGTATAGAACCGGGCACCCCCAGCTGCCTCAGCGGTCTCCTTACTCAGAGCTAGGCTCTGCTATACCTTAGCTTAAAAAGGAAACATCAGAATTCACACTTACAGAGCTAAGTCCCATTTGCTCTTTGGGCAGCACCATTTCTGTGTGTCAGACAGTCCCGTTTCCAGTGTTGAGCCACCCCAGAGGAAAAGGCGAGGTTGGCCAGGACAACATGGATGAGAACAACACCCTCCCTCATGTGCTTGCTTTCCCCACGTTACTGCACACGTCAGCATTTGCCATGATTGCGGGGATGGCACAAGGCTGACCAGGGTTTCCTTCCATTATACATTGGGTCACCAAGAGTTGGAACCAATGCAAAGGTACCTAGGATTAGAAGTGACTGAAGCCTTCGCATTCGAGCCCACCAATTGCTCCAAGGGAAAAAGACGTGGCAATCTGCTTCTATGTAGAGTCTACCACTGTGTCCCAACAAGGTCTTCCCTTTTGTTCTATCGGGTTGCTGTGAGTGGGAATAACAAAGTGGTTGGAATTGTTGGGTGGCCCAAACATATAGCAGCTATAAGGCTGGAAGTTCAAGTCTCCCCAGAGGGACCTAGGAACCCTGGTGATCTACTTAAAAACAAACAACCACATTAAAAACACAATATGGAGCTCA
>NW_022103905.1:13080401-13082694 GCF_000313985.2 Echinops telfairi
AAGAGCCGGCAGAGCCAGCACTTTCCCAACTCGAAGTACAAGCACTGTGTCAGCTCTGAGCCTTCAAAAGATGACAATCTAATCACATCTAATAAGAAGTAGGTTCCCAAAACTTCAATTTATCAAAACAACTTGAGCTACGGCTCCACATCCACTGCGATTTCCATGAATCTGGCTTTAAGCACACATTGTTCCTTGAAATATTAACTAATCATTGTGTGTGAAGCTCAGTGTAATGAACAGACAACTGAGAATTAGTCCTCCCCATCTGAAGGCAAATCTCTGCGATGCTTTGGCAAAGCCGGGTGATTCTCAATCCAGGAGATGACCGAATTCAGGAAATGGAATATAAATAATTAATGAAAAATACGCCTCTTTTGAGATTTTTTAGATCTCAGTGCAAGCCACAAAAGAGAGATGGTTCAGGAAAAGCACTTCTTCTACCTACAGCAGTAAAAATGGCTGCAAATAGCCCCCCAACCGAACACAGTGTCTGCAATAGGTCCCATTAGGAGATAATCCTCTCAGAAGATGCACAAGAAAATATTGCTGAAAGTTTAAGCAAACAAATATTAGAATAAATTACACACACGTGGGAGGTTTGCGTTAGAGAACAGATGTTTCTTAACATCTCAGCATATGATATTTGCCATATTCATTTGAATACTAGAGCAAGAACTATTTTTTTTTGGTATGAAACACTAAATGAACCAAGTACACACATACATGCTCAACAGTAACTATTTAATTTTTAGAAAAGACATATGAAAAATTCACAGGTATAATCAGTGAAGGAGTGATTTTATATTTATATGATGAATATAAATACTCTTCAAATGATGAATAGACAGGTAGGTAGATAAGTACATAGGTGGACATGTAGATTCAGTCAGTTACTTAAGGAAATGAATGAAATAAGAAACATCAGGAGCCCTGGTAGTCTAATAGGAGGTATGTAGAGCTGTTTAGCCAGAAGGCCAACAGTTCAAACCCACCAGTTGCTTCACAGGAGAAAGAAGCGTCTTTGTGTATAGAAGGAGCCCTAGTGATACAGTGGTTCTATGTTGGGCTGCAAATCCACAAGGTCGGCAGTTTGAAACCACCAGAAGCTCTGAGGGAGAAAGACTGGGCTTTCTATTCCAATAAGCAGTTACAGTCCTGGAAACTCATGGGGTCACTATGAGTCAGCATTGAGTCCATGACAATGAGTTCAGTCTTTGTGCCTGTAGACATTTAAAGTCTTAGAAATGCTAAGGAATAGTTCTTCTCTGTTCTTTAGGGTTTTTTTTCAGTCAGAAACTGACTTGGTAGCAATGGGGCTTATGATTGTAAATATCCTAAGGTAACATTATCAATATTCTTTTACTACATTAATAGGTAGATGGGTGGTAAAAATGGTTAATATTAACCAAAATGTTAGTGGCTCAAACCCACCCAGAGGTTCCTCGGAAGACAGGCCTGGTAATCTGCTTCGAAAAGGCCCCAGCTGGGTAAACCCTATGGAGCCGTCATCCCACACACCAATGGGCTTTCCAGGAGTGGAATTCAACTCAACAGCCAATAAGAACAACGCTGCAGGGATATGCAATTACCGCAAAGGAGGGAGAGCCCACATGCAAAAGTTGCACTAAGTATTGACGGTATCTTGACGTGGCTTAGTTGGGTAAACACTACCATTTTGAAATATAAGAGACTCTTTCAAATATCTGACAATGATTTGAGGAGAAAGCATCAAAATGTTACATACCTACAACTTCATTCATGGCAAAACGGTAGGAACTGCAGAGCTTAGAAATGAGTGATAACATGTCTTACACAAAGAGAGCAAAAGGTCTTTGATCCTTCTTTATGATAAGTATTCCCTAGCAGAGATTGTTTTTAACATACACTTAATTTGTCCTTTCAAGATGAAAATGATCATTTAAAAAGCAAATCATACCTCAGCAAGAAAAATGTTGGGAAAAGAGCTTTGGAAATCTTTCTAGGGTGATGGCATTTTGGTGCCCAAAACAACCTAAGTGTGTTAGGCATTTTAGAAGTTGTATTATCCGCTGGCTTCAGAGTTCCAGTGGGTTCTGGGTCTACTGGTTAAAAGTCGAAACTCAAAAACCAAACAAAAGACCAGAACCTTCTGACCACAGAATGAGAACAAGTAGCTGATACTGGAGAAGATGGAAACTTACTACATGGAAAAGCAGAAACAAACATACTGGGCACAATTAAGGGTCAACACTGACCTATGGAGTTGTACGGTCACACTCTCTCACCCCTTGGAGTGTATGATGACATTTGT
>NW_022103905.1:13084493-13092708 GCF_000313985.2 Echinops telfairi
TCTGCTGCATGCCCCCAGAGACTGGCTTCAGCATAGTGGGCTCAGAGCGGGCACAATTCCCACTGTGTGTCTCAAGTGTTGTCCCCAATGATGCTATGGGTCAATGAAGAACGCTGTGTCCTGTAGTGAGGCCAGCCCTGTGCTCATCTCTGTGCATTGCTGTTCTGAGCAGGAACATTGCCCCCAGGGCTTGGTCAGCCAGGATGTACTTCACTCTTCTTTTTTTTTTTTCTTTTCCTCCCTCATTGGCTCTTGTGTGCTCTGATCAGACCAGTCCCTCTCCTTGAGCTGTCGTTTCAGTGCTGTCCTCTGAAGTGAATTCTTCTGAGGGGGAGGGTGGCGTTGTCCACTTAGCTGGTAATGGGGCCGGCCCCTCAATTGGTTCCCTGCTTCATGTCAGTGTGCTGCGTTCTTGTCTTGGAGCACTGGGTTGAAGTCTGGTCCCTTTTTCCCTGTGGAGACACCTATGATGACATTTGTGAAGACTGCTCAGCTACAGAAACAAATGAGAACTTGGGTTCTTCCTGTGGGATGAGCAGTCACGGCTATCATCATTTGCCTTCCTGAAGCAGTCTCTGATTTGTCCTTCTACGTCAGTCAATGCTATTAGCATTTAGATTGGCTCTTGGCAATACTACCACTACAGTAATAATACCCCTGCACCTTGTTTTCACCACACAAAAAGGAACAATGTGGATTAGGTCCACATCTCAGAGCTTTTGCTGTGGATTTGGAAATATATGGTAGGGTCAAATGCAAGTGAGAGACAATCCATTGTCTTTGGCTTTTTATCTTAAGTGGGTTCTTATATTGTGAGATTTCTGAAAATCTCTATCTACTCCCTTTTCTTCCTCAAAAGAGTGAAAAAGATGTTTGTTGCCAGGAATTAAACCAGTTCCAGCCAGTTGATTCATGACGACCCTAGGTATGTCAACAGAGCTGTGCCTCATAGGGTTTTCAATGGTGAATTTTCTGGAAATAGATTGCCAGGCCTTTCTTTCTAAGTGCCTCTGGGTGCTGTAGCCTCCAACCTATCAGTTGATTGAGGTCACCCAGAAACTCTCCCCCGGTAATTAGGTTGTCATCTATGTATTTCCCTGGATCCAAGAAGTTAGCCCAGGAAGCAGGTAAGGATGGTGAAAGGTATGGGATTCTCGGATAGGTACGCTATCTTAGTCGCCAGATGATGAAGCACCAAAAAAACGACTCTTTTCCCCCATAGAGACGAGCTGTTGTCAATTTCTCCAGTTTTGCCTGTGCCAGAGTCTACCACAAATAACTGTTGCTTCTCTACAATGATTGGAGAAGGATAAAACTTGTATTTGCCCTCCAGTTTTGAATCTGAATGTTCTGGATTGAGTAGAGCTAACAAGGAATGAAACATGATGGTGGTAAGTCCAAAACCCCAAATAGCGAGTGGGTAGCACACTAGACGTTGGAGATCCTGTTCCGAGTCCAGGCACCACCACTGGAGGTCTGCATGACTGTGAGCAAACTTCTCACCAGGCCGTGGCAAACACTCATAACACGTCACCTATTGACATGCCGACTGCTCTAGTTATAAAGAACCTCAGAAACTCAAGTTCACCATATGTAAGAAATGGAAGGGGAGAGGACCATTCTGCCAGCTTTCACTAGCCAGCTTATTTGAAGTGTATATGAAAGCATCTAGTGCATAATAAAATGTGGTGTTAAGTATGAGATTTCATAAGACTTTCAGTTCCCTGTTTGATTGTGTTTGCTTCCTAATTTAAATGAACAATTGTAAACTGGATGTTAAGAAACTGCAATCTTTACATGCACCTACTATCAAGAGTCTCGGAACTAGTGGATGAGTCATTAATGAGTTTGGGGTTTTTTTTTGCCAAATGTACTGATTAACTGACACCCCTGCCAGATAGCAGATCCAGGAGGAAAACTTCATCTTTTTATTAAGTCTAATAAACGGTCCCCTTGGCCACACGAGTTTGCTTCTATAGAGTTTGTCATAGTTTGTTGTTTTCAGATTTACAACAGCCTTTATGTATGCATAATTTTAAAAATATATTTGCTTAATTTGCTTGCCATAATTACAATAGATGGAACTTCTTCCCCGGGCTCATTAAAGTTATGATTCATGAGACTTGTTGTAGGCTGACCAATTAGGTAGAAAATGCTTTAAAACATACCATTATCAATAGAAAATACCCATAAAGTTTTTATTAGGAAAACATCAAGTGGGGAATACGTGTGTTCTGCACATCATATTATTACATGAAATGGCATGTTTCAATCATTTTTAAATATAAAGTAGTGTCATTCATTTTTGCTCATTATTTTTTCCTTATTGATAAAATTGACCAAATGAAATTATTTAACATCATTTGATCCAATAAGTTCCTGTGCATAACATAGTAAGGCCGCTCCCTGCGAGACATCCCTATGTAGAAGATACCTGGAGAGAGGCTGATGCAACCAGACCTCTGGAGCCGGAGAAGCCACATGGAGACCCTGCCAGCCCTGAGATACTCACACTGCCACTGGATCCACAAGACTTCCCACCCACTGGCCTGTGATCTTCCTGCATTCAGCATCCTTGCTTGTGTTGCGTGAGTCTGAAGAGGACTTTATAGATTGGGATTGGACATATGAGCTAATATGAGACTTAGGGAGTTGATTTGGACTGGGCTGGGATGTCTTCTCAATATCCAATTGCTCTTGTTTATAAAACTCTTTCACAAAACACACACACACACAAAAGAATAACATACTAAGGAATGAATTTCACACTGGTTATTGAAATTTGTCAAATTATACACCTGTAGAAAGTTGAATTTGCAAAAACACTTTGGATTATATAACGGTAACTAAAAGAAGTTTTGAAGCAGGGTTAGAATTACTACATGCATAGTTTTAGTTCAAACAAACTCATTGCCATCAGGTTGAGGCACACACACAGCAACACGATAGGTCAGGGGAGAACTAACTGCCCATTTGAATTTCCAAGTTTTAACCATTTACAGGAGTAGAAAGCCCCATCTTCCTCCCTTGGAGAAACTGGTTTCAAACTGCCAACCTTGAAGATCAGAGCCCAACATCTAACCACTATGCAATCCAGGATCCTGATGATTCCAAGCACAACATGTTTAAACACATTTCCAGCAGGGCCAAAATGAAATCCTTAGCAACTTCAATCTTTTCCCCTTTTGCCCTCTACTGGTGCAGTTGTGAGGATGGTTGTCATCCATATTGAAGGCCTTAGATGTGTGATCTTCATCACCAAGTTCTTCAAAAGTCTTCTTGGCTTTCAGCAATCTATGTTGTGTCATCTACACATCACAGGTTCTTAAGGAGCCTCTCTCCAATTCTAATGCCCCGTTATTCTTCAGAGACTAGTTTCTCAGGCAATTCGCTCAGCATGTGGATTGAATAAGGGTGGTGAAAGGGCTCCGCCATGATGTGCAGCTCCGCTGTTTTTAAACCATGCTTGTTCTATTTGAGTGACTTCCCTAGAGTTAACTTTAATTATGTATTAGCTGAATAAATTTGAAAATAAAATAGTTAAAATTGCAAGTACTTTGCTATTGTTCCACCACTCGCTTGTCTTAGGATCGTGGTTTGTTTCTGTGACATGTCTGTGATTCTGAAATCTTTGCCACAATGATTTCTAATGATCACAGGGTTTGATCCATGTGACACAGGGTGCAGTGAAACTTCCAGACTAAAACAAATGAGGAAGAAAGGAAGAGTCAGTTCACTTCTGAGAAATGTGCCGCTGAAACCCAACTGAACAGCATTACCTGATATGGTGATAAAGATGAACCCCTCAGATTGGAAGGCCCTCAAACTATCACGAGAGAAGAGCTGCTTCCTCAAAGTAGAGTTGACCTTGTTGTCAACTCAACGGAGCACAACTTTGGGGAACTTTATGTGCTGGGATGGCATGACACGAAGGGATAAAAGCTGCAAACATTAATAATTGGAAAATGAAGAAAACTAAGTATGAATCTAGGAAAACAGGAAGTCATCAAAATCAAATGTAATGCACAATGGTGGATATACGAGGCACTAGTGGGCTGACGCGGACTAGGACTGGCCATTTTGAATTAGACAATCATATGGCCTACTATACTGAGAATGACAGATTGAAGATACATTTGGTTACAGTATTTTAAAGTTTTCAAGGTATATCTTGGAGTACAGTTCTGTCCATGATAGAATAAAATTGTCTCATGCTTGCAAAAGTTAGTCAATCAATAAGGAAGGCTGAAGAATTGGTGCCTTTGCATTATTGTTTGTTTTTTAATCAAATATACTCTATATATCATAGACAGCTTAAAAAAACACTCAAAAATAAAAAACCCAAATATGTCTTGGAAGAAGTACAGACAGAATTCTCCTTTTAGAAGGGAGGGTGGTGAAACTTTGCCTCACTTGCTTTAGGTTTGCCATAAGGCAGGTCTGGTTCTTGGAGAAGGACATCATATTTGGTAAAGTGAAGGATAAACAAGAAAGATGACCTCACACCAAGGGAAATTAACACAGTGGCTGTAAAAGGGGGCTCAAACAGAAACCATTGTGAAGATAGTCAGGACCAGCAAGGTTGTCAGAATCAACTCAAGGGGACTGAGCAGCAGCATGTTACTGTTGCAAATGAATGAAGACAACATAGAGAAGGGGCTGGGGGAAGAAATCCCGCCATCCTTCTACACATAGACAAGAAAAATAAAATAAAACACTCAAATGTGTATTCTCCCAGGCTATTTTGAAAAAATCCCACAGGCTTTTATTTTTTAATACTAAATGAAACCATTAAAATAAGTAGGCTCGGTATTCTATCAGCAGAGTTTTGACAATTTCTGAAGAGTAAGCAAAAATCCAAGCACACAATAAAAATGTCATTGCACGAAGTGACAGGCAAATCAATTCAGTGTGGGCAAGCCTGAAAACCCAGAATAAAGGGAGGCAATTTCTAAAACTGATTCTTATTTGTATCATTGGACACTGGTGCAAGGGTATAACCGCCCCTCAAAGGACTGGAACCAGCAACTGGAAAGTAGTCTGAACCCATACAGTCTGCCCTCTGGGGACCTTTGCCTGCCTCGCTTCATTCACCCTGTTTGACACAATCTTTTCCTTCTTTCTAGGTTTATTCAGGTGGCTCCAGGTCAACAAGAGGATTGTCTTCTGTAAAAGAAATAAAGTCTAGAATGGCTGGAATCTGAGATCTAGCATTCAAATTAATGGAGAAGTATACAGTGAACCCTCGCCACTTCGCACTTCGACTTCCGAGGCTTCACTCTATCACGGTTTTTGCGTAACAGCGCATGCTCTGTCATTACTGTCACTGATTGGCTCATACTGTACACGCTTGATGCCATAAATAATATAATAAATAATAAATGATAATTGTAACGTCCAAAATGTTTTACTGTATTTTCCCTTTTTCGTTTAATAAATTGGGTAATATGAGTGTAATGGTGACTAAAGGGTGTTTTTTCATGTCCTCTATGCTCTAACTACGAAAATATTTGATTTACAAATAAGGAATCCTACTTCGCGGAATTTCATTTATCATGGTAGGGCCTAGAACCGATTAACCGCGATAAACGAGGGTTCACTGTACTTCTCAACCAGGCTCCCCAAAGAGAAAGCATATTCAGTTGATGTTTTGAAGCAGTATTCTATTAAAAGGACCATTTGCAAAGATGAGGGTAAAATTAAAAGGACAAAAGGGGGATATTGAGCTATCCAGTACCTAGCATCAAGAAGAAAACGTTAGCATCCCTGGGCTTGAAGGAACAAGCGGAGGGACCAATAAAGAGTAGGGTTTCCTAAGATGTAGAGCAGCAAGGCAGGAACTATGGAAAAAGCCAGTGTGTGGGAAGAAAGAAATAGCCAGAGCCTTTGTCCTCCATTCTTCCAATCTATTTGAATGCTAGAGGACAAGGGCCCCCAATAATGAAATCTAGAAGGGTCAGACCCACAGATACGGCCCAGGACCAGGAAGGAGGCTAAAGGAATGGACTGGAAGGTGGGAGGGCCAAGGGGTGATTCAACAGAAAAATGACTCTAAGTGGTATGTATACCTGGCTTGGATTCCAGAATGTTACCGCATTAAAGCAGATACAAACTCAAGTTGAGTCACTAAACAGTGACTCAAGAGTACACTTCACAGCACTTAATCCACCTGATTGATATAGTTATTACTATTGTTACTTGTTCACTGTTTACCTCCAACTATGGAATTTCCCAGCAGATAATGATCATGTTCCTTTTTCTTTACATAATATTGCCCCTGCCGGAGTTCCAGCCCCTAGTGAGCACTCAACATTTGAGAAATGAATAAATGGAAATGTTCAGCAAAATGTTCCTTTCTTATATTATCCTAAAAATTCACTTCACTCAGTTATTATTATGTTTTCCCTGTATATTTGGAAATCATTTCAGCGATTATAGTTTACTCACTTAGTCTATTGTGCTTGGACATAAAGATAGTTTTCCTATTACAAATAATGCTTCACATGTATTTTTGTACTGGTAGAAATGCAGCCTCAAGGTCTAGTTCTAGAACTAGGATTGTTAGATGGAAGGATAACTGCTTAGTTTTGTTAGCTACGGCCAACGTTGTCCCCCCACACGACTGTCCCAGTTTATAGTCCGCCAGCCATGTGTTACAGCACATTTCCTCAAGCTTTTGAAATTCTGCAATCTGAAGTGTGAGAAAAGTACCTCAGTGTCATTTTTATCTGTATTCCTCTTATTATGAGTGAAACTGAGCATCTTTTCATATGTTTCAGGACAGTTTTGTATCTTTTTGTGAATTTTCTATTTATGTCATTTGACCATATTTCTATAAGATTTTTGGTTTCTTATTCCTGTTTTAAAAAGATACACATTTTTCTCTTTTTTTAATAAATCATTTTATTTGGGGCTCTTATAGCTCTAACAAAAATCCATACATTAATTGTATCAAGCACATTTGTACATAGGTTACCATCATCATTTCCAACACATTTTCTTTCTACTTGACCCCTTGGTATCAGCTCCTCTTTTTTCCCCTCACTCCCCCACCTTCCCAACCTCATGAACCCTTGATAATTTATAAATTATTTTTACATTCATATTTTACACCATCTGCTGTCTCCCAGCACCCATGTTTCTGTTGTTTGCCCCCCTGGGTGTGTATGTGGGGGGCGGTGTACATCGATCACTGTGATCAGTTCCCCATTTCTCCCCCTTCTCCCCACACCGTCCCTACCCTCATTGTATCATTACTCTCATTATAGGTCCTGAGGGGTTTATCTGTCCTGGATTCTGTGTGTTGAGAGCTCTTGCCTGTACCAGTGAACATGCTCTTGTCTAGCCAGATTTGTAAGATAGAACTGGGGTCATGATAGTGGGGTAGGGGATGGGGGAAGCATTAAAGAACTAGAGGAATGTTGTGTGTTTCATCGGTACTACACTGCACCCTGGCTGGCTCATACCTTCCTTGTGACCCTTCTGTGAGGAGATGTCCCATTGTCCACAGATGGGCTTTGGGTCTCCATTCAAACACACACCTCCCTCATTCACATCAAAATGTTTGTTTGTTTGGGGTCTTCTGATGCCTGATCCCATCAGAACCTTGTCATCACACCAGTTGGTGTGCTTCTTCCATGTGGGCTATATTGCTTCCCTGCTAGATGGCAGCTTGTTTAACTTCAAGCCTTTAAGACCCCAGACAGTATATCTTGTAATAGCCAGGCACCATCAGCTTTCTTCACCACATTAGCTTATGCACCCATTTTTCCTTCAGTGATCATGTCAGAAAGGTGAGCATCACAGAATGCCAGGTTATAAGGACAGTGTTCTTGCATTGAGGGAGGACTTGAGTTGAGCCCCAATGTCTATCTACTACCTTAATACTTAACCTATAAGTATATGTACACAGACCTATATCACTATTGTTATATATTACTACATTTACATATATACATGCCTATATTTATACCTCTATAAATTTCTTTTGCTTCCTAATTCTTTCCTCTATTTCCTTTTACTTTCCTCCTGTCTCACCATCATGTTCGACCCTCCTTCGGCTCTCTGTACTTCCTCTCAGCTACATTGCACTTGATTGAATCACATCACATCAGGCATTCTATGCCCTCCTAGCCATTGTTTTAGATCTCTTAGTTTCCCTCCTCCCTGGCTTCATTGGCTCTCCCCTCCCTTTTACCTACCACCTCCCCGCCCC
>NW_022103905.1:13092947-13098842 GCF_000313985.2 Echinops telfairi
CGCCCTGGTGTGTGTGTGTGTGTGTGTGTGTGTGTGTGTGTGTGTGTAGGTAGGGGTCAGACCAGGCACAATGCCCACACTGTGTCTCCGGGCTGCCCTCCATAGCGCTGTGGGTCAGTAAGAGGACATCTTGCCTTGTGTTTGGGCTGACCCTACGGTCCTCTCTGTGCATTGGCGGCTCCAAGTGGGAATGTTGTTTTCAAAACTTGGTGGGCCAGGATACTGTTTCTTTCTCTTTCTCTCTCTCTCTCTCTCCCTCCCTCCCTTTCTTCCTTCCTTCCTTCCTTCCTGCCTTCCTTCCTTCCTTCCTTCCTCCCTCTTAGTTTGCTCCCCTGTGGTCTGGGAAGACCTGCCACTCTCCCTGGGCTGTATCTTCAGTGCTGTCCTCTGTAGTGAATTCTTCATCTCCCCACTGCCACCTGCCCCGCCTTTTTCCTTCTCCCACCCCTTCCATTCTTTTCCCCTGTTTTATGTTGCTATGCTGTATGCGTCATTGAGCTTGGTCTGTCCCCTGCCTGTGTGCCTCTCCCTCAGCTGCTCAATTACGTATGAAGTCGTCTCTTCAGATCCCACAGGATACCTGTTATTTTCGGCCCCATTTGTCAGTTGTCTTTTGACATATTCCTATTCATTTCTTCTTCTTTTCTCAAGGAATCTTATTGGAAATGAGCACTGAGCGTTTTTTCAAAGCCTTGCTATGAAGTAATCTACAAACATCTCAATGTAGAAAATTCACCATGGTGAACTGTATTATTTAATTCTGAACAATCCTAAGATGGCATTCGTAGTATAAATGCCATCTGGTCATGCTCTGTTATCTTATTACTATGGTATTAATCTATTTGCCTTGTTTTAAACTTAAGATTGTTTGCAATCAGATTCTTCAGTGACACTGGTATTTAATTTTTGGTTCTACCTTTGTCAGAGTTAGTTATCAATGTTACACCTGTTTCATAAAAATAATTAGGGAGTTTAACTCAATTTCTATAGTAAATTCCCCGGTTTGTAAAACTTTTGTATCATTCTTCTGGGAAAACATGTGGATCCAGAGTCTTTCTGTTAAGTAATCCCCTGATATCTCTCTCTGTTTCCCTCTTAATCTTCACTATATCTTTTATTTTCATCTAATTTTTTCTCTGAAATTTAATGTCACTTCTGTTCACCACTAAGACCTCACTCATCCCTATAAAAACTCTATAGTTGATCAATTTCCAATTTTCACTCTCTAGAACAAATTTCTACATGAATAGATTACCTGGAATTTGCATAATTCTTAATATTTAGTCTACATGCTATAGAAAAAGATTATACTCTTCATCTTAGCCACTCCATTCATCTGTCTGTTGGTCATACTGTGGAAACTTGCATTTCCAGCATAGATAATAAGGAAGATCAAAGAAGAACATTTGACCTTGAATTTTGGTGTTGGCAAAAAGATTCATTGTAATTTGAACTGCTGAAGAACATTCTAAGAAGTAGTAAACGTGGAATGCTTCTGAGAAGCATGGATTACAAGACTTTGTTACAAGTACTTAGGGCATTTTATTTAGAGGACCAGTCCCTGGAGAAGGACATCACACTTGGTAAAATAGAAGGCCAGTAAAAAATAAGACCTTTAAAGAGAGAGATTGTCACAGTGGCTGTAACAATGGACCCAAACATAATAAATGTGAGGATGATGTGGGAAGAGGGAGTGTTTCAGTTGTTGTGTCAAGAATCATTGTGACTGGGAACTAACTGTACATCAGTTGACAGCAATTCATAACACAAGTGGTGCTCAGAAATTTTCACACTGTAATATTGGTGAGAACAAAAATCAGCAAACAAATATTCAAATTTCCTCTGAAATTCTATATTTAAAATAACAAAGGACAATTACTAATGCAATGGTTGTTTTTTCTGGTGTGTGTTTTCACTGGAATGGAGAATAACTCAGGGCCATAAAACTTTGGCTTACTTTTCCATTGCTGTGGTTTAACTTACATTTAATGAAAGTAAATTCAAATCTGAAACAGAACTTTATAATTCTCATTACCTTTATCATTATGATCACCATATTCATCATCACTGATCTGAGAACTTTAAATGCATACAATAATCTGGCAATTAAGATTCTGTAAGCAAAATCTATTTTTAAAATTATACACAAAATGAAAAATAATTGCAGCTTATATGGCTCATTTGATTTAATATTCAAGTAGTTGTTGTATATCATTTGGAATATAAGGTTAATTATTTTCATTCAACTTATGTGACAAATACCCATTAGGCATCTACTAAGTGTCAGGCATGGTTCAACATGCTGGGGATACTGTGTTGCACTCAAAATCTCTGCCTGCATAAAATTTACATAGTTGCTCCTTTAAGCCATGGACTTGTAGTATTTCTGTTACAGCACCCCAAGGAAGAAGTATTAATGTGGATGATAAGGGTGACTTTGGAGTCTTGTGATTTATAGGAAAATTGATAAAGACAAGGATGAAGGTCACAACAGAATGAGAACTAGAATCCTTAAGCAGAACAAGATGAGGCAGCAAGAAGTGTTGGTGAAAATGGCAAAGGGTTTTGATGAGAATATTAGTGAGCTGAGACACCTCTCCTTCACTCCAGTTGATGACGGTGAGGAGAGAAAAGAAGAAGTCACATTAGGACACATAGAGAAAGAATTTTCTCCTCAAATAACTGCTAAAGGGCTAGTGCAGTCCAATGTGAGCCAAAACATTAATTCTGTGCAAAGCTACTAACATAATTTTGGAAGAAAAGTAGACACTAGATCATTTGTGCTCTTTGACATTGAGAAATAAACAACTGTCATAAATGTTCACTGCATTGTCAGACTTGCCCCTTGTTCAGTCATCAACATAAAATATACTCAACTATTAGAGCACTTACGAGACTAGGCAGTGCCCTTGAACCCCCCTATTCCATAATATTTGCCACAGCCTTCATGTGATATATTTTTCAGATAAAGAAATTTAGGTTTAGAGAAAGAAATTTTATTCTAGATTGTGTTGTTGTGTATCACTTAGTGAATTCCAACTCGCAGCAGCTTTAAATGCCCCACCCCCACCCCCCGCCCCCCTGGGTTTCCTAGGTTAATGTTTACAGAAGCATTGGGCACCAGGTCTGTTTACAGTCGGGGGCCAGCCACCAGGTCATTGCTTAGCAGGACCTATTAGCAGGCCTGCACTTAACCACTGAAGGACCAAGCTTCTTTCCTAGACCATATTGTTAAGCAGTTGGAAAGGTTAGCAGTTAGAATCCACCAACCGCTCTTTGGAAAAGAGGTGGGGATCTTCAGTCTGGGAAATAATGTGGAGCAACTGTTCTCTGCCCTACAGGGTCATTAGGTGTCTGAATCCCTTTGATGGCGCACAACAATATGTTCTGATCCCAAATGGCATAAATGGTGGCTTCTTTCCCATTATCTGCAATGATTAACCCTGTCAGGCTTCTGTCCTGCTCCCAAAAGTACAATTCCTGAACCCAAACACCAGCGCTATCTATGTCCTTGTGATAAAATCCTATCATCTGTGTTTCAACAAGCCCTCTAAGGTCCAGATGATACCAATGCACACTAATGTTGGAAAAGCATTTTCCTATTTTAAGTAAAAACAAAGCATCAAATAATTCAGAGAATAAGTGGCACTTTAAGTTCTTTAAATTGTCCCTGTCGTGTGTGTGTGTGTGTGTGTGTGTGTGTGTGTGTGTGTGTGTGTAGGTAGGTAGATAGCAAGTGGAAATACAGTATGAGCTAGTTTCCTTCTCCTGTCATAAATATGCTCAGGATTATGATTACCTTTCAGAAATGATTAGCGATTATTATGAGAGTCAAATAACCTGGAAACAAAGTCGATTTACAACCTGACCATGGTGGGTATTTGCACATTAGCACAAGTGTCTTTATCTTCTAGTCTATTAAATACATAAAAAAATAGTCACTAATGCGCTTTGAAACATTAAAGTTTTCATTTCCCCTCCAAAATGTGGTGGTTTATAGGTGCTTTGCACGTTATGAGCCTCTCAATTTTACAGAAGCAACACTTTGCAAAACAGGACAGTAATGTCATGAGGCTGTGAGACAAGAGAACTGCCAAGACATTCATCTCTCTGTATCAGGAACACCTGGTTAGAAAGGACAATCTTGCTGCCGTGGAGCTACTGCCAGGGGCAGCTAAACTGCTGAAACAGCCACTTAATCACTTTTTTGTCAATGGTAAGAGAACCAACAGGAAGTACAGTGCATCTTTTTTTCCCATTTTATGGGGAATTCTACAGATATTATAGCAACCCATGGTTCAATTAGATCAAGCAGAATTGTACAACTGTTGCCACCATCATTTTCAAACCATTTTCTTTCTTCTTGCACTCTTTGGTATCAGCTACCCTTTATCCCTGACCTCCCATACCCTACTCCCCAAGAACCCTTGTTATTTTATTAACTGTTATTATTATTGTTATTCTTTCCCTCCTTCCCCCGAGCTTACACTATCCACGGTATCTGTTCACCTGCCACTGTGTTATTTGTTCTCATCGAGTGGGGTTATAAAGTCATCGTTGCTATCAGTTCCCCCTTCCCACACCCACCCATCTCTTTCTGTAACGAATCCTCAGGGATTCATTACTCCCATTACAATTCCTGAAGAGTTTATCTTTCTTGGATTTCGTACATCGAATTATCTTAATTATACACATGAATATATGCAGGTCCAACAGGATTAATGAGGTAAAACTAAGACTAAGGGGGAGGGAATATTAAAGAACTAGAGGAAAATTATGCGTTTTAACAGTGCTACACTGTGCCCTAGGTTTATCATCTCTTCCGTGTGGCCCTTTTGTGAGGGACAGTTCCATCATCCTACAGGTGGTCTTTGGGTGTCCACTTTGTGCTCCTTCACGTCAATATGTTTGCTTGTTTCTGAACTTCTGATATTAACACTCTTTTTTTTCCCATTAACACTCTTTTTTTCATCTTTTATTTATTTTTATTAATCATTTTATTGGGGGAGCTCGTACAAATCTTATAACAATACATCATTCAATTGTATTAAGCACACTTGTACATATATTGCCATCAACATTCCCAAAACATTTTCTTTTTACTTGAGCCCTTGGTATCAGCTCCTCTTTTTTGCCCCTCCCTCCCCCATCCTCCCACCCTTGTGAATCCCTCATCAATCACATATAAGTATTGTTATTTCATGTCTTACACTGTCTGTTGCCTCCCTTCACTCACATTTTTGTTATTTGTTCCCCTCGGGGGAGAAAGGGATGATATATCCAACCTTGTGATGAGTTCCCCCTTTATAGCCCTCCCCCATTCTCACCCCCACCATCCCCTACCCTAATGATATTACTACCCCTTCTACTGTTCCTGAGAATTTTATCTGTCCTGAATTCCATGTGTCCAGAGCTCTTATCTACACCAATGTATGTACTCCGGTCTAGCTGAATTTATAAGATAGAACTGGGTCATTGTAGTGGAGAGGGGACAGGGTGGAGGGTTGGGGGGGTGGAAGCATTCAGGAACTAGAGGCATGTGTGTTGTGTGTGTTTGTTGTCGCTATACCACACCCTGGTTGAATACTCCCTTCCTTGTAACCCTTCTGTAGGGGAATGTCCAATTGTCTGCAGTAGGTCTCCACTCCAACCCCCCTCTTTTGAATCAATATAATTGTTTGTTTTGTATCTTTTGATACCTGATTCTGTTGACACTTCATGATCATGCAGGCTGGTGGGCTTCTTCCGTGTGGTTTGATTTGCTTCCCTGATATATGGCTGCTTGCTTAACTTCAAGCATTTTGGACCCCAGATGCTATACCTATGTTCTCTTCCTCTGGCTGAGGATCCTTCATGATTGTTGATATCCCATATATTCCCTGCATTAAGGCTCTT
>NW_022103905.1:13098942-13106901 GCF_000313985.2 Echinops telfairi
TTAACTTACTTACTACTTTTTTGTTGATGAGCCTGATGGTTTGGGGTTTTACTTTGAGGTCTGTGATACACCTTGACTTTGTCCTTGTGCATGGGATAAATAGAGGTCTTAGTTCATTATTCTGCAGGTTGACTGACATCCAGTTTTTCCAACACCATTTGTGAAAAGCCATCTGCTTCTTACTTGATTTTGGGGGGGACCTTATCAAAGTTGCTTGCATTCTGCTGTTTTTACTTCCGGATTTTCTGTTCTTATCCATTGGCCCATGTATCTATCATTATGCCAGTACCATGCTGTTTTGACAACTGTGGCTATATAATAAGTTTTAAAGTCAGGTAATGCAAGCCGCCCCCTACCACACACACACACACACACACACACACACTTTATTATTCTTCTTGAGGAGTTTGTTACCAATTTGGGGTTTCTTCTCTTTCCATAAGAAATTGGTAGTCAGTTTTTCCATTTCTTTTCCATTTCTTCTATTTCAAAAATGGTGCTGCTATTTGTATTGGGATTGCATTGAACCTATATAGTACCTTAGGTAAGATTGACATCTTTATAATATTGAGTCTACTGATCCATGAGCATGGGATATTTTTCCATTTGTGAAGGTCCCTTTTGGTTTCTTGTACTAATGTTTCATCGTTTTTCTAGTACAGATCTTTTGTGTTTTGGGTTAAATATATCCCTAGATATTTTAACTTATGCTTGGCAATTGTAAAGGGAACTACTTTCTTGATCTCTGTCTGTAAACCCATCAGTGGTATATAGCAATTCAATTGATTTCTAATTGTTGATCTTGTATCCTGCCACTCTACCATATTTCTCTATCGCTTCCAGCAATCCTTTTGTGAGCCTTTGGGTTCTCAATATATGCAATCATATCATCTGAAAATAACAATAATTTCACTTCTTCTTTCCCCAGCTGTACACCTTTGATATCCTTCCATTGTCTTATATCATTAGCTCGGACCTCCAGGACTATATTGAATAAAAGTGGGAAAAGGGGCATCCTTGTCTGGTTCTCTTTTTCAGTGGGAATGTTTTTGACTCTTCTATATTGATTGTAATGCCGGTTGTTGGATTTTCATACATACCTTTAATTATATGGAAGTAATTTCCTTCCAGTCCTATATTATAGAGTGTCTCAATTAGGAATGGGGGAATGTTGTCAAATGCTTTTTCTGCATCTGTTGATATTATCATGAGGTCCTTGTTCTTTGTGTTCTTGACATGATGTATGATGTTGATGGATGTTCCAATGTTGAACCAACCCTGTATCCCTGGTGTGAATCCCACTTGGTCATGATGGATGATTCTTTTTATATACTTCTCTATTCTTTTGGCCAAGATTTTGTTAAGGATGTATGCATCTTTGTTCAGTAGTGGTATCGCTGTCCTCTATTCTTGTCAGATCCTTGCCCGGTTTTGGTATCAGTGTTATACTAACTTCATAGAATGCATTTGGGAGTTTACTGTCCTTTTCTACGTTCTGAAAGAGCATGTGTGGCATTGGTGTTAGCTCTTCCCTGAATGTTTGGTAGCATATGCCGGTGAAGTCATCTGGGCCTGGGCACTTTTTAGTTGGTAGTTCCTTGATAACCTTATCTATTTTTTCATTCACTATGAGTCTGTGTGGAAAAATCTGGGGAAGATTGGTCTTTCCAGGTATTTGTCCATGTCTTCCAAGTTGTTGTCCTCCTTGGAGTACAGCCCTTCATATTACTGGGTAATTAGTCTTTTAATTTCATTGGGGTCCATTTAAATTCCCCATTTCATTCCGCAACCTGGACATTGACATCTGCTCCTTCCTATCTTTTGTTAGTTTTGCCAATGGTTTGTCGATTCTGTTAATCCTTTTGAAGAACCAACTTTTTACTGAGTTGATTTTCTCCATCATTCTTTTGTTTTCCCACTCATTTATCTCTGCCCTAGTTTTTATCATTTTTCTTTCTTTCTTTGCTATTGGAAGGATTATTCTGTTGACTCTGTTCCAACTTCTGAAGGTTTTGTGAGGAGGTATCCACCCTAAGTCTCTCTTCCTTCTTCAGATGTCCATTTATCACTAACAAGCATCCTCCGATAACCACCTTTGCTGTATCCCATAGATTTTGGTATGTTGTATACTCATCCTCCTGGGTTTCTAGAAACTTCCTGGATTCATCTCTTATTTGGTCCAATATCCACTCCTTTGGAGAAGTAATTAATCCATCTTCCAAGTATTTGTCCTTGTTTTTTTGAACTTTGATTTGTTGACTTCAAGGTTTATGGAATAGTGGTGAGAAAAAGACATCTAATTGACCTCTATATGTTTTAATTTGCTCAAACTTGACAAAAACAAACACACAACCTTTGTTCATTTTTAGCTGTACAACTTGATAGTACGCTGTAGTTATACAGACACACCATTCTTGAATATTTCAGTGTGTTTCTCCTAAGAATAAAAACAAGGAATTATATAATGAGAATAACATGAATTACAGACAAGAACTTTGTCACATCCTGAAGAAACTCCCTTCCAATTCATTGGCTACTCATAACAGATCTCATCATTAAGGTGGTTACATTTTATGGGACCTCATCATGGGAGAGGACAACATTATAACTTCCAAAAACACTGGAGCATGGCCCGGCAAGTTGACAACCTTAACCACCACACACCTTTCCTGACTATAACACACATATAGTTTCTCTCATTCTACTATAATTACTGCCTCTTAGTTAATTCAAAGGTTCTTCCATGTGCACAATTAAATGATCTGGAATTCCCAATCTTCAATTTATCATACACACAATGAAATACCTTAAATAGATAACAGAGGTATACACATTTCTGGTAGTCTCTGTTTTTGGCCAAGAACCACTTGACATTAGCAAGGATATCCTTCATTCCACACCCTCTTCTGATTCCAACTTTGGTTTCTGGCAGTTCCCTGTTGATGTACTGATACAACTGTTAATCTGCAGCGAAATTTTACTTGCATTCGATATTATTTTGTTAGAGAATTTCCACATTCTGTTGGGTCACCTTTGCTTGGAATATAGATCTCTTTCAGTTGGTTGACCAGATAGCCATATTCCAAATATCTTGGTACGGACAAGTGAATGATTCTGATGTAGCATCCATTTGTTGAAACATCTCAATACTCCATTCCATCAATTCATGGAGCCGTTTTTCACTACTACGTTCAGTTCAGCTTGAATTTCCTTCAATAGCATAGGTTCTTACTCATATGCTACCTCCTGAAATAGAACAATGTTGACCAATTCTTCTTGGTACCGTGGCTCTGTATTCCTTCCATCCTTTTGTTCTTCCTGAGTTGCAGCTTTATCCCTAGAGTTCAAGAATATAAGACCTAAGTTTTTGTCTTCAGTTCTATCAGCCTGAGAAATGCCAAGCATGCTCTTCCCTTTTGGCTTTCTAACCCTAGGACTTTGCACATTTCATGATAGTATTTTGTTTTCAATCCAGCTTCCATAAATTCAGGAGCAAGTTTCAGAGTCTCTTCCGAACACCCATTCTGATTTATTTGCTGTCTTTTTAGGAACTTTTTTCTTTCTTCCAGTATGATATCTTTGATGCCATACAATTTGTTTTCTCTTCAGTCCTTAGTGTTCATCTTTAAACCTTTTATTCAGATTGTCTGTACAGTTGTATTTTGATGCTCGTGGATTTTTTTTATTATCTTTAGTTTCAAATTGAACTTGCATATGAGAAACTGGTTATCTGTTCCATGGTCTGCCTCTGACCTTGTCCTGACTGATGGTGCTGAGTCGCTCCATCTATTTCCACATGTAAACTTGACTTGAGGCCTGTGACTTCTGTCTAGAGAATTTCACACGCATAGTCACCATTTGTGCAACTGAAAGGTATTCTTCATGATAATGGGAAACAGATTTAGCTGCTAACCCAAAGGATGACAGTCTATCAGATACACCATGGAGGAAAGACCTGGTAATTTACTTCTAAAACTCATTCATAAAAATCTAATACAGCATAGTTTTCTCTTTTTGCCATAGAGTTGATCCCAACTCATAGGGAGAATTGCCCCCTGGAGGTTTCCAAGACTACCTTTAGACAGGAGTAGAACGCATTGTCTTTCTCCCAAGGAGTGGCTGGTGGTTTTAAACTGCTGCCCTTGCTTTTAGCAGCCTAACCAGCATAACCACTGTATCACCAGGGCTCCTAGCATGGTTCTACTCTGCCCTGATACAGAGGAGGGCACCATGAGTCATAGCCAACTTGACAGCAGCTGGTTATTTTAAGAGGTCTTGAGAACAGTTTGGCCTTGAATGGTTCAAGTGGTTTTCAGTACTAAGATTTGGTGTTTCAAACCCACCCAATGGTCCTGGGTAAGCAGGGCCTGGTGATTCCCGCCTATGAAGACTATAGTCTAGAAAATTCTATGAGGCAGTTCCATTCTTTAGCATATGGGTTCATTATGACCCTGAATCAACTTGACACCAATGGGTTTTGCTTGTTTGTTTGTTTTTTAAGAAGAGTCTGGAATTAGGGAATAATTTGAGTTTATGTAAATGAATAAAATAAGTTTGAGAATGGCACATCACCTCTGTCAAGAAACCTTGTCCTGAGAAACAGATTCATTATACTCTTACCTTTTGTAGATTATCCTTAGATTACAATTATTGAAATGCTTATTGTTTAGACTGCTTTTCCTGACTGCTCAGTGAGAGGGGTAAGTGTAAATCCCAGATTAAACAGTCTGATTTATATGTTTGAAAGCTCACCACAATGGTTATAGGAGAACAGATGAAAGAGAAGGAAACCAAACAAGAGAGGCGCATTATGAGGCTATTATAGTTGTCAAAGAGAAAGATGATGGTGCCTTAGATAAGGTGGTGGTGGGGAAAACAGAGGAAGAGGTGATCGTGAGAGAAGAATGAGATAAAACACTAGTGGCATTAGATATAGTGGATTGTGAAGGGTAAGTCAAGATAGAAACAAAAGATTGCTCTCTGTGTTTCTGGTGTTTGCAGAGGAGGATTACATCTACTAAGATGAGAACTAACAACAAATAGAGGAAACAGGATGTTGGAACGCACATGTCAAATGAAAGGGAAGGAACCAGGACATTCAGAGATATTAAATGTAATTTTGACCACCCATGTCAGTGTTTGTACTGTAGTGCCTTGTGTTCTTCCTGCCATGGAGCCGGAAGCTATGCCACCTGTAGATCTAATACCAGCAGGGTTACCCATGAAGAGGTTTCAATAGAGCTTCCAGAGGAACGTTGAAAAGAAAGTCTGGCTCTGAATTTCTAAAGAATAACCAATAAAAAACCCCTATTGTCGAGTGTAGTACTGAAGTAGAGTCCCATAGGTCATACGCCATGGTCAGAGCAATGGACCGACAAAGGGCGGAGTGTCATTTACTTCTTGTTACTTTCAGGACCACCATGAGCCGGTGCCAGTGAGATGGAATTGACAGCAGGTGTGTTTTATTTTCAAGACCTCTCCTTGGGAAAATGTCAAGGAGACTGTTGGATGAAGGAGCATGTGCCGAGCATGAAAGTTTTGAAATAAAGATACATGTTTGAAGTTCTAGTTATGCAAATGGCACTTCGAGACAGCGAGATAATGTCACCCAGGCAGGGAGTTTAAAGAGCAAAGGAGAGAGAGACTAGCAGTTTAGTAGGATGATGATTCAGCAGGAGATTCTGGGAAGGGGCTTGGAGAGTGGAGGAGAGCCAGGAAATGCAGGAGGCACAAAGGTTGACAGAAGTCATCGATGACTAAGGAAAGAGCCGGCTTAAGAGAGCCATGAGACCGAAACCAGATTAGAATGAATTGAAGAGTGAAGAAAATGCAAAGACACCAATTCTTTTGAAAAAGTTGCTGAGAAAGGGAAGCAGATAAAGTAGTCACTCTCCTGAGTAAAAGGAAGGAGTCTATTTGAATTCTGCTAGAAATAATTCAACAGAAACAATCGATGTTAGGGAAATAAAAGCAGGCTCTTACAACGAAAGATGGAGTGGAACACATCTGAGGAGAATAATCTTTACTAAGAGGAGCAGAAATCCATCCTTTCGGATAAGAAGTAAAACTCAAATGTGGAACCTGGTGCGAGCTCTACAAGGAGGAAGCGAGGGTCTTTATGGGCGTACTCTATTTCCACAATGAAGTATGAGGCAGTGAATTGCCTCAGACTTCTATTGTCTCTGTCAGCAGGAGTTGAAGAGTGAGGAGACAGGAAGAAAAGTAATGTGGGAAGTAGAGCGAGATTCTATTTGAAACGATAGAATTTGATTGCAGTCATTCTCGAATAGTGTATCACAAATTTAACAAAAAATTGCTACCATTTTAGGAAAGCACTATCATTTCCCACATATAATCTCTTCACTTCCAATTTACAGTAACTATACATGTTGAAATCAGTTTTCCTACTTTATGTATGAGGCCTAGAGGCTCCGGAAGCTTGCATCGTTCACCAAGCTAGTGAAGCGGTAGGTCAATGAGAATTGAATTCAGTTCCATCCAATGTATGAGGCCTAGAGGCTCAGGAAGCTTGCATAGTTCACCAAGCTAGTGAAGCGACAGGTCAATGAGAATTGAATCCAGTTCCATCCAACGTAAAGACCTGTGCTATTTGTTCTTTATCAGTGCTTCCCACCTTTGAGAAATGAGCAGACATATTGGAAAGGAAAACAACTATCAAGTACTTTGCATTGATTTCAATTGCTTTCTTCTCCTTTAAATATGTATATATTTCAAAATGAGAACTATCTCTGCAGCTCTTATACAACCATAGAGGCATTCCATTTAGCAAGTAGCAACAAAACTGAAATTCTGAATGACAGTTTTAAGGTGATGGATGTTTTGTTAAAGCTGAATCACGTATATTAGGTTTAATAGAGGAATGAAGTGTCTGTGTGTCATGTATTTTATTCTATGTGATTTTTATCTTGAACATAACAGACTATAATGTGAGTCACCATCATCAACTTTCCTTGCTAAGGATAAATTCATCTTTAACTACTAATAATTTTTAATGCTGTATCATCATAATAGAGCAATTCCAAGTACATTATTGAAAACATTGGAAAATGCTTCATGAATTTATTTACAAATGGTTAAGTAAGAATTAAAGATGATACTTCTAAATGTCATATGTACTTGCATTTTCACATTTTCAGTAAAGTCCTGGCTGCCAGCGTGTACACAATGAACCAATGATCCTAACAGAATTCACAATTCCAACTACTGTAAAATACAATGCTCTTGAAGTCATTTGGTCCTTTCTTGGCAACAGAAAGTCTATAAACCAAAATTCAAATAGAAACTAAGAATGAAGCGACCTATAACCCATGTCACAACATAAATTTTACAAAGAATACAATGTAATGCAATAGATATGTAAGTTGGGCAGTAAAGGTCTGACACTGCAGGAGCCAACTTTGGACCTCATTCATAAGTAGGCAGGTAGAGACAGCAGAAGGGAGGAGGGGTCATAGGGCCATGTCTTGGTGGGACACAGATTAAATCAATGTCAGCAGATGCCACACACAGACAAGCAAACCATTAAGAACCAATCCTTAGGAACAAGTCAGTGGGCTAACCTCATACCAAATCTAACCTGCTACTATCCACGCCAACCCCAACTCATAACCATTTTACATGGGTTCCCACTCTGGAAATCTCTTCAGGAGCCAAGAACAGCATCCTTCTGCCACAGAGAAGCTGTTAAAGCTGAGTCTCCAGCCTCAAACTTAGCAGCCCCAACACTAACCCACAATCCTTTCAGGGTTCCTCTCTCCGAGGGCTAGTTCTGGAAAATTACAAAAAAATGGGGGATTAGAAGTGTGTGGAACCAATAAGAGAGCCCACGGACTGGGAAAACATCTTTAGCAATGACACATCAGACAAAGGCCTTATTACTAAAATCTATAATACTCTGCTAGCTTCCAAAAAGAAAAAAACTAATTGCCCACTGAGGAG
>NW_022103905.1:13108048-13140467 GCF_000313985.2 Echinops telfairi
ACACAATGGATGGATGGATGGACTGGGATAAGAGTTGTAAAAGCTCCCAATATAATGATTTTTTTAAAAAAGACATGTGTGGAACTGCTCTTGTCAATCATAGGTAGGAGTTATTTCTTAAAGCTTATGACTCGGAAGAAGTACTGGAAATATGGGCCCCTTAGAAGCAATGGAAATATTTAATATGTGGTATGTTGCCACAACATTCCACCCGAATGGAATTCTGAGGAAACAACTAAATTGAGATTGTTATACAAGACAAGGGCTTTCAAATCAAAAGGTTCTTCAAAAGCATTGTGTCTTCAAAGAACATTTTAGGAGTAAGGAGGTGGGCCATGATTTATCGAAATTGAAAGTGACTAAAGAAATATGGCAAGAAAATACCATGTGCGACCCTTGATTGATAGAAAGGTCATTTGGGGCCAAGTGAAGACATTTTTATACTACATATTGCATAATGTTAATTAGTGATAAATTGCTTGCCTGTGATTGATGTTATTGTAGTTACATAGCTTCTTGTTTTCAGAAGAAAAACACTGGAATATTTGGGGGTGACATGTCTGAATATCTGTAACTTACTATCAAATGGTGTTACCAAAACACACAAAAACATTTAAAATGATGTGTGTGTTAGAGTTAGGGATAAAATACAAATGCCAGAAAATGTTAACCATCTAAACTTGGGCAAAAGTACTATTTTTTTTTTTCATCTTTTCAATAGTTAGCTCAAACTTTCAAAATCAACAACCAGGAAAGAATAGAAGCCTATGTGTTTATTGAGGGTGAACTTGGACGTCAAACCCATTTGCCAAACCTGTTTCCTGCCATTAACATTCTCATACCACCTGATAGCCCTGGGGCTAAAACAACCGAGCCACAAGAGAACAGTAAGCTGTAAGTCAAACAGGTTCTTCCCCCAGTGCAGAAGAACACCAGCGTTGCAGTTATTGACAAGTGATATTCTTATAAATTGTTGGTCTCCTGATGCAATGTAACCAATTATTGCCTTGTGTCAGTCACCATCTATTAACAAGAAGAGACAAACAGGCAGAATGTATGTCCAATTATACTGTGGTAAATTCTTTATACTCCAAGAGTAACAGTATGTCAAACATTAATAAAAAGAATATACAATAGATCTTTGTCATGATCTACAGGTCAGGGAATTACACTATCCCCCTCTATTACATGATTAAATAGGGCAGGAAATGGACGATCAGGTTTGTAGTCCGAGTAGACAAGCTTACAAGGTGCATAAGCAATCCTGTTATCCCCCACTGTTACAACCATCCCAACCTAAACCAGAGGGGAACAAAGAAAAGATACATTTAGGAAGTTGCTTTGGACTGAAATCCAGACTCCACAGCTGCTATGGCTCTACATCCGTTTCAACATAGCTCAGTGCTTTATGTCGTCATTTCTCCTGTCTGAGCTTCGGGTCCATTGTTTGTAAAACGAGGCCGCTGAACTGAGTTAAGATCACTGAAACTGTAGAATCAAAACCTGTTCATTCTTCAAAGATTAGAAGGCAGAGGAAACAATTTATAATAAATTGCACACAAAATATACACTCGATTTAATATATAGACATGATTGTTCTTTAGAATCCAGGGAGGAGGGGAGGCCAAAGTGTAAGTAAAGAAAAACCGATCAATCTAAGGGAGTCACTACTAGGGTGCTAGGGGGTCACACTCAGTAGGGAGGGTTCCTTGCTCAGAGGGTCATTTCCAGCTGGTAGAGAGAACAACGGGTGGCCATTTGGGCCATCAATATGCTCAACGTCTGCTTGTGGGCTGATGTAATCACTCTGCGCACAGGCAGAAATCTGTATGTACTTGATGTGGTTGGGGTTGTTGCTCTTCTTATCAAATCCTGAAAAGGCGCATTCCGATGCTACCGGATAGTGAAAGAATGTGAAAGGCTCCGTAGATAAAAGAGTCAACTCTCGCGATTTATGGTCAGAAATAACCAGACATTTTGACGCTGGGGTTTTCAAGAAAATTTTACCTACATAAGTTCTGGGAAGCCCCACGTCATGGTTGAATTGAAATACAGTGAAATGATAAGTGAGGAGAATGCTTGGAAAATGGATTATCAGGTTAAGTGGATTATGGGAATCAATTAGAAATATGTGTCTACCTCTCCTAGTTGAAGTGTTTTGTCGTTATTTCTAAGGGAAAGTACTCTTTACTAAATAGGTACCATTTCCAAAATAGTGCACACTCTTTTTATTACTTCCTTTCCTGCAGTATCTCTAACCCATGTTTTTCCTTATTTTTATTGTGAATTGGGTGAAGGTGAACTCATTATCTTACGCATCATTGCCTCTGCACAGGGATTGACGTGGCTGTGCTGTGTGGTAGGAGTAGTTGTGGGGCTGGTCGTTGTAGTGGTGGTGGCCATCGTCCATTCCAACATACAGCCACCCTGTTACAACAGAACAAAGCACTGCTCAGCCCTGCACCCACCTGCTCAGTCGTTATGTTTGAGCCCATTGGGGCAGCCGCTGTGTCAGTCCATCTTGCTGAGGGTCTGCCTCTTTTTAGCTGCACTTCTTTACCAAGCATGATTTCCTCCCCCAGGGACTGGTCTCCCCGGACGACATGCCTAAAGTACAGGAGATGTTGTTCCACCATCCTTGCCTCTAAGGAGCATTCTGGCTGTACTTCTTCCAAACAGATTTGTCAGTTCTTTTGGCAGTCCATAGTATGGTGAATATTCTTTGCCGGCACCACACTTCAAATGCATCAATTCTTCTTCAGTCTTCCTAATTCAGTATCCAACGTTCACATTCATGTGAGGCAATGGAGAATATCCTGGCACACTTGAGTCCTCAAAGTAACATCCTTGTTTTTCAATACTCTGAAGAGGCCGTGTGCAGCACATTTACACAAGGCAATAGGTCATTTCATGTCTCGATTGCTGCTTTCATGAGCATTGATTGTGGATTCAGCAAGACAAAATAGTTCACAACTTCACTCTTTTCTCCACTTATTATGGTGTTATATATTGGTCCAGTTGTGAGGATTTTGATCTTCTTTGCATTGAATTATGATCCATAATGAGCACTGTAATCCTTGATCTTCATCAGCAGTTGCTTTAATTCCTTTTCACTTTCAGCAAGCAAGGTTTTGTCATCTGCATATCAAGGTTGTTAATAAGCCCTCCTCCGATCCCGATGCAAAATTCTTCATAATCCAACTTTTCTAATTATGTGCTCAGCATACGGATGGAGTAAGCATAGTGCGAACATGCAACCCTGATGCACACCTTTCCTGATTTTATGGACGGTGCTATATATTGACTAGCTTCACGGGGTTCATATATTCCTGGAAGATGCTTTTTTTGGAGGGGGACAAATCTTGAATTTGAATTCATTTCTTCCTGCCTCATTATGAAATTCAAATATATTTGGGGTGGGGGAAATCAGTTGAAGGTTTGATTAGTGGGGGTTCATTTGACTATGTTCTTACTATAATTTTGCCTCAAATCATAAATATGACCTCCCCAACTCAATTCCCTTTCATAAGGCTGTGTTCTTCCAACAGAGCAATTCGAGCAACATTTCTTCACCCACACAGTTTCAAGGAAGTTCCCACAGCTTACAACTGACAGGTCATTTTTTAAACCATAGAAATTCAGAAACAAATTCTGCTCACAGCTGAGCTTCTCTGACTCGGCAGCCAAGAGTTTTCTATTCTAATTCTACTTTGGAGCGAGCCCAGATTGAAAAGTTTGAGGATGAATAAAGTGTATTGTTTGCATTGGGAAATTGTGTCCGTCAACTGAGGTTTTGAAACACAATGGCCAAGTTTGGTTTAAGATGTTGATGCTCCTGGGAAATTTTCCTAGCAGTCCTCTATTAGATTTATGTGTACACACAGCCGGGTCTGCACACTTTAAATAGCATTGACGTCACTGTGAAGTAATGAAAAACAATCTCCAAACAGACACACATTATAAGCTGAGGGTAAATTCAATTCTGAATTAGGATGTGGTTTTAAGCCTCTTCTTGAAAGTGAGATACTCATATTTTGTTTTTCTTTAAAAAAAAAACACACATCAAAATGGGACATGTCCAGCCAACTGGTAGAGCACACAACTTCTCCCTGGGACCGTCCACAGTAGCACTAACTGCCAAGGGGGAATTTAGTCAGGCCTGTTTACAGGAAAGTGGAACAAAAAGCTTCAGGCTCCACCTTGCTGCAGTTCAGGGAGATATTTAAAGTGTTCATTCTAATTAAAAAATTAAAACCTAACCAACTCAAGATATACATTTGGATAGCCTCATTAAAATAGAGGTAAGCACACGGACCAAACTGTGTAAGTCCTTACTCATCAAGGCAAACCTAGCTAACATTATCGTCAAATGATGACCTCTGGTATTTAAGGTGTACAAATGCACATCAATACAGTAACCATTCTATGGTATCTGGTTCCCAAGAGAAAGAATCCACAGGGCTCAGAATCAAGGCATGGAAGCAGGAGAGGCTCTTCTTACCTTTGCCTCTAGTGACTCGTTTGGGGAATTTTTGAAACCCATTTCCACACCTCTGAGTTCTGCAGGGTTAGAGGGGGAATCCTTCACACAAGCAGACATAGCAAAAGTCCCATTGGCAATAAGGCAGCACTGATGCCAGGCACTTTAGGCTCCCTTGCTCTGGAGACAACAAAAAGGAGGGGGATTCCTATCTTGGAAACAGAAATTGACTGAATGATGAGGCGGACGTAGGGCTGCTGTCATACAGTGGGAGGAATATAGTTAGCACCAGGTGATTGGCACATCTTAGTAACCTCGTGTCTGATTTTGATGAAAAAGCAACCAGTGTCTCAGCCACAGCCTGAGAAAGGCATGGTAAACAGGGGTTCGGACCTCTGAGGGGTGAAGATCTGAGTTACTCCAACCAGGTAGTTCTCACGCAGGTGAGTAGCCAAGGGTAAAGGTACCTAGACAGCATCAAAGCAAGGTAGCCCCAGCTCAGCTATAGGGGGCGACGCAGTTTATGAATCCTTCATGTTCAATTTCATCGCAAAAGAGAAGCCCACCTGAGTGCTGAAGGAGCTTTCCCAGGAATTATGTACAGAAAGTGGATCTAAGGGCAAGGAATGGGCTGGTGCAGAGAATGCTGCGACCATTCAGATCTTGTCCCCTCACCTCCTTCAGGGCTGAAGAGCTCCTTCCTCCAGCTCAGCAATATTTCATCTTACAAGGTTCTCTCTTTTCAGATGAACCCTTCTCCAAGGAGCCCTGGTGGTGCAGCAGTTACGTGGTGGTCTGTGATCCTCGTGGTGGGCAGTTTGAAACCAGCAGCAGCTCTGTGGGAGAAAGACTGGGCCTTCTGTTCCCTTAAAGAGTTACAGCCTTGGGAAGGGCAGGAGGTCATTACGAGTCAGCATTGACTCGATGGCAGTGAGCTTGGTTTTGGAGAAAGACTAGTGAGTAGGAGGATAGCGTGGTCTAGCACCTCTCTCCCCCAAAAGGAACCACACTAAGGGGGCGAGTCCATCTTCAGAGCTCCTGGGGCTTTGTTGAGTCCAGGTACGTATGTGGTAGACCTAGACTTACTTACTTATTTATGCCCAACCTTGCTTCTTCCCTGCTCCCTGAAGGTGTTGATCCCAAGATTTCACCCCTAACCAATAATTCGTCCACACCAGTTTTCTATTCTTGGCATCTTTTTTCCAGGGGTAAATAATCTGCAAGGATAACCCTTTCTCAAGGGAGCTAAGTACCCCTCCCGGATTACATTTTAAGAAGTTCATCTCCCAACTTTACTAATGTCACATTTTCTACCACCGTAAGGTATTTTCTTCTATCCTTCTGGTGGCTTCCATAAAGGAAGACAGAAAATTCCCCCCTTAATGGAGTTGCACTCTAATTAGAGCCTCACTAAGCAAGAGTGTTAAAAGAAATGAGACATCCTTATTCCCCAATATAGTACATATTTAAGGCGGCTAAAGAAACAGGGCATAGAACAAAGAGAATCGGGTTATGGAATCAAATATAGATACTTGTAGACAAGCAATTGAGAAAATATTTACTATCCTCAATTGGCCAATAGCCACACACTGATTCAGCATATCAAGAATGAAGTGAGTTCTACACAAGGATTGGCTTGCCATACATTTGACAGATCACCTTTGGTATTTTTTCCCTATTTTGGATCATCTCTCCGACGCTAGCATTCTCTCATCCCCGTCACTGAGCTCCGATATCTGTGTTCACTGGCGGCCTGCCAAATTACGCCTTCTCCTGGATACTCATGGACTTGAAGCCCTTTCCTGCCTGCTCGACCTGCAGGGTCCTGGATCTCCTTGTCATCACTGTTCAATTTCTTATCTATCGCAGAGAGGAAATGTGTCACTCAGGGTTAAGAGTTTAGCATTTATCTATAATACAAAAATAACACATCATGAATAGGTTACCTTGGAAATGCCATAAGAAAAATACCAATCTCAATAAATGTATCGCTGCTGTTTTTCCTTTGGCAGTTGAATCAATCACCGTAATATATTTTTGGCCTTCATCTAATGGCCCAATTTATCCAAATGGACCGGTAGTGTCTCATTCTGTTGTAGTTAGGTTATCTGAGTTGGAAATGGCGGATGGCATCTGCAAGAGCAGCACTTATCTGAATCAATGGCATACTTAACTGAAATAGTGTGGTTTCACTCAGCTTACCCGGATGCCCACGTCATCAATGCACATGAGACGCTACTCAATGTAGGACATCCCTAGTGCAAAATATAAATGGTCACTCGTCTCTGTGCCATTCTAACATAGTGTCTGTTTGTTTGAGGCATTCTATTTCTGTGCGAATGCTTGCAACTTAAACATAGACTAAGGTGACCAGACGTCCCGTTTCTGGCGGGACAGTCCCACTTTTTAACAATTTGCCCTGTGTCCCGCGGCATTTTAAAAAGTCCCGATTTTTGGAAAGAATGCACGGCAAGCTAGGGTATACAGTTTTCGGTTGCCATGTGGCTATTTCCCCAGGATATGAGTTTTATCACTAGTGTCCCACTTTTGTCCCGCTTTACCAATGTTAAAATCTGGTCACCTTAACATAGACCTATACGTAACCCAGTGAACTTGGCCTGGGCTGGATAACCATGAGATCAATTATGCTAGCACTTGTCAGGATACCACCATTGCTGCAATGAGCTGCAACCTTTTGCCTGAAGAAAAAACGATTTCAATGATTCAGGACTCTGTTTATATATTTCTACCCACTCCAATTTGACCTCAGCCAACACCTGGCTTCTCAGCTTTGATGTTCTGTGTGAGCATTGGCTCCCCAAAGAGTCTCAGAACTATTTACTACTGGATTATGTATGGTACAAAGGAGGGCGGGGGAGCCAAACATTGAATTCATATAAACATGTTAGCATTTTACAAATCAGATCAACCCTGCCTGTGAAGATTCATCATCCATTATTTTGGTTCATTAAGGTTTTAAGCAAATCTATCCCTGTGGGCAGACTTTAAACATCAGAGAAATTAACACACTTGCACTAATGCTATTGAAATTTCAATAATTTATAACATGAGGATAAGAATTATTATACCACATTCTAATTATCTGGATATGCTCTGACATTAATTATGTGATATGTAAAATTCATTCACTCAGTTAGTAATCTGGGCAACATAGTTTTTATAAAGTAGAAACAAACACATTACAGTACCATCCTTTCCGTCCATTTTTCCTATCTTATTGGACATTTGTGAAAAATATCCCCAGCGGCCCGATATATTTATTGCTCAAAATTTACCAAGCTCTGTCAGTGTTTTTACTGCATATTAGTTCGATGTGCTACCAATGAAAGAACAAGTGAATCAGAAACCAGCGGCTGTCTGAAAGTACTACTGAGCTCTCATGAGTTTCATACTGGTTTCAAAGTTGCAATAAGCTGGAAGAGTAACAGTTTAAACATTCAAACCATATTCAATTCGGCGGAACATTGGGTGATTTTCGGAGGTTATGCCATTGTAAAGATGCAAAACATGTTTTATTTGTAGGGAGAAAACTAAAGCTCTTAACCAGAGCCTTGGGGATTCATAAGGAAGTATTTGACTTGCCCCCAACCTGCAAAGTCATTTCCATTACCTGACCAGTTGGGCACCTTAAGAGGAACGTTTGAACTCTGGGCTGCCAAAAAAGAAGCAAACAATGTATGAGACATACTCTGTCCTAGTTACTGTGAATATGAGAATGGGATATTTCAATGCCGCCTAATCAAGCTGAGTGCCCATCTCTATCAGCCACTTGTCCATTCAATGTACCTTTCAGGGTGCGCTTCAGAACTCGTGTGCTACCAATAGGATGATCCAATTATTCCTACTTATTTAAGTAAAGGACTCGGTGTGAACAAGAGAATAAATTCTAACTAAAGAGGGTGTGTTAGTCTGGGTGGACTAGAGAAATAAATCCATGGAAACGCATATGTATATAAGAGAGTTTTATATAAAGGGCAATTGTACATTAAGAAGGCATTCCAACCCAGTCAAGTCCAAGCCCATATTCCGATATTAGCCCATATGTCCGATATCAATCTATAAAGTCCTCTTCAGACTCACGAAACACATGCAATGACACCGAATGTAGAAGATCACAGGCCAGTGGGTAGAAAGTCTTTGGATCCAGGTGGCTTTGTAAGCATCTCAGCACTGGCAGGAGTCTCCATGTGGCTTTGCCAGTTCCCACGGCACAGGGTCTATCAGCGTAGTGGCACGTGTCTTGTCAGCAGAGTGTCTCCAAGGGAGTGAGCCGAGAGAAGGGAAGTGTCACCTGCCTCCAAGGAGGAAAATCCAGGAATTCCCAGAATCCTCAGGAGAAAGCCAGGCCCACACAGAGGCCTCATTGGTTATGTCTTGATTGACAGGCCAGACTCCACCCCTTCACTCATAATCCTCTCAAATTGACACCAGATTATGTAACTACCACCAAGGGTCTTTCAAATTGATGTGAAATTGCAATGTTACAGTGTGTTCATCATGACAAATCAACACACATCATAATGTTAACTAAGAGTCATCATTCCCATGTGCTGAATATTTACTTTGCATCATAGATTAAGTGCTTCATGTGAATTACCTCATGTAATGCTCTCAATCCCCTTATGAATCATATACTCTGACAAACCTCATTTTCAAAATGAGGACACTAAAGTTTTAAGAAGTTTGAAGTCAATGGTCATTGATGTCTAAAGTTACATCAATGATGTATCTCCTTGCAAAATTGTAGCCTTTTCACAGGGCAAAGAAGCTCACAGAGTGAACTTAAAATAAGAACACTGAGCAGCATTTGGTTGAGGTTGGGAGAGGGGAGAGTGTTACAAGAAGAAGGAGAAGAAATATAGCACAGGAAAAGAAAACAGGTAAGTTCCAATGCTAGAAATGCTAGGAAGCAAGCTGGGTGCTGTAGGGTAAAATTAAAATTTACAGGTATTTGAATATCAGACTAAATAAGGCAATTGGATGCCATCGAACAGTTCTGATCTGGGTCTTCAACATGAAAGATTGAAAGCTTTATTCCATATATCTGTGCTTATTTTAAAAGAAGAAATCACATCTGCCCAAGAATACTTAGAGCTAAAATAAATATAACAAGACTTTCCAGCAAGATGGCAAACTAGGTACACATGCTCCTTGAACCATCAAAGACGAGAGATATCAAATGAAAAAGATGCAGGTGAAAATCCTGAGTCTCAAAGGAAAGGATAAACAAGTAGATTAAATATTAACTGGGAGAAGAGCAGCTGAACAGGAATGGTGAGAAGGAAGACAAATGAGTGAATGATCTACTGGCCAGATATGACTCGGCTATCATGAAGCAGCATATGAGACTTAGCATGGGCACACCAGGGACTGGCAACAAAAAGGTGGGATTCTCCCTTATTTCTCACATCTTCTTGGTTAACAGCAGTGTGGTCAGGATTCAGGAAAACATTACAAGAATAAACTGACAAGATAAATGAAAATTAGAAGCCTTACAACAACAGCATATAAAAATCCAGAAGTTGAATGGTAAGATTTCAGACATAGACAATATATTGAAAGGGCAAAGGGACAGAATTGAATTCATGGAAGGCAAAACTAGTGAGCTTGAAGACAAATCTGTCAATACTAATCTGGTAGAGAAATACGAAAGGAGAATGAAATGCAACATCAAAACTTAAAAATTCTGTGGGACACCAGCAAGAAGAATAACATGTGTGATCAGTATTCCAGAACAGAAAGATGGGGCAAACAAAATAAAAGGCACAGAGCACGTTGTCAGGGAATTGTTGGAAAAAGACTTCTCATGAAGTGTAAGACGATAAGTATTCAAGAACCTGAACCATCCCCCAAACTAGATAGGTCTAAAAGAAATCCAGCCTGGCAGATCATAATGAAACTTTCCAAAAAGAAAGACAAGGAAATAATCTCAGAAGCAGCTCGAGAATAAAAGATGAAGATGAAGAAGAAGGAAAATGCCCTGAAAAGGAGAACCAGTAAGACTAAGCTCTGATTACTCCACCCTTTCAGACAAGGCGGCAGTGGATGACATGTATAACACTTGGACAGAAAACAATCGCCTACCAAGAATCTTATCTAGCAAAACTGTCTCTCAAACATGATGGTCAAATCAGGACATTTCAGAACAAGCAGAAATTAAAAGAATTTGTATAAAAAAAACGCATAGAAAACCAACAACAGTGGACTTAATATACACGATACTCCACCGAAGTCAGCCTGCATATAGAAATATCCAAAGGAAAGCAAACTTACTGGAAATAGGGTCCAAGGCATATAAATCTGTAATGAAGACAATTACAAAGTAAAAGGAGGCAATCGTGTAGTTAAAGAACTTCCAGATGGAAAGTCCAGTAGAGTTCAAGAATGTGAATTAAGGGAAGCCAAGATGCATTAAGGAGGAAATTGATGATGAACCAAAATGGAGGCAGAGAAGACCCTGGGAGGAGTATGAGAGCAAAGACAACAGAAGTAAATATTGTTACCTCTGCGGTCTTGCATCAAGATGACTTACTCATAAACACGTGGCTAGACATGCAGGCTGTGCCAATGTGGGAAAGAGATGCTCATATATACTTAAAAATACATATAGGCTTGACACGATAGTTGTACCTTTCCTCTAACTAGATCCATGAATGTGGTGGGACATATAGGAACAGAGTTTTGGTAACTACTTTGATATAACCAGACATCCTGGGGGGGCGGAGATCAGGACCGTAGTTTCAGGGAGCACCAAGGTCAACTGGCATAACATAGTCCCCAAAGTCTACATCCTACACTTTAGTGAATAGTGACTGGCATTTTAAAAGCTCCTGAGCAGCCAACTAATAGGTGTAACTTTTGGTCTCTCTTTCAAAAGGAAAGAGAAGTGATGAAAATCACACAGGGAAACAAGCCATCTCTTGCACTAATAAATCATGTGCAATGACCCACAGACCAGAAGAACTAGATGAGACCTAAATATCAATACACCAAGCATTCTGAAAGTGATCTTATCAGAAGGTTCAAGGTAAACTGGGAGAAAAGGGTAAAACAAAACTCAAAAGCTTGAAGAAGGCCAAGCTTGTTGGCTGAGTAGACACTGGTGGAACACTCAAGACGAGGGCCCTTGGTCAGCCCTCAGGACTGGAAAAGAACTCACTGATGAGGAAGAATGACCAGCCATTTATGACCAAAGGGGCAGCACAAAGTTCAAGCACAAAGGGCAAGACAAAGTTCGGAGGTTTAAGAAAGGAGAAGGAATAGAAACAGGAACGCGGGCAGGAAGTAGGAAGTGTGATGGGATATATTGAGGGGATTGCAATGGTGAAGATGAAGGAGAATGTGAACAAATCATTGACTGTAAAACATATCTGTGCTGCAAACCGTCACCTACTTCACAATAAAGTTTTAAAAGAATCAAGTAAATACGTAATTAAAAACATTACAGACCATCCAGTTAAATACCTCCAATTGAGTTGTAGAGCTATATAGCCCCTCTGTTTCTAGAATTAGTTTAAAAACCAAGTTAACTGAACAGGTTATATCTATGTAAGAAATATCCAGTAGGGCAAAGTGGAGACCCAAAGCCCATCTGTAGGCAATCGGACATCTCCTTACAGAAAGGTCACAAGGAAGAGATGAGCCAGTCAGGGTGCAGTATAGCACCGATGAAACATACAACTTTCCTCTAGTTTTTAATGCTCCCCCCACCCCACTATCATGACCCCAATTCTACCTTACAAATCCAACTAAATCAGACCATGTACATGGGTACAGACCAGAGCTGGAAACACAGGGAATCCAGGACCGATAAACCCCTAAGGACTAATAATGAGAGTAGCATTACCAGGAGGGGAAGGGGAAGGTGAGGGGAGAAAGGAGGAACCAATCACAATGATCTATATACAACCCCCTCCCAGGGAAACGGACAACAGAAAAGTGGGTGAAGGGAGACATCGGACAGTGTAAGATTTGAAAAAAATAATAATTTATAAATTATCAAAGGTTGATGAGGGAGGGAGGGAAATGAGAAGCTGATACCAAGGGCTCAAGTAGAAAGAAAATATTTTGAAAATGATGATGGCAACAAATGTACAAATGTGCTTGACACAATGGATGGATCTGAAAGAGCTGTACGAGCCCCCAATAAAGTGATTTATATATATCCAGTAGCTACTTTTAGAACAGGATCCTTTTCATCACTATTATGATATTTTGTTCCCTACAACTCACCTATTCTCTCAAGTAAATAGGTCCCTGTACTTGTGGTAGAACTTTTATAAATGCATTCACTGCACAAGAAAGTCACTCAATGGTAACCCCCAGAGCAGATTTAGAAGTAACAAACATGAGGGAACTTCAAAAAGTTTGTGGGAAAATTTCATTGAGATAAGGGAACTCTTCCATAAAACTCTGATTCTGCTATGTATGAATCGGTAGAAGGCCATGTACCCATGACAACCATGTGCCTCAAGACCCCCACATATCTGCCTGTTGGCATTGTGTGCCTGTAAAACGAACACCATATAAAATGCTCGGAGCCAGGGGGACAGAAAAGCCCCAGTCATTACGTTCAATTAACCACTTTCTAGAGTACTGTACATCCTTTCATCCAAGCTGTGCGTTTTCTCAGATCATCTTTCCTCTTCTTTTGTAGAAGTTTTCGATGACTGACTTCTACAATTTTATGCGAGGTGACGCTGCAATGTGTGTTTCTTTACACACGTAGAAACTGCCACATACAGTCTCAGAAGTGCCATGTTCCAAATCTGAGACGAGAAATGCGATTGGTTTCAAGTGCTGTTTATTATTAGGCTGTGGAAGCAATGGCACCCTTGACGGCCAAATTCCTGACTACTCTGGAAGGTTCCTCTTAATACCAGGCGCCGTTATTCGCAGGGGCTATCTTTTTAAGAAGGGCTAAAGATAGAAAAGCCACGACTGAAAAATTCAAGGTCTCTTACCATAGTGCGGAGAAAAAAGTAGAAATGGCATCGAATAATTACATCCACATACATTATGTGTTTAGGTGGGGGTGGGGGTGTAAATTCTGATAGCTCTCTATCCACTTTCAAAACAAGCCAGATTAACTGATTTCACTTATTGTTTGTTTTATTACTTCTCTTGAATTGCCTTTTCAAGCCACTGACAAGTATTTCGCGAGTTGAAATCTATCTACTGCTCCAAATTTTCTGTCTTGCATCTTTTGGAAGGCATTTGAAACGAATAATGCTCACTAGTTTTGAAATTAGTGTATTAGCCTTTCCCCTGGTTTTCTTTCACAAGGCTTTGCAATATAAGGTTTTGTCACTACTTGACTTTCTCATTAATTAACTTGGTGCATAAAAGTATGTTTTTTACTGAACCTGGCATTTTATTCCTATACTGGGAGGGGAAGAGGTGAAGACATCTTCTCTATGGGCAGCCCCACAGAGCCACCACCATAGGCTAAACAATGGCTCTTATGTGTCTCTGTTCAAATGCTGTCTTAATTACCCAGTACTGTCATAGCAAAATTACAGCAAGAAAAGACAACCACACCATATGGGATTTTTAAAGCTGTAAATATTAACAGGAGCAGCTAGAGGCTGGCTAGTTGGAACCACTGACTTTAGAGTTAGCACAAGTGGATAGTTTTAAACCACAAAGTTAATGTCTCACAGTTTTGGAGACCAGGAGTCTGAAGAGCGTTGCAGGACTTTCTTCTGTTTCAGGAGAGATCATGCCTGGTCTTTCAACTTTTGGCAGCCCCGAATGTTTCCTCAGGAGGTCTGAAGGCATGGTTAGTTGAGATGTGGAGCTGTTAGCCACAAGGTCAGCAGTTTGAAACGCCCAACCATCCCAAAGGACAAAGTTGAGGCTTTATACTCTTGTGAAGAGTTAGTCCCTGAAACCCACAGGGGCAGTTTTAACCTTGCCATATAGGATCACTCTGAGTCAGCATCACCCCAATGGCAGGGAGAGTTTCTTAGCAGTTTGTATAAGGATTCTCACATGTTATCTACCTCCTATCTTTCTGTCTGTATTTTCTCTTTTTAAAACACCACTCAGAGGATATAGGATTAGGATCCTTCTGCTCTTTCCCATAGCAAAAGAGAATCCCTATTCTATGTAGGGTTACGTTCACATGTACCTGGTTACGGCTTCCAATATTTAGAGAATATATGCCCTCTATTACACACTCAACTGAATACAGCTTACATTAATTAAAAAGCATTTGATTTGCCTCAAAACACATTAGAAGAGGATCACTGTGAACCCCATACATAGTTCTTGGCATTTAACCGCAAAAATTTTCAAGAAAAATGTTCCTTACATGACTAGTTATGACCTAGAAATTTCACTTCTATCTGCAATTAATACAATAAAAATTCCATTTTCCTTGCACCTTTTTGCTGCCTCCTTGTATATCCAAGAAAAATATAGATGCATCCACAGACACAGGTTATAGCAGCAGTTTAAAATAGGCAAAAGGTATAAGTACCCACATGTACATGCACATCAACTGATAAATGTGCAAACAAGTGTGAGACGTTCATTAACAGACTATTTGGCCATTAAAAGAATCTAATGAGAAAGGCTACATCCTAGATATAGTTTGAAAACATTACACTAAATGAAAAGCATAAGCAAATTTATAGAGATAGTAGATACGTTACTGGTTGCTTAGAGCAGGAGAGGATGGGAGAATGATTAAGAAAATGGCTTTTATTTTTAAAGTGATGAAAATACTCTAAATGACAATGTTAGTGACTATATATATCTGGGAATATACTAAAACTCAGTGAATTACATGTTATATTTTGTAATTATTATTTTTAATCCTTTTTTTCCTAATCATTTTATTAGGAGATCATACAACTCTTATCACAATCCATACATACATCAATTGTGTAAAGCACACTTGTACATTCATTGCCCTCATCATTCTCAAAACACTTCCTCTCCACTTAAGCCCCCCGGCATTAGGTCCTCATTTTTCCCCTCCCTCCCCGCTCCTCCCTCCCTCTTGAGCCCTTGATAATTTATAAATTATTATTTTGTCATATCTTGCCCTGTCCGACGTCTCCCTTCTATTTTTAATCCTATTATTGGGAGCTCTTACACATATCATATCAGTCCGTAGTTCCATCACCTCAAGCAGTGCTGTGCAATTGCCACCACAATCAGTTTCAAAACATTTTCTTTCTTTTTAAACTCCTTGATATCAGCTCCCCATTATCCCCTCCCAGCCCCACACTACCACCCAGGAACCATTATTATTATTATTACCAAATATTACATTTTTAAAACTATGTGAATTGGATGAAAAAGAAGCTGCAAAAAACATGAACAAATGACATAGTGTTGCAAAAGAACTAATAGAAAGAAGGGTAATAATATAAAGAACAGATCTTTAACAAATTTAAAAATCTATAAGAAATGGGAACATTCCTAGAAACACAACCTATATTAATACACTCTGAAGTATAAATTTTGAACAGATTCACAAGAAAAGAAGAAATTGATCACATTATTTTAAAAACTCCCAACAATGAAAGAAACTTCAGAATTCTACCAGTATTTATAAAATAACTGACACCAATTTTACTCAAATTATCCCAGTGCATGAAAAAAGGATGGAGCTTTCCAGAATTAATGTATGAAGTGAGTGTAATCCCATACCAAAACCTGGCAGAGACATCACCGAAAGAAAATTATTAAACAACACCACACATGAGCGTGATGCAACATTCTTCAACAACATCCATCAGTATATAAAACACACACACACACACACACACACACACTATAAGTGAAATCCTTATCTGTTATGCAAGGCTGATTCAGCATTAGAAAAAAACATAATTTACTCCATAAATAAAACAAAGGAAAGAAGCATACCAATTGATAAAGGGATTTGAAAAAACATGTACACATTCCCAACAAACACAGCAAAATAGGAATAGAAGGAAAACTCCCCAACATAAGAAAGGGCAGAGATACAGAACCAAGAGCCAAGGGAGAAGAACTGAAACTATCCTCCTTGCAAATGCCCTTTATGATCACCCCTGGTCAATACTGTGCTGGAAGTCTTAGCCCAGAACTGTAAAACAAGGAAGAGAAAGAAGATTGTCAAAGAAAAAGTTAAACTATATAGGGAAACCAAAAAGACTTACATCAATAGAATTATATACTTTTTTAATATATAAATCATCTTATTGGGGGCTCCTACAATTCTTATCACAATCCATACATCCATCTATCAGATACATTTGAACATTTGTTGCATAATGATTTTCAAAACATTTTCTTACTACTTGAGCTCTTGTTTTCCCCCCTCCATCTCCCTCCCTCCCTCATGAATTTATAAATTATTATTTTTTCATGTCTTATGCTGTCCAATGTCTCCCTTTACCCCCTTATCTGTTGTCCATTCCCCTGGGAGGGGGTTGTAGATAGATCATTGTGAGTGGTTTTCCCTTTCTCCCCCACCCCCCACTGTGTGACCATGAGCTGTTGATGGGATCAGGTATCAGGCATCAAAGACCCAGAGCAAAAAATCGTGTCAATGTGAATGGAAGGGGTGGTGGAGGGAGTGCGGAGTGGAGACCCAAAGCCAATCTGTAGGCAATTGGACATCCTCTTCCAGAAGGGTGACGGGGAGAAGATGGGCCAGCCAGGGTGCAGTATAGCACCGATAAAACATACAGCTTTCCTCTGGTTCTTTAATGCTTCCTGCCCCCCACCCCCCATCCTAATTCTACCTTACAAATCTGGTTAGACCAGAGCATGTACACGGGTACAGGTAAGAGCTGGAAATACAGGGAATCCAGGACAGATAAACTCCTCAGGACCAATATTGAGAGTAGCCATACCAGGATGGTAAGGGAAAGGTGGGGAGAGTTATATACTTTTAATGGGTGACTGCCTGGTATATGAATTGTATCTCAATAAGGCTGTTAAAATATGAAAAAAGAAAGTACCTACATTACTAGCAATTTTTTCCCTTGAAAACAACTTTAATGTACCTTTGAAATGGATTTTCTTGAGTTTAGGAGAAAAAATACTAGGCTCAGATATTCTAATTACACATATATAAAGCACATATGTACCTCTTATTCTATGAATATTATCAAATTATAAAACCATACAATGCAGACAAATTTCCTTGCAGGCTGAAATAATTTCTGTGTGCAAATATAACTTTTATGTATACATAATGAGATATATATATATTTAGCAAGATTTGCCTTTGGCATTTTCCTCCAAAAAAATATATATTCACCCTAAGTTGTTGGTTTTGTACATGATAGATTTTAAGACTAAATTGTTTGGCCTTTCAGAAATATATTGGCAACTATTATGCCTGTGATTGCTGGGTCAGGAGAACCTAACCACACCCTTTTAGGTTAGTTGTAGATTTACATAAGGAATAAGAGTAACCATCCTAGAACATTAAATGAGCAAGGCTTCCATAGACAAGAGCATCCAGACATTTTCTGGTCTCCATCAAGTAAAACAGTGGAAATCGTGATGTAGCTGAGATGTCCTCAACCGGGTAGCAGCTTGACCGAAACGTGGCGGGACCCCTGTGCTTTACAAGAAACCACTGTTCAAAGGAGGGTAATTTACTTCCCTTATTGTGCTTTTGATAGCTGTAAATATTTGCTAATCGGTTTCTTACACTCACAGCCTGGCCATCGATATCATTTGGGAAAATTAAAAGGGGTAGTTTGTGTTTGTTCTGTGATGGAATCCAGAGAAAGCAACGCCCCAAAGGAGCAACAGAAGATGGTAAAGTGACCTGAAAGTTAGGCTAAAACTTGGATATCAAACAAACAAAAATTTTCAAATATAACTCTTAGGTTTCTGAGGTGGTTTACCTTGGATCTAAGTAACTTTTATGAGGGAAAGGGAAGTTTCAGGCTCAGAGTACATGCCATTTGGGGAAAGCATGCAAGGTCCCCGAGCCAGAGCTTGCAACTGAAGATGGCCACTTCAGTGTGGCAGTTACACAATCCCCGGTCAACGTGAGTGAAAGGGTGGAATCTAGCCTGTCAATCATCATCATAGCCCATGATGCCTCTGTGTGGCCGTGGGCTTCTCCTGAAGATTCTGGGAAATCTTGTCTTCTTCCCTGGAGGCACGAAACACATTCTCTCTGCTTCACATTCCTGATGACAAGCCACGTGGAGGCATGCTGATGTCAGCCAGAGCCCTGGAGATGCTTCCACCACCACTGGATCCACAAGATTTTTCACCCACAGGCCTGTGATCTTCCTGCAGTCAGCACCATTACATGTGTTGTGTGGGTCTGAAGAGAAATGTATAGACTAGTATTGAACATATGGGCTAATATTGGACTTATGGGCTTGATCTGGACTGGGCTGGATGTGATCTTAATGTACAATTACTCTTTGATGTAAAGCTCTTTCCTACACACACACACACACACACACACACACACACACACACACATCCCAGCATTTGTTTCTCTAGTCAAACCCAGAGGAACACAAGTGGTGTAGGTGAGGCATCTTACCTCCTCTCACTTCACACGGGGGAAGGAGAATCAAACTCAACAGAGCCCAAGGCTGGTTGTTATGAGGAAAAGTTAGACCTGCCTCGGCCGAAGTGGATTTCCAAAGCTGTGACTCCCTATAGAAGCAGACTAACACCTTTCTCCTGCAGGGCCGCTGGTGGGTTCAGACTGCCCTTTCTGTTGGCAGCCCAACACGTAACTATAGCACCAGGGATCCTTTGCGATCCTCTAGTTAGATCAAACCTATCCACTGCATGCTACCGTGCGCATTTCCTTCCTAGAAAATAACCACTATCAAATACTTCATTATTGGGTTTCTTGTATCTTTTGAATAGCCATCTACAATGAATTCTTTAGAGACAGAACATTGCGTTCCCTAAGCCCAGATAACCTTGGTTGAAGTCCTAGCGTTCCCATTTTCTGGCATGGCATCTTTGGGTAAATTATTTGGGTTTTTTTAAGCCTCAGTTTCCTTAATGGTAAAATAAGGCCCATAAAAGTATTTACCTCATTGGATTGATATGATACCACATAGCACCTGCCATTTATCATGGTCTTCAGAGAGCTCAACTATCTATAGTAGTGGAATAAGAGTACCTGGAGTATGTCCATGCCCTCATCACAAACAACTGAACCCACTGCTATTGAGTTGAACCGGATTCATGGCAACCCTTAAGTGTTATAAAGTATAAATTCTCTTTGTGGGGTTTTCTTGTTTGTAATTTTTATGGAAGTAGATCACCAAGTCTTTCTTCCTTGGTACCACTGGATGGGTTTGAACCACCAACCTTTAAGTTGATAGCTGTGATGAAGTATGTCTTAGAGACATTGTAAAAAGAGCCTTACTAATCATATTGATGTGAATGAGGGGGGCCGGAATGGAGACTCAAAGCCAATCTGTAGAAAATTGGACATCCCCTCACAGAAGGGTCACAAGGAAGGGACGAGCCAGCCAGGGTGCACTGACAAAACAGACAACATTCCACTAGTTCTTTAATGCTTTCTCCGCCACCACTATCATGACTCCAATTCTACATTACAAATCTGGCTAGACCAGAGCATGTACACTGGTACAGATAAGAGCTTTCCACACACGGAACTCGGGGCAGATGAACCCCCCAGGAACTGTAATGGGAGTAGCGATACCATGAGGTTAGGAGGAAGGTGGAGGGAGGAAGGGGGCACCGATTGCAATGATTGACATATAACCCTCCCTCCCCCAGGGGGACGAAAGACTGAAACATGGGTGAAGGGAGACAGCAGATGGTGTAAGATATGAAAATAATAATTTATGAGGGTGGGAGGTGGGGGAGGGAGGCAAAAAATGAGGAGCTGATACCAAGGGTTCAAATAGAAAAGGTTTTGAAAAGGATGATGGTAAGATATGTACAAATGTGCTTGATACAATGGATGCATGGATTGTTATGACTTGTGCTCCAAATTTGCCCAATGCAATAAACTGATTGCTTGCTTGAAAAAGAAATAATAAAAAAAGAAGAGCCTTACTTACTCTCATCAAATGAATAGATGAGACTATGCAAATAGAGTATGTGCAACATTGATAGAGGAGTTTGGTCAATTTTTATTGCTGACCATCTAACTATCAGGATGAGCTATATTTTAAGGAGCAGGAAAAGAAATCTCAGGACCATCAGAAAAGCATGTTCCAGATTTGTCCAAAGCAACCCCAGAGACTATGACAGGGACACTATGGGGCAGGGCCGTAGGCTCAATTCTGTGAGCGTGGAACTGGGTGACAGAGTGATAGTGGGGCTTCCTAATCAAAGGAGGCAGAGGCCTAAGGACTAAGTGGCTGACAGGCTAAGGACCAGAGAGAGACTGGATCGCTGGCCGAGGAGAAGTATTTCTGTCGACCAATGACTCTGTCTTTACTGTTTACTGCTCCTGACTTGTGGTAACCTACTACCTTCCCTAATAAAAAATAAAACAAATTCACTGTCACTGAGTTGATTCTGACTCATAGAGACTGTAGAGAACAGGTTAGAAATGCTCTGGTGAGTTTCAGAGGCTGTTTTGAGTGTTGCCTGTGTGCTCTCTGTGGCCATTGCAACACGTTATCGAACCCAACATAGCTATAGAGTGGTGTGGGAGGAATGCTTGGGGTCAGAATAAGGTGAAGGAGGATGGACTCACAGTCTAACCCCTGCCTTTTGGCAACAGGGAAGCCAGAGGAGATCAGATACGCACTCATTCCCCTGACACTGATTATTGCAATACTAGAGCACACATTATTTGTGTCACCCCACAATCCCAAGAATTTCCCAAGCAACCTATGTTACTTTATATGGCAGAAAGGCCTTTATGGTTACAGAGTTTGAGATAGGATCATTGTTATCAGGTGCTATAGAGACAGTTCCCACACATAGCGATCCCATGCACAACAGAAGGAAACAGTGTCTGGTCCTGCACACTCCTCCTCACAATGGTTCCTCTGCCTGAGCCCATTGTCAAAGTCACTATGCCAATGGTTCCTCTGCCTGAGCCCAGTGTCAAAGCCACTGTGTCAATGGTTCCTATGCCTGAGCCCATTGTCAAAGCCACTGTCTCAATGGTTCCTATGCCTGAGCCCATTGTTAAAGCCACTGTCTCAATGGTTCCTATGCCTGAGCCCATTGTTAAAGCCACTGTCTCAATGGTTCCTCTGCCTGAGCCCATGGTCAAAGCCACTGTGTCAATGGTTCCTATACCTGAACCCATTGTCAAAGTCACTATGTCAATCCATCTCATTGAGAGCCTTCCTCTTTTCCATTGCCCCTCCACTTTACCAAACATGATGTCTTTTTCCAGGGACCAGTCTCCCCTGACAATATGTCCAAAGAATGTAATATGAAGCCTTGTCGTCCTTGCCTCTAAGGAGTCCTCGGAAAGTACTTCTTCAGACAAATGTGTTTGTCCTTTTGGCAGTGCATGGTACTTTCATTATTCTTTGCCAGTGCCATAAAGCAAAAGCATCGCTCCTTCTTCAGTCTTCCTCAGTCAATGCCCAACTTCCACATGCCTATGAAGCAACTGGCAATACCATGGCTTGGGTTCAGGTGCACTGGAGTCCTAGTAACCTCTTTGCTTTTCCTTACTCTAAAGAGGTCTTGTGCAGCACATTTACCCAATACAGCACATATTTTTATCTCTGGACTTCTGGTTACATGAGTATTGATTGTGGAGGATCCAAGCAAGACAAAATCCTTGACAACTTCAATCTTCCCTCCATTTATAATGAGATTAGCTATCAATCCAGTTGTCAGGATTTGGGTCTTCTTTTATAGTGAGTGGTTATCCATATTGAAGGGTACAATTCCTTGATCTTCATGAGCACGTGCTTCAAGTCTTCTTTACTTTCAACAAGCAGGATTATGTGCCTATCACAAGTCCTTAATAAGCTTTCCCCCAATCCTCCTCTCATCATACTTATTAAATCTGCATGCTGAGCAAATCAGAGGAGCCAGATTATTTGAGGAATGTGGCATCAAGATGAGAGGAAGCACACAAAAAACGAAAAACAAATTCACTGCCATCGAATTGATGCAGACTTTGGGATAATTACGTTAGACTATTGTAGTGTACCCAATCTAATCAGATGAGTCCTTGAAAGCAGAAAAGTTAGAGGCGAGAAGGCAGGAGGAGGAAAGAGGAAAGGTGAGAGGAACGCAATCTGCTCTGACCAGCTTTGAGGAAAGAAAGGAACCATGAGCTGAAGAAGGCAGACAGCCGCGGGGAGCTAGGGACAGGATCTAAGTCCCCAAACTTATTTGAGCTACCACTGAAATGAAAAAGTGCTCTGCTCTACCATGACATGAAAAACATTTGTGCGGTCGCCCAGAATCCAGGATAAAGTGTAGGTATCTGCTCTGGCAGTAAAGGGTTCACACCAGGAGGTGGTGCCATCCACTTTGGGAAACACTAATCTGGATGATGCGGAGGGAGGCGACACCTCAGCTCTACATCCCCGAGGAAGTAAATTCGGCCAGCACCTCAAACCGACAAACAAGATTCACCCCTGGCGTCAGTTGCTGGATTATCTTGACTCTAGTTAGCAAGACTGTAGTGTTCTTCTGGCCTACAGAACTCTAAGGCAATATTTTGGTAATATTGTAAGGCACTATTTTTAGGTGAGTTGTTACAGTCTCAACAGAAAACTAATAAATAAGGACATAATAACTAAGGATAGAGAAAATGAAAACATTTTTTACCTAGGCTGTTATTTTAAGATGCCTTGTATACTCTCTCAATCATTTTTGACAGATACCTTATGTTTTTTTTTTTTAGATATGCAACAAGTAATTTGCCAATGGTTTTGCATATTGGGCCTGACTCCAATGTTGAAAATTTCCCCTGTCACACTGTATTTTTCCCTATCAGCAATAACTCAATGTATGTACCAGTTGAAATTTTACAAATCAATATATTATTATTCCACAATGCTTCTCTCCTGGAAATGTATAATCTTCAAGCTTTGAAGTATGAAGTAAACTGTCTTCTATAAGAATATGTAACAAGCTAAAGATAACAAATATTATTTCTAAGAGATTATGTATGCAATAGCATTAACAACAGATATTCACTCAAAATTATGTGCCCATTACTAGTGTAAACACTATAAACTCAGGTATTAGAATCAACTCAACAGCAACAGGTTTTTTTGTGTCCATGTAATAACAATTATGAATTCCCACTGTAATTTACCCCCCACTTTGAACAGATATAATTTCAGATTTACCTAACTATGTAAAGCTAAGCCTTTAGAATTAATTATAGGGCGGAATTAGTCAAATGTTTTTTTATCATTATTATACATTTCAGCTCAGCAATTTAAAATATATTATGAAATATCAACAGACTTTCATAAGCTATGTTTCTTTTCTAGATACATTTTTAAAATAATTTACATTTAAATAATGAAGTAAGATATGTTATGGCAACACATGTCTATGAAAAGAGATGATCCCATATGTATGGCTCCCTGGGGTGGCATTTCATTTGTAAATGCTTAATCACAATTAAAAGTGTTAATTGGAATGGCAAGAAATTTTTTCAGGCAAAAAGTATTTTTATAATTTTGGACTTAGATATTAAAATGGAAATTAGATAGAAAAGAAAACAAATGCATAATTTTGTCACTGTGCATTCAAAATTATACTGTTATAAAAGTTATATCAATGCACTCATGCGGCTGTTACTTGGCTTTGGTATTTCTAAGAGACAATTTATAAACTTGAAGGCATTTTTATTTTAAAAAGCCCAAGAAAGACTCTTCCCACGTTTATCCACATTGGCTGCCTGTCCCCAGAATGCTCACATCAATTTAGGGTAAAGGGCAGTTACCAAGAACTTGAACTAAGAACATTAGAGCAGAAAGGGCCTTCACCTAAAATAGTCACTGCCAATATTCTCTCCCAATTATTCTTCATTGAAGCAACGTTTAACTGACTGTTGGTAGACAATACCTACCTTTTAAACTCTTTGTTCCCTTCACCTAACTTGCCTGTCCTTTTCTCTGCTTGACAGCTAACAGCTTGATCCAATCTAAACACTACAACGTCCGTGAAGATGTTCAAGCATTTCCACCATTTACCTGTTCTTGTGTGTCTGCCATGGACAATGAATAACTAGATCTTAAGGACCAATCTTAGTCATTTCTGAATCTCTCTCTCTTTCTTTCACACACACACACAGTACTCAGTCAATACAAATATTGCTCAAATACATGTTTTATGGACAAGTTATATTAAATTTATAAATGTTCATTTTGGTATTCATTCACGCTTTCATCCTTTCCACAGCCATCTATGTAGATGCCGCTTCCCCGCCAAACAATGAGCCCTATACTAGAGAGATGATGATAGGGTCACTTTGCCCTCAGGACATGGACAACTGTGGGAACCAGCAGTGGGAACAGGAAATGATCACACCATGTCCCCAGTGGCTTAATGAAGACAACTGTTGCTTGCTTGTTAGGAAAGATGCTGCATGATATCGGACAACTGGTTCTTACAAAGAGGTCAATAACCCCGGGGTCAGTGTGTCATTAGATAGAGGCTTGTGTGTTTCTATGATGCTGGGAACAATGCCACTGGTTCTTCAAAGACCTGCAACATTACCCAGGGGTCAGATTTCAGTAGAGCTTCTAATATTTTGACTCACTTACTTCAGACGTCAGGCTTGGTAAAGTGAAGGGCCAGCAAAGCGAGAAAATCCTCAATGAAATCTGGGTTGACACAATGGGCTCAACAATTAACCTGTCAACTATCATTGACATAGCCCAGAAATGGGCGGTATTTCCCCGTTATTCTTGGGGTCACCAGGAGTTGAAACTGACTCAGTGACAACTAACAGGAACACAACAACCTGAAGGAAATTGCTTTTCCTGTGAATCTTAGGTCTTTCTACAATATCTCTGTGCTAGTCTTGTTAAACTATAGAAACAAATCCACAAAAACTCATGTATAAGAGAGAGTTTTATATAAAGGATAAATGTACATTAAGAAAGCATCCCAATCCAGTGCTACCCAAGCCCTTAAGTCCAACATTAGCCCATATGTCCGACACCAATCCACAAAGTCCTCCTCCACCTCACAAAACACACAATGATACCAACTGCAGGAGGAAAGCTGAGTCAGTGAGTGTGTAAGCATCTCAGGGGTCTCCACACGGCTGCTCCAGCACCCAGGGCTGCATCAGGGTAGGTCCACGTGGCTTCTCCTCGGGGATGTCTTGCAGGAAGTGAGCCTTGCCAGCTGAAGCAGGGAACTGGCTAATGTAGCTGCACCCTTGTCTGACCATCACAAAGCAAGAGACCAGAGAACTCGAAAGGCGAGGCTCACTGGAGCCATTTATCCCTCCGCCCTTCAATTAACCCCACATGTGTTTATCGGCCAGGTTGGCACAATAAACCTTAACTATCTCAATCTCCAAAGAAGTGAAACTGTCATACAGTTATTAAGAATTTAGAACTATTAAATACAAGAAACTTAACATTTTTAACTTTAGAGATCCCATGACGTTTGAAAGTTGGCAATCATAAAATGAATAGTAAGGTCCATGTATACTATTGTTCACCACCACCACCACCCAAAAAACCTCACTACCATTAAGTGGATGCCAACTCACAGTGACCTTATAGAATAGGGTGGAACTGCAGCTGTGAATTTCTGAGACATTAACTCCTCCGAGATTAGAAGGTCCTGTCTTTCTCCTGAGGAGTAGCTGGTGGTTTTTGAACTGCTGACCTTGAGGATAACAGCCCACTAAGCCCACTAAGTAACCACTAAGCCAGCAGGACTCCTTCACGATTGTTCACAGGTGGTAGTGATCCTGTAAATCATTAGAGTCAGACTACTGGGTGAAATTTTATAAACCTATTATTCCTGAAACAGTACTTACTTTGTTGAAGAAAATTTAGTGGCATCTGTTATGTAATTCCCTCTGACAGAGCCTTGGTGGTATAGTGGATAATGCATTGGGCTACTAACCACACGGCTAGCAGTTCAAGCCCATCAGGTGCTCTGTGGGAGAAAAAGGAGGCTTTCTGCTCCCACAAGGATTTATAGCGTTAGAAGCCCAAAACACTACTTCTGTTCTCTCTGATAGGATCAGTGTGATCTGGAATAGACTCAATGGCCTTGAGTTTGGGCTTAGTAGGTAAATTCTAATCTTAGGGAAGAAAGGACAATTGTTCGGTGTTTATGACTGGTTATAATAAGGTTACAATGCTATAAAAAGTATTTGAATTGGGGGAAAATAAGCGGAGATTCCACAATAACTGCTCTTTCATAGGTCAAGCTATGTTGCTGTTAGGGGTTAGAGATGTTGGTTCTGACTCAGAGACAACCCCCCCGTACAACAGAATGAAACATCAGTCCTGTGCCCTCCTCACAATTATTCTTATGCTTGAGCCCATGTGTAGTTCCATTCGGGCAAGGGTCTTTTTCTCTATCCCTGTACTGAGCATACTATCCTGCCTTCCCCAGGGAGTAGTCGATTCAGACAATACGCCCCATGTATGTGAAGCCAAGTCTAGCTACCCTTGCTCCGAAGGAGCATTTTGGCTATACTTCTTCCATGACGGATTTATTTCTAGTATATTAAAAGTATTCTAAGTCTTGTCTGTACCTAAAATGCAAGTGCAGTTGTGTATAGATAATAAAAAGAAAATGAAGAAAAACGTAAGCAATGACTAAATAATGTGGAGGCCATGTCTGGCCACCTATAGGTTACACAAGGAGGAGAAGCCAACCCCTCACCAATTCCTATGTAGTAGGGGTAAGGCATGCTGCCACGCCCACAACCATCTTGCCAATTCCAGCCCAACCGCCCTTCCCATAGTACTCTCTACTTCTTAACTGAGTTGGAGACTTCACTGCAGTGGCCATGCAGAGCATCTGATTATGGGGTTTATTAAGAAAGCTACCAGATTACAATTTAAATGGAAAATGTCCAGAATACAGTTGTTTGACCAAGACACCCTCTTTTCAAGAGCTGATACAAAGGGCTCAAGCAGAAAGAAAATGTTTTGAAAATAATGATGGCAACTTATGTACAAATGTGTCTGATATAATTGATGTTATGAGAGCTGTAAAAGCCCCCAATAAAATGATTTATTAATAATAATTTTTTTTAAAGACAGCCTCTTTTCTGCCATGCTAAACAGACAGGCCACTCTGGCCCTCCACTTCTTGGCTTGGCCACTGCCTTACTTGGGCAATATTTCTGTTGTTGTTGTTATTGTCTTGACTGTAACCTTTTTTTTTTTAATCATTTTATTGGGGGCTCAAACAACTCTTACCACAATCCATCCATCCATTGTGTCAAGCACATTTGTACATTTGTTGCCATCATCATTCTCAAAACATTTGCTTTCTACTTGAGCCTTTCATATCAGCTCCTCATCCCCCACCCCTCATGAACCCTTGATAATTTATAAATTATTATTTTGTCATGTACACCATCCGATGTCTCCCTGCATGCTTGGGCAATATTTCAAAGCTCCTTCAACAGTGCTGATAAAATCACAAAGGGCACACCCACTCCACCATAGACCTCAACCCAACAGTACTTGGCACTAGCTCTGGAGGGTGAACAGGTCTACCTTGCTCAATCAAGCGCCTGGAAGCATATCATTCCAGAAACCAGCCTCCTGCCTGAAGCCACTTGTTTTACTTGCTCTGCGGTCTGGAAAGTGCACCCCTCTGTCTAATGGTCTAGCTCTTGGTTCCGCTGCTGCCACTGTTTGGTGGCTCCTCTGGTATCACCACGGTCTCCTGGATCAAAGAGACAGAGGTACCCAAGCCCAGAGAACACAGCTCTACTCTTCCTAGTTCGTGGGAGGAACAAATTCTACTCTTTGACCTCTCTTTCAGTGGACATTCCACATGATCTGATTTCTTCTTGGCTCTCCTTTTCTCCTCCAGCCTTTCCGACTCTGTAATTTCATTTATGTGCTTCATCTTGGAGGCTGTCCTCAGGTGTTGTTAGTGTCGCCTGCTTTGAAAGACTGATTGGAACCTGGGCATTGGGTGAGCTTTCAACTTACTACCATCGAGTCAATTCTGACTCCAGGGTGACAGCGTCACCTTGTGGCATTCTTACTGAGGCTTAGGAGCTGCCTTCCAAAAGTTTGTGGGGAAAATACAATCGAAAGATATAAAAAATTTCCACATACTTTCAGCAATCTCACTTTCTGTAAGTCTTTTCTCCAGAACAGGATCTCCACAATGCCCCAAAGAAATGGGAGGAGACAGAGGCAAGAAGAAAGGAGGGACGTTCACATTTAACCAGTGGCACAAAGTAGATCAATCAGATCAGGGGGCAGCTGAAAGGGCCGGAGCAGTATCGACTGCTCTTCAGGGTCTTTTTCAGAAGTGGGATAGGGGTCTGGCCAGCAGGCATAGAGGAGCACAAGCCATAACACATCCGTGGAATACCCGCAATAGGTAAAGGAGCAGAGGTGCCAGAAATAAATATGACAGCTGCAATTCTGGAGACGGGAGGGAGACTTGAGCCCCCATTTCTGTTTCGCAATTTGCAAACCTAATCCTCTTTACTTCCCTACGTTCAAAGATTTATCAACTTTCTTGTTCTGTTTCTCCAGAGAACAAGCCTTCACTCTCTTGTGGGCATGGGAAGAGGGGTGGAAACTGATTGCTCTGGGAGGGATGATGAGGATGTAGCCACTCCTAAGACAGATTTTCCAGCGAGCCACATGATGTGTCTCCATAATCAGGTATAAACTGATTCCTGGTAAAAGTGTTCACTAATCCCACCAAACCAACCAAGCCGAGCTCACTGTCATCCAGGCAATGCGGACTCACAGTGACCCCGCTGTGGGTTCCAAGACGAACTGCTTAGGGACGTGGAAAGCCCAGGCTTTCTTACACAGAGCTGCTGCCGGTTTGGAACTAATTTCACAGGAATTTCAACGTGTCTGCCTTCATCTTTGTCTGCAAACCCAGTGAACATATACTTAGATATTTGTCTTCATTGGGATGGGTGTTTGTTTGTTTGTTATTGTGTGTTTTGATTTGGAGGGATTTTCAATAGAAAACAGATGTAGAAAGTGCTTTATTCGAACATACTGGACCCGGAACATAGGTCCCGTCATGGACATTTCCTCTCTTGACCTCCTATTTATTTATGAACATGCCATTTATCTCTCCTACTCATCTTCACATTTCCTAAAAGCAGGCTGTGTTTTCCTAAATTCCTAGCCCCGTGTGCTTTGAAAACATTAGTAAAGGATCAAAATAGTGTCGTCTTTCTTAATCTCTTAAAATTGTTTTTTCCTGCACGATGAATTTGGCAGGATCGAGTTTCCAGGTGGTAAACACATCTTTGGCTAGTCCCTAGCTTCATTATAAACATGGAGGTGATGCAAGAAACAAGGGCAAAGCAACCACTCAGTCAATCCCTCAGGACGCTACAATTCTTTGAGGTTTCGTAAAGTTCACCAGATAGCAAGAAAAACAGCACAAAACCATATCTAGCATTTCAGTTTTGCCAAAACATGTAAACAGGCAATAGTAGAGCGGTCACTTGACATGAGGTTCTGTAACCAACTTCTATTTCAATTATCTCCTTCCTTTACATGGGTGACAGAGGTCGCCGAGGAAACCAAACCATTCTGTGGCGGTGATTCTCTTGACCCCTCAGGTAAAACCAAACTCTAGTTTGTCTCTTCATTCGTATGCAGTATTTATGACTTTATCAATGTTTCCTCCTATCCCTAATGGCTCCAAATTATCTTCATCAATAAACCAATGCATCATGTCTGCACTACAGAAATTCTCATCAGGTGTTTAGTGATGATGAGTCATTTGCCAAGAAGGCAAGGATTTATAAAGTCCACTTGTTTTTTGGTACACTTAATTGCTTGGCTAAAGCTTTAGGAATATTCAATCTCTAAGATGCCTTCCTAACCAGCCAATCTCTCTGCCACCTATTCAGTGCTGACTCACAGTGGCCCTATATGCAGGGCAGAACTAACTGCCTGTGAGTCTCCAAGACGACCTTTTTACATGGAGTAGAAAGCCCTGGCCTTCCCTTGCAAAGCAGTTGATGGTTTTGAACTGCCAGACTTGTGGTTAGCAGCCCAGCATGTAATCACTAGGCCATCAGAGCTCCAGAGTGCTCCTTAGAGACAAGGATGGCAAGATTGGGTCTTATAGACTTTGGACATACTGTCAGAGACCAATGCCTGGTAAAGTGAAGGCGCGGTGAGAAAGAGGAAGGCCGTCACGGAGACAGGTTGACGCTATGGCTGCCTCCATGGGCTCAGGCACAGAAACTATTGTGAGGATGACGCAGGACGGGCAGTGTTCCATTCTGCTGTGGGTCAACTCTGGGTCACAACCAACTCAAAGGCACCCAACAACAGCAAGGTTCCTTCCAAGTCCAAGTGTCCATAAGTGTAACTTGAGAATTAGTCATTATGCTATTACTTCAATATTTCAGTCTCTTCTTTGATGCCAGGTTCTATGTTATATTGCATTGTTATCAACATAGATGGGTATAGAACTACAAAGGAGCTTTCAGCAAGTTCATAGAACAATAGAATTCAAGGTTTTAGAATTTTTCCCATTAATTGTTTGAAGCACCTGCATTTTTCTTCATGAACACCTAAGTTGATCTAAATCTCTTTCTCTAAATTGCCATACTAATAGTCAATATATGAATAATGAATTACAGCTTTGAATTATGTGAATTCTCTCTTTTCATAAGTTTAATTTGTTAACAGCACCATTCATAGCAAATGTATCTGATTTTCAGATAAATGATATCTATTTATAAAAATAGAATTACACAAAGAATGATTGAGAGAGAAATGATGGGTGCTAAATGAGCAAGACAGACAAATGAATTAAATCTTGGTTGGTCTGCCATTGAGAAAAACACTTAATATTACTTATATAGACTCCCAAGAGAGAATATGCCCTAAATTGGCATAGGATAGTTTCTGTCTAGTCCTTAGTAACTCAGGCTGTGTGCTATACACCAAGGGGAATTGAGACTCTGATTTTGAGGTGCACAGCATACTTCAAATGCCACACCAGGAAAGGTCACATTTGGAAAACCCCACTAAGTGGACGAGGCCTTCCCTTAAACACACCTGTAGCAGAATAAAGAAATAGAAGTCATCCCCTGGACTTACTGAACTTACCAACCAGCTGAAAATGTCCTAGTGTGAGGGAAAAGCAGATGACTACTATCCCAAGGATAACGATTTGGAAGTCAGTAAACTTCAGTTCAAAACTCTTGCTTTTGAAAAGTGACCAATGAATGGCAATTTAAGATCACCATATATTTGCGATTTTCATAGTCTCTTTTCTTCTTTATGGCATGCCTTAGATGTAACTCTGCCTTCGTGAATGAGCATTATTGAATATTTTGCCATATCTCCAACTGTAATTTTTTTTTGCATCATGTCCAATCCCGTTAATTTTTAATCTGTACTAGTCAACAATCCAGATGCTTTTCTTCAGAAAAGCTGTCACTTTTTCAACAGTTTAAGTTCTATAACATTGCCTAAATTAATGACACTATCAATAGAATTATTATATACCCCAAGGGGATAATGTTCCCTAAATAAAATGATAATGATGCCTCTACAGTAGACCATGGATATTTATAAGCCATATATTTTTAAATAGATTTTGAGCTTGCATTTAACCATACCCCTAATCCAAGAACTAGTTCTTATGACATGGCCCTACTCAGTACTTGCCCTCATGAAAAGATCAGTGAAGGTATGGATGCTATAGCAAAGAATGATGAAGAAATTCAGATGGGGCTCAACTCTTAGAAAAGCATCTGGTAAACAAGCGGCCATCTAGCTCAGAAGCAACAAAGCCCACATGGAACGACATATCAACCTGTGTGATCAC
>NW_022103905.1:13141352-13143437 GCF_000313985.2 Echinops telfairi
AAATAAATAAATAAAGCTAGGGATATGAAAGAAAAAAAAAAGCATCTGAGGTCTTAAAGGTGTAAGAGATAATTCCCTCTAAAATGAATTGATAGCTGTAGGCATAGAGTCCGGAATTATAATAATCACAAAAGGAATCATGGCTAGAAGGGCTGTGCTGGTTGACTACATCTCAGCAAATTCCTCTTACAGCCCACCACAAAATTTTACATGTTTCTACTTTAGTTCTTACCAGCTATATCCCTGTCTTGGAGTTATTTATTCATTTGTTTGTCTCCCCAGCTGGTTAATGAGCTTATTAAAAGCAAGTAGCATAAAGGATCATCAGTATTCATCCCTGTACCATTGCATAACAAAGCCTGATATGAAATCAGAGCAGAAAATATTGAATTAATGATTGAATAAAAATATAGTTTTTAAATGAGTATGTTTTATAAATTGTGTTATACTAGTTAAGTTGACACTGTTCAAGAAAAGCTATGTGGTACTATTAAAACATGATTAGGTATATCACTTGAGAAAAGATTCTATTTTGTGTGATAGGAAAGAGGAGGGGAAAAAAAGAACGGTTTCCTCTTTGAGAAAACCAGAGCAAAGAAAAGATGAGTTTCACAATCTTTAGCGGCTCCCTCAAGCTCTCAGCTATACCATCCCCATACTTTGTCTCTCAGCCTCCTTGTTTAAAATAGAATCTAGTGCTCTAATTATTACATATGTATTTCATCATATTCCAGCAGCGGAATGGAAAACACAGATTCATGGCATCTCCCATTTCTCCAGGAAATGTCAGAAGTAGCATCAAGAGAAGACAGAAGAAATAGACTGTCACTACATCAAGAAGAACTAGTCAACATTCAACTATTTCAAGAGGTATTATGTGATCAACGACCAATGGTACGGAAGGAAGAAGTCCAAGATGCACTGACGGAATCAGCCAAAAACAGGCTCTAGAATCTGACAGAACAGCTATTGAAATATTTCAACATGCTGATGAAGCATTGGAAGCAATTTACCTATACCCAGAAACTTGGCAGACAGCTACCTGGGCAACTCACTGGAAGAGACCCAGAGTTGTGTCCATTTCAAAGAAACAGGACCAAACAGATTGTGGAAATTAGAAAACAACATCAATGCCACATACGTGTTTTGCTGAATATCATTCAACAATTCCAGGAGACATTAGAGGAATCCTACTGAAAGAGAATACCAAGAAAATATTGACTTTTGTTTGATTGACTATACAGAAAACACTCAACTGTGTGTCATAAATTATGGACAGCCTTAAGACTGAGAATTCCCTAACACTTCATGGTTCTCATGTTAAACCTGTACATGGATCACGAGACAGTTGTGCACATCCCTGTCAGGCCACCCTGGAAGAATTTGATGTGGAAAACCCATTGAACAAACTGGGCTCTACCTCAAACGCACCTGTAGCAGATGTGAAGAACGACATACGTATTCTCTTGGACTTAAGGCTGAGATGTCTTCGTGTGAGAAGTAGCTGATGATTGCTATGCCAAGGTTATAAAAATGGTGAACCTGGACTTGGGCTCAGGTCTCTGGCTTGGAGAGGGCCTAAGACTACCATGTGTTTCCTATTTTAATGCGCTCCTTGCATTATTATGACATAGAAAGGTACACTTGATTCTTCCTTGATGACTAAGTGTGAATAAGTTTCTTCTAATCACCAACCCCCATGGTTCATGTAAATGGTGTCCAGTCACTTAAGAGCTTATTCTGTGCACCAATAATATATGTATTGCAGTCTGTGAAGCTGGCCTATACTTGCATGATTTGCTTTTCTTGACAGTGTTTTAAATTCAATGCCATTGGCTAAATTAATTAATGACATCACAAATAGAATTACCTTATGCCCACCACAGGGGGATTTTTTATAATGTTGTCTATCATGAAATTACAATATCATTATATATATATATGAATGGATTTGGTGCTCACACTTAATGCTAGCCCCAATTTGAGTACAATTAGTTCTGACATGGCCCTACTGGATACTCCCCTCACGAAGAGATTATTGAAGACATGGGTGCTAAAGCAAAAGCATGAAGAAACTAGATGGTG
>NW_022103905.1:13146295-13166611 GCF_000313985.2 Echinops telfairi
TAACTGCCAAGGGGTACATCTACTGAGTATGTATAGAGAAACCAGTGGGTCTTACATTAATAGAATTGCTTCCACTTTTATTCCTAACAATTAAGGAGAACAGCACTGAGTTACTATGAGATTCTATGCCAAATATGACCATCAGTAATAGTCTTAGGCATCGGACAAAATCGAAAGCCAAGTAGGGTATAATGAAATACAGCTCATCTTGTCTCCTCCCAAGTGACGTGTCTTTGTAGTATTTCCATCCACTCTTTGACTCACATTTAATAAATGAAGGGAAGACTATGGCATGAGGAGAGATGCTATTCTGATCTGTTAAGGTTGCTGGCCTTTTGCTCAACTTGGCACCCTGAGGGTAACAGACTTGAACACCTTCCATTATACCTGTGGAGACACAGAAAGTATCTTCTCTGAACCAGACCCAATGATTCCCTCAAAGAATTGCACATTTCTCTTCTCCAAGCACACACTTAGTACTAGATATAGGTCAATGGATCAACTACTCTCAAAGATCATCCACTACCGACCAGGAGAAACATAAAGATACTCACAAATAACCATGGTAACAAGATTTTTTAAAAATTAAAAGGCGAATGCCATGAGAAGGGGGAAAAAGTAGAGATCGAGGAGGAGGACATTTTGCTGGAAAGCCCAGAAAGGCTCATGGCCGTAGTACCATTGAAGATCATAAGATAGGACAGATATTGCTCACAATTATTCAGCTCTCCACACAGCAGAACTGTTAAACTCAGAAATGCCTAAAAGATTTGCGTTGGCCAGTGCGTGAGGGTGGAGGCGGCTGTGTGGTTTGCTCTTTGTACAGATGAAGGTCGCGCTAATCACCGAGGACCAGAGTGATCCAAGGCTTTCAGCCCAAGAAAAAGTCATTTTCCAAAACCAAGACAGCAGTTATTTTCCCATTCCTCTGCCCTCACTAGCAATCAATGGTTGCTAACAATATGTGCCATCAATCCCCTTCACCCCGGGCTCAGCCTCCAAAGCAGAGCCCAGTCCCAGCTCTGCTGAGACCCTTCACTGCGAACACTGGTGAAGCCAGGATGGACCAAGGTGATGGCACAGAGAAACAGCCTTTATTCTTACAAAGCCACTGTAATTTGGAAGCAGTTGACAATCGTAGCATTATCTAGGCAAGTTTGGGATGGGATTTGGATATGTCATAAAAGAGACATATAGACACTGCAAATAGATGAAGATAATTCTGGAACTCAGGAGGTGCAAGGGCAGTGAAGGATTTAATGAGCATCTTCCAAAGCCTCTAACTCCTTAAAACCTTTCCCTGCATGGGTTTGGGGAGAAGAGGAGGCATGATACTGATAGGATGCACCTGTGAGTGATGGGGACTAGGATTCCCGGAAGTGCTATCCCTGCTGTATAATAAATGAGCCCTCTGAGAAGCAGGAGGAGGGATCTCACTACCAGTTAGAGCCAGGAGTGGAGTGTGTCCTCAGGACCCCAGATTCCCGCACAGTGAACCTCCTGGATCCAGGTGACAACCATCCCATCAGAGGAACAGACCCAGGAGCATGGAACATAGGGATGGATTTCCCAACGCACAGAGAAAGTTGAGTGCTTTGGTGCAGGAGGTCGACTTTGACCGTAGGGTGCCTCTGGGCACTTAATTCAGGAAGCTGGGTTTTACCCAAAGCGCTTAAGCTAAATGCCATCAGGTTGAGGTTTATAGCAGAGTGGTATGCCCTTGGGGCATTTATTAGCAAACCTGAAACTCTGTATCATGTCCTGGTAAACTACCCTGAGCATTGCTCACTGGCATTACAATTTATAATAAACCCTTTAATCATGAATGTTGTCTGTGAGTTCTGTGTAACCACTGCAATGGATATAGGAACCCAAAGTAGTAAAACAGCATTAATTAAGACAAAGGAGACATTTTTGAAGAAGAGCAATAGTTCAAAGCTCTTCTTGTAGTGTGTAAAAGAGGGATGAGGCCTGGTGGGTTTGCATCTAGTTTATGAAAATGTGCAAGCTCATATGCTCAGTGATCTCTATTCCTGTCATTTTCCCCTCAAATTTTAGTTGCTTTTCTAGCGGCTTTTATTGTTTTTATTGAATCTCATGCAGAAAATTGACTCGGTATTATTCCCTCATCTTCAGGTGACATTTAAAGATTGGAGGAAATCCAACCAATTCTGATTTATATATCTCTGATAAGCCATGACATTTCCCAAATGAGTCTATAAAAAATGCATAGATGATAAATTCTACTGATGCTATGCAAGCCTGATGATTTCTGCACTAAAGAAATACGTAAGGTCTGACTTTAAAATTTTCACTTTTAAACTTTCACTATATCCCTATGTCTTTTGGCTTTGGAGAGTAAAAGGGATATTTTTTTTTTTAAATCAACTCTTCGAAATTTAGAAATGATTTTCTGATTAGATAAGCCCTGGGAAAATAAATAACCAGTCTCTTACAGCCAGTTTCTCACTTTATAGTAGAAACATAAAATTTTACCACGATCTTATAGCAGTTTTATTGGAATTAAATGTCACATCTAGCCTAGAGCCATCATCCACCTTTAATTTATAATGACTCAAACGTATGTTTCCTTCATATAGTCTGTTACCAGCTATAATGAGCTTTCACATATAGGTTTTTATTTAACCCTATTAAAGATTCAGGGCAGTAATAGCATTAGTAACCTCAATTTACAAACAAGGATACTGAGAACTCCTAGAAGTTGTGCCTTATCCATTAATTACATGTATTATAATACTAGGATTATAATAGAATTATACACAGTACACCACAGAATTACATACACATAGTACACCTGAATTCAAGACCTTGAAGCCAGTAATTCTGACTCCCAGCATCTCGAGTCCTCCACATGAAGAAAGGAAGCCATAGATTACATTCAATGCCCCTCCTTTTCCTCCTAGTAGATTAGCCTGTATTTAGAAGCCTTGGTCTTGCTAATGTAGCCCCAGTTCTGAGCCTGCATTGCCATCAAACCTGTGAGCATTGACATCTGTTTCCCCACCCTTGCCTTCAAACCCTTGTTATAATAACCTTCTCAGACAAGGCAAACTGCAATCCCCTTTCCTTATTCCTGGCCTTGGCTTCCTGGGTGGCCTGGATCCTCAAATGGCACACTTTCCCAAGAATCCAGTATCCTTCTACCTTTGTTTTTCATGCACTTCTGTGTACAACTGTGTTCACAGTGGGCAATTAAAGACAGGTAGTAAAGAAGGTGGGGGGAGAAAGGGGGAAGTGATCATAATGATCGACATATAACACCACCCCCATGCCCCAGGGGGACAAACAGAAAAGTGGGTGAAGGGAGACTGCAGACGGTGTAAGATATAAAAATAATATCATTTATCATTTATCAAGGGTTCATGAGGGCGGGAGGGGAAAATGAGGAGCTGAGACCAAGGGCTCAAGAAGAAAGAAAAGGTTTTGAAAATGATGATAGCAACATAGGTACAAAAGGGCTTGACACTGGATGGATTGTGATAAGAGCTGTAAGAGTCCCCAATAAAATGATTTTAAAAAGAAAGAAAGATGCTCTGTCACTTTCACTCCTTCAACATGCTTTTCCCTAAAAAGAGTTCACATTTTATATGCATCTGAAGCCCATGACACATTTTGATTGTGATGTCCTTTGCTTGTTTCTAGGACACACACTCAATGCATCACAATGATTGTTTGCGGCCCACAAACCCTTTCACCACCTGCAGTCTATAGACCAGTCCCCGCATTCAGTAGGTGCATCAAAAGGAATCAACAATAAGAAAAAACCCCTAGAGACAAAAAAAATCCACGTCATCTCAGGAGCAGCTTATAAGAAGAAAGTCAATACATCATCCATAAACAAGTGTAATTCTTCATGACCAAATACAGCATGCCAGCACAGAGGTCAAACTATTTGCTTGTATTCAGGCAAAAATTGGAGAACCAGGCAATGTAGTAGTTCACTTTTTTTATAAACCAACGGATATGTGTCACTAACCCTTGCCCTAAGGTAGGTATTTAGCTAGAGAGAGAACATTTTTAAATGGTCCCGGTGTTCTCTAAATCTGGAAGAAAATTCAGATGATCTGGCAAAAGTGAGCCTAAAGCTTCCTAGAATTGTGACCTATCCCAAGGGCTAGTGCCATTTGTGATGGTGGAGAATCCCACCCCATCCCCTTTTGGGGGTACTAGTTTATAATGCTGACAGACAAAACCATAGAGTTGGAAACAATGCTGGATGCCCAAATCAGAGTGGTTCCTGAACACTTCTTTGACCACAAGTCATCTAATCTGCTTTTTGTTCTACACTTGGCCTTTGGCATTAGAGATTGTCCTGTAACTTCTCTGGACATCTGTCTTCTCATTTGTGGTATGACAGGAAAGACCTAGATGGCCTCTACATGACTTCTGTCAGTCCATGATCAATGGCAGTCAGCCATGATCACTGACAGTCATAGGCTCATGAAAATAATCACTGTTCTGATCTGGTCATAACATTGTAGGGCTGATAAAGTTCCGTTGTGCAAATTGGTTACAAGGATACTTGGGGGGTCAGAGATATCTTTTCAAAAGCAATAGAACTAAATACAGTGTACAAAATGAGAGCCTGTATCTTTCCTCAGAGCCAGAGGGTTCAGCTGAGCTTGGGGGATTGCTTATGGCAGAATGAGAATAAAGGATAAGAATAAAAGTGAAACAAATTCTAAAGAAAAACTAGAAGTATTATTACTTTGGGCCATTGATTTTCTTTATCAAATCCTAGCAAACCTGTTTACCCCAATTCTCCTGGTTCTCAGAAAACAAACAAAAAACAAATCCATTGCCATTGAGTCAATTCTGACTTAAAATGACCCTATATAAGGTCTCCAATACTTGACATCTTTACAGTAACAGACAGCCTTATCATTATGCTACAGAGCAGCTAGTGGGTTTGAACCACTGACCTCAGGTTAAGAACTCAATGCTTAACCCATAGCCCCACCAGGTCTCTAATCCTCAAAAAATGGTAGATCAGGCAGTCTTACCACATAACTGATAACCAAAGATCTAGCTTGGTTCAGTGAAAATCCAGTGTCAAATGTCACTCAATTCTCAGAGCTGATAGTAGTGGTACATTTAGTTTCCTTGTAGCTTTTAATTTTAATTCTCATCTCTAAAAAAATATAATTTGGCCCAACATAAAAACCATTACTGTACAGGCATGTGTTGCTTAACATACTTGATTCATTCTGTGAAACAGGATTCTACATAATTTGGACATATTGTATTTCAGTTATAAATGTATACTCACCAATATGTCCACTCCCTGTCATTGGGATCAATGCCAATTGATAGCAACTCTATAGGACAGGATAGAACTGGCACCTGTGAGCTCATAAAACTAACTCTTTACAGGAGTAGGAAGCCCCATCTTTCTCCCACTCTAATAGTGTATATTCTATAGTCGTATATTCCTAACAATGTAATTTCTATTATAAGAAAACAGTGATTCTTGAAAGATTTGGAAAAGTAGATTTTGATATGCGTTAGAGCCATTCTACTTAGAAATTAAGGAAAAGGGTAATCCAATCATGCTAATGGAGCTAGAGAAAGCTGGATAGTTAATTTAAAGTTAAAATCGTTTAACAATATATTGTTTTAATATTAGATATCCTTCCGTTCATATAGACTTAGCTATTCCTTTTAGATCTAAACTACTAACCTAAGTTCTTAGCATGTTTCCTAGTGGCACAGTTCTGACCAGAGAGGAAACACTAGTGAGGCTGCCCGGAGCGTGGAACTCACTGCCCCCCAGTCAACCCAGAGGGTTTCTCAGGCTGTAATTGTTTATGGGCGTAGAAAGCCCAGTCTTTCCCATTGCTGACCATGAGGAGTGTAGCCCAACCCGTAACCACTACACTAAAAGAACGCTGCAGTGTAAGTTCAAAGTTTTAACAGCAATTATTTAGCAGTTACTAAAAGTCAACAGGTACTATGCTAAGCACTTTAATGTCGATATCCCATCTGATCTTCAAGACAATCATAAAAAGGGTATCAGAATTATCTGCAGAAGTCCCTAGGTGGTACAAATGGAGTGCATTCTATAACAGACCTAAAGGTAGGCTGTTCAAAACTAACCAGCAACGCCCTGAAAGAAAGACTTAAAGATCTGCTTCCAAAAACTTAGCTGATGAAAATCCCATGGGGCAGTTTGATTCTGAAATTCAGGGGGGTCAGTGTAACTCAGAGTCTACTCAATAGTCAACAGGTTTGATTTTTATATTGTTTGCATGTGCGGATAAAGGGACCAAGAACACTTAGGTAGCATGTTCGCAGTCACATACTACCAGGAAACATAGTCAGATGTACCGAACTTTGTCTCACGGCAAAGCCTTTGCTTCTAATCCCTCAGATCCTAACCCCAGTTTTTCCCTACTCCTCATCAATTGCTAGCCCTGCTGGCTCAGGGCCTAACTATGTTGACTTTTGACTACTTCCTTCTCCACAAAAAGATGGTCCTGTCTGATAGATGGTAGTAAATGGAAGGAGTTTCATTCTTTCATTCTTCGCAGTCACTTGGGAGAAACATCTGTCCATAAGTTTGAAGTTAGGAAAAATCACATCCTTTAATGCTGAGCCAGTTTTCTTAAAATATGAAGTTCACTGTAAAATACAATGAAAATAGAAGGGAAAGAGTACCCTTCCCCCCCAGTTAGATATGACCTATATTAATATTTTAATTAAGCACCGAGCAGAATGTTTATGCTCAAGCTTGCTGACAATTTTTTCGAGAAGGCTAATTTCGGTCTTTCATAACCTCCATTAGCTCTGCAGAACTATATAGGGTTTCAAATAGCTTGTGGAAGCACTTCATTTTCATTTTGTTCCATTTTTCCAGACTTGCTGCGGAAGTTACATGTTTTTATGTTAACTAGATATATAAGGGGTGGAGTCTAGCCTGTCAATTAGGTCACAGCCTGAGATGCTTCCTTGCAAGTGTGGCCTTCTCATGAGGATTCTGGGAACTTCTGCTTTTTGGATTCTGCAATCAGATGAGGCAGGCTACCCTCTCTCTCCCTGCTTCACTTCCCCGTTGTCAAGTCACATGGAGCCATGCTGACGGCAGCCAGAGCCCTGGAGATGCGTCCACCACTATTGGATCCACAGGACTTTCCACTCACCAGCCTGTGATCTTTCTGCATTCACCATCATTGCACATGTTACGTTGAGTCTAAAGAGGAATTTATGGACCAGTATCGGACATGTGGGCTAATACCGGACTTATGGACTTGATCTGGATGGGGCTGGGATGTTTTCTCAATATTCCATTGTTCTTTGATATAAAGCTCTTTCTTACATATATATGAGTGTCTCATGATTTATTTCTCTAGTCTACCTGGACTAACACACTTGCTGTCATGGAGTTCAAAAAGTTTTGTGGAAGATTTCCATTATTGTTTCATTCTAGTTTTCTACAGAATTATTGTCGTAGAGTTTATTCTGACTATTAGTGATCCTATAGGGCAGAATAGAACTGCCCCATGGGTTTCCAAGACTATAAATCTTTAATACGGGAGTAGAATGACTCACTTTTCTCCTAGAGAGCTGACTCTAGAGCTAATGTTTGCAAATTGCTGACCTTGGGGTTAGCAGCCTGAAACATGACCCATTCCACACCACCAGGGCTCCAAGTCTCTTTGGAATGGTTTCTAATTCTCTGAAAATTCCAAAGCATTTAAATAATACTTGTGCTAATTCAATTATATTTTCTTCCTGAAGTAGCCAATCACTAATTCCCTAAATTTGATATCTTCCCAAAATATAACAATGTATTTTATATCCACTTAACTCTTCCTATTATTGTGCTCATGCAAATTCAGTTTAGATGCAAATTCACTTCTTATTTCCCCCAAAGCAGGAGAACGTTGGTAAAACATTCTGAGTTGTATAAAATTTATTCTGTAATGAACAGAATCTTTAAACATGTCTCCGATTTTCTCTTTCTAGTAGGGAAGATACAAAGTCTTTTAAGAATTATAGAGTAAACATCTCTTTTACCAAAGTAAATATTTTGAAGGGGCACTTTCTTTGGACATGTGGTTAGTATTTGAATTCTTGAAAAAAGGTGTAATAGAACTTGTTTGATGTGTGTGACTGCTGTGGGCCCTCTTAGGAGTAGGGTGAACACCCACCCCATTTTCTTTCTCTTTTTTTTTTTTTTTTTGGTATTTATTTATTTAAGATCATTTTATTGGGAGCTCTTATAACAATCTATACATCAATTGCATCAAGCACATTTGTACATATGTCCAAAATTTGGTTCAGATGTCAAGACGTAGAACACAGTGTCCAAAGGGTTTCCATGATGTTTATTACTTGTATAATGTAACTGTCTCCCGAGAGAAGACAGGGCTTCCAAGCTGGTGTTAAAGAGCCTTGAGAGAACGGGGTAAGGAAACAGACTAGGGGGGGTTGATGGTGGTCAGAGGTGTGTCTGGTGAGAGGTCCCTCACTCAGGCACAGACTTGGCATGGTTTGAATATGCCACTAGGACAAAAGGGGGAGTAACTAGGAAATCTAATTTTTAAAATTTGAATGTTTCAATCGTTGTATAAAATATGACCTTTCTAAGACATATTGCACTGGGAAAAATCTGTGACCAAAAAAACAAAACCCCTCCAGTAAAGCATTAGAGAGGACTAACGTGAACTTGACCCAAGCACCTTACATGCATGTGAAATCTAACAATAAATGATGACCGATGAAGAATTGATGCCTTTGAATTAGACTGAATATACCACGAACATCAAGAACCAACAAATCTCTTTTGAAAGAAGTGCAGCTGAATGAACCTTGGAAGCGAGGAGAGTGAGCCTTCGTTTCATGTATTTTGAATATGTCGTTGGAAGGGCTCTATCCCTAGAGGGCATCATGCTTGCTAAAACAGAAGGTCGGTGACAAAGAAGAAGACTCTCAGTGAGGTGATTGACACGCTGGCTAGAACGATGGGCTCAAACATAGGAAACGATTGGAAGGATGGCACAGGACCAGGTAATATTTCCTTATTTTATCCACAGGGCCATCCGTGAGGCAGACCCAACTCAACAACACTTAACAGCAAAATTTGGGTTAGTGAAGGAAAACCACTTACTTAATTTTTACAATTAATTAAGCATAAGCAACTTGAGTGACTTGCCTAAGAACAAAACTAAGATCCTAATCGGTCTTCTGAAATTTCAAAAGCATTAAAAAGCATAGAAGCATTTTTAACACTATTAGCTGCATGTAGATGAGAAAACTGATGTGACTGTGTACAAAGATGTAGTTCAGAAATAAGTATGTTCAGAGATTGATAATACACTAAATTCAGAAAGTTGAAGATAAAGAGTCTAAACATAGAGGATGGAATTATCTGCACTTTCTCCAAGACTGACTCATTTGTTCTTCTGGCAGTCCATGGTACAGTCGCTAGTATTCAAACACATCAATTCTTCATTAGTCTTCCTGATTAATTATGCAACTTTCACTTGCAATATGAAACAATTGAGACAATCGTGACTTGAGTCAGGTGCACCTTAAGCTTCAAAGTGATTAAGAGGTGGTATAAAAACTGGATTAAAATATTGATAACAAGATGTGCTGTGAACCAAATAACTTTAGATTCATTCCACCACTTGGGTATCAATCTGTCATATGGTGGTGGCTTGTGTGTTGCTGTGATGCTAGAAGCTATGTCACTGTTATTTCAAATAGCAGCAGGGTCCCCCTAAGTGAACAGGCTTCAGTAGAGCTCCTAGACTAAAGGCAGACAAAAAAGAAGGAATAGGCTGTCCACTTCGGAGGAATTGGCCACTGAAGGCCTTGTGGACAGCACAGAAATACTGTCGGTTACTGGAAACCTCATGAAGAGAAGCAGAGCATTGTCAGGGACTGTCCCAGAAGATGAGGCCCTCTGGTCTGAGAACATTCAAATGTGACTGAGGAAGAGCTGCCTTCCCCCAGTCCAGTCAACTAAAGCTTTGGGGATCTGCACTGGCTCATGGGGCAGGACTGAAAATGAGAATAGCTGCGAACATTAATAATGGAAACTTGGGATGTATGAAGTATGAACCTAGAATAATTGGAAATACCACAAAATAAAATGGAAGACCTACCATGTATATTCTAGATGTTAGAGAGCTGAAATGGACTGGTATTGGCCATTTTGAGTCAGAAAATCCTACGGCTTACTATGTGAGGAATGACAAATACAAGAGGAACGGTGTCACATTCATCATCCAAATGGACATTTCAAGTATGATGTTCTCTGTGATAGGTAATATACGTCCACATACACTGTGGAAATTCAGTCAATACAACTATTTATGCACCAAACACTAAAGCTAGTGAAGCAGAAATTGAAGAATTCTACCGATAGCTTCAGTCTGAAATTGATCCAATGTGCAATCAAGATATATTGATGATTATTGGTGATTGAAATGCAGAAGTTTGAAACAAAGAGGAAACAACAGTAGTTAGAAAATCTGGTCTTTATAATAGAAACCAAGCTAGAGATGATCTCGTGATAGAATTTTGTAAGACCAGGATGTGTTCGTAGCAAATACCTTTTTATAACAATGGAATTAGGCTTCCTTGGGGCCTTCTCCAGAGGGAACAACACAGAATTCATGTTGACTGCATCTATGGGAGAGAGCCTGGAGACAGTATCAGCAGCTGAAACCAGGGCAGGGGCTGGTTGTGCAACAGGTTATTAATTGCTCATATGTAATTGCAGGTTGAAGCTGAAGAGCCAAAATATTGCCTTGATTCCATCACACCTGAATTTCAAGATGATTTCAATAACATATTTAAGGCATTAAACACAAATATGGAAGAACTGATCATGTGTAGGATGCCACCCAGACACCGTGCATGAAGAAAGCAAAAAGGTCATTAAAAAGGAAAGCTCAAAGTAGATGTCAGAAAAGAAGGTGAAACCTGTTCCTAATCATAGAATAGCTAAGACAAGTGGAATAAATGATGAAATCAAAGAGCTCAACAGAAATGTTCTAAGGGCAACTCAAGAAGACCAATATTGAAAGGAAAGATGCAAAGACTTAGAAAACCAAAGAGTAATAACACACTTGGCATACCTTAAGCTGCAAGAAGAAAAAACTTCAAGTATCACGTTGCAATATTGAGATATTTTATGGGGAAAATATTGAATGATAAATGAAGCATCAAAAGAAGAAGGAATAGAGTCACTGTTCCAAAAAGAGCTAGATGATATTTAACCATTTCAAGAGGGAGTACATAAGAACAAAGCACACTGAAGGAAGAAGTCTAAGCTGCACTGAAGGCGTTAGCCAAAAGCAAGACTGGAGAAACGGATGGAATACCTACTGAAATGTTTCAACAAACCGAGGAAGCATTCTCTATGCCGAGAACTTTGGAAGACAGATATTTGGCCGACTGCTTGGAAGAGATCCATAGTTGTACCCATTCCAAAGGAAAATGACCCAACAGAATGCTCGAACCACATGATAGTAACATTATTATCCCATACAAGCAAACATGGTTTAAAATCATCCAACATTGAAGCGCTACTTTGACAGGGAGCTATCAGAGGTTCAAGCTGGATTGAGAAAAGGACATGGAACAAGGGTCATCATTGCTGATGGAAGACGGATCATGGATGAAAGCAAGAAATACCAGAGCTGTGTTTACTGCGTGTTTCTGACTATGCAAAGGCATTCAGTCATGAGAATAGTAACAAATTATTCATAGCCTTTTAAGAAGCATGGGAATTCCAGGGCACCTAATTGTGCTCATGTGGAACCTGTACATGGAGACAATTGTATGAACAGAAAAGGGGGGGTACTGTATGGTTGAAAATCAGGAAAGGTGTGTGTCAAGGTTGTATCATCTCCCCGTACTTATTCAATCAGTATGCTGAGCAAATAATCAGAGAAGCTGAACTATGTGAAGAATGCAGCATAGTGGGGGAAGGCTTATTAACAACCTCAATATGCAAATAACACTATTTTGCTTGCTGAAAGTGAGGAAGACTTGAAGTACTTGCTGAGGAAGATCAAGGAGAGCAGCCTTCAGCATGATATGATTTCATGTAAAGATGGCCAAACTCTTCACAACCGGACCAATAGGTAACATCATGATCAACGGCGAGAAGCTTGAAGCCAAGGGTTTCTGTTTGCTTGCAGCCACAATCCATGCTCATGGAAGCAGCAGTCAAGACATGAAACAAATTGTTGCACTGGCTAACTGGGACGCCCAAGATTTCTTTTAAATGTGGAAAGACAATTACTTTGAGGACTAACAAGCACCTGACACAAGCCATGATATTTTCAATCACCTCACATACATGTCAAAGTTGGACAATGAATGAGGAAGACCAAAGAAGAATTGATGCATTTGAATTACTGATCAAGAAAATTGAGAAAACAAACAAACAAACAGATGAGTCTTGGAAGAGTACAATCAGAATGCTCCTGGCAACACAACAACAACAAGGATGTAAGATTTCATCTCATATCCTCTGGACATGCTATCAGGAGAGCTCCCTCCCTGGAAAGGGGCATCATGTTTGGTAAGGGAGACAGGCAGTGAAAAAGAGGAAGTTCCTAGATACGATGGATTGACACAGTGGCTCCAACAATGGGCTCAAACATAACCACAGCCATAAGGATGATGCTTCATTCTTGTGTGTAAGGTCACTATGAGTTGGAACCAACTTGCTGGTACCTAAGAACAGATTAATAATATATAAGCAGTTGGTTGTGCTCTCACTGGCAAGGGAAAGAACAACACTTAGGTTATTAGCATACTTTGTGTGGTTTTCAATAAATAATGTAATGTGCACTATTTGTGAAACAAATAGGGTAAAAATTATATTTTCATACATGATGTGTATGAGTAAGTCGAAAGAAAAAAGTCTCTTGTATTTTGGGCATTCTTTGAACAGAAATCCTAACAGCTTTTAAATTTCCAACAATTAGTGGTTCCTAGATGTTTACATACCAAAGTCAGAGGCTGACTATGGTAAAGAATAAAACGATGGCATTTTACCAAGTTGCTGTACTTGACCCCTTTGAGTGTGATACCTACATGTGATTTACCCATCTGTAAGGGCAGGCTCGGTGGCATCATGGTTATGCGCTGAGCTGCTAACCACAGGTCAACAGCTTGAAGCCACCAGTGGCCCCGAGGAAGAAAGATGGAGTGTGCCTACTGGGTAGAGTAAACGCCTCAAACTCACAGGGACAGTTGCACCCAGTCCTCTAGGGTCACTGAGTCAGCATCGACAACAGCATTGCCTTTCTTTTCTTTGAAGAGGACATTATGAAGGTCTCTTGCAAGGTTTTAGAAAAAAATTAAATATTAACACCTGCAATGACTATCTACCCTACTTGATGACGTCACCATGAAAGTTAAAAGGGCTGTCCTATACACGCGTTACTATCAGCAACCCAGCACGGGAAAGCCACGTGACATAGTGGCAAGACGCAAGCTTCAGCATCAGAGAAACCTGACCTTGAAGCATCGTGTACCAGATGTTAGTGTGCTGTATCACCTTACACTTCGAAAAAATCCTCCTAATTTTTTCACCTCTGAAAATGAAGAAAATAACTGCACCAAGTTTTACACGATTAAATAGCATGTATGAAAACGCCCAACACTGTCCGCCTTGTTTGAAAGGGAAAAGGAACAGCGTTCTTATTGCTTGTCTCCACCAACCCCATTTTCACCATTTTTAGAATATTAAACACACCTAGACTATTAGAACATAAAAGGACTTAATGAAAATGTACCCACCCAGACATCAGTGATTAAAAACCACCATTCACATTATTTATATTCTCATGGTCTGAACACATTTATTCCTCGTGGGAAGACGATACCTAGTTCACACTGCCTATTCTTGTGCTGTGTCTTGGCATCTCTAAACATCGTCAAGCTGACACCAAAATTTATTTTCTGCAGAAAAGCTGCAAGGTTTATTGTTTTGTTTTGTAGTAGAAAACGCAAGTTCACATTTCACCTCAGGCTGCACACCCAGTGTTCTATAGACAGTACCTTTTGAAATGGAGAGATAAATAAGACCCTTTCCCCACCATGGGGTTGGTGACAACATCATGTGTGTACTGTATCTTCAGACCAAGAATATTATAGAAACATTTATTATCATATGTAGTTGATAGTCAATGGTGTACCAATGGCATGCAATGTACTAACATTACAGGAAGCTGAACGAGGTATACAAGAAGTAACTATCCTAACTTTCTGTAGGTCTAAAAATATTTCAAAATTTAAAATTCATGAAAAGCAAATTATTAAGGGGAGTCAGGTTTCTCACTGATGGATGGAGTTAAAAATATAGAAAAAGAGAAGACTGGAATATACTCTGGGTTGTTGGATTGGAACTGGAGAGAGGATGATTTGTTCACTGAAAATCATGACTTATTTATTGTAAGTAAAAGAATTAGAGTGGCAGGAGATGAGACCAGGTAGACACATCAAACCCAGATCATAAACAAAGATCTTGGAGACCAGGGTAGATCATTCCACCTTATTCTCAGGCAACAGTGATAGCTTGAATTTTGCCCTTCATGCTCCCAAATGGTACTGGAGTCCAAACCTCTATATCTATGGATATAAGTTAAGACTGGCTGAACCTTATATCTAATGTACATAATGCAATCGCCATCCATAATGTAACCTAATTTCATGCAGTCACCTTCCATAACCTCCCTTGTATATTTGCAATGAAGAATCATTTGAGGTCTTACTCTATCTGGATAGATCCTAAACCTATTCTAAAATGATAGAAAAAAAATTTGTTCTTGGTAATTGCACTAGGTCACTAAGATAGCAATTAACTGTACAGAGGCTGTGTGGAATTTCCTGGTGATCTCTACCAGCCATTAGCACAGTATTGGATACACACAAGAAGTTCCCTGCATTCCATGTCCATCTGGGGAATCGGTTGGATAGAAACAGCACACAGAGTCCTCGGGGAATAAAGGTGTCCAAGGGCTAGGCCTAGTCAGAAAGTAGACTAGAGAAGACAAGATCATAAAACTTAAAGACGATGCAGGACATACTCGGAAAATGTAGTCCAGTAAGCCTAAGGCATCCCAAACATAAGAGAAAAAGAGATTTTTGAAATAGTTTTATTGGCATATGATTCACAAATCACACAATTTAATCATTGAGTCATATGCGAAGAGTTATGCAGTCATCACCACAATCAATTTGAGAATGTTTTCTTCTCATCCTCATTGTTGTGAGTCCCCCATCTCCTCAAACCTCCTCTGTCATGCCCCTAAGTAATTATTAATCCTTTTCCTGTCCCTATCTATTTGCCTATCCTGATTTCATACACAGAAAATCATACAAAACACAAAAATAAACTAACCATGACAAAACAGAAAAATCATCAAAGAGCAGAAAAAGTTAAAAACTGCCACTTTAAAATAGGTCAAAAGGAAATAATATGATAGGGTATTTCATATTAACTTAATTGCATCTGCCATAGTCAACTCTAGAATGCTGTCTGATGACAATGCTATTCACGTCCAGAGGGGATTCAAGGCAAGCTTAATCCATGTGGGGGCCCAGCACATGTTTGGGCTTCCATCATCAGAGCCTTCTGCAAACTGAGTGTTCATAATGCGAGCTCTTACACTGTTCCTTCTTTGGATGTGAGTATTAATGACAATCCTTGGATCATACAGGCTGATGTGTTTATTTCATGCAGTGTTAGTTGATACCTGCTTCACTTAGATGGCTGCTTGTTTGAAGACAAGCCTTTAAGGCAGTGGTTCTCAACCTTCCTAATGCCATGACCCTTTAATACAGCTCCTCATGTTGTGATGACCCCCAACCATAGAATTATTTTCATTGCCACTTCATCACTGTAATTTTGCTACTGTTATGAATCGTGCGACCCCCATGAAAGGGTCGTTCGACCCCCAAAGGGATCATGACCCACAGGTTGAGAACTGTTGCTTTAAGGCATCAGGAGCTATTCTTTCTGATAGCTGGGCACTGCCTGGTTTATTCACCATACTTGGGTGATTTTTAAGGGTCTGGCGGGGCTAGGCAATGCTCAAGAGATCAATAAGTGAACCTTACATAGCTTTGTTTACCAGACAAACCTCTGGACTGGGGATTGTAGAAGCAACGCACTTTAGACAGATGGAAAGTTCATCCTTTTGAATACATGCTGAAAATGCTGCTCTTAATGCAAACTTACCGCTGAACCATTGTCACCCTCTCTGGTACTTGTCTCTCTGGCTCTGGGGTTTCTTATCTATGAACCAGGATTGTTCAGACTAGTTCCTTCTGTAAGTGCTAGCACCAGTACTCTATGACTCAGCTTCAAAATTCCTGGAATAGTTCTTTAAATTTCTATGCCATGTTCTATTTAATAGTCCATTAAATAGTTCATTAAATTTCTATTCCATGTCTCCCCAAACATGTTAAAGCCCCTTTTATGTTTGCAGAGAACAAAACAGGCAAAACCCTTCTGCTCATGAAAGTCATGCACTGATGGCAGAAGAGAAAGCCAAAATCAACACCAAGTAGGAACGTATACAATCTACTAACACATAGAGGCAAAATGGCATGAAGAAAAATAATGCAGAAAGGGGGTTATCACTTGCTAGTGTGAGGAAAAGATAGTGGTGGTGATTTTAATGTTCAGAGAATATTTCTCTGTAAGCACTGAGTATCAATATGAAGAAGTGAAGGAGGGCATGATGCAAAGATATCAGGAAGGTTATTCTGAGAAAAGCAAATCATCCTGATGTAGGAGCTGCTTAGTATATTCATGGTGAGTGTGCTAGTCTAGAGGGAGAAAAGAGAAGTGTGCTGACAGTAGTCACTGACTAGCTAGGAGGTTGCTGCACCAATCCTGGCAAGAAATGATAGTAGTTTGGGTTAGGGTTATAAAATAACTCATCGTATGTATTCAATTGTTCTGGGGTTTTTTCTTCTGTAGCAAGTCATTACAAACTGAAGTTTCTTAAAACAATACAAAATTGTTCACTTATCCTTCTTTATGTCAAAAGTCAAAAATGAAGATTTTATAAGGGTGTATTACTTCTGAAGGCTCAAGGGGAGAACTGATTTCCATTTATTTTTTATAATTCTAGAGATCAGATGCAATCCTTGATTCTCATCATTCTAACCTCTTATTTCTGTTCTCAAATCTCCTACCCTGATTCCTAATGGCCTCTTAGAGGAAGGTCTGTGACTATAACATGTAAACCTGCATAATCCAGGATAGCCTCCCCGTCAAAATGTTGAACTCACCCCTGAAAAATCCAGTCCTTGGATTAGGATTATGCTCCTTTAAGATCTAGAGAAACCAGTGGGAAAGAAAATCATGGAGCCTAGTGTATCTTTTGGACTTGCATCTGTGCACTAAGAACCTCTTTAAAGCCAGAGGAAGGTGAATACCAAGGCACATGTGCATGCCCAGGTACATCGGAGGCCCACAAGTGGTGAAAGGAGGTAACAACCTTTCCCAAGAGCCCACAGGGGAAAAGAAAGCCAGCCTATGGAACTGGTGCCCTACATCTGGACTTGGAGCATCCCAAACTGTGGAAGGATACATTTTATTTTGGGGACAAAAACCAAAAAACCCCAACCATATGGGATCAAATAACAGTAATTCAAAAGATTAGACAGGAACCTTAGGAGCCGATCAGTTTGACAATGAAAGAACAACTCAGAAGAGGGTGCGTATGGTTGCACAACTCGAGCCACATAACCTTTTCACTAGATTGCTCATGGGGAAACTGCTGCATTGGTCTGTTTTGCTGGGTATACAACAAAATTTAACAAAACAAACCATATGGAGTACACTTCTACTCTGACATACATGAGTGGAAATCCACTTGACATCAACTGATTGGAAAATGAAGAAAAATAGAGTTCCAACTTTCTCCTACTTAACAAACAAGAGAAAACCTAATGGAGACATTTGTGAGCATTGAAAAGCCATAGCCTAGTGTGAAGCAGCCTTTATCATACAAAAGTGCCCTGTTATGCATTGATTGTCAATGTCCTAAAAGTCAAGAAAAGAAAAAGATCAAGAAGACGAGTCACCTTCAAGTCCACCACTGTTTCTGTAAAAATGTACTCCGTGTGTCGCACACCTACGGCGAAGATCCCATAACTGGAACATGTAAGCAGAAAGTTGCATACATGTTCTAAAGATCAACCATTTGGATCAAGGACGGCAGAGAGGTTTCTTTTTGCATGCTACCTCCAAAGACATTGCTGGTGGCTGCCTAGAGGCTCAGGGATAAAGCCCTGTGATCAATTAGTGATGTCTGTCAAGGTGGGAAAAGGAAGATAGAAGTAAGTGGTGGGCATGTCAACTATTTCCATCCATGTTTCAGAAGGAGAATGCTAACAACTAAAGCTGTCAAGCAGAATGTGTGCTACCTAGTGAGATCCTTTTCCTGGCACTGGAAACATGCCTTGAACGGAGGTTGCCTGTCAGTCATTGTTAGTCCTTCCTATGAATGCATCAGCATATGGAAAAATAATGGTTATTTTGGGGGGATAGGAACATGGAATAGTTTTAATACTGTTTATATCTTTCTGCTTTGCATGAGTTTCAGTTGATAATCCTGTTATTTTATAGTTTTTTTTTTTAAAGAAATTTTCTTCTATTTAAAAGTATATTTTGTGGATAAGCACTCTCTTGGAGTTAGGTCTGAGTGAGACAAAATTGTTGGCAGGATAGTCTGATTTTTTGATGCCTCATGTCAAAATTTTAAAGATATGTGTTAGACCACTTAGGCATACCGTGAAATCCATGTGTAGTGTATATGCTCAGGAGTCAGTTGCTTAAAAGGTAGAAGAACAAAATCAAGAGTTAAGATAATACATAAAGAGTTGGGAATGGAAAAGAGGATCAGAGTAGAATTTTTACAATGAAATTTTAAGAGGAACAAAACTCACAGTCCAGCCAGACCTAGACCCACCTCCTCTTCTGTCAGAGAATAGGAAATGAGCTGAGGGTGAGAGGCTCAGGTAGACTGTCTTCCTGAGTAGTGTGAAAGCTCGGTGAACTAGTCACCATCAAATTCATTCTAGCTCGTGATAGGCCCAGGTGTGTCAAAGTAGACTTGAGCACCCCAGGGTTTTCAATGACTGGTTATTTCAACAGTAGATCAGCAGGGCCTGTCCTCAGAGGAACCTCTGGGTTATCAGCCTAGGGCCTTAACTGTTTACAGCATCCAGAGACGTAAGGTCCTATTTGTAATGGCTCAGAGTGGTCAGGTGAAAGTGCCCTCCCTACCCGATTGGAGCGTTCTTCAGGCTTGGGGAGGAAGAAAGAGGAAGGAGGAGAGAGAGGGCTTCAAAAATCTCAGTCAGATATGCCAAATGGAACAGGATAAGCTGTTGCACCGACTTGTCAGGAGCTCTGGAAAAGTGTAAGCCATGGCCTGGGGTGGGGGAGGGTGAGGTGATACTGCAGAGAAGTCACGAAAAGCAGCTACTGCTCGCAGTCCTAAAGCTCGAACTGCTATGGACAGTGGACCATGGAGCCCAAGGAAGCCACTGTGCCCCTTGGAGAAGCCCTGTCTGCCCAGCCCCCATCCACCGCCGCTGGAGGAAGGGTCACTTCAGCTAGTCAACTGGTACACATCATATAATCTTCTCTATGTTACTTGCTATCAAGAGATTTGGAGAAAGGTAATTACCAGGCTTACGTTATTTTGTGTAATTCATCGTTGGGTTCTATTATAGGTCCTGGTCCCTGTAGTACCTACCAGTATGATAGAGGTGTATTCAAAATCCTGTTTGAAAACAGGGTTTTCCCTTGTCAACATGTGATAGAAGAGATGATGAAGGGAAGAGGGTGTTAAGGGTTATGGCAGTTACATAGTTTCACGTCAACTTGAAGATATATAAAAGTGTAGGGGTGGTATTCAACCTGCCAATCCGGTCACAGCCTGATGGTGACTCCTTGTAGATGTGACCTTCTCCTAAGGAGGGTCCTGGGAACCTCCCCTGTCTCTCTGCCTTCACCTTCCTGCTGGCCACTCGATGACCTGCCCTTGCAAACATCCTGCACTCTGCATCATGGCATGCGGCTGCTTGAGAACAAAGAGGGACTTATGGACTAGTATCAGACTCAGGAACTTGAGTTGGACGGGGCTGGGATATGGTCTTCATATTTAACTACTTGATATAAAGCTCATTCTTACATATATTTGAATGTCACTGGACAGGACTCTCCAGTCAACCTGGCCTAACACAAAGGTTCAAAGATTCTGTGGCACACACTTTTTTCTATCTACTTGTTTTGCTTTC
>NW_022103905.1:13171297-13173248 GCF_000313985.2 Echinops telfairi
GTTTAGGGGATTTTCGATGTATAAAATCATATCATCTGCAAATAATGATAATTTCACCTCTTCCTTCTCCAGATGAATACCTTTGATGTCTTTTCTTTGTCTTATGTTGTTAGCTAGGACCTCCAGTATGATGTTAAATAGGAGTGGAGACAAGCGGCATCCTTGCCTGGTCCCCTTTTTCAGTGAAATTGTTTTCGTCTTTTCTCCACTGATTACCACATTGGCTGTTGGTTTTTCCAATATAGCTTGTATGATATTGAGGAATTTTCCTAGAATTTTCTTTTTTATGTTAAGTATGTTAAACCTAGGTAGAGTGGATCTGAAGATACTAACTGATTATAAAAAGAGAAGAATCGATTAATACAGACACATATGGAAGAGACATCATGGGGAGCTTGTCTATGAACCAAGAAACAAAAATGACTGTGGCCAACAAGAAGAAAGGCATCAACATAGTTCACACTGATTTGGATTTTCAATCTTCAGAGTTTCTGGTCTTTAACGTCCCCAAAATATGTTGTTTTATTATAGTAGCACTAGGCAACTAAGACAGATCCGTCATGCCTATCCCTACTATTTCTGATTTATAGTTCTTAGAACCTAGTAAACATGTAATGTGTTCTGATAAAGCCTCACATATGTTACAGGGAAGCTTATAAATAATACTTGGTTAACTGAATATAGTGCCTATTATATGAGTGGTATCCCAAAAAAAAGAAATTTTTTTTCAAAGCTACATATTTAAATTTATTTTTACAGAAAAACCTTATCACCTTCAAAGTACACTTAACACATTTGTCAAATCTGTGATTCCATTCTTGGAAACATTTTCAAACTCATCTGTTTGGATGGCTGATAGCACTTCCCTCGTTTTCCTCTTCACAAATGCAAGGAGTAAGGTCAGGTGAGTAAGGTGTGTGGGAAAAGAGAGGCATGCTGTTTTTTGCCCAAAACTGGTACACTGAGAAGGCTGCATGAGCAGGTGCATTGTCATTGTGGCAAAACCAGTCCCTTATGTGCCACAAATCAGGCCTTTTTTTTGTTTAAATCATTTTACTGGGGGCTCTTACAGCTGTTATAACATTCCATCCATCAATTGTATCAAGCATATTTGTACATATGTTTCCATCATCATTTCCAAAACATTTTCTACCTGAGCCCTTGGTGTAAGCTCCTCTTTTTCCCCCTCCCTCTCTCACCGTCCCACCCTCATGGATCCTTGATCAATTATATATTGTTATTATTATTTCATATCTATATCCAGCCTTGCGATGAGTTCCCCATTTCTCCCCCTTCCCCCTCCCTGATGACCATCTCCCTCCTCTCATGATATAGTCACTCCACTACTGTTCCTCAGGGGTTTCTCTGTCCTGAATTCCATGTGTCAAGAGCTCTTATCTGTACCAATGTGTATTCTCGGGTCCAGCCAGATTTGTAAGGTAGAACTGGGTCATGGTAGTGTTAGGGAAGAAGCATTCAGGAACTAGAGGAATGATGTATGTTTGGTCGGTGCTATACTATACCTTAGTTGAATCATCCCTTCCTTATAACCCTTCTGTGGGGGATATCCAATTGTCTACAGATGGGTTTTGGGTCTCCACTCCAAAACCCCTTGTTTGCATCAATATAGTTGTTTGTTTTGGATCATTTGATACCTGATACCTGATCCCGTCGACACCTCATGATCACACAGGCTAGGGTGTTTCTTCCATGACAGCTTATTTGCTTCCCTGCTAGATGGCTGCTTGTTTAATTTCAAGCCTTTAAGACCCAGATGCTATATCTTTTGATAGCCAGGCACATTCACTCTCTTTACCACATTTGCTTATGCACCCATTTTGTCTTCAGTGATCATGTCAGGAAGGTGAGTATCAAAGAGTACCAGGTTATTAGAACAAAGTGTTCTTGTGCTGAGGGAGGCCTTGGGTAGAGGCTCAAAGTCCATCTGCCA
>NW_022103905.1:13174035-13179269 GCF_000313985.2 Echinops telfairi
TTGGGTGTGTGTGTACCCCAATACCACGTAGACTCCAAATTACAGCATCTCTTTCCTATCTCCATATGTTCCCTATAAACTACTAAGCAATCCTTTCAAATTATTAATCCTTTTCAGTTTACAACTCTCCAGTTTCCCATGTCTCTTCGAGAAATCTTCAAAGTCCTTATAATGGGTCCTGTTACGTTTCATTTTCTACAATTCTCCCAGGTGCTCACCTTTGAATTGTCTCAGTTATTCGCTGCCCTTTTAATGTGTGGAGATGGATAGTTTGGTGTATCTACTTGTTTCATCTACCAAAATCAAAACCAAATCCATCGCCATGGAGTGGATTCCAACTCACAGCAATCTCATGCTGGCTCCGCGGTCTCTAACCACGGCAAATAAGTCAGGGTCTACAAATATGAAGGATGACGTTCATTTGTCCTGAACGCATCTTCTCAGCTGCAGGAGCAGGTATGTCTTTCTGCAGACTTTACTCTCTCCGTTTCAAGACAACCTTACCTCTACCCTACTCAGGAAAGTGTCGCAAAGTTCCTTTAGCACTGATAAATCCCCAAAGGGCAAGAAACCCTAAAAAGAGCCTCCTCTTGCCCAAAGGTACTTAGCTGTGTTAGACAGGGTTCTCTAGAGAAACAAAATCAGAATGCTAATAATTGTATATATATTTATACAGATGAATAGATATATAACATAAGAAATAAACGGTTAATTAAATTATAAAGCGGTACCAATGGCTCAGTGCAACTCACTCCCGTGAGACAGTTGTGAGACACTGGCAGTCCTTCAAGTCTTGAGGGCTGCTGGGTAGTCCTCTGTAGAGCAATTCAGGCTATCCAGGCACAGGCAGAAAGCATCAAGGCAGGTCACTGACAGTCAGCCAGATGACAGGGTTGGACAGTCCTCAGCTCAAGATACGTATACTCCAGTAGCGTGGCCAGGCAGGTCTTGAGGGAACCTCAAATTACAGTGACACAGTTCACGGGTTAGGTGTCCCACAGGTAGTGTAGCTTGCAAATTGAAGCAGAGAACCAGCAAGGCAGCTGCACACTGGTCCAATGATCAAAGAGCAAGAGACAAGAAAGGCAAGGCTCGCCAAGCCATTTATCTCTCCGCCCTTCAATTAATCCCACATGTGTTTATCGGCCAGGTTGGCACAATAAACTACCTCATCAGCTTTGCTCATTCATTGGGCTGAGAAACCCACTGCTACCACTGCTTCAAATGTTGCACACAAAGCTTGCGAAAGTACTTCACTCTCATATTTCTTCATTTTTTATAATCATGAATTCATTCAACCTGCCCCTTAAACGACTCACTGTGTACTCGGTGAAATGGCAAAGCTGGCCAATCTCTTCATATTTGTCCGATATACCTTATGTGTATGCTCCCACCCAGTCTTTTGATGGGGATTACAGGACTATGGATAGATGATCCATACCAAGTAATTTCATCCCATCACAAAAGTGACATGGCACAAGTTCAAGTTCAGCACGGAACGATGGGTAGTTTTAGGATTTAAATTTTTAAAATGGCAACTTTACTTGATGGTCCAGCCTTCATTCTTTCCCCTTTAACTTCAGGGTCTAACAAGGTTTTGTTTCCATTCATAGAGTGAAGATTGGGTGGGAAATAGTTCCTTCATATCCCAGGGTTAAGTAACTTTCAGTAGACAGTATGGGCACCTGAAGTCACAAGCCCAATCTCTCCCCTAAAAACCTGATGTCATTTCTCTATTGACCAATATACAAACAAACTGTGAGAGGTCAGTATCTTGAAGAATAAAAATAGCTCACAGCAACTGATATTTGTTTTTTTAAAATATGAAACGCTAGCACATCTCTCTGGAATCTTTTTGACTTGACAGTTGTTTAAAAGCGGGTCAAATCATCATTGAGATTCATTAATTCAATGCATTAATGTAAATATATTTAAGTAGTCCTTAGAAACAGATGGATAATATACAGTTGTTAACTTTATTTTCTCTTTCATCACATTCCATTTTATTTTTACCAAGTGCTAATAGGAATTCTACAGCTTTGAAAATGTGTTGAATTAGTCAGATTCATTTCAGATCACTTTTGGAATGAGAAATATAGTTCTATCAATAAGTACATATATGCAGGTAGAGAAAATGTCCTTAACAGATCCCAGAACATGACAGTCCTAATGGAAGAGATCGAGGAATTTCCTAACATCAAAATTGAACATTTTAAAATGTACTGTAAATAAAGTAACAAGCAGTGAAAGATTGGGAGAAAATAGTTGCAACATAAATAACAGATACACGTTTTCTATCAGGAATTTGCAAAAAGAACTCTTACCAGTCAAAACAAAAATCTAATGTAAAAATGGGCATGGAGTTGAAAATAAGAAAATCATGAGAGTAGACATGACAAATGTGAAAATACATTTAATACCACTAGGTAAGGAACTGTAGCACACTTAACAGTTCTATAGTTTACTTATTAAACCAAACTTAACTGCCATCAAGTTGACTGTGTCTCATATTAACAGGATAGAACAGCCCTGTGGGTTTCAGAGACTGGAAATCTTGATAGGAGTAGAAAGCCTCGTCTTTCTCCCTGATCCAAACATTAAGTGCTGTTAAAGATGCTGAAACAATCCCACTTACAGGACAGTTCACAAGTAATTTAGTGAACCTAATTCAAAATGTTCTATTCCTAAATCCTTGTTCATTATCCCAGTATAGATCTTAATCCATTTTGGTACATCAATACATCTTTCCTAAAATGAGCCTTTAAAGGAACAAAGCGCAGATAGTCCCTAGGATAAGATCTGGTCCTTGAATGAAGGAATGAAGGATGTAATATCACTATTTTCCTTTTACTAAAATTATAAGTAGCACGAATTTTTTGATATTCTTGAATTTCGACTCAAGTGATAGTTTGCTTTTTATCCGTCACACGAATTCAATCTTCTAAATTCTCTTTATATTCCATCAGAAGTAAGCCCTAGTTCGCATTCTTAACCTCTTTTTGATCACATCCTATCTTCTCTCAAATTTGATGCTGCAAGAATAGAGAGCGTTAAGAAGTCTCTGAAGACAGCCTTAAGTGCCATGTCGGTTAGAATGTGAACGACATGGTACTCGCTGAACACATTAGTAACTAGTCAAAGATAAATGACGATAGTGAAGCTCAAGAAAAAATAGCCACGATGTCGTCTGTTATTGTTGTTCTGCCCTCCACTTCATAGCAACCTTACATGCAATGCACTGAAACACTACCTGGTCCGTCCCCATCCTATCATGCCTATACTCTAGAACGCTACTGCTAAAGATATCTGGTTATCTATAAGGTTTAGGAAGCAGGTCTATAAAACTACACTGAATAAAATGCTAGATGATTATCTATAAAATCCCCAGAAGCAGGCAGCCAGGTCTTTCCCATAGAATTTATCTAAGCCTCGAAGGTCCACGAACCCTGTCCACCAGGAGTGATTCTGCTGGTATTGGAAGGACAAGTGGCATAGCGTCTTGTCTAACAGCAACGCAAGCCACCACAGGGTAAACTAACAGATGGTGGTAGAATGGCATTCTCGGGTTCATTTTCTCAAGAGAGTTTATGCTGATCCTCCATCTGTACCAATTCTTAAAACTCGGATTCTATTAATAAGCTAACCATGCTTCAGCATGATGGATATAAACGTGAGAGTCCATTGACTAAAATAATATACTTTGTTTAAAAGCCACCCAAGCATTGCCTTAAAAATGGTTACTTTCCCTTTATGTACAATTAGAGCAGAGAAGTGGAATAGTTAAAATAATGGATTCCTGTCGAACACCTCTGAATTTGAACTCTAGTTACTAAGTGTACCAACAGGTAGGAGTGCTACTTAACCTCTTTGTATCATTTCATCATCTGAAAAATAGCGATGACAGGCTCTGCCTCAAGGGTGATCGTCACAGGACATATAGAGCACACAGCTTGTGACATCTGCTGAACTGGACCCTGCTGGCACAGTGGGTGAACACGCAGCTCCTAACCAAGGGGTGGTGGTATAAACTCACCAGCTGCTTTCAGGGGACAATGTGCTTCTATAAAGATTACAGCCTTGAAAACCCTATGAAGCAGTACAGTCCTGTCAGATAGGGTCAACATGATTTGGAATCAATTCTACAGCAATGAGTTTGGTTTTCAGCTTTTTGATTTGTCATGTTTATTTCTGTGTAGTTTCCTACTTTGTCACTAAACAAAAGCAACATACATTAGAAATCAAGATCCAAGTATGTAAAAAGAAAAAAGAATCTGTAAAGTATATTCATCCATGGTCCTTTTATACATATCAATAGACATCAATAGTTTCTGAAATGGTCAAAGAACAACAATATGGAGCAGAGACTACAGGCAGATACTACAAGGTGAAACCAACATGGACTCTATTTCTAGTGCTTTAAAAAGCCAGAAAGGAGGTGTGATAGGTACTAGGGAAATATTTAAAGTGAAGAAGAATCTTAGGGGACAGAATGTGATTCATAGCTGGTTATTAGGGCACTGGCAATGTAAGGAACCTGATTTTCAAAGATGTAAGGTTTCTGAAGGATACACAGCTCATACATGATAGTGTTGGAACATGAAACTACGCCTGGATCTTCTGCTAAAGATTTTGCCTCCTAGATCACTATACACTGATTGTAAATAACCAGAAATAGAGAACAAAAATGGAAAGGTTTTAAAGCATATACTTTTATCAGAATAAAAGAGTGGTTGGCATATTTTTCATATAGCTCTTAAGAAGTTGGTGTAAAATGGCTTGTTCAGATAAAACATCCCTAAAATATACTACAGAGGAAACACACACAAATAAATAACATTAAAGAACAGGCATTCCTTTAACAGAACTTGTAACTATTTTGAGGGGAGAAAAGTACATGCACTTGACCCTATACCTCTCTCTTGTCTCTGAAAAGATGTAATACATCATTCACAGTGTAATCATACTGTTCCCGTGGAAGCACATTTAACAGAAACCCTGAGGGAAAGAAAACATGAACACAGACTTCTAAGGTCAAACATTTATGGATTCTAAAATTCAGTTTCCTAAGGACACCAACTTTTTTCTTAGTTTAACTGGTACATTGGACAATCCTTCCCACCACGGTAAGACATGTCACTGCTAACTATCAGTTAAGAATTCAGAGGGCACACTTTGGGGGGGAAATTAGATACCATTCTTCATGTTAATGGCCTCATCATTCATCTCCCTATTTT
>NW_022103905.1:13180270-13189180 GCF_000313985.2 Echinops telfairi
CTCTCTCTCTCTCTCTCTCTGCTCACTCACTATAAGACATCCCTGTGGAGAAGACACATGGAGAGAGGCTGATGGAGCCAGACCTCTTGAGTTAGAGAAGCCACGTGAAGACCCCTGCCAGTGTTGAGATGCTTATGCCACCACTGGATCCACAAGACTTCCCACCCACTGGCCCGTGATCTTCCTGCATTCAGGGTCATTGCATGTGTTTCATGAGTCAGAAGAGGATTTTATAGATTGGTATCAGACATATGAGCTAATAACAGACTTACGGACTTTGATCTGGACTGGGCTTGCATGTTTTCTCAATATTCAATTGCGCATATATATAAACCTCTTTCTTATACACATATGTGTGCTTATGAATTTGTTTCTCTAGTCTACCCAGTCTAACACAACTTGGTAGATTTTTTCATCTTTCCCAGAGGAAATTGAGTGAAATAGGAACTGACCAGTCTTTGAAATTTAGGCAGAAACCATCTAGAAAACCATGTTGCCTTGATGTTGAAGGAGAGTTTTCATTGTTTCAATGGGCTTTTTGAGCTCTATATTTTTTCTTTTATTATTTTTTTCTAGAATTTATCATTTTATCTAGTTTTTCAAAATATAGTAATAATGTGATTGTTTAAAATATTGTATCTATCGCTTCTTCCCCTTTGCAATTATTTTATCTAGTTGCAAACTTATTTTGACTTTTAATTAATCAATTTTGCCTAATGTCTGCCTACAGTACTCATCCTTTGAAGAATCAGCTTTCAGATTTGTGACTCTGTCGTTTATTATGGACCGGGGTAAACAATCTCTGATGTTAAAAAATAAAAGTTACTAATTTACTTGTCATCAAGCACACAATGCTTCTTCCTTTTCTAGAATGACAATGCAACCTGCACATTCTTCAAGGGTGGCAAGGGCTGTCCTACAAGAATTCATTTGGGAAACCTTACCCCACCCACTCTACAGCCCTGCAATTGCCCTGCAGATTTGTCAAAGTCCCTCGGGGATACCCAAACTACCATTTTGACATGGTACAAATTGAAGAGTGCAGAATTCCCTCTGGAAAGGTTAGAGAGATAGAAACACTGGCTTCCAAAGTATATAGATCTAAATGGAGGTGTGTTAGTCTGGGTACATTAGAGAAACAAATCCACAGAAACTCATGTATGAGAAAGAGTTTTATATAAAGGGTGAGTGTACATCAAGAAAGCATCCCAACCAAATCATTAGCCCCTATGTCCGACACCAATCCACAAAGTCCTCCTCCATCTCACAAAATACACATAATGACGTCAACTGCAGGAGGAAAGCTGAGTCAGTGAATGTGTAAGCATCTCAGTGCTGGCACACGGCTGCTCCAGCACCCAGGGCTGCATCGGGGTAGGTCCATGTGGCTTCTTCTCAGGGATATCTAGCAAGAAGTGAGCCTTGCCGGCTGAAGCAGAGAACTGGCTAATGCAGCTACACCCTGGTCTGACCATGAGAAAGCAAGAGACCTGAGAACTTGAAAGGCGAGGCTCAGCGAGCCATTTATCTTGCCACCCTTCAATTAACCCCACATGTGTTTATCTGCCAGGTTGGCACAATGAACCTTAACTATCTCAACCCACCCCTTGCCAACTTGGTACCAGTACATAATTCTTTAGCCTCACAATTTGCAATTAAGTAACACCTACACCTTAATCCTATAGAACTGTGAATATGTTCACCCACCTATGAAAGTTTGTAAGCCAACCACTCCATGCCTTTATCCCCCCTGATTTTGGGTGTCCAATTTATGGAGGATATGTTGAGAAATAATAGCTTCACATTTTGCTCTCTTTGTTTAATAATGGTTTCTATGATTTTATAGCAACACATTTACTTACTCTGTGTACAACAGAACATGTCAAGCCATTCAATAAGTGATGTTTACCTTCACATGTCCCTCAGATATAGCCTGCTTAGTCAAGGCTGGGAACTAATATTTTTGTCTGCCATATACTAGAGAAAATTTATTTTATTTTATTTTATTTATTTTTAATAAATCATTTTATTGGGGGGCTCTTATACCTCTTATAACTATCCACACATCCATTGTGCTGCCATCACCATTTTTAAAACCCTTTCTTTCTACTTGAGCTCTTGGTATCAGCTCCTCTTTATTTCCCTCCCTACCCCACCCTCCCGCCATTGTGAACCCTTGAAAATTTATAAATTATTTGTATTTTGTATTTTTTAAGCAAAAGGGAAGAAATTTATTGGAGCCCATACAGGAAACCCTAGAGGGGCCCAGCATCCCCTACTGTACAGGCATGCCCAGCAAAGGGTCATACCATTCACTGTACCCCCATGTCCCAGAGGGACTCCCCTTGAGCTGAGCCCCAAAGCCCCAGGACTGGCTGGGGGTGGGGACATTATTTTTATTTTCAAAGCTTACACCATCTGCTGTCTCCTTTCACCCACATTTCTGTTGTTCATCCCCCTGGCTGGTGGTGCTGGGGAGTGGTTAATACTTTGATCACTGCTCTGAGTTGTCCCTTTCTCCCCTTCTTCTCCACCTTCCCCTACCCTCATGGTATCACTACTCCCATTATTGTTCCTGAGGGAGTTATCGGTCCTGGATGCTGTGTGTAGAGAGCTCTTATCTGTACGAATGTGCATGCTCTGGTCTAGCCGGATTTGTAAGGTAGAACTGGGGTCATGATAGTTTGGAGGTGGGTGGGGGGAGTGGGTGAGGAAACATTAAGAACTAGAGGAAGGTTATATGTTTCATTGGTGGTATACTGCACCCTGGCTGGCTCGTCCCTTCTTTGTGAACTTCTGTGAGGGGATGTCCAATTATCTACAGATGGACTTTGGGTCTCCATTCCAACCCTCCTCATTTGCATTGAAATGGTTGTTTGTTTTGGGTCTTCTGATGCCTGATACTTGACCCCTTCGACACCTCATCATCACATGAGTTTTGTGTTTCTTCCATGTGGGCTTTATTGCTTCTCTGCTAGATGACTCCTTGTTTAACTTCAAACCTTTAAGACCCCAGATGCTATATCTTGTAATAGCTGGGCACAATCATCTTTCTTCACCAAATTAGCTTATGCATCCATTTTATTTTCAGTCATCCTGTCGGGAAGGTGAGCATCACAGAATGCTAGGCTATTAGAACAAAGTGTTCTTGCATTGAGGGAGGACTTGATTAAAGACCCAATGTCCATCTGCTGCACTAATACTTCACCTATAAATATATGTACATAGACCTATATCACTACCATCATATATTAAAATATTTACATATGTGCATGCCTATGTTTATACCTCTATAGACAGTGGTTCTCAACCTTCCAAATGTCATGACCCTTTAATAAAGTTCCTCATGTTGTGGTGACCCCCCAACCATAAAATTATTTTCATTGCTACTTCATAACTGTAACGTTGCTACTGTTATGAATTATAATGTAAATATCTGATATGCAGGATGTATTTTTATTTCAGTTTACAAATTGAACATAATTAAAGCATAAGGATTAATCACAAAACAGTATGTAATTATATATTGTGGAATATTTATTTCTAATGACAAATCAATGAAATTTTGCCTTGAAGCATGGTGTAGCATGGGTAACAGGTACTGTCTGTGGATGTATCTGCATGTGGGCAGACCTGCCTGGAGAAGGATAGAGGAGCAGTGTCTCTTTTCCTAAGACCATCAGAAATGTGTTTTTTCCAATGGTCTTAGGCGACCCCTGTGAAAGGGTCGTTCAACTCCCAAAGAGGTCGTGACCCACAGGTTGAGAACCGCTGTCTATAAATGTCTTTTGCCTCCTAGTTCTTTCCTCTATTTCCTGAGAAGATGGTTAATATCAAAGTTTTGCATCATTAGAAAGTTTCACTTGGTAAACAGATCAGGTAAATAAATATTTGACTATACAAAAGAAGTCTGGGGCATGGGAGGAAGGCAAGGGTTAATTTGTTCTTAACAAGAAAGTAATCACAATGTGGGGCAATGAAATGAATGGTATCAAAAGAGAAAAAGGTAGAGATGATTGCCCCCTTCCTGAAAGGTAGTGATTGACAAATCATTAGAGTAGTGTCTGCTATTCCATTTTAGCTCATTGTTACTTACCACTCAGTGATCCCATTGAAAACTTTTATAAAGGTCAGCTACATTCAATCGCTCTATTATAAGTGATACTATGGGGAAATGAATGCATATATACAATGTCCAACATGGACTAGACAGTGTGGAAAAAGAGCAGTTAACATAGCAAAACAAGACACAAAGAGAGATCAATTCCCTTGGTAGAGGAGACCAGAGCAAGAGATGACTGAGAGAATTGGAAACCTCCTGAAGTTTCTTGGGGATTTTAGAAAAGCTGGGTTTCCCTTACCATGTGAAATGTGGTTAAGACAGTCTACTAAAATATTTCTGGAAAGAGTAGTCTCCATCACATGTATGATTTAAGGATTTCAGAATATATACATACTGTCACCTCCTCCTTCCCAGTACATGAACTGTGTGCCCTGAAAATTCAAAGTTTTACAAATAACCTTATACAGCCTTCAATTCAGGACTCTAGAGCAGCAGTTCTCAACCTGTGGGTCATGACCCCTTTGGGGGTCGAACAACGTTTTCACAGTGGTGGCCCAATTCATAACAGTAGCAAAATTACAGTTATGAAGTAGCAACAAAAATAATTTTATGGTTGGGGGGGTCACCCCAACATGATGAACTGTATGAAAGGGTTGCGGCATTAGGGAGGTTGAGAACCACTGCTCTAGAGGATCTCGGTTCCTTAGAAGAATGTGCTAGGAGTAGGTTAAAACAAACACTGTCAATCAATTGATTCTGACTCATAGAAAGCTCATAGACAGGGTGGAACTACCCCTGTGGGTTCCCAAGACTAACTATGCTAGTAGATAGTCTCATCTTTCTCCCAAGGAGCCACTGATAGTTCTGAACTGCTGACCTTGCTGCTAGCTGCCCAGTAGGTAACCATATGCCATCAGGACTCCAGGAGCATGTTAGTGGCCTTTCAAAGTCAACATCTGAAGGCTTTATGGAGAAGCAAGAAAGCAAAGAATGAAGCAGGCAATACCTCTAATTAAATACAAGGACTGAAATTGAGAAGTGCCGTCCATGGATTCCTCCACCGTGTAGTTGCAGTCAGATCAAATGCTGATGTATACGCTTCATAAAAGGTAAAGCCCACTTTTCTTTTTCCCATCACCTCTTTTCTTTATTCTTCAAATATGAAGAACCCAGAGTTCTGTGTATGATCATGTTGCCTTTATGCGGACCCTCAGAGAAGACAGACTGAGACAGAGGCAATACACTCAAGCAACTGAACTTTGTCTCTGCGCCCTACACACACCCCAGTAACCCATTCTCCCACAAATACTGGTGATAAGTGTAAAAAAAAGATGGCAAGACAGTAACGACTCTCAAGGATGGCCTTGTCACTACAGATTTAACTTCCTTACAGTTCCTTTTAGCCATTATGCCTCATGCCACATAGGTTAGTAATAGTGGAAAGTAATAATAGGACTGCCATCCTTAGAAGCCCAATTACCATCTAGAAAGTCACTTCTAATGAGATTATAGAACTAGAGTTGTCTATAGAAAAAGTTATAATCCATCTGGGGTCTTAAAGGCTTGAAGATAAACAAGCAGCCATCTAGCTGAGAAACAACGAAGCCCACATGGAAGAAGCACACCAGCCTGTGTGATCATGAGGTGTCAATGGGATCAGGTATCAGGCATCAAAGACGCAGAGCAAAAAATTCATATCAATGTGAATGAGGGGGGAGTACAGAGTGGAGGCCCGAAGCCCATCTGTAGACAATTGGACATCCCCTTACAGAAGGGTCACAAGGAAGAGATGAGCCAGTCAGGGTACAGTACAGCACTAATGAAACACAACTTTCCTCTAGTTCTTTAAAGCCTGCCCCCCACCCCAACCCCAACTACCAACCCCCAACTACCATGACCCCAATTCGACCTTACCTGGACCAGAGCATGTACCCGGGTACAGATAAGAGCTGGAAATACAGTACTGGGAATCCAGGATAGATAAACCCCTCAGGACCAATCATGAGAGCAGTGATACCAGGAAGGTAAGGGGAAGGTGGGAGGAGAAAGGGGGAACTGGTAACAATGATTTACATATAACCCCCCTCCCAACAGAAAAGTGGGCAAAGGGAGACATCAGGCAGTGTAAGACATGAAATAATAATAATTTATAAGTTATCAAGAGTTCATGAGGGAGGGAGGGTAGAGGAAGGAGGGACGAAAGCATGAGGAGCCGATACCAAGGGCTCAAGTAAAAAGAAAATGTTTTGAACATGATGATGGCAACAAATGTACAAATGTGCTTGACACAATGGATGGATGGATGGATTGTGATAAGAGCTGTATGAGCCCCCAGTGAAGAGGATTTTTTAAAAGAAAAATTATAACCACTGGTAGAGTTTGCTGTTTGGTTTTTGCTCTCATGTCCCTTCTTGAATGGAGTCTTCTTCTCTATGTCTTATTATGGAGAATCATAGTCACTCATCACCCCCTATGGAGTTCTTCTTTAGTCTTGCATGTTTATCTGTGCAAAATGTGAGAGCTGCAAGTTTCCTTTGTGCTCCTATTTTATAAAAGTGTCTTCAGTATCTCATAGCTTCTTTGCTCATGCACACTATTTTTAAGATATTAAGTGACGCAAGAACAATAGACTAGGTAGCCCCAGGCAGTCCAAGATGGAATAGGGGGAAAGTGTCATTCTCCATCCTTTTTGGGGGAAGGTTAAATCACTTCTTGTCAACATGATGCAGAGGTCTCTGACATTAAGGGGGATGAAACAAGAGCTGGGTGAGGGTCAGTGAGTTTAAGCTTGATGTAAAATTAACAGGAAGTGAAGTCCATTTGATTCAAGACTTGCGCAGCAGGAAGTCAGTCAGCTGCCTAGAAGCAGGAAGAATGATTGGGAGGAGAGAACTAAACTACAAGGCATAATTTTAGTTTGCAAGACTTTATGAATATCAGTGACTTCCCTGAACTTCATTTTCTTTATTGACTAAGTAGGACTAACAGCACTTAGCACCGGGGTTACTGGTTATTTAGGTGGAAACTCCTAGCACGTAATACACAATAACTATCTGAGTTTAACCTTTCAATTAGTTCTCTGTTTTCACACATGGATACAAACACCCAGTCATTCTACTCTGTAGTACCATAGCCTAATGACAGAGACATGTGTCAAGTCTCGTAGAGAATCTCCACACACACCCTACCTTTTTAATCGGACAAAGCTCACATCTCACTATCATAATTATGCCAAAATAGGCAACGACCAGCCCTACCAGGTGGTTTATTTAGCATAGTGCTAGCAGCATGGGTAGGACTTTTATTGACATGAAAAATATCTGAAAGCATTTAAGGGAAAATTGACCAACTTGTTAGTAAAGGTGAGGTTGAAACCAGAGGCGCAGAATGAAGATAGAGCTGAGCCAAGGAAGAAAAGTAAAGAAAGGCTTTATTGAGGCGAGGGGAACCTCCCGGGCGAATTCCACAACCCAACGAGTTAGGTCAGGAAAGTCACAGCGTGTTGGTGAGGTGGTGGGAGATACATAGGGCTCGAGCTAAGGAAGGATACATTGACAGAAGGAAGGGAGAGTTTTTTGTGGCTTGCAGCTGCAGGGCCTTGAGTCAGGATGTGATCCACGGGAAGTCATCTTGTTGTTTGCGACCCTGCTCTCTGGATCCACGGGAAGTCATCTTGTTGTTTGCGACCCTGCTCTCTGGAGTGCTGGGAAAGGGGCTCTACAAACCAGCCCTGGAAGATAAATTTCTTCCTGGGGTGCTGGGGAAGAGGCTATACAAACCCTGCCTGGAGAGATAAGCTCTTTGGAGTGCTGGGGCATGAGTTGCCCTTGTTCAATAGGTCATCCATCCTCCGGAGAGGCTGGGAATGGGGGCTTTGAGGTTTCACCTTCCTGAGGAGCAAGAGAGGGGGTGGGGGCTGCCCGGTCCAGACCCAGCCCAAACACTAAATACATGAGAGATGCAAGCCAATAAATTGTTGTTTTCAGAACATGTTATTAACTCATGTGTTAATGATGATGGCACACCTCTTGAAAATAAAGCATCCCTGAAAAGGTAATCAAAGTATCTCTTTTGAAGAATAAATCAAGAGGCCTCAGCCTCCCAAATATCACAACAAGCTATACAGTCACTCCAGTCTAAGCAGCCTGCCATTGGCTCAAAAATAGTCACACGGGCCAATGGAATAGAGTTGATAACTCAGAAATCCAAACATTCATGGACAACTTATTTTTAACCTGGGGTCAAAGTCGATTCAATGAGGGATAACAACCTCGTCAGTAATTAGAATATTTAAATCAGCACCTGGAAAACTCCGTAGTTCTTAAATTAATGTAGCTTTTTTTTGTCCTGCTCTAACATGAACACTCATGATACATAATGTTTAAGTGTATATACATCGCCTAAAGAGCAAGCAGCACATTGACCACATGTGCTTACAAGGAAGAGAACTGCGTGAGAGGGATAGGGGGAGTCTTGTGTCTCATTCTAGAACCATCTGACCTTTTATTTTTGTATAAGGTGAATGCAAAAAATCAATGAATTAAAATTACACTGTTCCAAAGTTGTGGGGTTATAAAGAGACTTTTCCCCAGCTTTGTCTCCCCCAAAGGTATGCCAAACTTCAGAGGCTATTTGCCAGCATGTGGTGGGAGGTCATATGCTTAGAGACATCCTCCCTAAAGGCATTCAGACTGCTGTCTGGTCCATTGTAGGTGGGGTTCACACCCTACTGATAATGGTTTCCATGGAGAGCCAGAGAACAGGTCAAACTGGCTCAGTGACATCCAAAATTAAGCTGCCTCCTTGAATCTAGGGAGCATGCTACTATGAAATGTGTCTGACTCCAT
>NW_022103905.1:13189355-13191489 GCF_000313985.2 Echinops telfairi
TCCCCCACACAAATTACACTGTTCAAAAGTATGTATTTATATTAAAATAAGTAATTCTCTATTTAGTAGCCTTTTACCAGGCAATGTTTTGCTAGGGTTTACATAAAGTCACCAGGCATCTGAGTTGATTCCACAACGCCAAGAACACAGCTTTAAAACATCAGAACCTGTTGAGCTTCTAGTAAGGAACGTGTAAGGGGAAAAACTTCAGTGTGCTGCGAGAACTCCAGATATTTTTATTTCTCGTTTATTCAGATTCCCCCTCTGTAGTGAAGTGAAATTATCCTTTGGACGTCGCTTTGTAAGTCCCACTAAATGACTGGGTGCTGAGGACTCTAAAGAGGGAACCATTCCTCTGGGTGTAAGTGAGTCATGTCAGAAGCTGGCCTACCCGTCTGAGGAGGAGCCATGCTTGTCCAGGATCCCTGTGTGAAGAGGGCCACACAGAAGGAACTACAGTGGCAGCAGCGACCATGCAACAGAAACACTGGCTGCCTCTCCCACAAAGGAGTAAGGCTGAGTGCCCTCGGGCACAGGGCTGGCTCGAAGAATGAGGTGCTAAAGCAGCTTTCTGACACTTGCCTAAGCAGGGCAGAGGGCTAGCGACCCCAGAAGAGACAGACAGGCTGACAGACATGCCTGCCAGCATGCCTGAGAAGAGGTATTTCTGATAAAAGGAATTTTGTCTTTGTCTGATCCTGACTTGATGCCATCTATTAACTTCCTTAATGAGCCCCATAATCATATTTCTGAGACCGCTCTGTAGCCATTGCACTAGATTATCAAAGCCAGCACATAAGGAGAGGCATAGGTTGAAGTCAGAATAGGGTACAGGAAGTTGGAGGGTGGAGGCGTGTCTGACTTCTGCGACAGGAGTCATCCTGGTGCAGAGATAGAGCTGGGTTCTTCTCTGTAGCCAGAGGCAGTCAGATGTGACCCCCACACCGTCTCTTCACCTACCCTTCTCCCTCTGCCTCTCACGCGGTCATGCTGCACATGCGCCTACATCCTGGGCAGCCACCTTACATTTCTCATAGAGCCAATACACTAGATTAGATAATAGGAAGGATAGCAAGTAACGCCAAAGAAATAACACCAATCTTATTTTTCCCATTTAAAAAGTATGTTTTGGGTTACCACAGGGTGGTACATATTTAAATATAACATGAGATGGTGACTTTGTTTAGACATATTTTTTTTTTTTTAGCAACCATTGAGAAGCTGATCCAAAAAGGTAGGATAAAAGAAAAAAAGAGGGGGAAAAAAAAAACACATGTTAGTCACGTCATCATTTGTATGGTCAATTGGTTTAGCATGTCAGCACATTGAGAACCCTCGTGCCACAAGGATTAAGCACTGGCTGCTAACTGAAAGGTCAGTGGTTCGAATCTAGCAGAGGCTCCATGAAAAGATAACTCCAAAAACAAAACTGCCTACCATGAAGACAGTGCTAATTTGTAGCAACCCACAGGACGGGGCAGAACTGCCTGTGGGTTTCTGAAACGAACTCTTTCTCCCGAGGAACCAGTGGTGGCTTTGAACAGCTATTTCACATTAAACAGCCCACCATGTATAACCACTCTGTCACCAGGGCTCCTTCCATGAAAATCTGTTCCCCTCAAGATTCTAGCTCAGGAAACCCTATGTAACAATTTCATCTGTCCTACAGGGTCACTACCATCAGTAGATAATGCTACAGTGAAAGCGTTGACTATATCACCAATAATTGTATCTTCATTGGCATTTTCTAGGCAGCTTAGATACTGCTTGTATATAAACCAGTTATATAAAATATCAATACCACATCAATTTAAATCATTTAAGGGTTACAACTGAGAAATACTTTTTAAGCATAAGCACGAATTATATTTGCATTAACGTAATGGCTTTTAGATTCATAGTTGATGTTCAAGTCATTTCAAACTTGAAATAGTTTGAAGAATTGTTTATTCTTCATCAAGATCTCCAAGCCTGTCTCTCTTCTCTACATTTCCTTTTTCATAGTGGCTCTGTAATTACTGAAATCAGAAATTAACATATATTTTTATCTAACCTACTGGCCTAACTCATGGTTTGGTAATTGTCACAATAATATTCTTTTTTTTTTTAAATCAATTTATTGGGGCTCATAAAA
>NW_022103905.1:13192766-13199643 GCF_000313985.2 Echinops telfairi
TTCCTCCAGTCCCAATACCATGTTCAGCCTTCATTCTGGTTTTGGTAGTTCCTCGCAGTTGCCTTGCCCTTGGTCACTCCCTACCAGTCCTCCCATCCCTCTTTATGAGGAAAAGCAAACCCGTTTGAGGATTTCATCAGGATCATCTATTGCATTTAGTTATCACCCCTCTCTGTAGTCTCTGTAATCTGGAATAGTTCTATTAGTTTGTCATTCGTGTTTCAATGTTTTGAATGGCATTGTCATAAATCCATTCTGACTTTTGAAGACACATTATCTCAGAGTGGGACTTTCTTCATTGGGGTTTTTAATAGCTGAGTTTTAGGAGTTAGCCACCAAGCATCCTTCTGAGGCCCCTCTGAGTGGACTTCAGTTTTCAACATCACAGTTAAAGCTGAGTGTATTTGCCATGCGTACCATTCAGGGACTTGCTTGAATACCGCAGTTATAGAATGTCCTTCAATTCAGATTTTTCTGATGGTTCTTTGTTACTAAATTCAGTTGTTTTGTCAGAATTTTGTATGTCCACAGTTCTGGACCAGAAATCCAAAGTCAAGGTGACAGCAGGCTGTATTATCTTTCTATATATACACATATAAACTCTAGGAGAAGAACTGTGTTTTTTTGTGCATCTGGGAACCTGGGCCATTTATTGGCTTTCCTTGGCTTGTACGTGGAATCTCAACAGGCCGTCTTCCCCTGGTGTGGGGGACATCTGTTCTCCCCTTGTAAAAAGGCACCACTCAGAAGGCATTAGGATATACCCTGTCCCAGGATGACCTCGTTAACTCATAGAAGGAAAGCCTTGTTTCCAAAATAGATTCCCTGCACTGGTGGTACAGGGTTAGACAGAACAAGTCAACTCACGATCGTCATGTTTCATGTTTTTTATTTGAATTCCATTCTACACGATATAAAGATAGCAATTTACGGTTTCTGATCATGCCCCATTTGGCTAGTATACTTTTGTCCTGCCTCTTTTGTTTCAGTCCTTCTTTGAAGCCTATTCATTTTAGAAATTTCTTTTGAGTGAAACCTAGTTGGGTCTTGGTTAGTGAAATACACAAAAATGATCATAATTTAATTGGATAGTTAAGCCACTCCAATGGATGGATCCACCTCGTCGTAACACTTCGCTCCTATGTTATTGCTTCTTCATTACTCTGTGTGTAACAATGGTTTTCCATGCTATCCTCCAGGTGACATTTCTTCCCTGTTTGGCGTGGTTTGTTTCTTTTTCATTGAGGTGTATACTATTTGTCCTTAGACGTTGTCAAGTCAGTTTTGGCCCCCAGTGACCATGTGCACAACAGAACGAGACACTGCCCAGTCCTATGCCATCCTCCCAATGGTTCCCATGCCTCAAGTTCACACTAATCCATTTCTCAATGCCCTTGGTCTTACCTTATTTAATACTCTGCTAACTTAAGTTTTTAATACCTCCAATTCCCCCGAATAACTATACAACAATTAAGATTGACTTTCTTCTTCCATCTCTTAAAGATGCCTTACTTACCTCTTTTCTGCTGGATATAGATCCTGAGGCTAGTCCAGCATCTGTTCTCACGTTTGAGTCAGTGGTCTACCATATTGCCTGCCAATGCTCTGTCATTAGCAACCTGCTATCTTACCCATCAAACATGGGTTCATCAGCCCCTGGCAGCTCAATGAGTCAGGAGTTGCCTCCAGCCTGCCATTTGTCCCCCAGAGTTGGAACTTGCCAGTCTGTACAAGTGTGTGAGTCAACCCCTTGAGATAAATCTGTGCATATACATATCTAATTCTTCAAGGGTTTTGCTTCTCTAGACAAGTCAGTCTAAGACAGCTGCTCTATTCTTGCTTAGTTACAGGCCCATCACATGCTTCCCGACTTAAGAGTCAGAACAATCCATTTAGCTGTTGGCTAAGGCTGAAATATGAAAAGGAACTGTGAACTGGAAATAGGCAAAATATATATGGTATACAAACGCCATTTCATAACTAGCCATATTCAGATGAATAGTCCTGTAACTAAACCACTGGAGAATGAATATGTGCGTTACGAAGTTTAACAACCCAAACAAAGCTGTGACACCCTCACTCAGGCAAAGATGGACTTGGTTATTACAAAGATTAAATTATATCTCCACCTCAAACTATATATCACAAATTCGACATGGCTTAAAGACATATATAAAAATGAAAACATGAATGAATTCCTCTTTGGCCTCAACGTGGGCTAAGGCTTTCCAGCTATAATTCAAAATCCATAGAATATATGAAAAATAATAGTACTGCATAGCAATAAAAACAAATTTTGTATGGGACATGTCAACTCATTGGGGGGAAAATTTGCAACAGATCACTGATAAAAGACTAATATTCCAAAATTTTTAAATAAGAGAAATTCAGGAAGAGTGAAGCTGAAACCACTGAGGCTGGTAACCCACAGAAACGGTGTCGGAACAAGAAAGAAAGAAAGATAGGAATAGGGTAATAAAGATGAAGGGGGAGCAATATTTCTCTAGGTTTACTTATTTTTATATATTTGGGACTCCTGAGTTCAATGTTTTAGTTAGATTTCCCATATCCAAATAAATTACTAAATTTAAATAAATTACTAAAATTAAGCAATAAAATATGAAGTAACACTATTATACTGAACACTATAATCTCACTGGAGCAGATAAACATGGAAAGAGCAAACCTCAGTGACCTTTGGAAAACTATTTTTGACTGTATACTACCAGACAACAAATAATGTGCTCTACTAATTCAGTTTGTTTCCCACAGGGTTTGGGGTCAATAATGGTGAATTTATGTATATAATACCCAAATTTAACATACCTTTAAACAGGTTATACATTAGGAAAAAGAGCAAGATGAAAATGCTTTCTGTGGCCTTGGACTAGAAGTAAAGGAATTAGTAAGAATTCCTGATTTAAATGATCCGGTGGTTACACATAAATGCCCATGTCACTACGAAGAAGCCCTGTTGGCACAATGACTAAGCCCTAGACTGCTAACTACCAGGGCAGGGTTCAAACTAGACAGTCAAAGTGGTTCAAACCAGTTCAGTTATGGCCAAGGAGGAAACAGACTCAGTGTATTTTAATTTATGTAACTGGAATAATAACCTTTAAGAAAAATATGGGTTGAAGTTCTGGAATGAGAGACTTGGAAGAGAATGGTAGCTACGTTCAGGTGCCTGATGCATGTTTGAATTATTGCCAGGAATATACAGAGGGATTGGATTATTTCCAGGAATGTATAAGCAAAACACAATAGAAGGGGCTCAATTGGCTGCCACTTTGAGCCGCAGAATACAGTTGTTTCCAAATCTGATCAAACTTTCAAGGGCAAGAGATTTGGTTGCTATGTAACAGGCACGCTGCCATTGTTTTCTAGGTGGAAGATGACACGTCTAGCAGGACTTCCATCAGTCATTGGCCTATTCTACTCATTTCAGTGCACTCCAGTTTTAAAAATCCATGTCTGTTCTGATTGCACATCTTCAGCCATCAGGAAATACAGCCATAGTAATTTCAAAGGGGAAAATAGTTACTTTATAGTTGAGAAACTTGGCCAATACTTACTTACCCAAGAAAGACTACATTAGAAAACCCAAAACAGAAAAAAAAAGAAAGAAAAGAAAACCCAAAACGGGGGCATTCTCCAAATTAACTGACCATCATTCCTAAAAAAAAATCAAAGTCTTGAAAGTCAAAGACAAATTGAACAAAGGCAGCGCTGAAAGAGAGTAAAGAAACATAGCGACCAAATGCAAGCTGGAATTCTAGATTGTATCCAGGACCCACATTAGTGAGGAAACATGTGAAATTTTAATAAGGGCTGTAATTTGTGAATAATAATACTATACATGTAATTTACTGACTTGATCATGTTGTTCTATGTGCCATCAAATTGGCTCCAGCTTATAATGATCCTCTACATAACAGCAAGAAACACTTCACGGTCCTGCGGCACCCTCACAATTGTTCCTGTGCTTGAGCCACTGCGTCGATCCATCTTGCCAAAGGCCTTCCTCGTTTGGGCTCCCTCTTCCACGCTGCCTAATATGATGTCTTTCTCCGGGCAATGTCCTCTCCTGATCATGTGGCCAAAAATTATGTAAGATGAAGTCTTATCATCTTTGCCTCTAAGCAGCACTTTGTCCTTACGTCTTCCAATACAATCAGTTTGTCTTTTTATAAGTCCATGGTCCTTTCTATATTCAATCAAATGCATTGATTCTTCTGTGGCCTTCCTCATCCAAAATCTAACTTTCACATGAATATGAGGCGATTGGAAAAAACATGGTTTGGGTCAGGGGTACCTTAGTTCTCAAGTAACCTCTTTGCTTTTCAACATTTGAAGGAGGTCTTGTGCAGCAGATTACCCAATGCCATCTCAAGATCTCTTGACTGCGGCTTCCATGAGCATTCCTTGTGGATCCAAGCAAGACAAAATCCTAGACCACTTCAACCTTTTCTTCATTTATCATGATCTTACCTATTGGCCCAGTTGTGAGGATTCTGGTTTCCCTGACATTGAACTGTAATCCATACCCAACGTTTGATAATTGTTCTAGGTAAAATGGCAACATAGAAGCAGCTATGAGACTAGTCTGAGAATTACAGTTTTTATAACTTCTATTGCATCTAAAGTTAGTTCAAAATAGTTTGGTTTGGTTTGTGTTTGAGAAACACCTTATGGGAAATCCTTTTGATAAGCATTCTATTAAATTACTGCTTTTTGTTGTTGAAGCTGTTCAGACTCATAGCAAGCCTATTTACAGCAGAAAAAAACGCATCACTGCTAGGGCTGCAGCAACCTCACGATCATTACAGCTACTCTGCCAATCCATCTAGGGGGCTCTTTCTCTTTTGCTGACCCTCTAACAAGCATGATGTCCTTCTCCAAAAATACTGCTCAATAAGGTGAAGTATTTCTGAGTGCCTACTCCTTACTAAAGGTCTTAGTTGTGCTTGGCTTCAAACTGAAAGATTGTGTGTTAGTCCGGGTTGACTAAATCAAATCTAGAGGCCCTCATACACATGTCCGAGAGAACTTTTTAATCAAGAAGTAATTGTGCATCAATACAACACCCCAGCCTAGTCAGATCAAGTCCATAAGTTTGATATTAGCTCATGAGTTCTTCTTGAGACTCACACAGCACATGCAATGATGCCGAATGCAAGAAGATCACAGGCTGGTGGTGGAAAGTTCTGTGGGTCCAGTGGTGGTGGAAGCATCTCCTGGGCTCTGGCTGCCATCAGCATGGCTCCATGTGGCTTGTCAACAGGAATGTGAAGCAGAGAGAGAAAGAGAGTAGCCCTCCTTTTCTAATGGCAGACTCGAAAGAGAAGTTCCCAGAATCCTCATGAGAAGACCGCACCCACAAGGAGGGATCAAGCAAGCTGTGACCTTACTGACAGGCTAGATACCACCCCTTCCATCTATTTATCAAGTTGACACGGAATTGTGTAATGACCACAGATTGGTACATTGAGTCAGTCCAGAGTTCCTGAGTCAGTGAAAATCCTATAGCACACAGATCTACACTCATACTCACGAGGTGGCTTCCAGTCAGAATCAGCTTGCCAGCAACTAGCTATCTATTTTTTTTTACTATTTTCCAAACACTGTTCTATGAGAAAGAACAGAACAGTGAGAAAGCAGGGCGAGGTCCAGGTCTCCCCTTATGATACTACAGTCTTCAGAGAATCAGTGGAGAAACAATAAATAACATGAGGAAAACACATTACCCGCATAACAGATTGTAATGCAGGCAAAGGATGGAACTAATGCAGTGCCCCAAGGCAAAACGATGAGGGAGTATCCCAGCAAAACACAGAATTGTGCCGGGCAGAGCAGAGTTTTTATAATACACATTTTCCCATTAGGCAAGCTTCCAGCAACTTGCTCTGGGTTAGTGCACCCAGTGGTGTCTCCTAAGAAGGTTCTCTCTGGTCACAGTGAATTTTTTTGTAAAAGCAGTTTCACTCAAACCTCGATTTTTGTAATGGTCGATTTAGAAAACAGTGTGTGGCTGTCAAATTTTGTTTCCTGCTCGGGGTGGGGGGGAAACGCAGCAGAACCTTGTGATGTTGAACCCAGCTTACAAGGACACCGCTATGGGTACAACTCAAGTGGATGAGTGGTTTTCCCATTTCAAAAAAAGTGAAATGTCAATTGATGAGAAGCCTTGTTTTGGATGTCTGTCAACCTCCCAAATGGATGAAAATGTCGACTCATAGTGCATTTGGAGTTCGTTCCACCAGGTCAGACTGTTTTCTATTTAGCTTTCTATATAGAGGTTCTGAAAAGACTGTGTAACTGTGTGCAACAAAAAGTCCTGATTGTGGCAGATAGCGGACTGGTTTTGCCACCATGACAATGCATGTGCTAACACAGCCATCTTAGTGTACCAGTTTGGCCAAAAAAAAACACTTTTTTTTGCCCCCATGCACTTTACTTACCAGACCTCGCTCCACGTGACTTCTTTTTGCTTCTATGAATGAAGAAGGACATGAAAGGCCAGAAATTTCACAACGTAGAAGAAAAAAAACAAAGGAGGTACTGTCAGCCATCCAAACAGATGAATTTGAAAAATGTTTCCAAGAAAGGAATCGCAGATTTGACAAATATGTTTAATATAATGGGGAGTACTTTGAAGGTGATAAGGTTGTTTTGTAAAAAAAAAAAAAAATTTTAAGTATACATAGCTTGGGGAAAAAAATCCAATTTGGGGAGGTTGCCCCTTGTATGTTGGAGAATAGACCAAAGATCTACATGTTCTTACTTCACTATTCTCCCATGGAAAAATAAACTAATGTCAGTCCCAAATAACTATTCTTCTCAAAAGGTAAATATTCCTACCATGAATAGCTTTCAT
>NW_022103905.1:13201722-13210415 GCF_000313985.2 Echinops telfairi
AGCTTAAGAAATTGGAAATGCACAGTCTATAGGGTTGGCGGTATGAATGGAGTTGTACCTCCCTCAAAACAAATAAGTATACTGTGGAAATATTAACTGCTGTATCTGTCAGAATTGACTCCATAATTATTTTTTTTGTACCTGCAGCCATTTAGGAATGGGCGTATTACGTTAAAGAGGCTATATTACAATAAGGCACGCCTGAAAAACAATGATTTTAAAGCTATAAAAAGAATAGATTAACCACAGAGAGAAGTACAAAATGGGGGGAGGAAATCACATAGAGATTAAGAAACCAAAGAACACTGGGGCTGAGGAGCTGAGACAAGAATTTCTCACCAGAGCCGGTATCCTGAATTTGAACTTAGCCTCCTTAATGGGGATAAAACAAATTTTGGTTCTTTAAAATCACCGACTTTTGGTATTTTGTGGAGCCCTTTGTGGCGTAGTGGTTACAAGTTGAGCTAATAACCACAAGGTCAGAAGTTCAAAACCACCCAGCTGCTCCTGGGGAGAAAGACTAAGCTTTCTACTCCTATAGAGAGTTACACTCTCAGAAAACATCCACAGGGTAGTTCTACCCGGGTCCCTTAGGTCACTATGAGTTGGAATAGACTCGATTACAATTCAGTTTTTTTGTTTTGCTTTGTTTGACTTGGGGTAATTTTAGTTACATCAATACGAGGTAACTAAGAGAGTTGGCTATGTTGTGCTTTTACTTCCATCCTCTCATAAAGCTGAGAAATAGAGCTTTCCCTTCTTCTTTCAAGAAGAATACCTCATTCATACCCCTTGACATCTGTCACTTGAAACATCAGCACAGACACTCAATCCTGTTGAGTTCAGCTAAAATCACTCAAAGCTTTTCTGCCAGGGTTTCTGAACGTTTTTCTCAATTGTGACTTGCAATGAAGTATTTGTCACTACTGTTACATCCTTTTGTTATACAGAAGTACCTTGTAGGCTGTGAAGTATTTGCGAAATATCATGATTTGGATTTAGAGTCAACATTTAGAAGGATTTTCTGGATTTCGTTTGCCTGTGTTCTTTTTCAATAGGTAACAAATTCCCTCCACATGGCATGACAGAGGCATGATGATTTAATAATTATCATGCCTCTATTTAAATCTTAGGGATGTTTTCTCTGAGAGGCAATTTGCATTTCCATACTTACTGGTGTATTAGTAATGATACATTAGAATATAATTATTAAAACTGATGGAACATTACAGGGCACGTAGCACAGTGGAATATATTTACAAATTTTCTTCAATGTTACCTTAGATGCAATGCCAAGTATTATAGTACTATCATACCACATAATTAGCCTGTTACTTACAAAACTAACTGCTCCCAACTGTGCTTTGCTCTCTCTTGTATTCCTAGCCAAGGCAAAGTTCCAAATACTTAGTCAGTACTCAATATATTGGTGGATTAATAAAGAAAGAAAGAAATGATGGGATTGATTTAGGTCCCAAATCAGTGGTCCATATACTCAATCTTGTTCTCCTTTGAAATACAGCAACTATCACTTACTAATCAGTAATAGTAACGTCCCCTCAAAATCCACATTTTTCTGATTTTCTCCAAAACAAAAGGATTAGATATTCCCATCATTGCATCAGTCAACGGGAGGTGAGTTGCCCCTTCGGTTCACTGAAGTCCCTCACACACCACTTCACTGGTTGACAAAATCCCCCGGGGCACCAGATACATTACATTTGTGAGCCCAGGACCAGATTTTTCTATGGTTTCATCATAGACTACAGTTTGTGCTAGTCCATCTTCTCACACATAGTCTGGGTCTCTCCCTACATCATTATTTCTGATTTTGTCCCCCACCATCACACCTGAGGTCCCAGAATGTGACTGCACTCCTAGTTGCTGAGTACTGCCACACAGGGCATGCTGTCTCCCAAGGGGACATAGAATATAGGGTTCATTTCAGTCCGTTCTGCTATCTGCATCTGAATTAATTTTTAGGACAAATTAATGATCTGTAGATTTTATGTAAAATATGACTCCTTATCACCTAGCTTTAGAAAGTGTCTGTTACTTGTGTAACTTATTGAGGGAAAAATAAAAAGGAAAAGTCAGGATACTTAAATAATTATGCTTATCATTTGCTTCAGGATTATCCTGTTCAAAGCATCATTTTCAAAATGAAATTAACATCTACTTACTCAGTAGATCCATCTATGCAGGCTTCAGCTACCCAACTAGTCTCAGTTTACAGCCAGGAAAATACCATAGAAGGCTGAGGAACTTAGTGTTTAATAGCTGAAAGGATGAGGGATGATCTAATCTCTTCCTTCCAGGGGGAGAAAACAAAGGCCCCAAGATGCTCAAAAACTAGTCCCTCCATACTCGCCAGTGAAAGGAAGGAAAATCAATTCTCTTGTGGCTCAATGTTTGCATAAAGTCAACAGGCTCTTCATCTCATTAAAGAGAATTAAGTCTGCAACATTATTTTTTCTTTTGGTTAGCTTTCCTAACTGCATGAAAAGTTGATGGAGACGTGAACAAATCTAGTTTCCCTCAAGAAATGAAAAACTATGAAAGTTCTTATTTATAAGTAGGCACGTCAATCAGCCCAGCCCATCAAAGCGGATTTAGTCAGAATCTGAGAACATTTCCAAGCTTTGGCAAGAAAATGCAAATGATAAAAGTTAAATATTCTCACTGTCTCTACCCTGAAAGTTCAACCTGTCCTGATACGTGAAGACACAAATAAAATATCTCCCTGTCAAGGTGATGGATTTTTTATTAAGGTTTTCTCCAATCGTATTTTTGAAGCTTACAGATAAATTAACTCATTTCTCTCTCCACAAATTCATAGGATCCACTCCAGATTTCAGAAGACACACTTGTACAAAAAAGAATGCAGTTACATATAGTGCATCTATTGCAACACATTTGGAGAGTACGTGCCTGGACCTTGAATTTCATTTAAAATCACAGTGTTCATTAAGGTCTGAATGAGCCACTCTGATGAATATGCAACCAAAATGCCCTATCACTACCTCACTGAAAGAACTTGGAGACCTTCGATCCAAATCTCAAAATGAGTGCATAATTGTCTTGCCTTGTATACAAGGTTATTGCGAAGATCCAACTTGGTCAACTCTCAATTCTCGTGAATTTGAAATGCACTGCTCTGAGAGTTAGGAGAAGTGATCCTAATCCTGGTTCTAAATCCTGTATTCCACTCACCTCTTGGGAGTCAGTAGGCCATGAACTAAGGGAAGGTAGAGAAGAGGGGTGGACTGGGATGGTCTCTCTAAGGTCTCTTACAGCAATAATATTCTATGGAATGCAAGTTAGAGGAACATATTGAAAATAATAGTTACTGAGAATGGGAGAAGCAAATGAACATGTTATACTCTTTTTTTTTAATCACTTTCTTAGGGGCTCATCCAACTCTTACCTGCTGCTCTAGAAGCAAAGAAATCAAACCGTTCTTTGCAGTGTAAGTCTCTGAGATTCGGATGAGACTACTTCAAATAGGGCAGTAGCATAGCACTCCCTTTCTAGAATATCTACAGAGAAGACATGTCCTCTGAGAGAATAAAAGCTCATAGTACAAAGTATATTCTACAAATGAAAAGAATTTTAAGAGTGTGAGTGGGTGGAAACATAAAAAAATGCTCATTGGAGATGAACTAAGAAAACAGAAATGTACCAGAATGTCTTCTTGGATCCAAACATGACTTTTGGTTTTATAAAACGAATGAAGAAGTCCAAATATCTTTTTATTTTTTCAAGATATCTTTAGAATCACTGTACACGAGACGATATTCTTAAAGGTTCTTGGGGGCAAGATCCTGTTTTCTAACTGGAAAAATTAAGGAAGGAATATAAGGACAGGCTATCAAGGAGAAAGCTTTCATCATTTGTGATTGGTTTTATATGTATGGAAGAGGAAAAACTGTTGAATTTGTGAATTGCTAACTACTAACAGGAGCTGGATTTAAAGTGAGAAAAAGAGAAGAGAAGCTAGCTCTCTTAATGAACATTCCCGATCAATAGTCAATGGTTCTCATGATGCCAGGAGGCACCATGGGTATAAACAATGGCATGCCCGTGTTCCAGCTCAAAAGCACACCCCAATGCACACAGGTGGGCATGAAGAAAGCCAGTATCGTGGAGTTAAAGAACACATAGTACAATGAGAGCCATAGACGGTTTTAAGAGGACTCCCCAGCCTTCTGAAACCAGAGGAATAAGATGGTGCCCGCTTACCACTGCCGAAGAAGACTCTCACCAAGGCTGAGACTAACCTCTACAATAAAAGAGCCGGGTTAGAATGGTAGTAGAAAATAAATAAAAATTTTAAAAACCCAAATGTACTGGAACTATTGCTCTGCTGCAAACTTCCAACCTGCAATGGGGTTTCAATCCAGGTGAAGGGACAATGTGCATATGAACAACTATTGATGAGGAAGCCAACTTGCTACATATGCTTCCACCAAAAGCACAATTCAAAAAATGTTCAAGCTACCTGGATCACCAAATAAATCTTAATTTTTAATAAAAAAAAATTTTAAACAAACAAAAGCTGCATTTTGGAAAAGATTGATCAAAATGGTTCACCTTTAACTAAACTGATTAAGAAAACCACGAGAGAATAAATTACCAATATCAGGAATTGAATATCACCATCAATATCACTATAGATCATACATTTTAAAAATTAATAAAACGTTATTTAAAACTCACAAGTAAATTCAGGAATGTAAATAAAGTTGGAATATTTTGAAAGACAAAAATGATCAAAACTGACTAAGAAATCCATAATTTTAATTTGCCTTACATCTAATAAAGGAATTGAGTTTAAAGTTAAAGATCTTCCTTTGAATAAAAACAGTAAGCCTAACTGGCTTCCCTGGAACATTTTGCCAAATATAAATGGTCACAAAATATGAAATAATTCATTTTAGGAAGCCAAAAGTAGCTAATAGTAGTCAACGATACTCTTAACAAGTATTATTGAGATTGACTGCAACCGTGATTCATGTGTTGCTGGTGGCAATGTGAAATGCTGCAAATGCTGTGGAAAACGTTCAGTTTCCTCTGAAAGTCAAGCATAATTACCATGTGACCCAGCAGTTCTACTCCTAGACCACCACCAAAAATACTTTAATGCAAGGACTCAAACAAATACTTATACACCAATGTTCACTATAGCATTCTTCATAGTAGACAACATATGCAGCTAACCCATGTCTAACAACATGATAAAAACAAAATGTGATCGATATCCAAACTTGAAGGTTATCCCAACATTATACTGGGTGAATTAAGACACAAGATAAATATTATAAGAAAATGATGTGAAATATCTGTAATATATACACGTGTCTCTGTATGACATGTGTCATACACAACATTTATTAGTGGTTACCAGGGGGAGGAATTGGGATTTATGGAGGAATATGTAACGGGTTTTGTTTGGCCGATGGAAATGTTTTGAAACAAATAATAATGGTGGATGCACAACATAGTGAATGATTAATGCCACTGGACTGTACAATTGAAAACAGTTCAAATAATAATAATATATCATTTATTAAGGGTTCACTAGGGTGGGAGGGTAGGGGGAGTGGGGTAAAAAGAGGAGCTGATATCCAAGCGTTCAAGCAGAAAGACAATGTTCTGAAAACGATGATGGCAATACATATGCAAGTTCACGTGATATAATTGATTTACGGATTGTTATAATATCTGGACGAGCCTCCAGTAAAGTGATGAACAAAGAAAACAGTTCAAATGGCAAATTTTATATTGTATATATTTTACCACAGTGAAGAGAGGCAGAGGAAGAAATAATAGAGTGGCGGGCCTGGGGGTCCCAAAGCTGTCTCACTATTCTACTCCAATCCCATACACCCCCCTTTACCTGGTTTTTGTATCCTAGTAGCGTACCACATGCTATAACCTGCATTTGAGTTAGACTGAGTACGTTGCTGTGGTTAAAACCAAAAAGTATCAATTGAGCGCTATGGCGGATCAACTGCGCTATGGTGGATCAGAGTGCTCAACTGAGCACTATGGAGCACTGACTGAATGATGAAGCTCATGTGAAGTTACTGGAATTTTCTAGGAGACCAATAGGGACCCACAGGAGAGTCAATGGAATGGCAGAGCAAGACAAAGAGTTTGGGTCAGAATGAGCAAAGGGGGAGAAAACTGCAATATAAAGAAGATGTCCTATGTTGGATGGGGTAAGATATGACAACATAATAATAATTTATAAATTATCAAGGGTTCAGGGAAGAGGGGGAGGGGGGAGGGAGGGGGGGAAATGAGGAGCTGATAACAAGGGCTCAAGTAGAAAGCAGGTGTTTTGAGAATGATGATGGCAACATATGTACAAATGTGCTTGATACAATGGATGTATGTACGGATTGTGATAAGAGTTGTATGAGCCCCTAAGAAAATGATAAAAAAGTGTCCTAGCTCAGAAGCTATATACACAGCATGATCTATCTGTTGAAGAGTCATTACCGGTGTTTCACAAAGTTCTTCTGCACAACCCCAAACGTTGAGGTAGAGTTTTCAAAGAGCTGTGAAAGATAAGTGAAATGGCTAACAACAGCGGAAGTATGGCAACACAGGCTAAGATTTCCTTCACTGAGATACAGGCAGGATTCAAACTAGTTCTCTTCTCATTTCAAAGGACTGGAATTCAATGAAATGAGCCTGGTGGTGTGGTGGTTACGTGCTGGGCTGCTAACGGTAAGCATTCAATGAAGCTCCATCATGGAAGACTGATGTTAGCATGATAATAATGTTTCAAGATTCCTACTTTCTAAAATCTTTGAATTCAGTCATTAATATTTCAGATGATGGCTGGGGATTTTTGTTCAGAAGGTGGAGAAACTCAGCAGATCGAATGCTGCCCCTGCTCTGGTGCCCCTTTGGAAGGAGAGGGCCGGAGCAGAGATCATGAATGATCCCAACTACTGTCCTGTTGGATTTCATAATGACAGAGGGTTTGGGAAACTTCTTCCAGGTGATTTTTTGAAGTTCCTGTGTTGACAGAATAAATGAGCTTCAGATTTAGTTCAGAAGTAGACAAGGGAAGAGCCTGTTCTAGTTATTTATTGAAAGAATCTGTTGAGTGTATTTCCCAAAAGCCTCGTGGAAAGATGCATCACAACCTGGTTTTCTACAATTTAGCATGAAATAATTGCACCGAGATCTTTCCCTTGTTATAAGCCCCTCATTACTTCCTCAGCTAATTTGTGATACGTTCAGCTGAACCCAGAAAGTTATGAAGGTACACAAGCATGTTTTAGAAATGGCTGATGTCTATTCTACAGATGCTGAATGATTCTGATTTAAAGAAAACCATTCTGTCAACAGTTGTATTGGGATATGCCTACATGTTATGCAATTCAATAATTCAATCATATCAGTAAGAGTTGTACAATCCTTACCACGATCAATTTTAGAATATTTTCTTCTTGTATACATTATCAACTCCCCATTTCTCCCTTAACTCCCCCTGCCATACCACCAAGAAACCATGAATCCAGTGACTGGCTCGATGGACTCACCCATCCTGGATGTCATATACAAAAAAAAATAATAATAATAATTTAAAAATAGAGAAAACCCTCAATCAAAAAGCAGAAAGCATTAAAAACTAGAACTGTAAAGTGGGTCAAAGGGGAGAGCAAATGGATAAGGTGTTAAATTTTAACGTAGTTACATCTGCCATAATCCACTTTCCAGAGGACTCCGCCTGATAGGCAAGGCTATTCGCCCCTCTGGTCTATGGTCAGAGGAGAATCGCTGGAAACTGAATACCTGTGAATCACCTTCCCTTTTTTCTTAATTAAAGAAAGTAATCCTGTCCTAATCACTCTTATAAACTACACTGAAGATTAATCTGATGACTCTTTAGGGGAGAGATTTAGTATGTACTTGTAAGGTGAGAAATCACTAGGCATGATTTTGCATGCTAAAGAAAATAAGGTATATATTGCACCTCTACTTCTTTAGGACCAGAACCTGCCCCAGCACAGCCCTCATCTATAACATAATAGGAGCCCTGAATTTTAAAATTAATGACCAAAAATTGGAAATTTTCCCAATTAGTATCACTAAGGTTAAGCAAAATCCTGTGTCTTCACCAAAGCAGATAAAAGCCGCTGAGGGACAGACTCGAGGAATTGAAGTGCTACTAAACAGATTGATCAAGAAAACCTACGAAAAGCACCTGAATTACAGATGGAGCACAGAGCGTACTAGTTCAGGAAAAGTCAGTCTTATGGTTCGTACCCTGTGACTGAAGCCAAACTTTCTCTCTCAGACCACATACTAATCTAACACGCCTAGAAAGGATGAGACTCAGTAAACAAGCCAAACTGTGACACACTCAGGCCAAGTACCCAGCAGGCAGCTTTTATAATCCCGACCAAGAACTTTCCATGAAGAGCAATAAATGAACATCCGAAATTTGGGCCAATTTACAATTTAAGGCAAGTTGATAACCAAGCACCACTGATCTGTTGGGTTGTCATGCTGTGGTGGCTGTGCGGCTGGAAGCGATATCATCAGTATTTCCAAAACCAGCAGAGTCACCCATGGTAGACAAGCTTCGCCAAAGGCTCCCGGGTCTAAAAGAAGAGGCCTTCTGCTTCCGAGGTCTTAGCCACTGAAACCCTGGGGAACATTGTCTGATA
>NW_022103905.1:13211779-13217675 GCF_000313985.2 Echinops telfairi
TCCTGGAAAGAGCTACCATCTTGGAAGCCCACAGGGACAGTTTTGCCCTGTCCTATAGGCTCGCTATGAGTCAGTACCAGCACAATGGCAGTGAGTTTGCTTTTTTGGGCTAATTTCAGGTACTAAATTGTTTTCTGACTTTTGATGGCTTGCTTTCACTACTTGTACTTGTTTGCGCTATTGTTTTCCTTTTTGTTGTTGATTTTGCATTTTTCTGGATATTTTTAACAATTTTTTTCCTGTCCCCTCCGATGAGAGTCAGCAACTGTACTCGCATGGCCCCGCTGTGCCCATACCACCTGAAGCACCACTGACTTGAGGGCTCCTATTTACTCCAGAACCATGTGATTGATAAGTGATAGGCAACAGCCAGCAGCAGAGCAACATGCCCTAACATGTGCTACTCATGCAGCAGAAATGAATATGCACATTTACCAACCCACCCACCAAGAGAAAGGTGGTAAATAGCTAGAAGATACTAACATACCGTTAAACACACCACCACCACAATGCCTTGAGCAAGCAATTTGTTTACATGAAGCAGAGAGACAAAATGGCTTTAACAAGTGAGCAAAATAGCCAGAACCAACACTCCAAGCAAATACAAAACTAAAACGAAGTTTACAAACTAGTCATTCAAGTACTTCCACCGCGATTGCAGAGTCGTGATTCCAAGTTCCTGCTTTGAAACGTTCTAAGTAGCCAGACTGATGAATGAAATGATTCTCATCCACATGAAGCCACGGTTGGCCCTGCCTCCACTTGGTCTTTTCTTCCTCCATGTTCTGAACCAGCTGCTCAATGCTCTACAACTTGCCACACATATGTCAAACCCATCATTCAAGTCCATTTTCTCATCAGCAGACAATCCTGCCCTTGACCTGCACTCATCCACACGATTTACCTGCTGCCCAAGGCCACCATCTACCAAACAACCCATCATGATCTCAGAGACCTAACCAGTATTTCCAAATCTTGTTCCATCCTTCTACTTATGCGACAAATTAAATTCCTTCCATTCTGTTTCTTCTACTACCCACATGGACTGGAATTCTTAGGGCATCATCCTAGCAAGTGACTCCCAGGTAAGCGCTCAATGAATTGGCCTTCTTATGCAGGCAGAGAGAGTAAGGTTGTTAATAGAAGTAGAGAACGGGAGGAATAAGTGTAAAGAGGCACAGACAGAAATCTGGAGTGTTCGTCAGGTTAGTGGCAGGGGAAGAGATATAGAGGGCTACTCCTGACTCTGGGATGGGAGATAAAATTTTTCCATCATCATTCCATGGTAGAAACAAAAATAAGTACGTCAGGCTGGTGAATGGATTTGAATGCAAAAGAAATTCATATGGCGATTTTTCCTGCTCAATCTACTATAAAAATCAACACAGAGAAAGAACATTTGGGGTCAAGGGGAAACTCCCATAGCTTTAATCAAGTCGGCTTCACAGGAAGGGGTAGGTCACGGAAGGGCGTCAGGTTGTAATTTCTGAATTTTTCTCCAACCTCCTTTTATTTTCTCGCTCACATCTCTTTGTATTTGAGAGGTGTTTTTCTGTCAAACGTGTTTCTTTTATTATGTTCTAACCTTGCGGTATTTGAAATGCTAAAAATAGCTTTCCAATATCAATGAAAACCTTTGGAGATTTTTGACCATGGATCTAATCTGCTCCTTCCTTCAGTCAAAATTTTACCTGAATAAGGGCTAGCCAGAGGAAAAAAATCCTTGTCAATCTAAAAGACCAAAAGGTAGCTGAAGCAAAGCTCCCAGCTAGTTGTTGAAGCCATGGCCACTATCAAAAGACAAGAGCAAGAGTTTTTAAATGATTCATCCTTTCCCACAAATATAAGAATTCTTCCTACCTTTGTAAGGCTATCTCCCAATAGCCTTCTGTTTATTGTCTTGTCTATTCCACTAGCCAAGTTAAAAGAAGCCTCATTGCTGCATGGATTCAAATGGACTTTAATCTGGTTCCATTTTCTATAATGTCATCGTGTACAACACACACTTCATAGAATGAGTCCACGGGTCTGAAATAAGCACTGGTTCTCTTTTCTTAACACCAAAAGTACTAACTGTAGAATATCGTCTCTGTAGAGGTGACTATTGTAGAGGTGTTTCTTCTGCAGTAGCAATTGTGCAAATGCAATAAGCTGTTATTCTTCTGACAAAACACCAAGTCATTCGAAAGCACTTGAGCACAAAGGGAACCACGCCGGTGGATGGAGTCAAACTGGAAAAGATACCGACGGACTCCAAGAAAACAGAAAAACATTCTCTTAAACTATTGTCTCAACTTTTCTCTGTCCCTCCGACTTCTACTTCCCTAAGGACACGTGTTCACAGCCCTGAAGAAACCGGCATCATTCTCAGTTCAGTATGGTAACCCTCAGGGAAAACTTCAGCTAGCCAGGCTGCAGACTTGTATGATCAGTGGATAAGGGAGAGAAAAGTTACAGCATTGAGGACAATTAGAAGGAGGCTGTCACGTTCCTCCTAGGAAGTGCATACTGCTCCCAACAGGCAGATGGCAAGCCCCGTCTGCTGGGCAGGGGGGAAAAGCTATCCTAACAAGAACCTCAGATAAGGCTTTATGTCTGAAAAATCCGCTGTGATTAACAACTAGCTTCAGAAGCACATTAATCACTACAGACAAAATTATTTTCTTAGTTCTCCTTTCAAGCCTAATTTTTGTTCCCCTTGAAGAAACTCATGGCCCTCAGGTCACTCGTATAGGACACAGGACTCTCAATCTGCAAAGCTGTCATCTCTAGGAAGCAAATGACCACATCTTTCTTCCATGGAGTAGGCTGGTCGATTCAAACAGCCACCTTCGGGTTAGCCCAAACATTTAACCACTGCATCATCCAGACTTGCATTCCCCCCCCCCCCCAAGTATTTCTTTAAGGACTCTCCTGCATTCAGATACTTTCATGGAAAAGTACAGAGCTTTAAAAGACATTCTTGTGTCCACCCTCTCTCCTGAGGAGAATGGTAATGGTTTCACATGAAAAGAACCAATGCTATTGAGCTGTAAAAAACAGTTTCACTGGCAAACTTGAGGGGTTTCCCATGACACTTTCTGGCATAGTTTATCCTTACCTCATCTCAAATCAAACTCATTGCCACCAAGTTGACTCCAACTCATGTCTGCTCTACAGACAGGTAGAACTGCCCCTGAGGGTTTCCAAGGCTATTAACCTTTCCAGAACAGACAGTCGCATCTTTCTCCCACAGAGAGGCTGGGGGGGTTGAACTGCTTGCCTGGCGGATAGCAGCTTAGTGCATAACCCACTACACCATCACGGCTCCTCTTCCCTTAGAGGCTGCTAAACATAAGCTATGGTATCACACTCCAAAAGTTTGTTCATCCTTTCCAAGTTTCTGAGTTCTAGAGATCCAGTGTCTTTTATCCAATGTCTGGCAGAAAAAAGAGGAAGGTGATGGGCAGGTGAAGAGGGCAGAAGGGCTCAAGTGTTAACAAACATCCAACTCCCCTGGAATACTTGCAGTTTCTAACTCTTCCTGCACTGGGACCTGGGTCCCACCAATTCATACTCTCAAAGACAGTATAACTTGAGACCTACCTGCATTCAGTTTTAAAGTATAGATTTTTAAAGGAATCTAACAATCTGGCTAAGCATACTATATTTCAGTCTCAGAACAAGTGGTCGATGTTTCAAATAAATAAAATCGGGCTTTCTAGTAACAGTCCAAAATCACTTAATAGAAAAATTTAAAGCATTAGAAATTCAGCATGCAAATGCTGACGATGCTTCAGAGGTTTGATGAGAGATAAAAGGAACCTATGTTGTCTATTTTGTGCAAATGAAAACCTTAGTTTTTGATCTTCTGGGTGAAATTCTCCGAAGATTAGGATTTGGTTTCCACATTTTAAAAACAAAGACATTTAAACCAGACCATACCTCGGAGCCCTTGAATGTGCTTTGGTTAAATAATTCTGTTTCTGTTCTGTTCAAAACCTCTGGTGTTTTAAGTTGTTGAGAACAAGAAACAAAGTTAGTTCTTAGTGATATTATTAGAGAGGGAAATTAAGAAGTCATGTCATTTTGACCTTCAGACTGAATTGTCAACATTAATGCAATTTGGCCTTCAGACTGAAATGTAATTTTGACCTTGAGAATGAAGTGCTTTAGAAAGCACAATTCAAATATATACCATATGTAATTTTTGAAAGGTGACAGTGACATTCGTACTCATCTTTAGTCTATTTATACCAAGTTGACCTCGAATCATGAGTTGATAGAACGGTAGAAGAGGAAAATAGGAAAGAGAAGATGGGGAAGAGAGAAAGGGCTAGAAAGACTGTATTTGTGGTGAGTTGGTTTTAATTTTAATAAATTAACAACAAAACAGTCAGTTCAGCAGAAGATCATTTGGTAATCAATAAACTACACCTGATTATCAGGTGCATTTCCCAAACTAACCTAAAATTCATTTTAGGATTCAGAAAATATTGTACAGATACACAACCTAAATGTTTCTATTTAAAGCACACACAGAAACCACAATACCCTATGTGTGGATACAAGGAAAAGTTTGTAGTGAACTACCCTGATGGCAGTAGCTTGTCAAAACAGTGGCCTAAAAAAAAAATAGCCTAATAAAAGAATGCAGAAAAACACATTGCATCAAATATGCCAAACAAGACTCTCATGGGTTTCTGCTGACTAACCGCTTAATACTGCTCTAGGTTTTATGCTTGCTTAAGCATTCGCACCACATAAATATAACATAGAAATAACACCAATTACCAATACCTGAATGCATAGAGTTAGAAAAGCTCTCTCTCAGAAGCACTACAATCAGAGAAAATGTGACAAATGCAAAGCCCAATTTTCACATCCCACAACCAGAGCCAACAAAGAAACAGAAAACCATGTGTTTCATCAGCCCTGAGCTGTCTTGGCTCCAATGGTGAGCTTTGCTCAGTTTCTGAGTGGGGGATTCTTCACCGATCCTGCCTTCCCGGATGCTCAGGACTTATCATGACTGGTGCTGGTGAAGACGAGAAGCCTGTACAAAAGAGCAGGCGCCAATGGGAATCTGCCCCCAACTTCTCATTCAGCACAAGTCTTGGGGCAAAGGAGGACTTTCCTGAATTCTCAAAGTGACCAGCTCAGGTTTCCACAAGCAAGGTGCCCCCTGGCCCACAACATCCTGCCCCCCAGACGCCTTTCATAAGCCACTGTGTTCAGAGCTGGGGCCAGGCTACAGAGAGGAAAGCAGGACAGGCCACATTCCCTTCCTCAAACGAGAAAAACAGCACACCAGGGAGAGACATGGGGCAAAAATGATTATTAAGGCCTTATCTGCTTTTTCCCTGAGATCTCATATGCTTGTGGCCGGGCTATCAGAAAAAGAAAATAAAACCTACACACAGTGACAATGGCTGCTTTCATTAAGAGTATTAACCTTAATCGCAACATATTAAACTCAAGCACTATTCCCTGATAATACCAATTCTGTCTTGCCTTCTGCAGTTCATATGAAAATTGCCTGAATTTGGCAATCTGCTACTTTCTGAGCGTAAAGATTTTGTGAAACGACTGGTTCAATTTCAGAACTTCTACCTGAGGTATTAGTCCAAGTTCTCTTAATAACTTGAATATATCTTCCTGTAACCACCCCTGTCTCCCCTGGGTACAGCCACCAAACGAATCTCTTTATGGGCTGCAGCTCAGCCTACCTCATTACTCCTTGTCTTTCCAAGGTCTAGCAGAGTGCCTAGCATATAGTATTAGGGCAAATATTTACGGAATGGATTTATGAATGGAAAGTGTACGTATACACACACACCAGAACCAAGGATCATAGCTGAATTTCAATCCTTATATAGCATTAAGTCCACAATTATAGGTTTGATCCTAGCTTTGG
>NW_022103905.1:13218150-13219710 GCF_000313985.2 Echinops telfairi
GGCGGTGGGTTGGGACAACCGACCTTTCAGTTAGCAGTCCATTGCTTAATCCACTGTGCTACCAGGGTGAAGCCAAGAGACATTCAAATTATTTTTAAAAACAATTTGGGCTAGGAGAATTTCTGAAAATTAAGCCAGGCATATAACAGAATCTTTGCGCTCAGAAAGTAGAAGATTGTCAAATTTAGGCAATTCTCATATTAAACTGCAGCAGAAGATAAAGCATAATATGTCTTATCAGAAAAAGTGCTTGGGTTTAATATGAGGAAAATAAGGTGAATACTCTTAATCAATGGCAGCAAAGGGCAACTGTGGCTTTTTGTCAGCCTGAGCATTTAACTACAGCTGGAAACACCAGGAGCTCGGCATATGGGGTTTTGTGCTGCAACTAAGCAGGAGGGCGTGCAGTGTATGAGGTCTCTCTGGGATGCTCAGGACAGCAAAGGAAGTGAATCTTCTTGGAATCTCTCCCCTTATCCTCAAACGTGTTGCACAACAGGAGCTTCAACAGACTTTATGGTAGGAATCATGGAGGTGCAGTGGTTAAGGAGCTTAGCAACCAACCACAAAGTCAATAGTTTAAGCCAACCAGCTGCTCTCAGAGAGAAAAAACGGAATTGCACGGGGCAGAGCACAGTTTTCCTAGTATGTATTTTTCCCAAAACTCGCTCTGAGTTAGTGCACACAGTGGCATAGCCTGGGAAGTTTCTCTCTGGCCACAATGAAATTTTTTCATAAAAGCGGTGTTACTTGAACCTCATTTGGGGGGATGGCCAATTTAAAAGAATAGCATGTGGCTATCAAAATTTGTTTCCTGCTCGGGAAAAATGCTGCAGAAACTGTTGTGATTTTGAACACAGCTTACAAGAACAGTGCTATGGAAAAAAAACTCAAATGGATATAAGTGGTTTTCCCATTTCAGAGAAGGTGAAACATCAATTGATGACAAACCTTGTTCTGGACACCCATCAACTTCCCAAACAGACAAAAATGTTGCCTCAGAGTGCATTTGGAGTTCTTTCCACCAGGTCAGATTATTCATCAAGTCTAAGATGCCTAATTTGTGGCAGATGGAGGACTGGTTTTGCCACCACGACAATGCACCTGCTCACACAGCCACCTCAGTGTCCAGTTTTTTAGCAAAAAACAGCACGGCTCTCTTGCTCCATGCACCTTACTCACCTGACCTTGCTCCATGTAACTTCTTTTTGCTTCTGCAAATGAAGAAGGACATGAAAGGATAGTAATGTTTTTTCCTTTTTTTATAAAAATCATTTTATTGGGAACACATACAACTCATCACAATCCATACATCCATCCATTGTGTCAAGCACATTTGTACATTTATTGCCATCATCATTTTCAAAACATTTTCTTCTTGAGCCCTTGGTATCAGCTCCTCTTTTTTCCCCTCCCTCAAGAACCTTTGATAATTTATAAATCTTATTATTATTTTTTCATGTCTGACACTGACCAATGTCTCCCTTCACACACTTTTCTGTTGTTTGTACCCCTGGGAGGGGGTTATACATAGACTATTGTCATCGGTTCCCCCTTCCT
>NW_022103905.1:13221583-13222626 GCF_000313985.2 Echinops telfairi
ATCTAATTTTGGGGGGCACCCCCTCATACATGGCAGTTTGCTTCCACAGGAATTCCCACCTTGGAGAGACTGTGGAGCAGTCAGTATTGACTCATTGCCTATGGGTTTTGCAGTCCCTGAGATGCACAAATAATCTGCACTCCTGTTTAAGGTTGGCAGTTTGAATCCATACGGTGGCACAGTAAGAGAAATGAGACTGTTCTATTAAGATGACAGGCAACAAAACCCTGTGGAGCATTTCTATTGTGACACACTGGTGCGCTATGAATCAGAAGAGATTCACGGGCACAAGGTTTGTTTAATCTGTCGATGGTGCAAATAAGTAACACCCTTGGCTGCTAAGCAAAAAGGTTCGAAGTTCAAGCCCACCTAGGGGTGTCTCAAAAGTCCTGACAATCTGCTGCCCTCATCAACACCCACGAGGTCACCATGAATCACGCATGGATTCAACAGCAACCGATTAACTGTTTCATAATCACCGTTCTACATGGGACCACTTTACATTCCTCCACAGTCTAAGCACTAATGGAAAGTAAAAAGCAAAAAGAGGCTTGCAACAGCATCACCAAAGGACAAAGAACAAACAAAGTGAAGCAAAATCTCAAAACTTATGCATCCATTCTATCACATAACATTTTCTTTAATAATTTGTTGTAACTTTGCAACTCTGTAAAGCAAATGCTAACTGTCCTTTACCTGGATGTCAGGTCAACCTCTCAAGTCATCAATATTAACCACCTGTATGTTCAATTTTGCAATCACAACTTTCTCCTTGCTCACAAAAATACTTGTATGATTATCCTTTGTTTATTAGCTATTTCTTTGCTTTGTTTTGTTTTTTTTTAAACCAACATAGAATTGTACTCCCTGTGTTATTTAATACCTTACTTTTTTCCTTTCCTAGTATTTTGCTGGTCATACTAAACTCAATTTTCTACTTTTATATAACCATAGACAATAGGAAAAATGAGATACCCTCCCCCCATTATATTTTTCGTCAGCCAACTAACGTTTATTTTTTGCCAGGAACATAGTAATTTAAA
>NW_022103905.1:13224233-13225967 GCF_000313985.2 Echinops telfairi
CACAGGAAAGGGTTGTGCTATAGGTAATACAGAAATGGGAGGGGGGTGATCTAGGGGTATACACATAATAAGAAGAGGAGAGATTGGGGGTATTGTAGCAAGATGGGCGGATCCTAGATTCAGGATGGCAGCCTAACTTTGGATGTCACTGAGCTGGTTTGACCTGTTCCTTGGCTCAACTATAGACCATTATCAGCAGGGTGTGAATTCCACCTACAGGAACCAAATCCATGACTGCAAGCCTTTATGGAGAAGTAGCCCATTGTCCTTAGGAACAGGGGGCAGGGCCTACCTGTAGTCTGGCAACTGACTTAAGGGAAGTAACTTTTACCATTAGCTGCAAGCAGCGTCCTAAGTCTAACACATATTTGGGAGAAATCTTTCTGTCTCTCACAGTTAGTCTTTTGAATTTTAGCTATTTTTTAGGGTCAAAGAGTCAGTTTCCCGAGAGCTACATCTTTCTTGCTCCGATGACCCTCAAGACAAGTCTTTACTGTAGCTTCTCCCTTCACAATTAGCCAATGAACTCACATAGCGGCGCAGTATCATCCAGGTTGTAATATAAAAAGAATTAATGTTAACATACATATCAGCTTCCTCCACCCAAGTGTGCTGCCTTGAGGCAAAGCATAGGAGAGAAAAATCAGTACTACTTCTGCCTTTGCCCACTGCACGCAGCCCCCCAGCGGCAGGCCCACCCCACCGCACATCTATTTCTCTTCTTTCTCTGGAAGGTTGTCAATGGGCTACAGAGGATTTTTATTGGTCATTCTTTAGTTTGTTTGTTTACTTGATGACCGAATTCTATGACACTAAAAGGAAACAAAAGTAACACCAAGTACAGAGCACAAAAGAAGCAATGCATTTTTCGAGTGCTCTGTACTCCAAAAACGCATTGCTTCATTTTTGCTTTGCTTTATATGTATTCCCCAAAATCAGGATTCTTGTTAGGATTTTCTTGCATCTCTGAAAGCATTCCCCAATAGCTTTCTAAACTAGGTACTAATGGCATGCTGAATTCTTCATCGCAAATAGTTCTACAAGGTGTGCCCTGATTTTCAGTACTGAGTAGAAAGCCAATAGCTGCAACAGTGCCCACCACCACTCAGTCATTCCCTACGCCCCCTCTCCCCAATCCTGCTCTAGACAGGAACTTCATCACCGGAAATGTCTCTCCAGCCCATCAGTGTGCCCCCAGGAATTTCCAAACTCCTAGGAAGTGAAAAGCAGTTCCTCATCTTTCAGGGGGGAAAGGGAATAGGAATCTCAGCAAAGCTCTTCTTTTCCAATTCCTGGTCCTTTCTACCTCATCTCAGTCACGGCGACTCGGAAACATCAATATGATTGTCGCCAACTATCCTGCCGTGGCGGTAACAGAAGCCATAGCTGACTCCGGCATATATCCCCAATGAGTTGTGTACCAAGTATTGGCATTTCATTCCTCCCCCAAGGAAGCTTGGGTGTCCATAAAGTACTCAGTGACTCGGATCACACCATGTGCCAAAGGCAGAGTTACAGCCAACACCCGGCTCAGGCTTGGCTGAGTTCCATCTCCAGCTTAGCGAGTGCACTACCTCAAGGACACAAGAGAAAAGTTCGACTGCCTGGGTGTTGAAACAGTGCAATGGAAACACCCACCACACTTCTCCTCAAAATCTTTTCTTATAAGCATAAAAATCTAGACAAAAATGTATCAAGATTATATAGCCCGTTACTACCAAACACCTAAAAAAA
>NW_022103905.1:13227242-13228242 GCF_000313985.2 Echinops telfairi
TTCAGTGCCCAACTTTCAGGTATGCATGAAACAGTTGAAAATGCCATGTCTTCGGAAGAAGCACGGTGAGGATGCGCCTGTATTTCCTCTCTGGATCATCATACTTTGTGCTCATAAATTATTCCCTTTCGGTAATTCAGCGATTTTTTTGTTTTACTGACATCACATTAAAATGGCAATTTTGGCATTCTCTAGAGTCTGAAATCTCATTCCTTTCAGAATTTGAGTTTGGGGGACAAAAAAGTCTGGAGGAGACCAGACCTGAGGGTCTACAAGACCCAGTCAGGACAAGAGGGTCGATAAAGTAGCATTCCCCAAAGAAAATTTTCATAAGCTAATCCTTGCGGTCCTTAAAATATAAGGTGCGTGGTCCTGGTGGGGGGAAAACTCATCACAAATTCCCTGGCTTTTTTCTCATTGATACAGTATTCAGTTTTTTTAATACCTCATCAAAATAAGTCCTTGTAATCATGCTGGGTCATCAGAAAAAAGAAATCAAGATCGCTCCTTTGGATTCCTCACCACCACCACCCCAAAAAGTCAATCTTGTGTGTTGACCTCTTTGCCTTAAATGAGGGTACTTCAAAAGTTCATGGGAAAGTTCCATGATATTTTATTTCCGTTTGCCACCAACTTTTTTAACCCCATTCATATTTAATTGGCCAGGTAGATCTCTTCAAATGCCACTTTTGATTGGACTGTTTTAGAAGGTAACCTATTGCGACTAAGACAAATAAATATATTATGAAAGAACTTCTCTGCGGCCATCCAACTGATCACAGAGAAGTGCTTAAACACATGTTTGGAATAAACAACATGAACTGAAATCCTAGCAGCCTATACAAGATACAATAATCCTAGCAGCCTATATAAGATACAATAATAATTTATAAATTATTAAGGGTGCATGGGGGAGAGGGGAGGAGGAAGGGAAGGGGAGGGGGAAAAAAAGGAAAATGAGCTGATTCCGGGAACCCAAGAGGCAAGCGAATTTTGGGAA
>NW_022103905.1:13228342-13229937 GCF_000313985.2 Echinops telfairi
TTGATTAAAAAAAAGAAAAAAAGAAAGTAAAATGTAAAATCCTTAAAGAAAAAAAGCAAATTCATGAATTAGGGATTTGGGGTGAAGTAAGGGTTTGCAGTTCCCCAAAGTTCGTGTTGGGTCAAAGAAAGACGATGTCAATCTAAAGCTGTTGCTAAGTATTATGCATTGGATTGTGTCCTCCAGAAAGTTTTCTTGAAGTCTTAGCGCCATTCCCATACATATGATACTGCTTAAGCTAAGGCTTTTCAAGAGTTATTCCTTGAAGCATGAAGATACATACTTCGTGAAAAGACAAACTCTCTGTGAAGACCTACAGGCGAAGAACAGCATGGATTTCTGGAAAGACCCACACCAGGACTTGACACGGGCTAGTCTTATTCAAACTTTTGGCCTTTAGAGCCATGAGGGAGGAAGATTTTTGTCATCTTAAAGACACCTGTTTGTGGCCTTTATTGATATATTTGGCAAGGTCGCCCTGTAACTAAGAGACTCTTCCTGGAAATATCTCTGTTTAAATGGTCTGTGTTCAATGTGGTCCAAATGCAGGTATTTGGGAAAGGATAGTGGTTGTCATGTGAGTTGTGGAAAATAGGTGATGATACTAGACCCTCTAAAGGCAGAAATTTCAATGCAAAAAAATGAAGGAAAAGCTATATGAAAATTTAAAAGGAATGTTAGTTTTTATTTATCCCAAGTCTTAACCGGAGGTTCAGAGACTGAATTTATAATACAATGTCTAAAGTTCTGATACTCCTCAGAGAATCCTAGAGTTAAAAATATTTATTGAGGTGTAAGTATGTATAGTGAAATGATCAGATATTATGTGTACCGTTCAATCAGTTTTAATGAATGCATATCAGGACAGAACATTTCCAGTTTTCTAGTAAATTCCATTGTTCCCCTTTCTAGTCACTTCCTATCTCCTCCCTCAAAAAATTGTTTTGATATCTATTACTCTAAATTAGTTTAGTCCATCCTAGAATCTCCATATTGTATAAAGGGAACATGCAATATGTTTGTTTTCTCTGTTTCTTTCACTTAGCATAATTTTATGATATTCACATCACTGTCTATGTAATTAAATCATTCCTTTTTACTGAGTCATGTAGTATTCAATTGTATAAAATCACAATTAATTGATTTTTTTATGTTCATAAGGGTTGTCTTCTGGTCTTATTAGTATAAATAAAGTGCAATGAACATTAAAATATATCATTTCATGTATCAAAGTTCTATACATATGTAGGATTTTTTGCCATCCTCTAATTCCATAACACCGACTTTCTGTACCTGTACTAAGATCAGTCTTGTTCTAAAGCTAAAGTAAATAAATCTTGACATGTGGTAGGTTTGTGACCTAATGTCAGTTTGTTATTCAAAGTCATCTTGATTTTTTTCATGTAGTTTAATACTTCCTTCTTTCACACACACGCACACACACACACACACACACACACACAGAAATGCATTCAAGTTCATTTCGCTGGTTCCAAAACCAAACTCATTGCCATCAATTCGATGCTGAGTCACCGCTGCCCTACAGGACAGGGTAGCACCACCCACGGGGTTTCTGAGACCAGAACTCTGTGGGC
>NW_022103905.1:13230680-13232563 GCF_000313985.2 Echinops telfairi
GCATATTTGTTTGAATATTAACCCTTCCAAAGACTATTTCATTAGCTAAACTATACTTCTTCCTCTTTTCTTTTAGATTTCATAAACCTCCGCAGCTAACAATGAGCTCATATTAAGTAAATATTAGCTGCAAAATATTCTTTCATAATTGGCACATTCCTTGCAGTATCAGTCTCTGAAGGTTTCCTCTCCTAGCATGAATAAAAGCCTGGCAGAAATCATCATAATGAAGAAATAATCATCATTCAGCACCTCCTCCATCTCCTCACCAAAAAATGTTAAGCAAATTCAGTCATTACTCAGCAATAAACGTGTTTTGAAATGACCCTATCATCTTAGTATAAGCAATCACTCTTGACAGCCGTTTGGCTTATATACATTAATCTCCCTCTCCCTTGCCTGGGATTCTTCTGCTTCCCCAAAGCACTTTTTTTTTCTTTAATAAAACCATATTAACTGTGGGCTACACTTTAAAGTGGCATCCGTAGCTCAGATGAGTCCCGAGTGACATCGTCAGCCTGCTGCAACTGCAGGACCGTGCAGGCTTCATTTCCGATGCTGGCGGTCCCCCTGCACTCCCAAGGGAATACGCAGGGCATCCTAGAGGCACCTTCCAGGCATCTCAGAGATGCCAATTGTTCGCTACCACATCATAAATGGACCTGGTTCTTTGGACTCTCACAGCTTGAACGGTTGGCACCTAGAACCTCTCAGAGCCAGCCTGCCCCGCAGCCACTGCCTGGAAAGCAGCATGCGACTCAGAACTTCAGTTGACAACACCTGCAAACTTCGACTGCTCTGTGCCTGGGAAGGTGTGGGGTTTCTTGAATACGAATGGAGTCTTCTTTGTGAAACCCTCAAGCCTGCTCCGGGCAATATGGAGAGGCAAACAACAGGATAAGCACAGGGCCTCTGGGGCCCACCAGATAGAATGCAAATGCTTAATTTGCTTTTTGTATTCAGCTTTGTTTCCTCATCTATCACAGGAGAAAAAAGGCCAATTTCTTGGAGCTGTTTTAGACATTATTATAAACATCCCAACATATGCCACACTGATTCATAGTAAACTATGCAAGGCTTTGTTCATTAGAAATGAAGATGTTCGTGATGTTCTATAGGAAAAAGTTTAAGATCTTTTAAATAAACAAAGGGTTACCTAACACCTGTTAAAAATAATTTCAAGGCAATGCTTAAAAGAGGCTGATAACAGGGGTGTTTATCCCCAGGCTAAAAAGGAAGATGTGTGGTGTTTTAATTAGTTTATGTGGGAATGATTAAGCCCCTATATGGGTGGTGGTATTCCCAAGTTCAATTTTCCTTATTTTAGAATTGGGGTAGGAGTGGAGGAAATCCAGCTATTTAACAAAGTTATCTTCCTAGCATTATCTCATCAAATTGCTTATGGATATATTTCAGGGAAGAAAAGAAGGCATAATATACAAGCACTGGTTTTGGACAAAGCAAAACAAAAAAGCAACCCTCATCAGATTGTCCATCCCTGGGGGTCTAGTTTGCGTCTTCAGTGGACGGGTTTCTCAGTGCTCCGGAACACCCAAACGGACATCTTTCTTTTAGAGGGCCCTAAATATTTCATTAAGCTGGGGGAAAATGACAAATATGTCAAGGAAACACCCAAAACCAAGTCCACTGCTACTGAGACAATTTCAACTCATAGCAATCTAGCACTCCTATGGGGCAGTAGAACTGAACCTTAGGATTTCTGACACTGTCAGTCTTTACAGGATTTGACCCACTGACCTTGATGTTAGCAATCCAGGTCCTTAAATCAATGGAACAATGAAAAAGATAAATGTTCATGTTCACACCTTGCAGTTTTGCTCTCTGGCCACTTAAACTAAGCTTGTCCTTTATCTATGATAATA
>NW_022103905.1:13233412-13242382 GCF_000313985.2 Echinops telfairi
AATCCCCACGCCAAGGGCACACCGATGTTAAGGTTAATGTTATGTGCCCACTTTGGGTAGGCCATGATTCTAAGGATGTAATTATCTTCCATTGTGTGATCTGGGATAGGAGACGCTTTCTTGCTCAAATCTCTCATTTCCCAAGATAAAGTATTTTCTAGACTTCTACTCTACCTGTCAACCATCTCCCTAGTGGGCAGAAGTTCAAATAGAACAGAACTATAGATGAAACTCACAGGTCACTTATCAAAATGGTGATCAAATACTCCAGATAATGTGACTCCATCCTGGCTCTCCACACCACTATCCATAATTTATTCTAAGGTTTTCACCCTCCTCATGAGAAAGAAAACCTCTTACGGGAGAGCCTGCTTTTATATTGACTTATAACTATCCTATGCACACCAGAACAAACTGCAAGTGTTATATTTGAGTACATTGTAGCCACCGTGTAAACCATCTTATTGAGGGTCCTCTTTTTGCTGATCTACTCAGAGTGATGTCCTTTTTCCAGGGACCGGTCTCTTCTGATAAATGTGCCCAACATTTGTGAGATGAAGTCTCACTATCCTTGATTCTAAGGAGCATTCTAGTTGTGCTTACTCCAACCCAGGGCAAAAAGCCAATCTATCCCAGAGAGATACACTTGAACTGGGTAAGTAACAGCTTCTCAATCCTATACCTCTATGAAGCATGACGTCCTAGGTAATTGCAATGAGTTAGACTCTTCTCTTGGTGTTAGGAAAAGTTTCAGGTTTCCTATCCTTTTACTTTCTACGTTATTGGGTGCCCAGGCATATGGGGATCTAAGGTCCAACCTTACAACCCAGAAGGCCCTGAGGAGCAGATGTGCAATTGAGGGACAATAATGAGACAGACAACTGAAAAGTGGGTGAAGGGAGACGTCAGACAGGGCAAGATATGACAAAATACCCATTCATAAACTATCAAGGGCTCATGAGGGAGGGGGGAGCAGGGAGGGAGGGGAAAAATGAGGACCTAATGTCGGGGGTTTAAGTGGAGAGAAAATGTTTTGAGAAACGATGTACAAATGCGCTTTACACAATTGATGTGTGTATGGATTGGGATAACAGTTGTATGAGCCCCTAATAAAATGTTTTAAAAAAAATGAGACAGACAAAGCATGTAGGGTGCTCCCCTTTCCATGAACTCAGTAACAAGAAAGAAAGCGAAGGTATTCTCCAACAGGCTGATGTAGTCTGGGGACTAGCAAGCTCCAATAAGCACATACCTGGTGGGCAGGTACTAGAGTTAAGATGGAGACTTAACCTTGGACCCCCCTGAGCTGGCTTCAACCTTGCAGGTCCCTGAGCTGTCTCCAGGGGAACAATCTGTGATCAGTATCAGAAGGGAGTTGGCTGTACCCATGATGGGACGGACAATAGAACCCGATATCTCTCAGAGATAGATAGCTTCCAGCCACAGAGCAAGCAGCCGTGTACTTGTAAGAAGCACCCTAAAAGGCTCCCTAAAGGGGTGGGGGGTGGGGATGATCTTTAGTCAGGATGATGTGACTGGGATTCAGCTCACCGCCTTCACACAAATGTGAAGGCTTTCTTCCACCAGAGTCCCAGCCTTCCAGGCTCGTTACTATGAGCGGAGAGTTTTTTGGGGGGGTTACACACTCTTCCTGGTCCTCAGTTTCCCACGTGGGGGAAAGCAGCTATGATCTCATAAGACCATGTTGGCTTGACTTACTGTTTTGTTAAAAAAAAAATCAAAGAGTATCAACCTTATATTGAGGTTGTCCGTCAGAAGCTGCCTGAATGATCCAGGGACTTAAATCCATCCTCTCAGTCTATGACGCTTTAAGCACTCTTCAGGGGTGCAAGGCAACCGAGGAAATCCTCTCAAGATAATCCCTTTTTCTCTGGTGAGGAAGAGCTAGAAGCTCCCCATTATTAGTCCTAACACCTCGGCTCCCGCAGTCAACAGTAGTGTGGATGGAAGTTTAGATAGCCTGCCAATTTGTAGCTAAAACAGCTGAAGCAGAATCCAATTCAGGAAGATCTCCCTTCTCTGTGCTGAGGACCTGGACCCAAGTCAACAACAAGAAACGGAACAATACTACATGTAGCGTTCTTTAGGTGGGCTTTCAGAAAAATATATCCAGCTATTTATTTGAAAGAAAGATCCGGGGAAGTTTTGACCCCAGGCTTCCTATAAGCCAATAGGCATAAGCCAACTGTTAAAAAGTTTGATGTGATTTGAGCTGGTTAATAAAACTAATGTCCAGCTAAATGGAGAAAAGATTGAAGTTGTGAAGGATGTTTGCCTTGCTTGGATCCACAATCAATGCTCATGAAAGCACTAGTCAGGTCAAAGGATGCACTGCGTACATTTGCTGCAAAGATCTCTTTTAAAGTGCTGAAAAGCAAGAATGGAACTTTTATGTTACGAACGTATGTCTGAACCAAGCCATGTTATTTTCAATCACCTCCTAAGTGTGTGAAAGTTGAACACTGAGTAAGGAATACCGAAAAAGAATTTATGTATTTGAACTATGATGTTGGCAAAGAATACTCAAAGAACAGACAAATCTGTCTTGGAAGATGTACAGCCAGAATGCTCCTTGGATGCAAGCCTGAAGACACTTCATCTCCTGTGCTTTGGGCATGTTGTGAGGGGAGACCAGGCCCTGGAGAAGGACACCATGCTGAGTAAAGCAGAGCAACAGCAGAAAAAGCCATCAGCAAGGTGGATTGACACAAGGCAAGGGCCGCAACAAGGGGCTCAAACATCATTGCGAGGATGGCGCCGGATCAGGCTGTGTTTCATTCCATTGTGCCTTGGGTCGTTGTAAGTTGGAACCAACTGGAAGAGACCTGACAACAAGGCCCAGAGGAAGCATACAGTTTCCGTGAACACTATCGTGCTCTCGTTCGGAGAGTTTTAGAGGCGCAGACAGTAAAACACGACAAAGAATGAATCTAATATTGTCAGGATGTAGAAGACATCACTTAGACACCACTGCAACTAGATGATTATATTTTCCTAAAGGAAAGACATACCCCGAGTGCTGCCGAGTGAAGATGAATTTGCTCACCTTTATGCTATGGCAGAGAGCACAACTAAGGCCATTGCGAAATTACATGATAGATTTCAGTTCAAAATAAGGAAGAACTTGCTCACAATTTAGGCATTTTGGAAGTTCTATATTATATACGGAAATAGACTGCTTTGCAAAGTCCAAAGTTCCCGAGTGAAAAACAAAACAAAATAAAGCAGAATATTCAGGCAGAGTCTGGAAATATCACCTATTTGTAAGGAATTATAAAGGAATTCTGAAATGGAAAAGAGATTTAAATCCAGTAACTTTAAAACTCCCCTTTTCCATGCATGCAAGTACAGACTAAAGCCACCAACAAGAAATTCAGATGTGGAAACTCCGTATTTCCAAGTTCCGACTTGAGCGCTATTGTGACAGAACATTAGCGGGAAGGGGACATTTCAGCAAGTCTAATTCTCTCATCCTGAGAATGTATCCTGAGCGTGTCAGGGACTTGCCCAAGACCACAATAATTCCAGTAAAAGGCATCAGGGCCCGTTTCTGGTCACCTCTGGCATCCCTATTTCCAACAACAAGAGTGAGACCTCCCTCCATGTTCCATCCTTCACCTACTCTGACAGCAACCATTCCTCTCAGGTACTCTACTTCTACCCTGGGCTCAATAATTCACTGCACTCACACACACTACTCCCAGTGATGAGTGTTTATTAGGGAAGTTAACAGGCTGCTACAAGTCAGGACCAGTAAACAACAGGGATACAGTCCCCGGTCCACAGCAATACTGCAAGTCTTTCTCTTGTCTATAAATAGCAACATGAGCTCTGGGGCTTTGCCACCCAGGGAACCTGCGTGTCCCTTCATCGAAGTCCCTTAGTGTCAATACTGCTCCTCTGACTCTCTCCCATCGTCTCTGTGCCAGAGACTTTGGGCCTCTGACCTTGGCCTCTGCTACTTCAAGTGTCTGGTTTGAGCTCTTCCAATGGTCTTGGGCTTTCCTGTCTCCTGTTTCAGAGATGGCTCTCGTTATTATAGCCCGAGGGGTGGTAACAAAAACTCACCAATTCTCTCTGAGTGCTACCCATGCCCTCTTTGCATCGTTCCTCTCGACCGTTTTGTGGGAATTACAGAAACTTGCCGAGAAGAGCCATGGTAAGAAAACTCACTCCACAATGGTATAAAGCGGCAAGCCTTGGCCTCAGAAGTCAGTCACTGGGCAGAAATAAATAGCTACATATATTGATGCTATAAACATTAGAAAAAAATGGAAAATCATAGATGATTTGCTATTAGGTAAGAGGTTTTCCATGTGGAAAAAAATATGCTTAGGAAAAATTAACGTGAATAAATACTACAAAGCTAATGCCATTGAGAAATATTGTGATTTTTGTCTTCCGAAATTTTCTAAATGTTTATAGAATGGCAGGTTTAAAAGAGAGAAAGAGTCTGAGAACGTTCAACTCCCCTATCCTAACCCTTTTGGGTGGCTGCGGCCTTTTTTGACGGCAGCAGAGGGAATTATCAAAGCAATAAGCTTTTGCTGGTTTCCCAAGAAACTATACCAGATCCAAAATCTTTGGTTTCTCCACTCCCATTCCCCCTAGTCCTCCTCTCTAGGCAGCAGTGCCACAGGTGTGACATGTGACGGGATGTAGATTTGGGCACTTTTGATTTACATAGCCAGCAGCCACAACAGCTGGAGTGTCAGAATACCCACAGAACCTGAGAAGCATTATGCATACTGGCCCCAAACACCTGTCGTCAGCCCTCGGATCTGTCTCCACTGCACACAACTTCTCCACAATGCAATTAGCAAGGGCTCTTCCCCCTAAGGAAGATTTACGTCCGGTACAGGCAGCTTGTCATGTTATAAATCAGCAACAGGAGGCAAGCGCATCCTTATAAATGTTGCCCACACAGTTCCAGGGGCAGGGGAGTCTCTGCTCCACTTAGTTGGATTCTAATCGCTGCTTAGTCTACCTCTGCGGCCGCTTTCTCCTCCTCTCAACTGAATCTCATTATATTATGCTGAAAGTGGTGCCTTAAGTCCGAATTCAGTATGTTTACCTTTGCACGAATTATTTTTCCCCCGAGTACACAGCCCACTTATCAAGCCATGCATCAGACTATGTCTGATTTCTTTATTCAATCGTTAATTCCCTTTCAACCGCATTCTACATGTCAGATCCCCGACTAACAGGCAACTGCTCTAGTACGTTGACATCTGCTTTAAGATCGCTTCCACTGAGGCCTCGCGCCCAGCATCCCTCCTGTGTACAATGTGCCAGGCTTTCTGATAGTCTACATCACCAATTTAAGTTGGCATTACTCAGCTCTAAGCATTTGCCTGTGAAACAAGCCTAAAGTGGTATGTCACTGTTTTAATTTGAATATCCTACTTATCAATTCACAGTCGGATGACTTTCTAAATGTAAATTTAAGTCACTTTGACTCAATAGTACAAAGAATGTTCCTTCTCTGCAGTACTCATCATTTATAACCCAAACTTTCTGCTTCTATGTTCTGCTCTATTTTACTAGATGTTTTAGTGCACAATGATAAAGGGAAGAACTAGAACAGATAATTCTTTTTTGTCCCCTTTCTGCTCCAATTCTTCTCCCCAAGCAAGTCTCCATTGGCTGTGTCAATGTGTATCCTCAACACACCAATAGTCTACACCTGAGGCCCACATGCCATTTCAGCCAAAGACCTCGAGCAGCATTGTTTTGACATTTTTGAAACATAGATCAGGGATGGTAAAGATTTTGACTACCTTAAAAGTAGGCAGCCTTAATTATATTGTCTCTAAGACAATCGAGCTCTTGACAACTTGTCTAGTATGCCAGAGAGACACTCCTTTGGGTCCTAAAAGGAAAGATTCTATTCCTTTCAAAACCATATTTACATTATTTCTAAAAGAGATGCACTAGACTCAATACAAAATCCTTTGTTCTCCCAGTCTTTTGAGTTTTCTTTCTCAATGATTATTCACCTTGTTTATGAGTCATAAAACTTTCAAAAGTCCCGGGACATCCTTTTTTCTTCTTTTTTAAATCATTTTATCGGGGGCTCGTACAACTCTTATCACAATTCACACATACATCCATTGTATGTCAAGCACATTGGCTGCCCTCATTCCCAAAACATTTACTTTCTACTTGAGCGCTTGGTATCAGCTCCTCTTTTTCCCCCTCCATTCCTCCGCCATGAACCCCTGATAATTTACAAATTATTATTTTTTTGTTGGAGGCCATTAAAACCCAACCTTGAAACAGCTGAGATATCATGACCCAGGAGTCAGTATCTGCTGTTTGCTTCTGCAGTTTGACATTTATACAAAGAGCAAGAGCAAGGAAGTATGGGAGTTCTGGGAAATCAGGATGTTTAAATTTTTCTCAAAGAATGCTTGACTTGGCAAAATACAGAGTTTCTGATATATTGTCATAATAGACTAATTGTAACCCCGGGTTGTATATGCATATATAAAAGGAAGCTGTAGAATAAACTCAGGGCTTTAGTATTCACTGTTGCCCTCCCAATACTTTCTGTCTCTCTTTTTTCCTTAATCCTCACTCCCCCTTTCAGGACCGTTTGACTCATCGGCAGGCTCCGACATTTTTTCATGTCTTACACTGTCTGATGTCTCCCTCCACCCCCTTGTCTGTAGCCATATCAGGAGGGGAAAGGGAAGGTGGGGGGAGAAAGGGGGAACCAATCACAATGACCTACCTATAACCCCCTCCCAGGGGGATGGACCCCCAGACTTCCTAATCACACCCTCCCTGATGTGTTTGTTAAGGCAAGATCTCTATCGCTCAGCTTAAAGTAGTCCATGTGAAAATCTTTGATGAGCCTCCAAGCAACCTGGTGAAAGTTAGGAATTTTTTTTTCTTTTTTAATTCAAAGCAGAGAAAGGAGCAGCTTCCAACTCTAAAGGCTTTGGGTACTATCCCAAGGGCAAGTTAGGCTCTTAGAATACCACAGCTGGTGACAAAAGACAACTCTTTCATTAAAAGACTATAACTACTGAGGCCCAGATATGTTACACAACTTACTCTAGCCCTCAAAATACGCACCATTAAGTTAGAACCCTTGACATCCGAACTACAATTCTGGCTGCTGTTTCAGATTAATGGATGGGAAGAGACGGAGCCCTTAGTAAAAGGATGCTTCTCAGGAAGGCCCTCTGAGTCCAGGCGAACTCTGCCCAGGAGCCTGCAGCTGGACAGGTGTGGCTGCCCCACCAGGAGCCGAGTTGGCCCTGCAGCGTTCTAAATGTCTTCAGGGTTGGCATCAGGCTGACCTGGAGGCCCCTCAACAGCGCCAGGAGCTTACAGCGGTGCCAAAGTAACTTCCGCAGTGGGAAAACTCACCAGCAAAGAGCCCTTTTGGAAGCTTCCACAGACATTTTGACCTGATTGATCGAGTAGCCATGCCAAGTTTTAAGAAAAAAAATGGTACAGAAGCAATTCCAGCCATGCTCGCCTTCAAACGCAAAGACCATTCATAAGATAAGTGTTCTATGGAGCGCATAAACTACCTGAACTGAAAAACAACTGTCAAGAGTGCTTCATAATAAAAGAGAAACAGATGTTAGTTAACATCATCCATGAGGATCCTTCTAAAGGTCCCTGTTGGGGCCAGACCTTATCGGCCACCACAGCAGCTGGTAGGACTTGAACCGGTCACCTGATTTGGTCTGCTGCAACCTAACTCTAAGCCTGTGACAGTATTTATTGGAGACTTACATCAGAGATACCTGGGAAATGCATGCAGGTGCGGAATAAGTTCATCACCTCTTATCCCACTTGGATCAATCACTCCCACAAATTGTTCTCCCACCGCCATCGAGTCAATGCGGACTCATCACGACACTCCGTGGGTCTGAGACTTCTGTTCACAGGAGTAGAAAGCCCAGTCTGTCATCCATTGAGCTGCTGCTAGTTTCCAACTGCCGGCCACAGGAGCAGTTCTATCCTATCCTATAGGATCGCTATGGGTTGCCATCAACTATACGGCAGTGACTTTGGGGTTATAGATAGTCCTGGGGGGAAAATGAATATCCTATGCACCCATGCTCTGTGAATTTTCCTACAGAAATGCAGGTATTGATTGATCTGGGGTGGAATCTAGATTACATTCCAAATAAGCTCCCAGGTGATGCCAAGGCTTTGATCCTTAGAAACACTTTAAATAGCAAGGCCCTACACCACTTCTCCAGTGTTTCTATGAAGGAGGATCTGTTTAAGGAAAATAAAATGGATTGGGGGGGGGGAAGTGCTGTCTTCCCTGGGACTATAAATATACTCCTATACTATCTGAGTTAATATATTAGTACTATACCTGTAACCTGCAGTGTTATCATCAAACGATCTGGTCCTTAAGATATTACTCAGAAAACTTGATCATGATTGATGCAGACTGCTTGGGAATTATCCAGGTTTTTAAAAATAATTTTACTGGGAGCTCGTACAACTCTTATCTCAATCCATACATATATCCATGGTGTCAAGCACATTTGTTGCCATCATCATTCTCAAAACATTTACTTTCTACTTGAGCCCTTGGTATCAGCTCCTCATTTTTAACCCTCCCTCCCCACCCAGTTTTAATAAACATGACAGCCATCCCACTTATTTCCATACCCTCCTGTAAAAATCCTCCAACCAATGCTATAATCCTAATGTTAGGGCATATGTGCTACAATTGAAAATAACGCACTGCTATCAAGCCAATTCTCACTTCTAGCCACTGTAAAGGACAGGGGAGAACTGCCGTGGGGGTTTCTGAGGCTGGGGATGTCTATAGGAGTAGATAGTCTCATCTTCCTCCTGGGGGGTAGCTGGTAGGCTTGAACCACCTGAAGACAATGGGTGCACAAGAAAATGTGGTGAACAAAGCAGGTGATGCTTGGCTACCAAAAGACACAACACCTGGAGTCA
>NW_022103905.1:13243608-13250717 GCF_000313985.2 Echinops telfairi
AAGAATCATGTTGAACACAAAGAAAGGGTTTTCACTGTAGGTAGTATCCTGTATCCTATAGGTAGTTTCCTCAAATTGAACATAAAGTGATAAAGCTTTGCCCCCCTTGAGGTCACAAAAGCAAAGAATCCCTTAAGGAATACTTTAATTCATATCTCCCAAGTCTGCTTCCCCAAAGCAGCAAGCATTAAGCAGGAAAATGGGCAAACTACTTTAAACAATATTGATTGCTCAAGATAAACCCATGGATAGTGACTTTTGGGTGTCATCGAGCACGTCCCCATTTCAGTGGTAGTAGAGCTTACATTCTTCATACCCTGTTTGCAGAAGGGTTGAGTAACAGCAAAAACCCAAAATCCTTATGCAGAATCCCCACCTAGATTACTTCTCCATTGAACGCCTTCAGATCATAAACCAAGGATGTGAACAGCAGGACCCTCAGGCAGAGTGCATTGGGAAGTAAATTACTCCCTCCCCTCTGGCCTGGCCTGCCTGGGCTGGCTGGAGAGGTCCTAAGGGCTTGTCTGGCCATGTCCTTGACAGACAGTCCTGGGTTCTTAGTCATGAGGCATGCCCTAGTATGCCTTTGTTTGAAAGGCCATGGATCAATCCTGCAGGATTTTCTAACATAACGTACATATCCCAAGCATGGCCCTGTTCCCACTTCTACCTAGAACTGCTGTATTGAGCTGCTGCCAATCATCAATTTTTGACAGTTTCCTTTATTTTATGCCTTATTTAACTGGTGTTTTCACTGTCAATCCTTGGACACCTTTGTGGCCTCGTGCCAATGACCTCCTCCCCCTCATCTGGATGATGTGTTGTCAGTGTAGTGGGTCATGATGAAGACTTAATAAATATGCGCAAATCACATTTCAGATTAGGGTTTCTTTTGTACTCTAAAATCGTTTAACCACATGTGTTTGTAATGGGTCCAGCTGAGCACGGAGCAGCACCTAGCCATGACAAGCGTCTCCTTCCCATGATTCTTTCCACCCCACATCTCCCTGCACCCCCAAAACCTCCCCATGAATGTCAGAGTAAACATCACCTCTGCCACATTCAAACTTGCCATCAGGCAGACACGGGGTGCTCCCCCAGCCACCAAATGTAATTATTAACCACAGCCCGGAGGGTAATCTTAGCCCTGTGGGTTCTTTGCTTCGCTCTCTTGGCTCTAATCTGGATCTTGTCTCTTATTTCGCTCTTAAGCTCTGGCTTTCGGCTACTCTGCTATCCCGCTGCTCCGATCCCCGCCACTCTGCATCTTGGCTCCCTTTCAGGTCTGGAAGAATTCTGAGGGTCGCGTTTTCCAAAGAAGCCCGTTCATGGACATTCACTTTCCATTCCCATCTATCATGTCAATGAACTTCACACCCCGGTTCTCTTATAAATGCCGAGATAGGGCAGGGGAGCATAAGTGGAAGTTGCTTGACCAGAGGCTGAAACCAAATGATTTGCATGATAGAGGAAAAGCTCTCAGAGCCCAACCTCCTCTCTATCTTCTCTTACAGTTTTGAGCTATTTTCTAGAGATACAGCCTTAGAGCCTAGGTGTCATCAAGACTACCATTCCCAGAATTCCTCACACTTGGTGCTATCTTGAAAACCCTCATTTGCCTTCGCTTCCCAGTAACACACTGCAAAGGTCAAATCCTGGAATTCCTCACATCCAGCGTACTTGGCATGATCATAAACATAAAATAATAATGAGAACACAGTGAACGTGCCAAGTTAAATCATAAGAAAGCTCTAGTAACCTCTTCCTCGAAGCAAATGCAGAGTTTTCAAACTGTGTTTATACATACCACTGGATTGTCTGAACATCTTAATGGATTCTTGGAAAATAAAGTATAATAGTTTAAATACCTTAAAAAAAAAACTGAGCCACGTGTGCTCAGCAAAGTCATTTCCTTGAGGTCTCTCTAACTTTTCAAGTGTGGCTTACAATAAAAACTTTTCCAGCAATGCCTCGGGGCCTGGCCAAAGTAATCCGTTTTCTTGATAAGATCCCTGATCCTGGCAACTTCCTTACAGATGACATGCTGATTTTTCTTGCTAGGAACCATCAAATCCATTCTGACTCACAGTATTTACAACAAAATGAAACACTGCGTGGTCCTGCACCACCCTCAATGCCTCTATGTTTGAGCCCATCGTTGCAGCCACTGTGTCAACCCATCTCATCATGGGCCTTCCTCTTTTTCACTGCTCCTCCCACTTGCCCAAACAGGACATCCTTCTCCAAGAAGTAGCATCTTCTCACCTGTGCACAAGTTTGTAAACACAAAGTCTCACCATCCTTGCCTCTACTCTGGTCATACTTCTTACAAGAATCTGTCTGTCTGATCAGGTTGGTCATAATTCTGTCAGTGAATGGTGGGTCAACAGAGGCAGACTCCAGGACTAAAAAAGATGCAGGAGGAATCTACTGTTCATCAATTCAGTCGAGTTCTGACTGCATCACTTATCCACATAGCAAATGGCTGACTGGGGAAAGGGCTATCTCCCACTATTTGCACATCAAAGGCCGAAAAGTCAAGGGTTATTTAGCTTATGAAACCAGTAACCACCAGACCCCTATTATGTTAAAGTATTCCTAACACAACCATGGCCCTGGTTCTCTATGCCAACATGTCAATTGATCAGAGGATAAATCCAACCATTGCTATCTTATACCCCAGGTGATGAGCTAAACACACCTAAATATTTCTAATGAGCTGGGAAATAAGCACAATGTTTCTAAATAAAAGAAGTTGCAGCACATATCTAAGTCCAACACTGAGAATAAAAACTGGATTTCCAAATGAGCGATGTTGATGCGATTGGGAGAGAAACTGACTTCATGAATCTTCTCTGACCCTTCAGGATGATCTCAAGCCAAATGACTAAACTAGTTGGGATTGTACAACAAACTTCTTAGAGTCATTTATTGCTGTTGCTCTGGATGAGTCGCTGATGAATGTTCATTTTTGAAAAATGGACACAATCAAGTTTAGAGTTACATAGAGTCACAATTGCAAACATTAGAAACAATCTCAATGCCCTTCCATGACAGCACAGGAGAAAAGATTGAACAAAACTAGAGGTTGGACAAATCCTAGATCTTTACCTTCTTCCTTGGTAGGAGAGGAGGCTGTCAGACATGATTCAAGGATGCTGTGGAAAAAGTGATCACAGGAGTGCTATTTAAGGGGCTCAAGAATGACCGAAAGAACAAAGGGTCAGCCCGGACCAGCAATGGAGAAGACCGCAGCCCTCCCAGTGGAGTTATTTCCTACTGCTTTGTCAAGGCTACCAGTAAAAAGCAGGGAGAATGTTCATGCTTGAAGCCTGACATTTTCATATTAGATTGTTCTTCAGGCTGAACCTTAACTCAGGAAAGGAAACAAAGTAATTTCTATGCCAACTTCTATTTATAAGGCACATGCAAATAAAAGGTTTTCTAAAGAAAATAGATAATTAAGAACAAATAGACAGTAATGGAGTTCAAAGAACTGAAATTCTTTTTTTTAAAATAAAGGAATTAATTTTAAATGGCAAGTAAAAAAAAAAACAATCCAAAAGTCCAACAAAACCAACAAAAATGGAAAAATGCCAACAAAAACCAGTTCCAAAAAATAACTTCCCTCCCAGAACCCCTGAAAACAACCCCCTAATAACAACCCCAACCCCAACAACTTAACCCAACCCCAAAACCCCATACTACACGCCAAAACTATAGAGGCACAAAAACCCCAGGTCACATAACCCGAACAGCAGAAAAACGACAACATCTAGAGGATGACCCCCAGTGACATAACACATCTGAGATAAACCTTAACATGAACAAATAAAGTAATAATAATACAGAAAATGTTGAATACCAGATAGGTGCTATAAGTAAAATGTGGTGAAGAAATTAGATGGTGCCCGGCCATTAGATAAAATAGCATCTGGGGTCTTAAAGGCTTATCTACAAACAAGCAAGTGAGATGTCAACCAAGTCCACATGGAAGAAGCACCCCATCGTCAGTCACTGAAGGATGGTAAATCATATAATCCAAAGTCAAAGGAGGGAATAGTATCAGAGCCTATATTGCAAGAATCCAGTTGGCAAAGGCTATGGATGGCGGTAGGAACCCAAAACACATTTATGGGAACTACATAGGAAATATGCCTCCAGGGATCCCCCGCTGTCCATAATTGAGGGGTGGGAGGAAAATAGTTACTAAACAGAGGGCACGGGAGAGATGAAATTCTTCTTAACCCCAGTCTAGTGTCAGAGTCGGTGCATCACCGTAGCCATCAGGACATGCCACTGGGAAAGCTGCAGCAGCAGGTGAAGGGTTTGGGCTCGCTGACATGTCAAGATGCTCAGAATGACTCAACTTTTGAACTCTGTTGTATATTAAAGCACTAGACCCTACAGAACTCCTGTATTCCGATGGAGAAGATAAACTGAAGAGAACGTCTATTTGTGAGAGCTCATGGGTAAAAAGAGACCTCAATCACGGTGATAGAGGTCTGTGTGGAAGGTTCTGATGTACAGATGAATTGAGGAGAAGGCATGATCGGTAGTCATGTTAAAAGATACAATTCTAAATAACAATGAGATGCCATTTCACCCACCTTGACTATGAAAGTTCAAAAGAAAAACTAGAAAAACAACAAGTAAAACAGAAATGCTAGAGAAGGTTTGAAGACACTAGAAACCTAATACACTGCCGGCGGGACTATATAATGAGGTATATGATTCAATGCCGTTCACCCCAAGGGTTATACACTGGATTATGTCCCTTTAAAATACTTGTTGTAAATTCTAACCCTCTATGCCTGTAGTAAGAGTCCCATTTGGAAATGATTTGCCTTTGTAACAGGATTAATGTGGGGTATGTATATATTTATGAGTCCATTCATTTTCGAGGTACGGAATTAACCTCAAAAAGTTGGATGTAGAACTATCGTATGATCTTGCAATCCCACTTCTTGGCAGATACCCCAGAGAAGACAAGACAGAAATCGTTGCACATCCCTGTTCATCATCTCAGCACTGTTCACAATTGCAAAAATTGAAACAGTCTCAATGTCCTTCCATGGAAGAGTGGATGACTAAGTTACAGTACATACACACAATGGAATACAATGTCATTTTAAAGAATAATGAGCCTTCAAAACACGGATGAACATGGAGGATCTTATGCCGAGTAAAATAAATTTGTTACCAAAAGGAGTGAGACCAGTATTATAAAACATCAAGAACGGGTTTTCACACGTCTGTGGATCCACTATTTCTTGGGAAATGTCTTTTTGCCTCAATGTTCCCCACAGGTCTACTAGCTTCTCAGCACAAGGGCGCAGGTCCAAAGAACTCGTTCTGCTCCAACGTTCCTCTTGGTGGCAGCAAGTCTGTGTGCTCACTTCTTTCTTGTCTATTAATTTTTTTTACTGCTACAGGTCACACCCCAGGGAAATTCCCCTTACAGTGATCAGGGATAGGACTTCAATAAAGGTGTTTCATCCCACTCTGATCTCCTCAGAAGCCAATTAGCTGATCACATCAGATTCCATCATTGGGGTGACCTCTGCCACATGGCATCATCCACTGGGAACAGGACCAGGTGGTGCTTTTTTTCTGTTGTGCATAGGTGGCCATGGGTGAGCCAATGAGAGGACACCTAGAGGGTATTGACTTACGTCCCCTTAAAAAATGTGTTGTACATCCGAACTTCTATGCCTGTGGCTGTAATCCTATTTGGAAATGGTGGTCTTTGTTAATAAAACAGGATTCCTGTTTCTGAGTCAATCTTCGAGCTATAAAAGATTTTAAACAAGCGAGCAAAAGGAACACTGGAATAAGCCAAGGTATTTGGAGATCTTCAAGGAAGCAGCAGCTGAAGAGACCAGTTGCTCTCCAAAACCCACAGAAAACAATCGCCTTCCCTTGGAGCTGGGGCTCTGAACTTGGACCTCTTGCCTCCTAAACTGAGAACACAAACTTTTCTGCAGGTCATCCGCTTGTGCTGCTTCTGTTACAGCAGCACAAGGTTCCTGAGACAATGCAACTTATAAGATCCATCACCTGAAAAAGGAGGAGCAAATATCTGAAGCCATCAATGGATTACGTGTATTAATTTTAAGCATATAGATGATTAAATATTAAATAATATTCACAAATATTATGTGAACTTTTTTCCCCAGACAAATAACTGTCTTTCTCTTAACTTCCTGCCGGTAATACAGGCAGCTTGGGGCTAAGAATCTTGGATCGACTCTGTCATCATTCCTTGGTTGATTGCATGACCTAGGAAGTCAGGCTCTGCTTGATGCCTTCTGAAATAACTTCCATCGCACAATTCCCCATTTCTCTGTACACCTCCCCTGAATCAGCACACTGAGCTGCAGGCAAAAGAGACCTCAAGGAGCTTGTTTTGAGAACTTATTCTTTAGTGACATTTATCACCCGGGGCCCAAATTTTTTGCTTCCTCTTCCTGCTTGCCCTCTGGAGTCAGGGATTAAGGGACCTTTGTTTTTTTCAATGTCCCAGTATCTTTCCTGAGATGCCATCAGATACGTCTTGTGATTACAATGGAGCTTTCCAAGGCACTCAAAAAATGCAACCAGAAAGGATTCACGTCCGTGTCTCCTGTGTTTTGGGTCTGGTGTTGCTGAACAGTAAAGCCCCAAGGTGTTGCTTAGCCCTCCAATTAATGACTTTTCATACAAAAGTGTGCCAGCGTTCTATTCTTCAATAGGTACATGCAAATCAATTGGAAAACTACATAGACACCTGCTTTCGTCAAAGTATACACGGTCTGTCACCCCAAAATTGGCAAGCTCAAACACTGGGCACCTTTACAAATTCATTGGCAAATACACCACTTGACTGGAAAAGATAGCAATAGGACAAAAATGTCGGTGACAATTAAAAGGTGTTTCCCGCTTTGTCTTCAGCATTCGTGTCAGGGTAGGCTGGTGTGCTTCTTCCTTATGGGTTTTGTTGTTTCTTAGCTAGATGGCTGCCTGTTTGTCTTCATGCCTTTAAGACCCCAGATGCTGTATCATTTGATAGCCGGGCACCACCTGCTTTCTTCACCAATTTTGCTAATGCACCCCCTTTGTCCTCAGCA
>NW_022103905.1:13253066-13255015 GCF_000313985.2 Echinops telfairi
GGGGGAAGGGAGACATGCTTGAGCAAGCGGTTGTAGAACATGTTCCCTGGAAAGCATGTCCCAGGATTGTCCTGTAAGTACCCTGAAATTACCTGAGCAGCACATTTGCTTCTGACTATGGATTCTTAGCCCATCATAAAATCCCACATGGATATCATTTCACCGGTTCTCTCGAAGGCCCCCACCTCCCTTTACAGTAGTCCACCTTCGACCATGTCCACCGCCTTTCAGCAAACTATCATATTGTAGTCTCGATTCTTACTTTCACTGTTTAAGAATCCTATCTTTGTTGCTCTTTTCACTTGGAGAATTTCGGGTGTCTTCCTGGTCCAGGCTGCCTCTGGATTTTCAATAAATCTCGTTGATTCTATTTTTACTGTTGTGTTGTCACTCCAGGGCACCTGTTAGTCTCGATCCCAAATCATCATCAAGTAACCACTGAATGTTTCCCATACTGCTCCTCAGCTCTCTGCTGGCAAGATGTATTCCTTTCCACAGTTCCAAAGCTCCAATTTGGAACCCTTATCAGAAAGGCAGAACAAGAAAGGTTCCCCCCATCAACAAGTCCCCCAAATTTCAAGGGCTCCATCTAGCGTTTTTTCTAAGTGAATAGGCATCCTGATCCCTTCGGATTACATATCGCAGGGCCAAAAATTATGTATAGAAAAACAAATCTGATGTCAAGGTTTGTTTTGTTATGCAAGACATTGGGAGGCTTCCTCCCACCCCCACCGTTTTCTACTAGACACATTAGTAAAGCCAGCATGCATCCTATCCAAACAGAGGGGGGAAACTTGAACATATAGCAGAACACACAGCCTTTGACTCCTCTCAAAGAAGGAAACACAGTTTCCTGTGGCCTAGCACGTGTAGAGCAGCAGCATCCACACATTGGAAACAGTAATTCCAGTTTTCCAATGAGTAGGAATGGCCCAAAGCCACGAATACCTGGTGATCTTCTTGACCAGCTGAACATGCCTTCCATATGTCCAAGACCACATCGAACACCTGACACTGTTTACCCATTGTCCTGTAAGTCACTGAACACCACATTGAACACCTGACACTGTTTACCCATACTTTATGTGACATGCATGTATTGCTTGAACGAGTGATCTAATACACCCATCTCTAGATACTATTGAAATGTAGAGTTCTGGGAAGATTTCCGGGAATAGACATTATTCATTGCTATCGGCGTCTTACTGTCTTCAATGTCAAAGAGCAGAAGGCCTTGTTTGTTTCTAAACGTTTTCTCCTCATTTGGGGGCAATGCCTTTTTGATACTGACCCATCTAATCCAAGTGGATCATGGAAGAACATTTCTGTCACTTTACTCAAGTCCCGCTCATCTTCTGACACTCAACGGTTCATCTGTACAGTCTCATAATTCATCTCTCTCAAACTCTGGGCGACAGCTCATGTTAAAACAAGAACTGTATATACCTAGAGCGTTTTTCAAGCACTGTACCACCTTCAAGACCAGAGCATTGCATTCAGGGAGCTTACAAAATCTAGGTAACTTGAAAACCCAGCGACAATACTTAAGTGATTTCGATAATATTTTAAGCCAACAGCTCTTTAGAACACAGTTTTATCTAAAGCCTCATCTCTCTAGGGCCTTACTCCGTCCCTTTCAAATGCAATTCAATGACGACTTTCTATAGGAAGCTTTCGCAACATGCACAGGCTCATCTGCCATCAAGGATCAGATGACAATCTTCAAAGACTACTGCTGAGGTAGTTCCATAGAATAGAAAAATAAAAATTAAAGAGCTTCGTAAAACAAACCTGAGTGAGGATCTTGATTCTTCTTCTAGTAGGTCTGTGATTTGGGCAAGTCAACCTTTCTCAGCCATGGCTTCCTAGTCTATAAAAATTGAAAAGATAATGTTCACCACATGAAGTTACTTATGAGTTAAATAAGCACTTTTAATGCAAGGAGGACA
>NW_022103905.1:13255996-13304168 GCF_000313985.2 Echinops telfairi
TCCAGTTACAAGAACGATGCTTTGTAGTCGGACAGAACTTCTCTGCACTGGAAAACATTATCACCCACTTGTTTTTCTCAGCAGTTTGACGGCTCTATAAATGTTACGGGAGGCTGCCTCTGGCGCCCTCAGGTGGAAGAGAGATGGCTCACACAAGACCACAAACCGAAATCCATGCGCTCAGAGCAGAGAACCGTCTCAGGTGTCCTACCCACCAGTATTGTGAGTTTGGGTCATCTGACCTGCAACGGGCTTCAATTTCACTGTGAAATGCAGGGATTTGGTACTGTGAGACTATAATTTCTATGGGACATGCACCATGTTCTTGCTTGGGACCTTGTGACTTATTGCAGTCTTCCATCAACTCTTTTTGAAAATGGAAGCAAATGGAAACTTTCCCGGGATTTTATAGACGCTCATGAAAACTAATGGGAAACCAAGGAGATGACAGTATTAGAGAGTCCTTGCAAAAAGATGGAACCTCTGGCATCCTTCAAATGGGGGGAAGCTTGGCTACCAAATGGACGGTTAGTGGTCTCAAACCACCAGAGGCATCTGAGAAGACCTGATGATTTAATTCATAAAGGTCACAGCGACTGAGAACTCGGTAGGGCCGTTCTACTTGAGAAATGGAGTCAACCGTGAGAAACAACGCCCTGGCAACTGGTCCACTTTGATTGCTTGCCCTCGCCCCACCAGAAAAAAAGTCAGTGCCAGGTAATCTTCAAAGGTCTTAATGCACTCATCTTAACTTTCCGTGATACCCTGGGTCAGTAAGAGTATTTGGACAAGGCAGCCTACTGAGCAGTAGTTACACTAGAAGGGGCTGAGAGAATCCGTTTTGAAGTCACAGACATTAAAGATACAAAAGGCACACTTGACAGGTAACAGGTCTTAATGACTAAAGGCATATTTCACAGGTAACAGGTCTTAATGATTTAGGATTTAGACAAGTGAGAAAAATGTAGACCAGAGGACACACACACCAAAGAAGACTATTTCCCAAGTGCACAGATGAACCATGTAAAGTTCTGGTTAAAACCACTATCACCAAGTTAGATTTCATTAAGAGATACCCTAACACAACAGAATAGACCTGCCGCATGGCTTAAATCAGTTTGCTCAAGTGTGCCACAGTACCCCCTGGTGGAAGGGGTGGTGTTGGTGGTGCACACTGGAATGATGCCAGAGGCGGGCTGCATATAACACAGATACCTACACTTTATCCTGGATTATGGACTATCGTACAAACGTCTGCAATTGCAAGAAGGGGCTTTTTTTCTGCAAAGAGGGTGGTAGGCCAAAGAAGTTTGGGAATCCATGTTGTAAATCTTGAGAAGCAGACTGCTACATCGTTAGCCCAGGGAGTACCTAGTAAGAGTTCAAACCACTGGCCTTTTTAGCAGCCATGTATTTGAACAGCTGTACCCCTGGGGTTCTGTGTAAATGGAACTGGAAGGGATAACAAACCTCTGAACTAACTCTGGCACCTGTATTTTTCCTAGTTTATATATAGATTTTTTTTAAGGTGAGACCGTTTGAGTCCTACAATTTAAGACATTTAAATCAACTTAATGAAAATGTAAAGCCGAAGAAAAGTAGGAGGTGTATTGTTTTAACTGAATTCCTAGCACTACAGAGAAATGAGTGTTTATGCACTGTAAGCAACTCAACTTCTTTGCTGTGGCAGACTTAACAACTCCTCCAGGAAAACTGTAATGAAGGGCTACAGACTCAGAAATGGTTTTTGAAGAAGACTCAGATTCTCCTTGAAAGATCCATCAGATTTTCCACCTGGTAGCAATGTTGCTCATTGTAAAGTGCTTAGGCATAGTATCTGGCACATAACTACTCCATTTACAATAATTACTGTCCGTGTGACTTTTTTCTATTACTCCAAATTTTCTTCCCTGATTCCTAAGAGGTCCAACTTGTCCCTATGGAAAATTCCCTTCCCTGTACTTGTTTCTTCCCTTCCCACTTCTTCTGTGTCCCAACATGCCCTTCTGAGTTGATGAAATAATAAATAAAAATATGAGACTTCAGGGCTTTGGAGCCTGAATCCAAAGTTGGCAATAGAACTAGCTCTTAGCAAAGCTGTGAAATTGGCAACTTTTTGGTTTTCTTCGGGAGGGAGGGGGAGTCTTTTCCACTTTTCTTGTATTACCACAGTCTCATCTAGTGTATCTTTTAAGCTCTATTCCACAAAACCACTGTAATTATTACTACCCTGAAGTATAAATAAATCAGATATTTTAACATCTTTCCCTATTAATGGACTACATTTTCTTTCTTTTTTTAATCATTTTATTGGGGGCTCATACAACTCTGATCACAATCCATACATACATCAATTGTATAAAGCACATTTATACATTTGCTACCCTCATCATTCTCAAAACTTTTGCTCTCCACATAAGCCCTTGGCATCAGCTCCTCATTTGCCCCCTGTCTCCCTGCTCCTCCCTCCCTCATGAACCCTTGATAATTTATAAATTAGTATTTTGTCATATCTTACACTGTCCAACGGAAGACTGCATTTTCAAAGGGAGTAGCGCTTTTAAATAAAGTGATCAAGTTCTGAAAATAAAGCTCCAGTTGTCCATAGGTGAGCGGATGTGTGCATGATTTTTTTGTTTTGTTTTGAAACTGTGACACTGAAAAAGAGCTGTCAATCGTGATTATAACCTGAAGGTAGGGTGCCCCAAATGGAAGTTGTGATCCCAATACAATTAAATCAACAATAGATTTTTATTCCATCAATTTAAAAAAAAATTCATCTGTTGTGAAAAGAATATTTTGTTCATACACAGAAAACATCCAAGATGATACTCATCATTTTGGCAGCTTTCTCTCACGCCTGTCTGAATGGTGATGATGCTTCCAAAATTCTCACTCAATACCAAAGGACTCTTTCCACTTCCCAAAGCTACTTTTCCCTCCCAAGACTTCCGACACCTTACTCCAAGGTTCATATTAAATATTACCCTGCATTGCCTAAGGAACTAACAAATCTGAAAGTACAGCCAGATGCAACTGTGGCAAGACTTAAACTTGCTTCCTCTGTGGCCCTCAAGGCCAAGTGCTGGAAAATGGCCAGATGTCTGCTTAAAGCAAAGGATCAGTGACAGCCTGCATGAGAGGAACTCCCCGTGTCTATGATGATGGGCTCAAACACACCTAAGGTTGCAAAGAGGACACAGGACCGGGCAATGCTTGGTTTTGTATTATAAAGCCACCATGAGTCAGCGACTGTTAACAGTACAGCATGATCTTAATCATTAACATAAGTAATGGCACAGCAGGTAAACAGTGAAGTATCCTAAGAGGGGGCAGTAAGGAACTGAAGAAAAAGGTTAAAAATACCTGTAACATCAATGTTTACTCTTGGCTCAAAGATAAGATTTTTGCCACTGAAGAAAGGGGGGGGACCCTAAAATCAATGTCTTTTACCCAAGGTGACCAGATTTAAAGAGGGACACCATTGACTGGGAGGTGGGTTCTTGATTAAAAATGTGGTCTATGTGGACCAAATAGACTGTTCTCTAGCTTGCCTGCATTCTTTCCAAAAATCGGGACTGTCCCGCCAAAAGCGGGACGTCTGGTCACCTTAGTTTTACCTGCATATGAAGCCGTGGTTTGGGATAGATTCACCTTAGTCCTCAATATGACACGCTTGCTCTTCAGCACCTTAAAGAGGTCTTGTGCAGCAGTTGTGCCCAATGCAATGCATTGTTTGATCTCTTTTTTTAAAATCATTTTATTGGGGGCTCATACAACTCATCACAATTCACACATACATCAATTGCAACAAGCACATTTGTACATTCGCTACCCTCATCATTCTCAAAACGTTTCCTCTCCACTTAAGCCCCTGGCATCAGCTCCTCATTTTACACCTTCCTTGCCCCTCTCCCTTCCCTCATGAACCCTTAATAATTTATAAATTATTATTTTGTCATATCTTACACTGTCCGACATCCCCCTTTACCCACTTTTCTGTTGTCCATCCCCCAGGGAGGAGGTTATATGTAGATCCCTGTAATTGGCTCCCCTTCTCTATCCCACCCTCCTTCGACCCTCCCGGTATCACCACTCTCACCAGTGGTCCTGAAAGGATCATCCGTCCTGGATTCCCTGCTGCTTCCATGAGCATTGATTGTGGATCCAAGGCAGACAAGATCCTTGGCCACTTCAATCTTTTCTCTACTTATCATGCCATCAATTGGTCCAGTGATGAGGATTTGGGTTTTCTTTACGTTGAGTTGCATGTGGAAGTTGGACAGCGAATAAGGAAGACCGAAGAAGCAGCATTTGAATCATGGTCTGGTGAAGAATAGTGAAATCATGCTGAACCAAACAACACACGAATCTGTCTTCCAAGACGCACAGCCAGCGTGCCCCTTAGAGCCAGGGAGGGTGAGATTTTGGCCCTCGCGCTTTAGACATTTGATCAGGAGAGACCAGTCCCTGCAGAAAGACGAAATGCTTGGTACAGTAGAGGGAGGGCCAAAAGGAAGAAGGACCTCATTGAGACAGATGGACACAGGGACTACAACAAGGGGTTCAAACAAAATAATTCTCCGGATGGCACAGGACGGAGCAATTTCACCTTCTGTGATACATAGGGTGGCTAGGGGTCAGAGCCGACTCTAAGGCATGTAACACAGATGTCTTAGCCATCTAGCGCTGCCTTAACAAATACCGCAGAGGGGTGGTTTTAATAAACACATCTATTCTCACTGGTTAAGAGACTAGAGATTCTAATTCCGAGTCTAGGGGAAGATGTTGGCGCTGGAGGAAGCTTCATGTATTTTAGCATCTGCTTCCTGGTTCATTGGAGATTTCCATGCATTTTGTCATTGATATTACCCATCTCCTTTTTGAGGTCTAGTATCTTTTCTATGTCAAAAAGAAAAGACTTACTCAAAATATGTCCTGCATTAGTCCTAACTCATTAACATAAAAATCAATTCCCCAAATGGGCTTAGTCACAAATATGGAATATTTACGACACATTTGAGGGTACATTAATCAAACCCCAACGGTAGGGCCCTGAAAAACTGTTTTCAACAAAGGACAGTTCAAGATGTTCTCCTCGCAGAACTGGGTGACAATATTACTTACGTTTCACAAACAAGTGGAAGCAATGACAAGAAATTGTGAAAACTGGCACACACTTTAGAGGAGCTTGTATCACGTCTAAACTCCTTATGAAGGTTCAGCACATCTTTAAGAGTCAATAATCCACAAGCTAGAACTTGCGTCCCATATGATATCTATACTGGAAAGATGATCATTTGTGCATTCAACAAACATTTACTGCAGGCTCTATTTCCAAAGAGACATTGTTATCCTGCCAGACAGACCCTTGGGTGCACAGTGCCTCCCTCCCCTGGGTGCCTCCTCTAAATTTGCGTCTGTGTTTCACTGGCAAAGCAAAGGAGGCCAGTAAAAGGAGCCTTCAATCAGGTTCCCAGAAGCCCTGGTGGCATAGTGGGTTAGGGGTTGAACTGTGACCTCAAGCGCAGTGGTTTAAAGCCACCAGCCACTCCAAGGGAGAACTATAAGGTTGTCTGCCTCTATAAAGATTTACAGTCTTAGAATGCAAAGAAGTTCTTCTACGTCCTTTAGGGTTGCTCTGAGTAGAACCAACTCAATGTCAACGAGTCTAGATTGTCGGGTGCCAGCGTCAGTTATGAAAATAAAAGTCCTTTCTTTGTTCACTAGTCTAGAACATCTTCCAAAGTGACTTCCTACTATCAAGGACAAAAACTGAATATCTTACACTCTATTTCTCATCGTGCCACAGAGCTACAGTTCAGTCCTCTGTACGTCTGAATATTTTACCAAAAAATTAATTTAGTTGCCATGTCATTTTGTCAAAGATATTTCTGACTTTCACTCTTGTTTGCCTGCATATCTGACCATATCTTTTCAATACCCACGAGCCACATCAAAAAGAACCCTTTATTGCAGCATGGGGCCTCCCTGCCATCTTCACCCAAATTCCCACATAAAACTGCAGGAACTAGGAGGAGACCACTAACTACTAACACTGAAATGAGAGAACCTCCATTATATAAACATTATACCTCTATAGCTCAGGATTCAGAAAGCAGTATCAAAATAGTGTTGGCTTTCACTTCCTGACATAGAGAGCAAGAACAGCAACAGCAACAACAATGGCTCATTGTTGTGGCAAGACAAAATAAAATATGTCTTAGAGTGCAACAACAGTGGAAGCAACAGAAGCCAAACTCACTTCCGTCCAGTCGATTCCAACTCATAGCATCAGGGTGGAACTGCCCGTGAGAGTTTCCAAAACGAACTGTCTACAGGAGTAGAAAACCCCATCTGCTTTCTCGCAGAGCAGCTGGTGATTTTGAGCTGCGGATCTTGCAGCCAGCAGCCCAACTTGTAACCACTACGCCACTAGGGCTCCTTGGTACAAACAAGGAAATGCTGAAAAACTAGAATGCTTAATTCCACAGAAGAAGAAAAAAAATCTTCCTAAAGTGAACAGAATTGTAGCAGCTTCCATAACTAGAAGGGATCTGGTCTAGGTAGCAAGATCAGATAGCAAACGTATTGCTTATAGTCTAGGAGATTTTTCAGAGTGAGTAAGGGATTGAATGGTAGTATGGGTTATCAATATGAAATGTAGACAAAATTCAACCACAACCAAAAGACCAAATTATGCATCCCCTTGAGTTTCTACCTCAAGCATCAAAAATGGATAAAGGTCTACAAAGCAGACTGAAATTATGCAATCTTGCACATCCTCATGGAGCTTGGATTTTAGAAATTTGATGTGGTTCTTTTAGTCATTACTTGGAATTCCTACCATTTGATTGGAAAGCAGTATGCAAATAGGAGGTGTTTGTGTCTCACACCAAAGGGCTTGGATAGCTTGCCAATAATGTAAATTGGGTGGTACCCATGCACAGTGAGATCACACCTAAAGGGTATATGGAACTCTAAGTTGGGGATTGGACAGTTTGACCATTCCACTAAGTTTAAAATGAGCTGTCTTACAAGCAGGCACAGGGTATTTCACTACTGTGGAAGATCAACCACAAAGTGGAAAACATCCTTTGGACCTTTTGATCCCAAGATCCCTGTGCACTGAACCTTCTTGATCCACGAAAAGAGGTGGCACCAGAGACACAGCAGACATGCAGTGGATGATGTGCCAAAATTACAGGGTAGAGGTGGATTTCCCAACCGATGCAGTTCTGTTGAGTGTCTTCATGCAGGAGGTTTTTGCTTGTGGCATAGGTTGCCTCCAGGTGCTTAATCAGGAATGCTACCTTTGCTGACCCACAGAGCTAAAGCTGAATATCTTTGAACTAGTGTTATGGTAGAGTGGCCTTTGGGGAACTTACTGGTAACACTGGAAGATCTTTATAACACTGTTCAAACAGGGCAGAGGCCAAGGGGCCATGTGGCCAAGAGGCCAAGGACCAGAGAGGTAATCCTGACCAAAGAACTGTATCCTGAGGTTTTCTGGTCTTGAATGAGGACCTGTTAACTTGAAAATGACCTGGTTCATTTCAGAATGGGCAGAGGTGGTTAGACAGTGAAGTAATGTGACTTACATTGTGTAGGAATTAGCCTTGGGTGAGGTTTTGCTTGATTCTCCTTCCCCCTTGTGAAGTCAGAAGAGTAAACACTGAGTCTCCATACCATTGTTACACCAAATGATTTTATTATGAAGATTAACCAACAACGTTGGATACTAAAGCCTGATCCCCTCCTAGCTCTACCATAGATTCAGTGGATATTGTGGTTTTGGTTACACAGAGATGAATTCAAGTGTCCACCTTATGCAACTCAATCGGACTCTTAGGAATAGTGTAAATGGTCAGCCCTTCATCCTAAATCTCATACAGAAGAAAGAATTTCACTCCTGGAGTAATTCTACACTGTTTCATGCACAATATACAGTATAAAAGTATGAGATGTAAGGAAGTAGAAAAATGTGATGCCCAAGCAATCCCTCCAGTTGACCTGGGATTGGTCAAGGACTTAAATTGTAAATACGTAAAAGGATTCACAGAAGATAAATGCAATATGCAGAAAATTAATGCGGAAACAAAAATTTCAGAACTGAAAAACAGTAAAAATAAACTCACTGGACAGCATAGAAGCACATCACCACTGCATGTAAGTGATTGTCTAATGGCCAATGCATGTGTATGTAGTTTGCATATAGTCTTATTGAAAATGTTACATTTATGGAGGCATAATTTATATAGAATTAATTTCACTCCTTCATCCTATTTAGGCAGAGTTTGATGAATTGACAAGCATATCAAATTGTTTAGTCATCACTGTATTCAAAATAGTGAACAGAATAGTTCCTTTGTAGTCAAACACTAGTCTCATGCCTATCCCAGTACAAATTTCTTTTCTATCACTATAGTTTTTCCAAAAATGTCAAAAACATAATTATATAGCATGTCATCATTTGTGTGCTGTTAGTTTTTTTAATTAAAATATATTGTGTCCATGTATACTGTTGTCCATCAGTAATGTGGTCCTTTTTATTGTGGAACCAATGAGTCACTGAACAGTGCAAATGATTAAATAGTTATACTATTATCTTAAAGGTTGGCAGTTTAAAGAAGAGCCAAGGTGGTGTGATGGTTATATGCTAACTGCGCGGTCAGCAGTGGCTCTATAGGAGAAAGATGAGGCTTTCCACTCCTATAAAGAGTGACCATCTCAGAAACCCACAAGCATAGATGCCCTGCCCTGTGTAGTCACTATGAGTCCTAGTCAACTGATGGCAGTCAGTTTTCAGTTTGGGCAACTTAAACCCATTCTTCAAAAACGGGCCTGGCAAGCTGCTTCCCAACATGCAGTCTTGAAAACGCTGTGGTAAAGTTCTACTCTGTGTGCGTGGAGTCTGCCTGGGACCTAGTCCACTAGACAGAAACAAGGGCAGTAATTCACATTGAGTTGGCCAATGCAGCGTATTAAAGAGTGGTACCACATGGAGGCAGAAGCCTTTCAAAGACCAGTTGGCAATCCTCTGCGTGCTTTCTGTGCTCTTCGGCGATGGCTTGAAACGGCAGCGTCCACATGGTCAGAGAGCCTTTCCCAACTCATCCCACTCATGCCAGTGCGCTCCCTGTCGCATTCCTCAAGTAAGCCCCAATGTCTTCACTGCTTCTACAACCCGAGTTCCCAGGTTCCTAGAGGTGGATAGAGCATCTCCCTGTCTCACTGGATAAATAATAGTAGAAAATATTTTAGGGTTAGTGCCACAGCATAACTTAGCTTAATCTGACTGATACAAGAAGCATAGAAAGTCTTTGGAACGAAGACTCAACAGATAAAGCAGAGATGAAAAGTGAAGCAAAGCATTCCAGGACAGAAGGAATAACACATTCAGACGTTTTGAAGCAGTAAACACCTTGGGGTTTACTTGAGGAATATGACATAATGAGCACTGGGACCACTGTGAGGAGTTGAGAAAGGCTCTCAGACCAGATTATTCGTGGTGTTTTTTTAAAAGCCACCACATCAGCATCAACCTGTAGGACAGAACAACTGGCCCTTTGAGTTTCTGAGATTACATCTTTATGGTATCAGGCCACATCACCTCTTTCCTACTTGTGGTCTGCAATCAGTGGCCTTCTGTTTAACAGTTCAATACATAACTGTGTTAAGTTGGGTTCTCTATGAAAGCAAAACCAATGACACTTCTGCATGGACCTGTATAGAAAGATGTCTATCAATAAATGACTCACACAGTTGGACAAGTGGGTAAGTGCAGTTTGGTTCACGTCCATGGGGCAAACGGTAAGGTGGAGGTTTCTCCTGTACTCAGGTAACTGTGGGGGCTGACAAACTAGGGAGAAGGTGTAGCAGGAAGACCAAAGGCTTGGATTCAAATAAACACAAGGTTGTCAGTCTGCTGAAGGATCCTGGGCTCAGCAGGTAATATGGCAAGAGGTGGATGAACTTGATGCAGGATCCAGATCTAGCAGAAAAGCCCAGCTATTTCCTGGACTGTGCTGGAAAAGGAGGCCCTCCCCTCCACAGAGGACTTCTTCCAAATCCATCAAGGCTGTGACGTAATCAAGGGTGCTCCATTCCACCCCAACTGTTGGCTGCCCACAGAGTCGATTACCTTTTGTTAGACACCATCATGGAGTTTTGGAGTGAGGGGGTCCCCAACACTTGAAAGGGTCCTCAGGAGCAACTTTGTGATTTTTGAAAATATTAAAGACAGACAGATAGCAGGGCACAGGGGCTCCTCATCCCATGTCAGGACTGAGAGAGTGAATGTATTTTCCAATGGGTATATATAATAGGGTTTACAGATCTTTCATAAGGCATGCACGCCATACGGCTAACATATTACACAATCAATGGTTAATATCATGAGCAGGTACCATAATAAATAAGCAATGAGGTATGTCAGCATCTTGACCTACTGCTGGTTGACCTTGAACCCCCCTGAGCTCTCCCCAAGGGGTTGCTACATTTATGGTGGGTTGGCTTTAGAACCTGATTGCTCTAATCTACAGGTAATCTCCAGGCACAGGGAAGAGCCAGGTGCATAAATAATTCATCTTATTTGGCAGCTCCTTTATGACAGTTCCCTTATGGGGGGGGGCGGTTATTGGAGGGTCTGTGTTCGGTCATGAGACTGTATACAGAGATTTATTTATATCTCATAACCATGAGGGTCTTCTCCCACTGGAGTCAGCTTTCCAGCCATAATGATGAGCATACAGGATTTAGCTGCATTACATTCTCATCCAGTCCTTCAGTTTACCACAATGGAGTTGATCATGTGTTAATATCACATCATGGGTGATTACTGCCAAATTACTGAGAACTCTGGTCCAGCTAAATTCACATAAAATCTATTACACTCACCCACAGCTAAATTGACAATATCTATCATCCTGCACACCACCCTAAGGCTCTTGGAGACTCAGATAACGATTTTCTTTTAAAAGCCTTAAAATACCTTTGGAAACTTTTATACAGTGGAGATACTTGCATTTCAACCTTAGGTTCTTCATCTAGATGTTGTAGGTAGACTGGGTCGGGTTCACGGAGGAGAAGGAAGAGTAGAAGCCAGTAGACCTACTTTGGAGACTATTTTATTAATCGTGCAAGAAATATTGGCTTGCAGAAAATAGAAGTAACATTTAGAAAACAGTATTGAGAGAGCAGGGCCACTTGGTTTCTCTCCCTCTGTACCTCAGTAACCACATCTTTTTTTTTAATTTTCAGAGTAAAATTTTATATTCCATCAATGATCAAAGGTCCTAAGATTGGTCCTGGGTTCTATCTTCAGACTATACCATATAGTCATCCTATTAGCTGTACCTGTAGGGTTTTTGTTGTTGCTGATATTGATGTTGTTGGTGTTTAAGGGTGCCAGGCTTCTGATTTTGCTCCACCCAGTCCCTCCCCTACCTATATTCATCTCTACCTGTTCTTTGCTTTCTTAATACTTACTCATCCTTTAAAACTCGAGTAACATGTCTTTTGGGAAATCTCTCCAGATCTTATTAGTCTTAATTACTTCCCAATTTCCCCGTGCCCCTGTTCTTACTCCATCTATAAATACCAGAAACATTTGCTTCACTAAACTTTCAAAGCAAAGCTATCTGCATGACCAGGTTCTAACAATGTATGGTGCATGTTAGGGGTTTAATGTCTATGAAGTGCATACATAGTCAAGTCAGTTTGTGAACGGTCCAAGAGAGCCCAGATCCATTTGAGTATCATTCAAGGTCTTCACATTTGGCTTCTCCCAACTGTATTTCTAGCTTTAACTTCTAGCAATAAAAAAGAGTATACTATAAATGTACTGTGCATTGTCATGATTCTGCAAGTCTACTCAAGGCTGGCATCCCAGCCTGAAATCTCTTCTAGCATCTGCATCCCTACTGCTTACTATAAAATGTTGTTTTCCGAGTCTCTGCTTAAGTATCGAAGACTATTTTTAGGCTTCCATATTCTTCTACTTCCTTAATCTTCACAATTTGCTTCTGTAGGACATGACGGGGGGTAGCTATTCCAAAATATGAAGGAATAAAACACACATGCCAAAGCAGGTAGTGGTGAATCGGTTGAAAAAATTACATGTACCTTCTGAAGATAGTTGTTTCATCTGTTCAAGAGTAGCAATGTGTGCTCTGATAACACAGAGGAAAGGTCAAAAAACTATTCAAAGTAGTATACCTCTGATCTCACAAAGTAAAATAAATGCTCCAAAATGGAGTCACGGTGCCATATGTATGAGGTAGAGATCCAGTATTAAAGTTACAGCATTCTTTCAATTAAAGTTGCAAGATCAGGGAAGCTGATGTGAGGTAACTCAAATCAGGAGTTTTACAGCGATTGGTTAGAAACAGTGTGGGCTATTGGGATTGGTCAAATAAGAGGAACCTTCAAAAATTTCATGAGAAAAATGGAATAGCAAGATAATAGAATTTTTTCACAAACATTTTGAAGCCCTTTGTATGTGACTATGGTGGGGTTTATAGGGTGATCATAGAAAATTACCTTAAAACACTTTCTGAGGGCTGCTGGGGGAATTTTTGATAAAGGTCTTGTGTCAAGATCCTTCTAAAAATAATTATTTCCATGTCTTTTGTTTAACCCTTGAGATAATGTTTCCTCTTCATACACTTAAACCTACAGGATTGACAGGTGAAAAAAAAACAAAACCAGGTAGCAGGCTAGTCGAGGCTGAGATGAATGGATTCAAGGTCAGCAGGCAATATGGCCGGCCACTGGCTCAAGTCTTAAGAAGCCAGATGTAGAATCCAGGCGGCAAGGGAGAAGGAAAAGAGAATGGTTCTGTACATCATCCCAAAGGACAGATCATCTGGCTGAGACCAGAGTATGAGGTTGAACTTCACAGTAGTTCCCCCACCACTCATTGGAGGTTCACAACAATCCCATTGGGGCATTAAGTCACACCAGGATCCCTGCACCAAGAAACTCCTAGAGGCCCAACTATGGAGAAATCAGCTGAAGCCAAGTTCACACTACTACAAGGAAAACAGATGTCTCGACTCCAACAAGTCATGTTTGTCCAAAATGTCAGCCTCCATGCCCTGAAGAGAAGGATTTTTACGTATGTCTTCCTGCCTGACTCCTCAGCACTGATGTTAACAAAACGTAAAACACATCTAACATTTGTTCAAGTCACCTTCTCGCCTTGCTTCCACCACCTCTTCTGCCACATTGAGGAATGGCCTTGATACAGCTACATATTGCTCTTGCCCATTGTATTTTCATTTTCTGTTAACATCAGATTAAACAGAAAAGACAGTGCATCCAAGGCCAACACTCTTTCTCTAATTTGAACAAAAGCATGACAGGTTCTTAACAATACCAACACTGGAGTCACCTCCACTGTTCTTCCGACATGGAGATCTCTACTAGCACCATCTGGGGAGAAACCAGTCTAAATCCCCCTCAAAGGAAAAATGGAGAGAGATGTTCTTTTGCCTTAGAAATGCTCTTGGTCACCCACAGACTTATTGGGAGAGCCATCTGCAGCCACTAGGTGCAATACTGATCTCCCAAGTAGGCAAAGACCACAACAGCAGCATGACCACAGTCTACTCATTCCTGCTCTGCCTTCTGTAGGGTCTTTCCACATATTCTAGCTACATGTATCTGAGGGGGCTGCCAAACGTGGGAGGGGGGGGGAAATCCCATGTTCTTTTCTTTTTTATTTTGTTAACCATTTTATTAACATAGACTCCACCTATCATACAATTTAATAGTTTCATCACATTAAGAAGAGTTGTACAATCATCACCACCATTTTACATTTTTTTCATTCTTGTACTTGAGATTAGCTCCCCATCAGAAGAATGAATAAAACTACCTTGAAGGAAGAGCAGCCAGCATGCTCCTTAGAACCCAGATTTTACCTCCAGTACTTTGGACACGCTCTCAGGAGGGATATATCTCTGAAGAAGGAAAAGTAAAGGGGTGAGTCAGCGATAAAGAGGAAGACCCTCAACAAGTTGGATTGGCCGTGGCCACCACCATGGGCTCAAGCACAGCAGCATTTGCGAGAATGGCGCAGGGCTGGGACGGGCCGCTGTGAGTCAGCACGGACACAATAGCGCCCAACAACTGGGCAAGTGACCAACAACTGGACAAGTGACCACACGGGATGTAAAGGATTGACTGGAGTCCTAATACAAGTGTGAGGCGGAATCCTAATTCCTATACCTGTGGATGAAATCTCATTGGGAAAGATGGTTTTCTTTGTGATGTGAATGAGGCCATCTCCGGTGCAGGGAGTGTCCTAAGCCTAATCACTTTTTTTTATAAAAAGATCCAATCAGACGCAGAAGAGGCACAAACCAGGGGTGACAGATTCCATCTGAAGACCTCCACAGACCACCGAATCCCAGTGCTACAGAAGCTGATCAATACAAAGTTATTCCCAGAGAGAGAGTCTCCCCTCTACTGGTTTCCCTCAATGCAGACTTCCAGCCTTTTGAAATGTGAAAAGGTGCCTTTCTCCTTTTAATCGACCCAGTTGGGACATTTCTGTTCCAGCAGCACAAGGCAATTAAGACAACAGATTCTGTGTCCAGCATGAAGAGGTGGGAGGAGAACACCCTTGATGTCAGACATGCCCTCCGCGTTAAGTGGAAGCAGTAAACCTTCCTTATGAGGATTCTCTGGGGCAGAACCCAGACTGTATGGAAAGCCTATGCCCAGAACGATCCCACGGTGTGCCACTGACCCTCAGACCTGTTTCCACTCTTCATGCGTGTCTGGGTCCCATTTTCTTTTCATTCTGTGCTTCCAGAAACTCCTGGCTCCCTGATATTTATAAAACCTGTTGCCCTCAAGAGGATTTTGACTCATTGACACTGCGAGACATAACCACCCCTCAGCATTCCCAAGGCTGTACTCATGGTGGACGCCATGTACAAGGCCCAATGACTCCAGCACCATTTTGATACTGTGTGCAGGGCCCCTGTGTTAGTCAGGGTAGACTAGAGAAACAATTCCATAGACACACATATATGTATAAGAAAGAGATTTATACACAAGAGCAACTGAACATTGAGAAAACATCCTAGCCCAGTCCAGATCAAGTCCATAAGTCTGATATTAGCCCATATGTACGATACCAACTTATAAAGTCCTCTTCAGACTCACGAAACTCATGCAATGACACTGAATGCAGAAGATCACAGGCCAGTGGGTAGAAAGTCTTTGGATCCAGTGTCATTGTAAGCATCTCAGTGCTGGCAGGGGTCTCTCTGTGGCTTCTCTGGCTTCCGAGGTCTGGTTGCATCCATGTGGCTTGTCTTCTGCAATGTCTCCCAGGGAGTGGAAGAGAGAGAGATGTCTTCCATCTCCAAGGAGGAAGTCCCAGATTTCCCAGAATTCTCAAGAGAAGGCCAGGCCCATACAGAAGTCTCATTGGCTATCTCCAGATTGACAGCCTAGACTCCACCCCTACACTCTTAATCCTTGAATTGACACCAGAGTAGGTGACTACCACAGCCCCTTTGGGCACCTCATCAGAGAATCCCTGGGAGCAAGAGTGCAGATCATATTTCTTCGGTGTAACAAGTAGCGAGTTCAAACTCACTGGACTACTGGTTAGCAACCAAGTACTTTTCACCTCTACACCAGGAAGGCTTTTTGTACATTTGCAGGCAGAATAGATTCAGTTCTTTCGTTGTCTCTATTATCTTAGTTGGATGGGAGTACGCAATTAAGAAGTTTTAGCACACAACAAAGGATTAAACAGCATGCAAATAATGCAAATAAGGTGCAAGGTACGCTTGTGGGGATAGGACAATGAAAATAAGGTTATATTAATCACAAGGGACTGGTCATTTTTTACATCCTGGATGCTTAAAAACAGGTCTTTGAATGAGTTCACTGCAGTTCAACCTCCTGCTGAGAATTTGCATTTCTGGCAAAGAATCTTTAAAGTACCATGGACTGCCAAAAAAACCAACAAATCAAGTATAGCGTCTGGGGTCTTAAAGGCTTGAAGGTAATCAAGCGGCCATCAAGCTCAGAAGCAACAAAGCCCACATGGAAGAAGCACACCAGCCTATGCAACCACGAGGTGTCGAAGGGATCAGGTGTAAGGCATCATCAGAACAAAAATCTTACCATAGTGAATGATGGGGGGAGTGCGGAGTGGAGACCCAAAGCCCATTAGTAGGCCACTGGAGATCCCCTTGCAGAGGGGTCTCGGGGAGGAGATGAGCCAGTCAGGGTGCAATGTAACAATGATGAGAAATACAACTTTCCTCTAGTTCCTAAATGTTTCCTCCCCGCTCCCAGTATCATGACTCGAATTCGATCTTGCAAGTCTGGCTAGACCAGAGGAGGTACACTGGTACAGACAGGAACTGGAAAGACAGAGAATCCAGGGTGGATGATCCCTACAGGACCAGTGGTGTGAGTGGCAAAACAGGGAGGGTAAAGGGAGAATGGATAGGAAAGAGGGAACTGATTACATGGAACTGTGTGTGACCTCCTCCCTGGGGGACAGACAACCGAAAAGTGGGTGAAGGGAGACATCGGACAGGGCAAGATATGACAAAATACCCATTTATAAACTATCAAGGGCTCATGAGGGAGGGGGGAGCGGGGAGGGAGGGGAAAAATGAGGACCTAATGTCGGGGGTTTAAGTGGAGAGAAAATGTTTTGAGAAATGATGTACAAATGCGCTTTACACAATTGATGTGTGTATGGATTGGGATAACAGTTGTATGAGCCCCTAATAAAATGTTTTTAAAAAAAAGAACCAACAAATCTGTCTTCAAATATAGTCAGCATGTCCCTTAGATTCCAGAGATGGTGAGACTTCAACTCAAATACTCAGCACATGTTGGGAGACACCAGTCCCTGGAGGACATTGTACTCTCAACAAAGTAGAGGGGTATGAAGCAAAAAAAAAAGAGAGCCCCTGGAGGAGTGGCTGTAGCAGACTAGTGGCTGTAGCAATAGGCTCAAACATAGAATCCAGATGGGTCTGAATCAACAAGTTGACACCTTACATTTCTGGTATCCTCAAGAGTCCTCATTGTAACAAATTCCCCAAGTGATTCTTATCGTGCTCTCTCTGCTTGGAAGAATCACCTGGGGAATTCATTAGAATATAGATTCGGACCCAGTGTATCTGGAATAGAAATGCAAACTCTCAGAAGGAAGTGGAAACAGAATGAACCGGGTTAAAGGCCTACTTTAAAGAGAGCCAATACCACAGCAGAGGAGAAACTCCACTACCACTAAGAAGAAGGTGGGAGTAGAGCAGTCCTTTGGACCCAGGATCCCTGCACCAAGAAACACCGAGATCCATGAAATAGATTTGAAACACTGTAGACATAAAAAAGCAGTGGCAGAGCAATGGTGATGGCAGCAGAGGACGAAAGGTCAGAAGAGCAGCAGGAGAAAAATCCACTCACCCTCCCTGCCCACGAGGTGGAAGAGGGGGGTGCCTTTGAGCAGGGGCATGGCAGAGAAGCCTGCCTTAGATCAAAGCCACATTTTTCTGACGAAGAACTGTACACTGAGTCGTCCCGGAGCCTTAATTATAACCGGTTACACTTCACTAAACAACTCCATAATTATGAATATGATGTGAGTGCTGTGTGACTACTGCAGCAAAATCCGGAACCCAGCAGATGAGAGGAGGATGCCATGGGAGGAAGAGTGTGTGTCAGAATTGGGAAACCGTGAAGGAGGATGTTATGGGCACTTGATTTGCACTAGAGAATTTTCCCAAGGTTTGTCTCCCACAAAGACATGCCAAACATTAGAGGCTATTTGCCACCATATGGTGGGAGGTCAGATGCTTAGAGACAGCCTCCCTGAAGGCAGTCAGTTGCCAGAATACTGTCTGGTCCCACCACAGGTAGGGCCCGCTCCCTGCTGTTAAGGACAATGGGCTACTTCTCCCTAAAGGCTTGAGGTCCTAGTTTGGTTCCTGTAGGTGGGGTTCACACTACTGATAATGGTTTCTATGGAGATCCAGAGAACAGGTCAAACCTGCTCAGTGACATCCAAAGTTAGGCTGCCATCCTGAATCTAGGATCTGCCCTTCTTGTCACATGTGTGCCCCAGTACCTCCCCTTCCTATTGTGTGTATGTCCCTAGATTGTCCCCCTCTCGTTGCTGTATAACCTATAGTGCAACTCTTTCCTGTGAAGTATGTCTTTACCTGTAATTAGTGGGCTTGCACGCCCCCCAAAGATATGCAAGCCTTGGTTAGCAATAAAGATCTCTCTTGGCAATTCTTGTCCTCTCCCCCCATCCTCACTCCCCTGGTTCCCTTTCCCCTTGTCCTCCTTCCCCTCCTCCTCTCTCCTGCCCTCTGGTCTCCCATCTCCACATGGACCACCAAGCAGGACTGAGCTGAGCAGGCTACTATGAAATATGTCTGACTCCATTATTTTAATCTCTCTTTTATCTCTCATGCTCTCGATGACTTTATTATAATCTTTATGTATCTCAACCGTACAATTGCGCGTATGGAACCCGCAATTCCTTGTGGAGGGGCTGGCCTTTCCCCCACACTCCTTCCTCCTCATGAAGTCAGAGGTCAGATGTCCTGGCCATGCCATTTTTAGAGATGACAAGGAATGGAAGTTTCCGAGCGTGGAGGTGCATTCGCTGAGGAAGATTCCAAGATGTACTCCAGTTATCAGCAATACTGCAGGCAAGCCAGGTCAATTCTACTTCCTCCGGGCCTTACACTCCAGTTCCTTGTCAGAGCATGAAGGATAAGAAGCATTAGTAGGCCACTGGAGATCCCCTTGCAGAGGGGTCTTGGGGAGGAGATGAGCCGGTCAGGGTGCGATGTAACAACGATGAGAAATACAACTTTCCTCTAGTTCCTAAATGTTTCCTCCCCGCTCCCACTACCATGACTCGAATTCGACCTTGCAAGTCTGGCTAGACCAGATGATGTACACTGGTACAGATATGAACTGGAAACACAAGGAATCCAGGGCGGATGATCCCTACAGGACCAGTGGTGTGAGTGGCCATAATGGGAGGGTAGAGGGAGAGTCGGTAGGAAAGAGGGAACCGATGACAAGGAACTATATGTGACCTCCTCCCTGGGGGACGGTCAACAGAAAAGTGGGTGAAGGGAGACGTCGGACAGGGCAAGATATGACAAAATACCAATTTATAAACTATCAAGGGCTCATGAGGGAGGAGGGAGCGGGGAGGGAGGGGAAAAATGAGGACCTAATGCTGGGGGTTTAAGTGGAGAGCAAATGTTTTGAGAATGATGAGGGCAATGAATGTATAAATGCGCTTTACACAATTGATGTGTGTGTGGATTGTGATAAGAGTTGTAGGAGCCCCTAATAAAATGATTTAAAAAAAAAAAAAAAAGAAGTACGGGCAGGTTTCATCTTTTCCAGAACCTGTTTTCATTTTGTTTGCAAAGCAAAGTCTTCCCCCGAAACAACCATCTACACACAGCTAGGCAGAGCTGCAGGAAGAGGAAACCTCTGTTATACAGTAAAGGCCCGAGGATAAGAACTTCCCAATTACTATGGAAAAGTCTGCTTAACGGGCCAAGAGGAAGGGGTTCCTCAGAACGGCCCTCATCAGAGGCTATTTACCGAAGGCTGCAGGGAAAGAGGTGGACAGCACCTCGTGGAGCTGAGCAGCCGGGAAGACAAATGTCTGACTAGGAACAGCAGTGAGTTCTCGTTGTTCGGCACTATTTGAGTACCCTCATGTAAAGCACACTGGGCCCGCCCCAAAGCCCGGTGAGGTAGACGTTATCTCATTCTGCAGATAGGAGATGGGCGCGAAGCAGGCCTCGGTTCTACATCGTCCCTCTGTCAACCCCATGCGGAGCCCTCGCCAGCATCAGGTCACATCGCTGCTTTAAGAATCCTGTATTGCTTGAGCTGACAAAGCTGGGAAAAGAGCAGTACCCCTTGGAGGGCTGAGAGAGCCCTCTGATGTCCCCGCTGGGTAGAGCTGGCACTTCCTGTCCAGAGATGCTTACCGGGTCAGAGATGAGGAACCCGACACCAGCCTAGTGCCACGCAGCAGTCAGTCACCAGCGCATGAGCACCAGAGGAAGGGACGGCACAATGGTAGGCATAACATTTGAGAAACCATTCTTTGCGGGCATACACTGACTTCCGGACGCAAACCCTAGACTCTTGTTCATCAACTGAGATCTCCCAGAGCCTGGGATGATCTGTACACATTTGTAGTACTGTAGGCAGCAAACAAATAAGGCACAAAATAGGAAATTGCATCCCAGTCATGCTAGTTATTTTTGCTGGCCCCTCTAACATATAATATAAATGGACTCTCCCACATTACTGTACCCAGAAGCATGGGCTGATGGACTTCACCTGCTAGTTCCCTTTCCCTCTGGCTTTTAGTTTGGTTTGGTCCCTTCGAGCAAAGCAAGAGCCCAGAGAATTGGGATCTGTTTAAGAATTGAGGAATGTTTAAACCCTGCTTCTCTCCCTAACAGCCCCCAACCGGCCACCACCACCCCCCCTTCCAGGACCTGGAGAAACGCTCTCCTGTCACCCCTCTCACCTGGGCAGTGACTGTCAGGTGTGACTCACCTGAGCTTCAGCACTTTCCCTTAGGGTTTTGTGACACACTGCCTTCACCTTTGTAAATCATCCATTTATTAGAACTATCCTCGAAGTATCATTGGCTACTTTTCTGAGACACTAACCCATAGAAACACTAGTTCTTCAGGAAAGACAAGCATTTTCCATTAGGATATTGCTAACTACATGCGGTATAAAATATGAGGGAACGTAGTCAATGGAGACATAGATTATTTTTCCAGAAAGGCATTCATTGAATACGCAAATAAGTAATATCCTATGTACTGGTATGTGCTAGTCACTGTTGTATATAATGAGGATAAAATCATGAAAAAATTCACAAAGTCACTGCCCAGATTGACCTTATATTCAACCTGGGGGAAACAGGTCAAAGTAGCACACACGTGCCAATTAAGAAATACAAGCATTTAGATTAAGGAGAGTCTCTGAGTGGTGGTTAATAACAGTGGAAGCTAACCAAGAAGGCTTGGTGCTTGAGTGACACACTGGAGGTGCCGTAGAAGAATGCCCTGCCTGTCTACTTCAGAAACATCAGCTGTTTGCATAATTGTGAGCATAGTTCTAATCTGACACTCATGGGATTGTCATAAAACAGTATCAGCTCCAGAGAAACTGTATGTGTTTGTTTATTAAGGAAAGAAAAGATAAGGGACGTGCTGTTTAGATTACCTTGTCAGAATACTGCTCAATGGAAGAGACATCTGAACCTATTATCCAGAGGGACGTGTCTCTGGAGAAGGACACAATAGGTAGAGGATAAGCAAAAAAACAAACAAACAACTCCTCAATGGCATGGATCAACACCGTGGCTGCAACAGTGGGCTCAGACGTAATTGTGAGGATGGTGCAAGACCAGGCAGTGTTTCAGTCTTTTGTACATAGTGTGAGTTATGAAACTTTTGCTCTGTAAAATATCCGGTGAAGAGGTAAATAAAAGAAGCTACGAGGAGTATTTGAAAATTTCATTGTCTGACAAAAAAACTCATAGAATAAATAAAGAACTCACAATAGAGTTAAAAATAAAAATCCAAGTAGAAGTGAGCAAAAAGGTATTTCACTGCAAAGGATATACAGCTGGCAGACAAGCCTGTGGAAAGATGTGCAATGTCACTTGCCATTCGGGAAATGCAAGTGAAGACCATGCTGTGCTATATCTGCACCTATCAAAATGGCCAAAATAGGGAAGCTGCCAAGTTCTGGAAACGATGCAGCAAAACTGGCTTGCGCACCCATTGCTAGTAGAATGTCACATGGTACAGTCACTTTGTGGAAAAGTTTGTTTCTTGAAGAAAACAAATCCCTAAACATTTACTCACCATGTGACCCACAATTGAACTCTTGGTGGAGAAAGAAACCTTAGACCCACATGAAAACCTCCAGAAGAATATTCATGGTCAAAAGTAAAAGTCTTTCCATACATGAAAAGAAAAACCAATACCGACCTCTCAATAGACACCTAATTAAAGTAACGAGGATACAGACTGAGGAGCACTGAACGGCAGGTAACAAGGAATGAACTACAGATTCATACAACATGGGTGAATCTTGTGGGGGGAAGTCAGATCCTTGCTGCCAGACTGCTGTCTCATCCCACCACGGGGGTGGGGCTGGTCCCTGCTGCTGGGGACAATGGACTACTTCTCTCTGAAGCTTGGGACCATTAGCTTGGTTCCTGTAGGAGGGGTTTGCACCCTACTGATAATGGTTCCTATGGAGACCCAGAGACCACCCTCTAGATCACCCTCTCATTACTAGGTACCCTATAGTGTAACCCCTCCCTGTGACGTATGTTTCTACCTGTAATTAGTGGGCTGGCATGCCCCCAAAAGTTATATAGGCATGGGTCAGCAATATAGGGCTCTCGGACCCCTCGGACGCTGACCTCCCTGACTCTCTTCCCCCTCTCCCATGTTCCCTTGCCCTCCTTCCCTTCCCCTTCTCTCCACGTGGACCACTAAGCTGGGCTGAGGTGAGCAATGCTACCATGAAATGTGTCTGACTCCATTTATTTCTATATATCTCTTTTATCTCTCATGCTCTCTATAACTTTACTATAATATTTACTTATTATTGCTGTTCAATTGCGTCTACCAAACCCGTAGTGATTGTGCTAGGAGCTGGCTTCTTCTGGCAGAATCTCAAGGTAATTATGCTGGGCTTAAAAGGGGGATGTGGATGTCAAAACATCACACCTTAGATGATTTTATTTAACATTTTTCAATGGCCAAATTGTAGAGATAGATAAAAGGAGCTACGGGATGGAGTGCAGGTGTGACTCTGAAACTGAAGCGGGAGAAGATCTTCGTGGTTATGGTGCATTTCTGTATCCTGACTATAGGGATGTTATCTGAGGGTACACATGATCAAATGACAGACCTGTACACATCAATTTCTAATTCTTGATTTACTATTACACTATAATTACATAAGTGCAACCACTGGAGGTAAGCTGGGTAAGCCATGCATGGGACCTCTCTGCATTCACTTTCCTATGCATCTGTAGATTGCAAAATGTAAAATGTTCAAAAGGGAGAGTGGAATCCCTGAGTTCTCTAGGGGAAATATACCATAACAGCAAGGGTAGAGCAGGAGGACCTGTCACTCAGTCCTTTACAGTGGTCATGCAGAGCTGCAGATCATTTGTGACGAGAGTGATGTCGAAAGAAGTGGCAAACACGGGTGGACTTTGGATGTGGATCTTGAAGATTTACTGCCATAGGCTACAGAGAGCAGCAATGAGGGGTTTTTTGTTTACTAGAGCAGTAAGAAAATCATTTCACATGCACTGAATTAAGAAGCCAAGAAATGGGATCTTTATAGTGGGGATCAACTTGAACCATGTACCTATTAGCCATTCAACTGGCTACGTCTGATAGGAAGTTACATATACAATTCTAGAGTGCAGGAGAATGGTGGGGCTAGAATGTGCATTCCAAAATTATGTATATATATTATACTTAAAGTATAATATATATTTACATATTATATGTGTTATTCTTTAAGTATCATATATATTTATATATTAAATCTATAGGATTAGATGGGATCCAACCAGGATGGAGAGATAAGACAGGGTTCAGCAATAAAGCCCGAGATGTAGTCAATGAGGACAGGGCCTCTCTCCAGGAGTGGACGGAGTACCAGGGGCTAAAAAGTTTTTTGTTGTCGTCATCAAAGGAGGGAGCTTAAGCGTGAAGAGCATCATCAAATAATGCTAAAAGTGCAGTGATAATTAGAATTTTTCTGAATTGGTAAGAAAGAGACCATTTGTAGCTTTGAAAATAATATTTTCAGTGGGAGTAAAGATCCAATTGACATATTCTAGAGAAAAATAGGAGGCGAAAATCACAACTATGCACAATTCTTTAGATTGTTACAGAGGAATATAGAAGTAAGGGTTAGAACTGTAGTGGTGTATAGGGTGAATCAGAAAGTCTTATCATGGGCAATAGTTTATATGCTTACAGTATGTTATTGCATGCTTATATGCTGATAGTAGCAGTACATTAGAGAAGGCAAATGATATGAGTCAGAATGCATATAAGCAGGCGAGAGGGAATGGGACGCGTGCCAGCACTTGCTGAGGGCCTGGTTTTAGATAGAGGTGAAATGCTCTCCTATTACTGGATAGAAGCAGAGTGTAAAGTTATATGTATGTGCTAGATTTGGTGGTGGGGAAAATGCGATGTTCAATTTTCTAGCACTCTTCATTTTACAGTGAAACAAGATTATTAACAGAGAAGAGATGCTAGAGACTAAAAGAAGGGTATGAGAGTCTTTGGGGATAGAAGCAGAAGGATGAATTGATGAAGATGCAATAATTTAGCAGCACTAAACTCACTTGAGATCCACTGTCACTGATTCAATATGAAATAAACCTGCATTTTACTTTTTTAAAAATCATTTTATTAGGGGCTCCTACAACTCTTATCACAATCCATACACACATCAACTGTGTAAAGCGCATTTGTACATTCATTGCCCTCATCATTCTCAAAACATTTTCTCTCCACTTAAAACCCCGGCATTAGGTCCTCATTTTCCCCTCCCTCCCTGCTCCCCTCTCTCTCATGAGCCCTTGATAGTTTATAAATTGTTATTTTGTCATATCTTGCCCTGTCCGACGTCTCCCTTCACCCACTTTTTGGTTGTCTGTCCCCCAGGGAGGTGGTCACATATAGTTCCTTGTAAACCTGCATTTTAATAGGTTTCCCTTCCAGCCGTTTTTAGCTGTTTGAGTACAAGTATAACATTGGTCATAACGGGCGGGGTGGTCTTAAGATATAGGCAAAGGAATTATCATTAAGGGTATAACATACAAAGCATGTGTGGCAGGATGGCAAACTAGACAGACATGCTTCACAGACTCTCTACATGAAAGACATAGAGAAATAGATGCAGAATGACACTCCTGGAAATACTGAGTATCAGAGCAAAGACTAGGGAAGTGGGCTGTATTGTTGACTAGAAGCAACTGAACAAAAGCTGCAATCCAGGAGCTAAGAGGAGTGAATTGTCAATTAGCCGGCCGCTAATTGAGTCATCTCGAACTTTGGCACACAACATTCCATCCACACACCAGCCAGGCACACCAATGGCTCAACGAAAACAAGGGATCAGAAGCATGACCAGTGCTCACTCCAACCCACCAATCAGTCAGCGACAACACCTCCTCCAGCCCTGAACATGCACAGGTACTGCTCTCCTAGCCTTCCTGGATCGAGTACCTAACCTGCGGAGATGCTGAACTCAACCAGAACAAAATGAAGTGCCAGGTCCCTGACTGCCTCTGCTGGGAGACAGGAACGGTTTCTACATAGTGAAGCCACACCCCTACCTCCTGCAGCCACACCCACTAGGCAAGGGTCCCTGCTCATGCATGTACCACCCAATCGTGGATGTACCACCCAATCATGGATAGCCACACTAACCAATCAAGTCAGCCTTCACCTGTGCTAAAGAACACACAGAGCTGCGTGCGCGCACACACACAACCGCACAATCTCTCTTACACTCATCAGGAGACAGGTGGTGAATGACCAAGAGCTCAACATGAACTCAGGAACTACAACTTCACTACCACCTCAGATTACCAATGCCTCAAAGACTATAATTTCAGTTCACACAAAGAAACAAGCACTTCGAGTGGTACAAACAACTACAGAGGCAGAAGAACGTTCTCAGGAGTAAATGGCAGTGGAACTACCCGAGAAAGAATTAAAAGGGCGGTATTTAGAGCCCAACAATTTGGGAGAGAGGTCAAAGGCACCGCCGATATCAAGGAAGAGAAAAACACTGTAGAATTCAGAAAACACATTGTAAAGAAAAACTAGAAACCCCATCCAGCAGAAATCCCATAACTATGAAGATTCCACAAAACGACACGTTTGAAAGGCAACGTGTAATTGAATCAATGTAAGGGTCAATTAGTGAACATGACAACAGTCTCTCAGTATTAATCTGCTATCGGACTTTAAGAAAACCTGACACTGGTACACATAAGAGCTGGAAACACAGGGAATCCAGGACAGATAAACCCCTCAGGTCCAATAATGAGAGTACCGTACCAGAAGGGGAAGGGGAAGGTGGGGGAGACAAGAGGAACCAATCACAATGATCTACATACAACTCCCTCCCCGGGGGACAGACAACAGAAAAGTGGGTGAGGGGAGACATCAGACAGTGTAAAACATGACAGAATAATAATAATTTATAAATTAGCAAGTGCTTGTGAGAGGGGGGAGGGAGGGGAAAAATGAGGAGCTGATACCAAGGGCTCAAGTAGAAAGCAAGTGTTTTGAGAATGATGATGTCAACACATGTACAAATGTGCTTGACACAATGGATGGATGGATGGATTGTGATAAGAAGAGGAAGAAAGAAAACCTGAGGAAAGATGAAGACTTCGGGACACCATTAAGAATAACTTATATGTAACTGGAATTGCAGAAGAAAATTTTCTCTTCAATGTTAAGGAGTTGTTGGGAAAAAACATCATGACATGAAAGCGGAGGACAGCAGGATGGGTGAGAAAACAGGACCCATCAATATGCTGTTTATACGAGAGACACACTTTCAACAAAGGCAAACATAGAGTACAATCAAAAGATACATAGAAATCAGACTGTTAATCAATATTTCTATTTAGAGGTTCTGAAAAGATTGTAGAACAGTGCACCCCCAAAAAAGGCCTGATTTATGGCAGACAGAGGACTGGTGTTACCACCACGATAATGCACATGCTCACGCGGCCATCTCAATGTTCCAGTTTTGGGCAAAAAAACAGCATGCCTCTTTTGCCCCACGCACCTGACTCACCTGGCCTCACTCTGTGCAACTTCTTTTTGTTGCCATGAATGAAGAGGGACATGAAAGGACGGAGGCGCTGTCAGCCATCCAAACAGATGAATTTGGAAAATGTTTCCAAGCATGGAATCACAGATTTGTCAAATGTATTAAGTGTAATGGAGAGTATTTTAAAGGTGATATGGTTATTTTGTGATCTAAAATCAATGACAAGAAGGCTGTAGGAGGCCTGGTAAGGCTCGATCAAGGGCAATGTAACCGAGGAAGAATTACTGAAATCCAAATAAAGGTTGAGCATGATAGTGGGACTGGAGGAAAGTAAAAGGAAATAGAGGAAAGAACTAGGAGGCAAAGGGCATTTATAGAGATCTAAATACAGGCATGTACATATGTAAATACATTATATATTATATATAATGATGGGGCAATAGATCTATGTGTATACATATGTATATATAATACTTATATATATAAATATATATATTTATAGGTTTAGTATTAAGATAGCAGATGAATATTGGGCCTCTACTCAAATACTCCCTCAATGTAAGAACACTTTGTTCTAATAACCTGGCATTCCATGATGCTCACCTTCCCAACATGATAGCTGAAGACAAAGTGGGTGCATACACAACTGTGTTGAAGAAAGCTGATGGCATCCAGCTATCAAAAGATATAGCATCTGAGGTCTTAACGGCTTGAAGATAAACAAGCAGCCATCTAGCTGAGAAGCAACAAAGTCCACATGGAAGAAGCACACCAGCCTGTGTGATCATGAGGTGTTGATAGGATCAGGTATCAAGCATCAAAGACCCAGAACAAAAAATCATATTGTATTAGTCTAGGTACTTTGGAGAAACAAATCCACAGCAACTCATGGATAAGAGAGAGTTTTATGTAAAGAAAATGTGCATCACGAAAACATCCCAACCCAATGCTGCCCAAGCCCACAAGTCCAACATTAACCCATTAACCCAACACCAGTCCACAAAGTCCTTCACCTCACAAAACAGAGGCAATGATGCCGACTGCAGGAGGAAAGCTGAGTCAGTGAACGAACAAGCATCTCAGCACTAGCAGGGGTCTCCACACAGCTGCTCCAGCACCCAGGGCTGCATCGGGATAGGTCCATGTAGCTTCTCCTTGGGGATGTCTTGTAGGAAGTCAATCTTGCAAGCTGAAGCAGGGAACTGCTAAGGCAGCCGCACCCGATGCAACCATCACAAAACAAGAGACCCGAGAACTAGAAAGGCGAGGCTTCACCACCCATTTATCCCTCTGCCTTTCAACCAGGCCCACATGTGATTATCGGCCAGGCTGGCACAATTAACTAACTCACATATCAATGCGAATGAGGGGGAGTGCAGAGCGGAGACCCAAAGCCCATCTGTAGGCAATTGGACAACCACTTACAAAAGGGTCGCAAGGAGGAGACAAGCCTGTCAGAGTGCAGTGTAGCACCGATGAAACATACAACTTTCCTCTAGTTCTTAAATGCTTCCTCCCCCCGGCCCCACTATCATGACCCCAATTCAACCTTACAAATCCAGCTAGATCAGAGCATGTACACAGGTACAGATAAGAGCTGGAAATACCCTCAGGATCAATAATGTAATAGTGACCCCAGGAGGATAAGGGGAAGGTGGGTGGGAAAAGGGAGAACCGATCACAATGATCTACATATAACTACCTTCCAGGGGGATGGACAACAGAAAAGTGGATGAAGGGAGGCATTGATCAGGGTCAGACATGAAAAATAATATATAAAATATCAAGGATTCGTGAAGGTTGGGGGAGGGAGGGGAAAAATGAGGGCTGAGGTAGAAATAAAATGTTTTTAAAATGATGGCAACAAATGTACAATTGTGCTCGACACAATGGATGGATGGATGGGTTGTTATAAGAGTTGTACGAGCCCCAATAAGATGAATTTTTTAAATTAAATACATAGGTTTGAAAAAAATCTGGGTTTGGGGGGGAATACTTCCTCATAAAATCAAGTAGGGACAAATTTCGTTCCCCTAAGGCAACTCATTGAACACTTTCAGAAATAAATGGGAAAAAGAGCAAGATAATTGATGATTAGACCCCCTAAGAATCGGACTTTCATGTGTATCAAAAAATTGCACCAAAAATGTGAAAAGGAGGCCCACAGACTGGGTACCAACTTTTTGGGGGGGTTTGGAGGGGAGACACAGTGGGATAACAACTTTTATCAATGGCATCATATAGGGGACTAATCTCCAAAATTTATAGAAAATCCCAACATCTCAACAAAATAATCCAGCTAAAAGGTCAAAGGACAGGAATAGACATTTCATCAAAGACATTCAGGTGGGTGACAAACATGGATTGCACATGATCATTAGCCATTTGAGATACAACAATGAAATAATCACTCACTCCAATATTAATAGCAGAGTTCAAAAGAAAACATAACTAACGTTGACAAAGGTGTGGACAGACTGGAACCATCGTACACTGCTGGTAGAAATGCCAATGGCCAACCACACCCAGGAAGACTGTATTGTGCAAAAAGTGGCAAATGAAAACATATGACCCAGAGATCCCTCCATTCGTAGTATATGAATGTCCTAGAGAATTAAGACCCATCATACAAATGAATATGTGCATTGTTGTATGACTCACAATAGAAAAAAAACAGGAATAGCCTACACGCCCATCAGTGGAATTATGAGCAAACTTTGGTAGGCATGCACAATGGAATACTATGCATCATTAAAAAACAGTGAATCTTCACACTATCTTATACATGGATGAACCTGGGAGATATTATGCAAAGTGAAGTTTGTCATTCACAAAAGGACAAATGGTGTACTGTCATAAGTAAGGGTTTCACACTAAAACATTCTGTCATGGTGTGTTAGGCTGAATTGTCCAGAGAAGTAAAATTTTCAGAACTTTATACATCAAGTAATTTTATATCAAGGTGCTCCAGCCCAGTCCAACTCAAGCCCGTGTTACCAGGAGCCCTCTTCAGACTACTGCAGGTTTATAACACAGAAAGGTAAAATCAGAACCAGGAGATCACAGGCCAGTGGGTGCAAAGTCCAGGGTCAATAGGAGCATGGTAAGCTGCCAACCACTCCCAGATTGATGGCTTACATGGGGCCACCCCTTGAGGCAGACACAGAATCCAAGTAAGCAGGAAGGGTAAAGGGCCAAAGATAATTTCTGTCTGTCACCCACCTACCCAAGAAGGCATCACCAAGATACCAGCTGACAGGGTGGACCCCACCCCTCCCCTCCACACAGGTACCAATATATTGGCATGAAATGTAATCACCACACATAGTTACAAAGGATGGAAGGGTAAGGAAGGAAGTAACTGGCTATACTAGAGAGCAGACCATTAAATGGGGGGGAAGGAGAAGGTAGCATACAATAAAGAGCAGGTAAGCAAAACAATGGAGGCAGGGAAAGACATTTGAAAGAGCTAAAGGCGATAGAGGCATACACTGCTATATGCACAATCTTCCAGATGTAGTGATCTTCAAGTAGATGCTTACACAGACATGCAACCTGCACAGACGTGGGAGGGACAATGGGAACATACCCATAAATCTCCATAGGTTTGACAGAAGATATTTTATGTATGTGTGTGATGTACACAGGGTACAGAGGTATGCAAAATTCTTAAACATAAACCAAACACTTTGAGGAAATGGGTCACTGGGCCTGGGGGACATATGGTCAATTGGCATGATGCTCCATAAAGAATATTCCACATCCTAATTTCATTAGTGAATGCACCCTTAAAAACTTGTGAACTGTACAACTACCGGTCTCTGCTTATCTAGAGGAAAGAAAAGTAATAAGAATTAAAAGACACATGGAAACAGTTACATGGACTAATGGACCATGCAAACATCACTCTTCATGCTCTGAGACCAGAAGAACTAGATGGTGCCCAGCTACCACTACCAATGCTCTCAAGCGGGTCACATGACAAGGTCCTGGAAACAGTGGGAGAAAAGATATATTGAACCAGACTAAAAATCATTTTAAAAAGACTTCCTGGGGTGGGGACCCAAAGCCCAACTGTAGGCAACTGCACAACCCCTTAGGGAAGGGTCGCGGGGAGGAGACAAGCCAATCAGGGTAGCAACGATGGAACCTACAACTTTCCTCTAGTTCCCAAATACTTCCTCCCCATCCACTATCATGATCCCAATTCTACCTTACAAATCTGGCTAGACCAGAGGATATACACTGGTACAGATAGGAACTGGAAACACAGGGAATCCAGGACAGATGAACCCCTCAGAACCAGTGGTGAGAGTGGCGATACCAGAGGGTGGAGGGAAGGTGAGGGAGAAAGGGAGAACCAAACACAAGGATCTATATATAACCTCCTCCCTGGGGACGGAAAACAGAAAGTGGGTGAAGGGAGATGTCAGATAGTGTAAGATATGAAAAAATAATAAGTTATAAATTATCAAGGGTTCATGAGGGAGGGAGGAGTGGGGAGGGAAGGGGGGAAATGAGGAGCTGATGCCAGGGGCTTACATGGAGAGCAAATGTTTTGAGAATGATGACGGTATGTATGGATTGTGATAAAGAGTCGTATGAGCCCCCAATAAAATGATTACGAAAAGAAGGGTGGGGGGGGAAGACTTCCTGGTCAGAGACTGGAGGGACCCTCAAACCCTCAAGACTATAGCCCTTACCCTTTAGGTCTGGAAATGAATTCCTGCGCCCGCCCCCCCCACACACACACACACATAGACACCCCACCCCCATTTTAGAATCAACCATTTAATATTAAAGGGACATAATTTACCCAAAGATAAGCTCATGGAATTAGGGAGGGAGGAACTGAAACAGGAATCAGAGAGGAAGTGGTTAAGTCGTGGCACATTGAAGAGATTGCAATGCCTGGTTTGAAACAAAAATATAAATTGCTGTATGTAAACCTGAAGATCTGCTCTGTAAACCTTCACTTCAATCTCAATAGTTTGGAGGGTTTTTTAAAGGAAAACCAAGGAATAGGAAATCTAAACTGGACACAGAAAGGAGAATGTAAGGAAGCAGATGGATAGAAAATGATAGAACTAATTGATTGCAAGTTGCTCTGGGTTAGAGTTATTGGAGAATGAATTCTAGCAAGAATTAGAAACATAGGAGAGGGTATCAGAGTGGGATGCTTCAGACCAGTCAGACAATGAGAAGAATGCCTAGGTAAGGTGGGTATCAAAAGCAAACAGGTCAGAATTTCAAAGAACTGAGGGGCCAGGATGTTGCCTGCATCATGCCTGTGGATCACCAATACGCTCAACAATGATAGGGTGATTCTTAAAAATACAGCAAGCAGGTGCAAAAAATCTTCCACAAGTTAAAAAAAAAAGTGATAGATTCATAAATGACTTAAACAATAGAGGTAGTCAGCAAAAAAGGTGATTCAAAAGGCCTGGGGGTAGAGATGGCATGTGGGGAGGAGAGGTGAACAAAAATTAGAAAACTACAAAGAACAAGAAGAATGTCCAATTGCAAGCCTGGGCGTGCATGGCTGGGAAAAAGTAAAAAGGATGTCACAGTAAGCGCTGTGTAAGGGTTCTTGTGACAACCCTCTCACTAGCAAAAATGTCTACGTAACAAAGAATCTGTAGGCTTGGCCAGTGACTATGCGAAAGCAAGATGTTATGGAAATAAGGCACAGAAGAGATTGGGGATTCTGGGAGAGGTACCTGAAAGAGGCCACTTCTGACAGATCCATGACATGCACATCTGTCCTCAGAATCAGATTGGAAATAAACCTGTTCTAACACATCAAGTAAGTGATATTTAACCTAAGCTTTCCGATTAGGTCTTCTGCCCAAATCGCTGGACCCCAAATCATTGAGAACTTTTTTCACCCCATGCAGAAAAGTGACTTAGCATCTGATGACTGATACATCTCCGTTCCTTTTGTGTTAGGAGCAGTGGGAGCCTCAGGGTCGGTAGGTGCATCAACCACAGATTGCATAGCTTCAACATAGCTCACTCCCCGAAAAGCTTCAAATGCTGAGTCACCGAAACCGTTTAGGCTCTCAGTTTTCCTCCAGAGTCGGCAAGGATGCCAGCAAATACTCCTTAATTCAGAATTGAGGTCCAGAGAGGTTGTGACCCACCCCCAAATCCCCTGCTTGGGTTAAGGAGGTGGTTCAAGCAATCAGCCAATTAATCTACACTGAATTCTGCTGCACCTGCAGCCTGTGTGAGCGGCCCAGCTGGCTCCACCAGTCATCGGTAATCGGGGCTGGGCCGTAAAACCTGTTTTTCAGCAATAGTTTAATCACTGTGGATTCATCCCGTACACACACACTCAGTCCTTTTGTCAGGAAAAAAAAAAGAATTTACAGTGATATGAGAACTTACAATAAAGACAAAGGCATTGAACTCAGACTTTAATAACATAACACCTTCCTTAATGTTGGATATTTGAGGAACTACACCATTCTGAGAGTACTTTGCATATATTAACATTACTCTTTACAACAATCATGAGTGGGCATTATTATATCTTATCTATTATATAAGGAATAAGATGAAAGAGTGGGGCTAATTGAAAGGTGGAGGGATAAATGGGTGGTGAAGCCTCGCCTTTCTAGTTCTCGGGTCGCTTGTTTTGTGATGGTTGCACCGGGTGCAGCTGCCTTAGCAGGTCCCTGCTTCAACTTGCAAGATTGACTTCCTACAAGACATCCCCAAGGAGAAGCTACATGGGCCTATCCCGATGCGGCCCTGGGTGCTGGAGCAGCCGTGTGGAGACCCCTGCTAGTGCTGAGATGCTTGTTCGTTCACTGACTCAGCTCTCCTCCTGCAGTCGGCATCATTGCCTCTGTTTTGTGAGGTGGAGGACTTTGTGGACTGGTGTTGGGTTAATGGGTTAATGTTGGACTTGTGGGCTTGGGCAGCATTGGGTTGGGATGTTTTCGTGATGCACATTTTCTTTACATAAAACTCTCTCTTATACATTTATACATGAGTCGCTGTGGATTTGTTTCTCCAAAGTACCTAAACTAATACATTATGGTACCAGGAGTGGGGTACGAACCCACGCGGACATATGTCCGTTGGATGAGGGGGTGGGGTTCTACTCCCATAAAGAGTTACACTCTCGGAAGCTCACAAGGGCTGTACTGCCCTGTCCTCTAGGATTGCTATGAGTTGGCACAGACTCAATGGCAGTGAGTTTGGTTTGGGTTTATGGCTAAGGAAAGGGTGACACAGGGTACACAGGTGACCTGAATTTTTATAGCAAGGCTCAGAGAGGAAGCCACGATGTTAGCCAGTACAAGTGACTCCCTAATAGTTTCCAGAAGCTGTGGCAACACTTCCCAGGGCTTAGGTAAGAAGTCCTTTGCTGCAGGACAAGATGATTGTCTTGTTTAATTTTACTCCAAAGTACTGTGTGACCTGGAAGCAGCTGGAACTTATAAATTTGTTCTCAGTGGAAAATTCTCCTTTAGCAAAAGGGTTCTGAAATTTTAATGGTCATGACATTCATTTGTCCAGCTTATTAAAATTGCATTTTCAAAGGATCTAACCCCCCAAGGATATGATTCACTGGGTCTGGGATTAGGTCCAGGAATCTGTGCTGTTAACAAGCCTTACCACCACCACCTCCAGGCAAACCAAATGATGGAAGCTTCCCAAACCACAAGAAGCAAAGTGTTGCTTTAGTAGAGGGAGAATGCTGGTTATGAATGAGAAGGAAGGGGCCATCAGATAAGAACACCTGATTTGGGGGTGGAATGTGTCAAAGTTATTGTTTTGTCATATTTTCAAATTCAAAACAACCGCTGAAACCATTGCTTGTAAAATGGTAATAAATGTGTACACTAGCAGATGGACATTGGGCCTCCACTCAAGTACTCCCTCAATGCAAGAATACTTTCTTCTATTAAACTGGCATTCCATGATGCTCAGCTTCCTGGCACAATCTCTGAAGACAAAGCGGTGCATAAGCAAATGTGGTGAAGAAAGCTGATGGAACCCAGCTATCAAAAGATATAGCATCTGGGGTCTTAAAGGCTTGAAGGTAAACAAGTGGCCATGTAGCTCAGAAGCAACAAAGCCCACATGGAAGAAGCACACCAGCCTGTGTGATCATGAGGTGTCGAAGGATTAGGTATCAGGCATCAAAGAACAAAAAAATCATATCATTGTGAATGAGGGGGAAATCAGAGTGGGGACCTAAAGCCCATTTGTAGGCAACTGGACATCCCCTTACAGAAGGGTCATGGGGAGGAGACGAACGAGTCAGGGTACAGTGTATCAATGATTAAACATACAACTTTCCTCTAATTCCTACATGCTTCCTCTCCCCCATTATCATGATCCCCAATTATACTTTACAAATATGGCTAGACCAGAGGATGTACACTGGTACAGATAGGAACTGGAAACACAGGGAATCCAGGGCAGATGATCACTTCAGGACCAGTGGTGAAAGTGGCGATACCAGGAGGGTGGAGGGAGGGTTGGAAAGGGGAAACCGATTACAAAGATCTACATATAACCTCCTCCCTGGTGTCGGACAACAGAAAAGTGGGTGAAGGGAGATATCAGACAGTGTAAGAGATGACAAAATAATAACTTATAAATTATCAAGGGTTCAGAGGGAGGAGAGAGTGGGGAGGGAGGGGGGGAAATGAGGAGCTGATGCCAGGGGCTTACATGGAGAGCAAATGTATTGAGAATGATGAGGGTGATGAATGTATAAATGTGCTTTATACAACTGATGTATGTATGGATTGTGATAAGAGTTGTATTATCCCCCAATAAAATGATTAAATAAAAATTAGTACCAGGGACTAATCAAAGACAATATTAATGGAAGGTTGTTTTCCCCCAGGGAGAGGAACAATAAAACTCTCTACCATAAAATTAAAAAAAATACATACATGTCTACACTAAAAAGAATGTGAACTTGGGAAAGAGCAACTGTGATTGAGACCCAGGATTTCTACTTTGCTGGCTGTATACCTTGGGAAATTCTCAATTTTCTCATTTGCAAACCAGAGGGAGCAATGTATTTATTGATAAGATGTTACAAGATTAAAATTATTTTTAAATGTATTCATTGATAAGATGTTACAAGATTAAACGATACATTTTCTGATTCCTATAATACACCAGGCAAAGTAAACATATACATATCTTCTTCATCAGGCTGTGGATGCATAGGTAAAGATGGAGAGGTTACCTGGCCACAAGGATGTGAATGGAAGGAGGCTGGGCCCCTGGTGCCATCTAAAATAACATCCTAGTCTGGGTTGGCCATTCCTAGATGTTCTACTAATCAGTATCTAAAGCCCCAGTTTTGTATTATTCACCACTAGATCCAATTTCTAGTCAATACAATGGAATTATATATGATTGCTCTGCTATATCCTTTATTTTTCAAAATTTTAAGGCCCTATATGAATCAAACATCTCATTTGTTGCCACCCCCAGATAATGCATGTCACTAAATCATAAAACTAAACACCATCTCAGAAGTACTCATTTTAATCTTTGGGAAATTGTAAAGAATGGAAATGACTCTTTTAAAGCAAAAGAAAATGCCAGATAGGTTTACAGAAATCAATTTACCAATATGTCTACTTCCACCTTCCATGGAATTCTACTTAATAGACTATCAAGCAAATTTGTGGGCACTTACAGAAAGTAATGATCACTACACACCAGTGTAAATTCATTAAAAATGAGCCCTGTCAGATGAATGGCTATACTTAATAGGTGTGTGATAGTAACACAGCATGAATATGTTGCAGATATCATCCTTAGATGAGAGGAGAATTGCGAATTAGCAGATATTATGCCTAGACAGATTTCTAATTGAATAACTTTCTTTCCAAAGAAATCTAACACCATTAATATTTATTAACATCTCAGAAAAAGATATATTTATCAACTTTGCAGACAGATAATTAAGAGAAATAGTTAATTTGTTATGTGAAGGGATCAAAATTTAAGAGTCTCTCAAAGATAGTTGATTGAGATATAAGAGCTTTGATTTTAAGACCAATGGAATAGATTGTCAAAGAATAGATTGTGAAGCCAAGCTTGTTGGTATTTAACAACAACAAAAAGACCACAAACTCAAAGTGACTGTGTTGAAACTACAAAAAGCCAGTAAAATCCATGTATCCTAACAAACTAAGATGTTCTAATGGAGGTATATATTAATGGTCTCTTTAATAAAAAGGTAAGGCATTCGAAAGGGTGATCACATCTGGACACTGTATTTTGTGTGCAGGACCTGTGGTTTATACTATCTAAATCCCACCTCAAAGTGTAATCCCAGCACAGAACTCGGGGATTAAACCTGTCCTTAGATTTTGTGGTTGCCTTCAAATTGGTTCTGGCTCATAGCAACCTTCTACAACAGAATGAGCTACCACCTGGTCCTGTGCCAGCTTCACAATTGTTGTGTTTGAGACCATTGTTGCAATCATTGTTAATCTCCTTATTGCAATCACAGTATCCTTAGGAAGTCCTCCTGTATTTGAAGTAACAGCTTAGTGTGGCATAATTCTCCAAAGAAAAAATGATGTTACTTTCTTAGCTCCACCATTTCCAAGGTGACAACAAAGGGACAACGTGACGTTGTTTCTCCCTCCTCCCTTGGTTGACAGGGAAAGAAGAGAGGGGTCTAGGGAAGATGGAAAGGTACGTGGCTATAGTCTTCTAAAGTCAGTCTTGCCTGGGCTGGTCATTTACTATTTGTTCTCAGCTCTGTTTTCCACCCATTTCCTCCTGGGCTTCCTAGCCAACTGCCTCCAGCACCCATTAAAGATGAGAGGGATTTTTTTAAATGCTTTTTATTTTTTTAAATCATTTTATTGAGGGCTCTTACAGGTCTTATCACAATCCATCCATCCATTGTGTCAAGCACATTTGTACATATGTTGCCATCATCATTTTCAATAGATTTTCTTTCTACTTGAGCCCTTGATATCAGCTCATTCCCCCACCTACCCTCCCTACCTCATGAACCCTTAATAATTTATAAGGTGTTTTTTTTCATGTCTTACAATGACCGCTGTCTTCCTTCACCACCTTTTCTGTTGTTCTTCCCCCTGGGAGGGGGTTATAAGTCGATCATTGTGGTCAGTTCCCCTTTCTTCCTCCACCTTCCTCTTATCCTCCTGGTATCACTCTCATTATTGGTCCTGTGGGGTTTATCCGTCCTGGATTCCCTGTGTCATGATCTCTTATCTGTACCAGTGTACATGCTCTGGTCTAGCCAAATTTGTAAGGTAGAATTGGGGTCATGATAGTGTGGGGGTGGGGTGGGGGAGGAAGCATTAAAGAACAAGAGGAGGGTTGTATGTTTCATTGGTGCTATGCTGCACCCTGGCTGGCTAGTCAATTCCTTGTGATCCTTCTGTCAGGGGATGTCTAATTGCCTACAGCTGGGTGTTGGGTTTGCATTCCACCCTGCCCCTCATTCACCTCGATATGATATTTTGTTCTGGGTCTTTGATTCCTAATACCCAATCCTTTTGATACCTCATGATCTCACAGGCTGATGTGCTTCTTTCATGTGGGCTTGGTTGCTTCTCAGCTAGATAGCCACTTGTTTATCTTCAAGCCTTTAAGACCCCAGATGCTATATCTTTTGATGGCTAGACACCATCAGCTTTCTGCACCACATTTGCTTATGCACCCATTTTGTCTTCAGTGATCGTGTCAGGAAGGTGAGCATAACAGAATGTCAGATTATTAGATCAAAGTGTTCTTGCATTGAGGGAGTACTTGAGTAGCCACCCAATGTCCTAAAGACTAGAGGGACTGAGAAGAGCTACAGCATTTCTTCCTCTTCTGTTACCCTAGGCCAGTGGTTCTCAACCTTCCTAATGCCACCACCCTTTAATACAGTTGCTCATGTTGTGCTGACCTCCCAACCATAAAATTATTTTTGTTGCTCCTTCATCACTCTAATTTTGCTACTGTTATGAATCAGGCGACCCCTGTGAAAAGGTCGTTTGACCCCCAAAGGGGTCACGACCCACAGGGTGAGAAACATTGCCCTAGGCAGTACCTCTGGCTAACACTCACAGGTCTTCCTTTTGCCGGCTTAGCTCCCATATGGCAATTGTCTCACCACAGTTCCAGATGTTGCCACCTTCCTCTTTGGTTCCTTCCAGTTCAAGATGCCCCTGCATTTCTGCGTTCCCTTGGATGATCCTTTAGTTCTTTTGTCTCTTCTCCTTCAGGCAGTCAAGTCCCTACATTAAATAGTTTCTGTTGAATTCTGTGGCATACTGTTCTTTGTTTTCCTGGCTAGAGAACCTCATCTCTTGTCCTACCCACTGTCGTTTAAGTGATTGATTACAGGAGGGAAAAAGTAATATATTCCCCTGTGTTTGGGAATTGGGTAGATTTGTGCTTTCCTTATGGCTGGGGATTTTTTCAACTCGAGCCCCAGAGGGCTAGTCCCAATCTGGGAATGGGGAGGACAAAAATGGAGAGACAGCAATATGACACATCTGAGTGCAAAAAAAAACATTTTGCCATTCAGAAATGTCTGTAGCTGACAGCCAATGGCATGAGATTCTAAACCACTGGAGGCTACTGTCATTTCCCATTTATTCTTCTGTCTTCCAAATCCTGACTTATGCTCATTAAAACTGCACTAAAATCATTTTTACAAGGTTCTATAATGACCAATTCTTTTTGTGCTCCCTCTGCTACCCCACCCTACCCACCATTCCCTACATGACCACTCAACATTTCACGTTGACAACTCATCTATACATAAGATTCCAGGTATCCTTTCCAGTCTGTGGTGTCTAGACACAGGCCAGTCACCAAACTTGGCTCTAAATATTGAAGAGGCTAAGAAACCAAAGAAAGAGGCTGGTAGCACCAAGGTGTTGGTATAAGAGTTTTTCAGGGTAGAGCCAAGTCTCTGTGCCTTTCAGTGGAAGGCAGGGGGTTCTATGGCTTGAGTGAACAAAGGTCACACCCTTCCAGCACCCTGAATCTGTACAGCCACCCCATCAGGTTACATAAGAACTTGAACTGGCCGAAACCAAGGACATAACTTGTGTGGTCTTGCAAAATGAGTCTGAGCCTGAGCACTTGGTAGCCTTAAGGATAGACAGAAGAATTCCATCCACGTCAAGGAAAGCTAACTCCAATTCAACTATGATTGTGACTACCATCTTTTTGGTTTCAACTACTTTTGCTTTCTATATTTAAATATATTAGATTTCTGTCTTACATTTAGCTACCACAAGCTTTCATTTTAGTTGGTACAGATCTGCTGCCTTTTCTTTCCTATAACTTCCAATATTTTGGACAGGGTAGAAGTTTGTTTTAACCTACCTTAACAGTCTCCTTACTGATAAATTTATTCTGTTCACACTTAGTGCAATTGCTTAAATATTAACTGTAGTCTTGCTATATTGCTGTCTTCTGTATTTGATTGATTTTTTTTCCCCTTACAATTTTAAAATTACATATAAGTACTCTCTTTGGGAATCCAACCCCAGGGAATTGGAGAGAGGCACTCAAATCAGAGTGTAGACAGAGAAGGATGGCACACCAAGACCAGTATATGTAGAATTGGCCACCACCAGGGGACACTAATGTTTCAGTCCTCTGACACCCTCCTCAAAGGGATATATCTTGATATATCTTACTAGTGGAAGGAAAAACAAAACCAAACACTGAAGAATTAGGTAGTTGAAAATTCAGATTGGAGAACACTTGGACAGAAGGAAACACTTAAAAGCAAATGTTCAAAAGATAAACACATGCAAATTAGAAGTAGATAACTTTCAATACATGCAAAGACCATGATCAACAAATGGAGGATCCAGACTGTCTCCCCCGAGTAAACCAAGTCACAAGAGTTGGGGTTTGGGGAAGACACAAGGTAATTGAATACCATAGCAAAGTAGACAGTAGATCGACTCCAACAGAGATCTGTCTCCCTGAACAGAGAACAAAGAGGATTAGTATCCATGTGGAAAGGAGGGGATCTAGAAAAGCTACATTAAGAATCTTGCAACTAAATGTATCAGTGTATCAGTTAACAAAGTTCATGTGCTCTTTCTTACGCTGCTCTCTGCTCTGCTGGTTGGTTGTCAGCAAACTTTGAGTAGTGGTGATGGTACAAGGAAACAATTTATCTTGCTTTTCTTCCCAGATTCAGAAGAATAAATGTCTAGTTAGTCTAGCAACCATTCTTATTCTTCGGGCCGAAAATTATAAACAATTCAGTTGTCTCAATTCTGACTACAGACACAAATTATACTCAAATCATAAAATCTGAATTATTTTAGTATGAATCTATTATTTCTCCTTTAGTTAAATCATTTCAATAACTTCCAAAAGAAAACAACTAGGTAAATTCACCAGAAACCAAAAGGACAAAGCTAGATGACAAAGGCAAGCAAAACGCATGTAGCCCTAGCAGTTCACTGAAGCCTCATATGATACCAAGAATTTGATAAAACCCAACATCCGGTCATGATTTAAAAAGAAAAGAAAAATTCCTATAGATGATTAAAAAGCATCAACCTAAAGAAAATATTAAGAGAAAAAAACTATTACAACAGGATATTGTAAAAGATTGCTAGATACAATCAACCTGTAAAAAAAATCAAAATAAAATTTTAAATTGGTAACATTTCTCTACATCTACAAGGATGATCTGGAAAAAAGAAAATAAAAATAAGTTCCTATTTACACTATCAAAAAACATCTAGGCATTTAGATAGATGCCTTCTATGGAAAAAATTTAAAATCATACAGGGAATATAAAAAATGACATATGAAAAGAGATTTCATCATTTTAGGTGATTGCAAATAATAAAATCATGTGTAACTCTAAAACACGTAGGGCAGTCCTCAGACAAGGGCATCATGCTCGGTAAAGTTTAGGACCATCAAAAAAGAGGGTGACCTGAAACCAGGTGGATCCACACAGTGGCGGGCACCGGGGCTGGACTGTGGCAACAGTTGTGAGAAGGGCCAGGAGCAGGCAGCACTGGTTGTACAAAGGACCGTTAAGAACATGCACACAAAAATGCTGAGAATCTTTCAGGCAGGATGGGGCAATAGGGAGTTGGGAAACGTTGTAAATAACTTGGGCCATGAGTTGATTGGTTGAAATTGGGAAATGAATACATTCAAGTTCTTAATTTTCTAATTTGCAATATGTTTGCAATACAACTTTTACCAAACAGAATATACATAAAATGCACTAGACCCACTGCTCTGGAGAGTAGATGGGAAGAGTCCCAGAGCATAGTCTAACATTTCAAAGGTTCTTGGGTTGGGTGGGATACTCCAGTACAAAGAATCATGTTCTTCTATCTGTGGAATTCTATCATCTGTTTTCTAAACATAGCTCCTATGTCTAGTCTTATTTTCAAAGAGCGCATTGTAAAGTCGATTACAGCAGCGATAGCGAGGGTAAATACAGCATTTGATCTCCCTTTGACCCACTTTAAAGTTGTTACACTTTTGTTTTGTTTGTTTAAGTTAAGGGGAGAAATGTGGATTAAGACTCAGGGGAAACCCCTCTAACCAGAGACCAAGGATGTGATTGGCCTTGCTCTCATGTAGAGTATTAGAAGTGGATTATTGCATATGCAGTTAGGTTAAAATTTAACTCCTTTATCATTCAAGCTCCCTTTGACCCATTTGTTCTAGTTAATATTTTCTACTTTTTCTCTTGAGATTTTTTATGTTATTGTTGTTAGTTAGTTAGTTAGTTTGGTATGTTTTTCTGTGTATGAAATCCAGGATAGGTAAATCCATAGAGACAGTAACTGGATTAATGCTTTCTTGGGGGTATGGCATGGAAGGTTGTGGGAAAGTAGGGAGCTACCAGCAATAAGCACAAGAAAAAAAATGCTCTAAGATTGATTGTGGTGATGATTTTACAGCACTCATTAATATGATTGAGCTATTTCATTTTGTTATATGGATTATGTGCCAATAAAACTTAACCAATAAAGACTGTATTCCATCCCCCAGCTTACATATCATAGTACTAAGTTCCTCAAACAACAACAGAAAACTCCTGTGGGCCAGTGATCATACATTTAACTGGGACTATGATTTACTTGGGAATACTGGTGGTGTAGTGATTGTGTGTTGGGCTGCTAACTGCAAGGTCAGCCGTTCGAAACCACCAGCCACCCTCTCCGAAAGAGAAAGATGGGGCTCTTTACTCCCCAAGAGTTCGTTTCAGAAACTCACAGGGGTCACTGAAGTGACTCGAAGGCTGTGTGTGGTTCTTGGATGATTAACTGTGTTCCAAACAGTATTGATTATTCAGAGTAGAGCTATGCAACCGGCAGTTTTAAGACAGGCCATGCTATAAGGCAGATAGGCATCTATTAGAATCTAATGTCAATTTTCCACTTCAGGAAAACTTCTAGGTTTGGCACAGTAAAAGGCAATTTTCATTATTATAGCTACTTCTTTCATTTATCAACACAACCCAGGAAGAAAAAAGAAAGAAAGAAAAAAACCAGGAAGAAATGGAATGTTCCTTACTTAAAAAAATTCATCAGTGCTGTACCATGACCCTCTCTACAACAAGACTAAGTGCCTCTTGACACATATTTCACTATTAATTTGGTTCAACTTCTTTCCAGGTAATTGATTTGTTTTTTCTCCCACCATGATTTTCAGACTAATATTCAATACTTGCCCTCTTTTCTTAAGAAACTCGTTTTCTGCTGTTCTAAAAAGCAACACGTAGAACTGTTTGAACAATGCTAGAACCAGGAAGAACTCAATACAATACGTTGACAAGTGTTGACACTGACTAAGCCTGTACGACATAGACATGGCTCTCTGAGGAGTAATCAGACGGGGGGGATAGGGTCAGGGCCCAGCTGAAACCCCAACCAGCATCAGGACCTATCTCAGTTACAGAGTTTGCTTCATCGGCAAGTGGGAAGAAGGGTGCATTCAGAATGCAGACTTCTAGAGCGATTTTTCTAGTTCCCCAAGCAAATGCAAAACTAAAAGCATCGGTACTACAGAAAAGCAAACATGGAAGAAACGAGACGTATAATAAAAGGCTCAAGCTAACAGCTCATCAACGGGAGTACACATCGGCATGCCCTGTAGACGTTCTTAAACGGCTTGACCCCACTGCCAAGAGTGTCAGAAGTAGTTGTCTAACAAGTGACCAGGTGGCGGGAATCATGAGGAGGTGGGTCTACAGACCACATGTTATGTATCTCAAACCACCTCCACCACGTCCAGTGAGCAAACTCTTGACCCCTGGAGCAGCCTGTCGACATTGTATTAAAATAGTTTTCTTAAAGGCATTTTCCCAAACTACATATGATAAAAACTTACCTTAATAAGATTCACTAAGAATGGAAGCGGGAAACCGAAGGAGGGGAGTTACATCGAGCGGATTAATTCGTGCTGTGCTGAACACTATCATGCATTCTTTCAACAAATGTTCACTGGAAATGTGGCCGGCAATGTGCCCTGTGCTGGCACAAAGAGATGAACGAAACAGTCTGTCTTTTTAAAAATCATTTTATTGAGGGCTCTTACGGCTCTTATAACATTCCCTACAGCCATTGTATCAAGCACATTGTACATAGATTGCCATCATCGTTTTCTAAACATTTACTTTCTTTTTCAGCCCTTGGTATCAGCTCCTCTTTGATCTCCCCTCCCCACTTCCACCCTCATGCCCCCTTGATAAATTATAAATTATTTTTGTTTTCACCTCTTACACCAACCGCTGTCTCCCTTCACCCATGTTTCTATTGGTCATCCCCCTGGACAGAGGGGGGGAGGGGGGGAATTATGTGTAGATCATTGTGACTGGTTCCCCCTTCCTCCCTTCCTCTCCCCACCTTCCCCCTATCCTGGTATCACTACTCCCGTTTCTGTTCCTGGGGGGTTTATCTGACCTGCATTCTGCGGGTCGTGAGCTCTTATCTGTACCAGTGTGCATGCTCTGGTCTAGTGAGAACTGAAAGGCAGGATTGGGGTCATGATAGTGTGGGGTGAGGAAACCTCAAACAACCAGAGAAATATTATGTGTTTCATCAGCGCTATACTGTGCCTGGTTACTCATCCCTTCCTTGTCACCCTTCTGTGAGGGGGTGTTCTATAGACTACAGATGGGTTTGGAGTCTCTGCTCCCACCCCCCTTGTTTTCAACAATAAGGTTTTTGTTGTTGTTTTGGGTCTTCTGATACCTGTTACCAGATTCCATCAACTCCTCATGATCACACAGACTGGTGTGCTTCTTCCATGCAGTCTTGTTGCTTCTCTGCTAGATGACCTCTAGTGTACTTTCGATCCTTTAAGATCCCAGATGCTATATCCTTTTATAGCCAGGAACCATTAGCTTTCTTCACCACATTTGTTTATGCACCCACTTTCTGTTCAGCCATCATGTTGGGAGGGTGAGCATCACCGAATGCCAGGCTGTTAGAACAAAGTGTTCTTGCATTGAGGGAGGGCTTGAGCAGAGCCCCAAAGTCTGTCCACATCCTCAATGTATTGCCATATAAATATATGCACACAGACCAATACCTCTATTTTTATGAATGAATATATTTACATGAGTGCACAACTATGTTTATACCTCAATCTATAGCTTTGCTTCTTTGATCTTTCCTGTGTTCCCTTTTACCTTCCTCCTGTCCCACCATCACACTTGACCTTCTTCTGCCTTTGAGTAATTCCTCTCAGCTAGATTGCTGTTGCTCCAACACCCCCAGGATCTCTACATCCTCCTTGTTGTTCCCATTGCTGATCTGTTATGTTCCCTTCTTGGTTCACCCCACTGTGGGGGTGGTCAGACCAGACACACTCCCTGCTGTGTGTCCCCATTATTTTCCTCTGTCCCAATATGCTCCAGCAAGGGGACATCATGTCTCGAGCTGTTGTTGGCCCTACGATCTTCTCTGTGCCTTATCAGCTCCGTGCAGGGACGTCATCGTCAGGGATCGGTGTGCCAGTATGGGGTCTAGTCCCTTGCTCTCTCTTTTATCCTTCTTGGTTTGCTTCTGTATGGGCATGGCAGGCCAGCCCCTCTCCCCAACCTGTAGATTCAGTGTTGTCTTCGGTAGCACATCCTTCTAGGGAGGTCCGTTTGGCTCAGCTGGGGGCCGGCCCTGTAGACTTCTGCGTTCATGAGTAGCTCCCTGTGCTTATGTTGCCCTCAAGGGACAGTGCGTAGTGGTGGCGTCTGTACTCACACTTCCATTTCTCTTAATTTTCTGATCGAACGATAGGAACACCAGGTGGGTGATTCTACCTGGATGTCATCTTGCCTCCGACCCAAAAATAGTCTATGTGCCCGGAGTTGACAGTCTGAGAGACCCACTAAACACCCAATACTAAAGCCACAGCCAGGGCTCTACTGGTCCAGACAGTACCTCTCGGTGACGCAGACAGTCCCAAGTTAGCAAGTAGCTTCGGCTAGATTTCAACTTCTCTCTCTAGATTGTGCCCTCTGTCCGGCACACCAGCAAACTAGTCTTATTTAAACTAGCCCCTTGGATTGAAGCCTCATCTTCTTTATTCCTGCTGAGCAGGCAGTCCTCAAGCTCAACGATGGGTTTCCAAATCCCACAGTTTTCAAATCCCACATATTTCAAGGTTTTAGAGGCCTCTGGGTTTGGAGTGAGATTTGCAGGCACGAGGATCAGACCATCGTACTCCTCGTCTGTGGGACCCGGTTCAGTTTTCCAAAAGACACCTATTCCTTTTTCTAACTTTGCACTCAATTTTCTTCTTTCCCTATTTCCCTACAAGTAGCATGCTGTGCTTAGGATTTTCAAAGACATTTAATACTTGATATACATATACGCTTGTGAATAAAATGGACCCGGGTGAGAGTTTTTCATTTCTATTCATTGATCTACATTGTAGATCTTCATATATACAGTGAACCCTCGTTTATCGCGGTTAATCGGTTCTAGACCCTACCTGATAAATGAAATTCCGCGAAGTAGGATTCCTTATTTGTAAATCAAATATTTTCGTAGTTAGAGCATAGAGGACATGAAAAAACACCCTTTAGTCACCATTACACTCGTATTACCCAATTTATTAAACGAAAAAGGGAAAATACAGTAAAACATTTTGGACGTTACAATTATCATTTATTATTTATTATATTATTTATGGCATCAAGTGTGTACAGTATGAGCCAATCAGTGGCAGTAATGACAGAGCATGCACTGTTACGCAAAAATCGCGATAGAGTGAAGCCGCGGAAGTCAAAGCGCGAAGTGGCGAGGGTTCGCTGTATAGTAACATCTGTAGTTGAATGCGAACAGGCATCAGACTAGTTGAGGATCACAGCGAGCACATTATTTACCACGTTTGGCTTTGCTAGGGATGGACAAAGGAGCCCTGGTGGTGCAGTGAGCAAGTGCTTGATGGCTCAGTGAAAGGCACCAGTTGGAAGCCACCAGCGGCTCCCCAGAAGCAAAGCGAGGCCCCCTGCTTTTAAAGAGTACAGCTTCGAAACCTTGTGCGATGGGCGTGCCCTGTCCCTGGATTACTACGAGACAGACTAGGCTTCACGGCTGAGGGTTGGGAGTGACCCTCAGGTAACTGCCAGGCCTCTGTATAGCCTCCCACAATATGACAATGAAAATCCTGATGTGTGCCTCCCTGTGGGCTATTCCAGGCTGAACTCACTACAAAATGAGGAGTGGCAGAAGTGGGTAAAGGGAACAGAAACATCCAAGAACCTGTGTCCAAAAAGTTGCTCAGTGGCGTTAGAGGAGCTGTCGCGGGAGTTGTGCTTTTACAGGAAACGCCGCAAAAATGGCCCCAGGAGTCTGACAGGAAATACCCCCTCCTGTACAGCTGCTCTAGCATGCCAGAGCCTGAAAAGACACTTGAAGTATCAGGAGTTCAGGATAAGCTGCTCATTGAGAACAAACTGGCTGGTAGAGATAGAAAAGTGGTCATGTTAACCTAGCAAACATTTTAATATAAAACTATGTCAGAAAACAAGTCTGCCTCAACGTTTAAGAGATGGCCCACCCACGATTTCTACATTATACAGTTCTTATTTTACTATTATGAGATGTCAAATGAAAAAAATCTTTTCTGCACATGGACAAACAGACCTTCAATAATTATACTCCGCAGTGGATTTCAGCGCTAACTGCAATTTAGATTATCCACGAAAAATTCTAATCGTAGGGTTTCATGCTGGGCTACGTAACTCAAAATCTCAGGCTGAGAGCAGAATATATATCTATCTGTG
>NW_022103905.1:13305597-13307348 GCF_000313985.2 Echinops telfairi
ATCAAGGGTTTATGAGGGAGGGAGTGTTGAGGAGGGAGTAAAAATTAAGGAGTGGATACCAAGGGCTTAAGTAGAAAGAAGATATTTTGAAAATGATGATAGCAATATATGTGCAAATGTGCTTGACACTGTGGGGAGAAGAGGGTCCCCAACAAATCATCACAGGTCCGGTAGGCACAATTGTACAGCGATAACAAATAAGGATTATAGTAAAGTCATAGAGAGCAAGAGAGAGCGATTGAATTAATGGAGTCAGACACAATTCATGGTAGCATGCTCACCTCAGCCCCACTTGGTGGTCCTCGTGGGGGGAGCCCCCCCTTTATTGCTAACCAAGGATTATATCTCCTTAGGGAGGCATTTTTACAGGTAACCACACGTCACAGGAAGGGGCAGTACAATAGGCATACACATTGCAGGAAGGGGATCTATGATAGGCATAAGCGTAACAGGAAGAGGATGAGCTAGGGGTGTGCCCATAGGAATGGGAAGGTCTAGAGGTATACATGTGACATGATGGGCAGGCCCTAGATTCATGATGGCAGGCTAACCTTGGGTCACCCTTAGGTGGGCTTGATTTCTCTGGTGTCCCCTACAAGGAAACAGTCAACTACTATCCTTATCAGAAGGGAGTGGGTTCTACTTGTTGTGGGATAAACAGTGGTGACTGCTTGCTCTAGATGGCTGATAACCCTTAGGGAGACTAACCCTGACCTACTTCTGATGACCTCCAAGTGTATAGTGATTCGCACGCAGGTGAATTTGGCATATATTTGGGGGAGACAACTTGGGAGAAATCCTTCTGTTTCCCACATGACACAATGGATGTATGAATGGATTATGATAAGAGCTGTAAGAACCCCCAATAAAACGATTTTTTCATTTGCATGCTCCATTCCCAGGTGGTGCTAATGTACTTTGAGACCCACTTAAGCCAAAGAAGGTTGCACTTACTGATGTCATCAGCTTTTCTTAAAGTACCTAGCGATGTGAGAGAAGAGTCGAAACCAGTGGTCGTGTAAATATACCCACACATTTTCTGGCACTCTCGCCAAGGAGTGGGATCGCATTCTGTTTCCCTTGCTGGGGCTCACATTTCATGAATACAGGCATGCCCCCAACATGCCACCACGTTTAAGTGAATATTACCGTAGAGCAAGTCGCATTTGGGGGGTTTTGTGTATTTGTTTGTTTCCCAGTGTGTATAAAAGTGATGTTTACTCTATCCTGTAGTGTATTAAGTGTGTGCAGCAGTATGGAAAATGGAAATATTGTGAGAACTACCAAAATAGGGCACCGACCCAGAGGGAGCACATTCTAGCGGAAAACGGGAAGAGACCTGCTGCCGTGCTCACTGCGGGAGTGCCACCAACCTGCAGTTTGTTATTATATATATATTCTGCAAAGCATAATGAAGTACAGTAAACTATACAGTGGAAATGATGTGTATGTTTGACTCAAACAGTGGGTGGGAAAAGATAGTGCAGGTTCCATCTTGGTCCACCTTGCTCTTGAAAGATCTCCTTGACACATGGAAGTCAATGGCTGCGTCATGAGGAACCATGGCGAACACCTGCGGCCCCCAGCCAGCAGCTTTCAGTGTGTTCTCACAGCAGCAGGTCCTCCAGCTGCGAACAAGCCGGGAGAGGTCCTCCCTCAGACCTCCGGCAAAGCCACGCCCAGAAACGATGAAACAATAAATGTGTGCGGTTTTAAGTTTTCAAGAGAATTTTTTTTTAAGTAGCAGTAGA
>NW_022103905.1:13310388-13315342 GCF_000313985.2 Echinops telfairi
GGTTTTGTGAAGCAAAAATTCATGCAGGAGAAAAACATATATACATTTTGAATTTAACCCAATGGTTAAGTGGATTTGGACAAGTTTTTAATAAACTTGATAAAGTTCCGTTTCCTTATCCATGTAGATTATAAGAATAATCAATGCCATAACCTATGTAAAATACCTTAGATATTGCACATACTCCAATGCCATTTCTTTCCTTTCAGGTGTGAGGCACGTGTTCTTTTCCTAAAGTGTAATTCTACATATTACCAACAATCCCATTGGGTAGGAGTACTGTTGATATTCCAGTTTGACAAATGAGGAGACTAAAGCACACACAAAAAGACTAACTAGTAACAAAGCAGCCCTTGTGGCATAGTGGTTATGCATTGAACTGCGACCTGCAAGGTCGGCAGTTTGAAACCACGTGGGCCTTTCTACTCCCATAAAGAGTTGCAGTCTTGGAAACTCACAGGGGCAGTTCTACCCTGCCCTGAAGGGTCCCTATGGTATCAACTTGGTGACAGTGGGTTTGGCGTGGCTTGGGCCTTTCTACTCCCATAAAGAGTTGCAGTCTTGGAAACTCACAGGGGCAGTTCTACCCTGCTCTGAAGGGTCCCTATGGTATCAACTTGGTGACAGTGGGTTTGGCGTGGCTTGGTTTGACTTGGCTTGGCAAGAAGATGAGATTAAGGTGATCTTAAAATCAAAAGCTACCGTAAGCTGGTCATGGGAGTGCCTGGCTAGTATAAATAATCAATATTCTTGGTTGTTAACCAAAATGTTGGAAGTTCAAATCCACCTAGAAGTGCTCCAGATGAAAAGTCTGGCAATCTGAAAATCCTGTGGAACATAATCTTATCCTAGTACACGTGGGGTCACCATGCGTCTAAGTCAACCTGACAGCCACTCGCTTGGGTCCTCGTTATGATAGAAATATTGGCCTGCTTATTGGCCAGAAATGAAGTGTTGGGAAAGGAGAGGAGTAGTGTCTTTACTGCGGTAACATGTAGTACACATGTTACCAACCTCCTGGTAATTATCCTGCTCTTTCTCTGCCCTCAGGCCAAGCTGTCAATCCCAGATGGCTCAGGCCTGTCCTAGAAGGTCACAGTGCAATTCTTCAAAAGTAGTACTGTCAGTATATTTCTGAAAACTCACCAGACTGTCCTTATTTTTGTCATATACAATTCTTGCCTACATAAGTCTAGCCTGCTCTGTATTTTCATAGACAAAGACATGTTAGAGATGTGAACCTATAAAGAACCATTTCCAATTATTCTTCCTCTGCCCTCCCTGTCTTTCAATTTGATCCAAGCTACCTCTCCTACAGAAGCCAATTACAATTGTCACTTGGGTTTCTGCCTTGTTTATACTGCTTCTGCTGTATAGTTAACTCTTGCAAGCTTCCTTCATAAATTCATTAGCCAAGATGCATTTCAATTTAACTAACTTTTCACTTGTGCAACTCTTCAAAACACTCATTCATTCGTTAGTCAGTCCAGCATAAGACACTTTCAGAAAAGAAAAAAAAAAAACGACGATTGCTAGCAAAATTTCTATATAGATTTAAGGGTCAGAATTGAAATCAACCCAAGGTCTAAATGGAAGAGTCATTCCACTTGATTTCAGTATGTCTTTCACATGCTTCACTTACTCTCCTGAGTTGCTGGGTCCTCCCCCTAGTCCTTGCTCAAGGAATTTTCCTCTTTCCTTGTTAAAGTAGTGCTTGGGATACCTGACTGAATAACAAAAATTCTCTCTCTTTAGATATTATTATCTTACCCGTCTCAAGAGGATAATTGGGTTATAAACATTTTAAATCTCCACAAACATTCTTGCTTAGGTCCACATTTACTTAAAGCTACTTCCCCATTTCTTTGTCATGCCTTACGGTAAAATTAATCAAGAGATCTATCAAAGTCACCCTCTAGTTTCTCACGGTTTAGTCTTCCTGAAACCTCCTCCAAATGAACTGACATCCCAACTCCAAAGAAACGCCACTTACCAAAGTTACCAACGACTGCTCCTTAGATCAGCAGTTCTCAACCTGTGGGTCGCGACCCATTTGGGGATCAATGACCCTTTCACAGGAGTTGCCTGATTCATCACAGTAGCAAAATGACAGTGATGAAGTAGCAGCAAAAATAATGTTATGGTTGGGGGGTCACCACAACATGAGGAACTGTATGAAAGGGTCGCGGTATTAGGAAGGTTGAGCACCACTGGCTTAGATCAATCTAGCCTTCACGTGACTCAATCTCTCAGCATTATTTTAAGATATTGTTACTACTTACTTCCTGGAACACACTTTTGTCTTCGTTTCTATTAACCATTTCCACCATGTTTTTCTCTATTTGGAGGCTTCTCTGGGATCTCGTTTCTTGGTCTTTCTCCTTTGTCCAAATTCTGAACATTATCCCTCACCCAATTGTCTACTCAATTAAAACTATTCCCCAAAGGCACTATCATATTGTCACATGACTTTGAGTGCCATCCAAGTGCTGCTGCTCTTGGGTGCCATTGGGTTGATTTTGGCTCATGGTGACCCAGTGTAACAGAGTGAAACTTCCCCAAGAGAGTTTCCTGGCCATACCTGACGGAAGTGGACCTTCGGGTCTTTCCCGTAAGCATTGCTAGGTGTATTTAAACTCAGCCTCTCGTGAAGCCAGGTGCTTTGCCTTTTGTACCACCAGGACTCCTTATCTGGGTGCTCAGAATTCCCAAATGAATATCGCGAACCCTGATGATTCCCCAAGTTCAACCCTGCATTTATTGACTTGCAAACCTGCTATCTGTTTAATATGCCTTGTTGTATGTTGAACAGGCATTTCAAATTTAACATGTCCAAAATATTACTATTGATATTTCAGACACCAAACCTGCTCTTCTGTAAGCTTCCCTGCGTCACGTGACAGCACCTCCACTCCTCCGTTGCTCCAGTCCAAGATACTGATTCCTTGATGATTTCTCCTTCGCCTTTACCCTCCTTTTCTTCATCTCTCCACCCCACAGTCACACGTGCTCGTCCATTCATCACCCTATGCTTCGTTTTTGTGTGTTTAATAGTTTTTTGACATATGAAACTATCATTCAACCATATTAAGTAGAGTTGCGCAATCATCACCACAATCCATTTTAGAACATGTTCTTCTTTATTGTACGAGTGCTGTTGACTCCCTATTTCCCCACAACCTCTCCCACCTGCACTAAGGAAATCATTAATGCAGTTACTAGCTCTATAAATTCGCCTATCCTGAGTGTCCTATGCTGAAAAGCATATGAAACAAAGACAAACAAATAAACAAACCAAACAAAAACGACAAACGAAAACAGAGAAAAACCCTACTCGAAAAGAAAATAGAAAATAGTAAAAACCAGAACAAGTTTAAAATGGATCAAAAGGGAGCTAAAATGATAAGACGTTACATTTTGCTATCATTGCACATCTGCTATCATTGGCTTCACTCAGCTCTCTGTAGAGTAAGAGGGCTTTTCACATCCTTGGACTGTATTCACCGGAAGCCTAATCCACCCTGGGGACCTTCAAAACAAATGGATTTTGAACTTGTCCCACTGGCCTCCATCTCACTGCTAGCAAGTCAATCCTGACTCATACTGACGCTCTAGGGTAGAGTAGAACCGGGTTTCTGAAACTTTAAATCTTTATGGAAGTAGACAGCCCATCTTTATCCCATGAAGCAGCTAGTAGGTTCGAAGAGCTGACCTTGCAGTCAGCAGCTCAGTACATGGTCCACTACACCACCAGAGAGATTCTAGCCTGTTGTAAACTGGGTGTCTAAAATGTAAGCGCTAATACTGTTCCCTGCTCTGGATTTAGATTTCATTATTTACAACCCTTGGATCTCACAGATTTATGTGATTCTTTTGTATGGACTTAGTTGACACCTCATTTCGATGACTGCTTGTTTCAAGACAAACCTTTAAGACCCCAGACACTATTTTTTCTGATAGTCAAGTATGATCTTATTTCTTCACCACACTTTGCTAAGTTATCCATATCTTCAGTGATCTCTTCATGAGAGTGTGTATTGAGTCGGGCCCTTACATAAGAACTAATTGTTCTTATAGTGGGGCATATGATTAAATGCAAGCCCCAAATCCATTAATATAGTTATGATTTATATAAGTATCTGGTTCATTTTAGAGACAACATTATCATTTTATTACAGAGAACATTATAAATCATCCCTTTGGGGCATAAGGTATTGATAGTGTCATTAATTTAGCCAGTGATACAGAATTTTAAACACTGTTGCGAAAATGAAATATACATGTAGAGGCCAGCTTTTTAGACGGCACAGATTAAAAACTTAAGTGACGAGATATTATTTACACAAAACCTGAGGGTTGATGACAGGGCAAAATTTCTAATAGCACTGGTTTACAAATGTAGCACTCTGCTTGCCAGACTAACACATGTCAGAAAAAAACAAAGAGAGGATGAAAATAGATACAAATATATGGTAGTCCCAGAGCACCATTCACTGAGCACCCTCAAAGCAAGAGATGAGACCAGAGTCCGAAGACCATCAGTTCCGTCACCTTGGGACAGCAGCCAGCCGCTTCTCCTCACACTAGGGCATCTCAACCTTAAGTCCAAGGGAGTATTTCGGTTCCTTAAATCTGCTACAAGTGAGCTGCAGGTAAAGTCCAGTTCACTTAGCAGGGTTTCCAAATTGGATTCTTCCGGTGTGGCCTATGACGGCTGCTGTGTACCTCAAAAGGACAGCATCTAACGTCTCAGTTGTCTATATCACGCAGCCCGGGTCGCCAAGGCCTGAATGAAAACTACATCAAAGTGTCCGCTTAGGAGCATAATAGCAGATGCATTCTCCCCTGGGGGTCTATGTAAGGAATGTCATGCGTTTTTTTCTCACTGGCATGTTGTCCCACCCTGTTTACTCCCCAACAGAAGAATAATCACCTTGTCAGAGACAGACATAAC
>NW_022103905.1:13316122-13319599 GCF_000313985.2 Echinops telfairi
AGTGTCTTACTTTGAGTAGGTCCCAGGCATCTATTTTGTCTCTCAGTGTGTGTGCTTCTTTTATTTTATGTGGTAGTATGTACGTGCCCTGCAATAGGGCCCTAAAGTTTGTCCCAATTTCTCATTAACGTCCAAACATCTCACAGGAGATCCGATATTTCCATACGTCTAAGTCAATTTGATCAGGAGAAAAATGAGACTCTCTATTCTTGTAAAGTGCTATAGTCTCAGAAACTTTCCGGGAAAGTTCCACTCTGTCGTGTAGGGTCAGTTTGAATCAGAATTCATTGAATGGCAGAGAGTTTGAGTTTAAGCTCATTTGAGTCATGGTTCTCCTGCTTTATGGGTCAGATCCTCCTGAGGTACCACCCCTCACCTAACAGCATCGCACACTCACTTTCTCACGTACTAGTTCCAACCACAGACTCTTCATGTTCTCCCATCTATAAAGCTCATTCGACCTTAGGATGGGTCATGGTTAATCACTCGACCTCGACATTCTATCCTCTCTCCATGGCTGGCACCATTTTTGTAATTCATATATTAGTTTCATATATGAAACTTCATATATATTAACATTTTGTTGTAAATTGGGTGAAGATTTATATAGCAAATCAGTTTTCCATTCAAATATTCATGTAGATTTTGCTTCAAGTCATTGATTTCTTTTTTTTTTTTTAATTTTTTTCACTGATTTCAATCCCCACAATGTAATATCACTTTGTCCACCCTCTCTCTGTGCTTTGAATTACCATTTTTCCTTCTTTCCTGATCCTTATTGCCCTGGGGAATACACTGCCCTTTTGATCTCACATCACTGATTATTCTAAGGAGTGCACATTTCCATAGAGTTATTGTTCATCATATAGAACTCTCTATTGTTTGACTGAAAATTGAGTCACGGGGATGAGTTTGGTTCCAGATCTAAAGGGTGACATAAGGTATAGAATCAGGGGGTCCCGTCTCTATCTGACAGGTAACCTTGAGCTTTGAAAGATTTTGAGTTTTGTTTCATATTTTTCTCCCACTCTACCCAGGACATTCTAATGACAGTCATTTCAGAGCAGACATTGGTAGAAGCTGGGCACCATTTCGTTTTCTGGTGTCAAGGTTAAGGACACTGAGACCCACATAGTCCACTAGTCTAGAGATACAGTTATATACACACCCATGTCCATTGCAGCCCTACTCACCATAGCAAACAGATAGAACAATTCTAAACGTCCACCACAGGAGAATGGCTAAACAAACTATGCACACATGGAATACCACGCAACATCGATGAATACCAACGGGTCTGTGAACCGCCACGTCACGTGGATGAGCCTGCAGTCCATTTTTTTCTTGTTTTTAATAGGGGAGAGCGCGAACGCAGTCCCCCACTACCACAAATTATGCAATCGAGTTTCCCACATTTGGGGAAATCGCAGGGGTCAGCACAGCCAGAGTGCAATGGGTGAGCCTCGCCTTGGGAAAACCACCTTCATGATCATGGTATCTCCCCTGCCAGGTAAGTATAGAGCCTGCAGTCCATTTTGCTGAGTAAAATAAGTTAATCACAAAAACACAAATATTATATGTGGCCACTGTTATGAAAGTATGGCTTCTTATGTTGATATCTTAGGTCTTATAAGGGAAATTTCAAAAAAAGTTCACGGACCAATTTCAGTATCCTTTAACTCCAGTTGTCCATTTTCTCATTATCCTCATATTCTATTAGTTCATGAACTTTTTGAAGTGCTCTTGTACGTCACTTTTTCATATTTTTGAAGATATTTTCAAAGATATCTTCACAAACTTCCCAATCAAAAGTGGCATTTTCCACCCAAATCCAGTATTTTTTATCTTATTACTCTACTCAAATTTAATTTTTTTCACAGCATTTACACCATCCTAAGCTTTATTAAAGCATTTATTCATTGACTGAGTTTCTTGCTCATTTTCAGTCTCCACTATACCCTTCTACTTCTACAATGTAGGATTCATGGATCCAAGAGAAGTTTGACCATCTGTGTCTTTTTTATCTCCATATCTCTACTGCCGAGAAAAGTTCCGGGATATGTAGTGGGTGCCTAACAAATATTTGTTTAATAAATGACTTAAGTAATGAAAGCCAGCATATGCTCATTTTTAATGACTTTGTTCAAATGTGAAATTTTCATAAAGCTTGTTGAAAGAATATAATGAATAATAGATCTTACAATTCCCTTCAAGAGGAAGTCACTATGTGTAAAGACATATCGAATCTCTACATAGTTCATCCAGATCCTCAATAAGAAATCAGACTCAGCTGTCACTAAAACTCCAAATATATAAAGATAGTTATCAACAGATCCAAACTCAACAAAACAAAGGATGACAACTCTGAAAACTCAAACATCACCAAGAGCAAAGAAAGTATTCTCACCTAGAAACTGCCTATTAATAATAAAAGATAAAGGACTATTTCATGTGCTTGGATTTTTTTCATCCTAGGAGGGAGGAGGGAAATGAGGAGCTGATGCCAGCAACTCAAGTAGAAAGAAAATGTTTTCAAAAAGATGATGAAAAGGAAACTACATCAAAGTGTCCGCTTAGGAGCATAATAGCAGATGCATTCTCCCCTGGGGGTCTATGTAAGGAATGTCATGCGTTTTTTTCTCACTGGCATGTTGTCCCACCCTGTTTACTCCCCAACAGAAGAATAATCACCTTGTCAGAGACAGACATAACCTCCCTTGGCTTGAATTCCCAGTATAATTCACGAATCATTCTTACAGGAGTGTCTATTCATGAGGGGTGACCCCAGAACAGTGTGAGGTGGCAGAGATTTATTGGTCTTCTCCCTTTCCCAGCTGAGGTCAGGAGGTGTTTTGTGGTGTTAGCAGGGTTGTTTTTAAGGTTGCATACTACTCCATTGTGTGTATGTACCAGAGTTTCTTTAGCCATCCTTCTACGGATGGGCCTTAGGTCTGTTTCCAGCTTCTTGCGAATGTGAACTGTGCTGCGATGAGCACAGGAGAACATAGGGCTGTTTGTCTTTTATTACTTCTCCGGTGTACATGCCCAACAGAGCTACTGCTCCTAGGTCATACAGTACAGTATTGCTCTGCCCATGTCTGTTAGGTAGCCCTATGCTGCTCTCCCCAGTGTTCAGACATAGTTCCCAGCCCACCAGCAGTATAAAAGAGTTTCCATCTTTTCTCACCATCTCCAGCATTGTTGGTCCTTTCTATTTGAACTGGGCTATCATGTGGGTCTAAGGTGGTATTTCGTGGCTGTGGTAATTTGCATCTCCCAGATGGCGAGTGATCATGAGCATTTTTCCATGTGTTTGTTAGATGTTTGAGTGTTGTTTTTGTTAATTGTCTGTCGTCCACTTTTTAATTGGATTATTTGTCTTTTTTCGTATCGAGGTGTTACAGAATTCTATAGATTTTAGTAGTTAGTCTCTTGTCCATTATGTCATTGCTAATGACTTTTGTACCAATCTGTAGG
>NW_022103905.1:13319699-13332982 GCF_000313985.2 Echinops telfairi
CCAGTCTAGCCAGATCTGTAAGGTAGAACTAGGGTCCTGATGGGGGAGGTGGGGGGGAATGAAGAACTAGAGGAATGTTGTATGTCCTTCTGTGCTATGTGCAACCCTGGCTGTCTTGTTCTTTCCTTGTGACCCTTCTTGTCCTATAATCTTCCTTAAACTCTTGTTGAGCTTAAACCATTTCAGTAATTGCTTAAATAGTCAATAATTCTATCCTCCCCATATTGCCTGAATGACTTAGTTCATCTGGCTAAACCAAGAGAAACCCATATCCAACACATATCTAACAAGCAAATCTACTTCAGGCATTACCTAGACTTGGGACCATGAAGCATGTGCCTTTGGCGTCAGATAACCCAATCAGCAAGGTAAGCACTGGTTGACTTGGGATTACATTCTAATCTGTAATGAACGATTTTGAACTGTTTCACCATAACAAAGATCCTGGTGAGTTAGAGCTTTGGATATGACTGTCATCTGTCTGTCTTCCCCACATTACCTTCCCATGGAATTAAATCCTTGTTTCAGATTTACAATCCTTCACAGGGACAGAGTACCCTGTTACCAAGGTAAACATCGGTTGACTGATGTTTTCTTACTAATCTGTGGTGAACACTAAATAGTGAACACTATTTTTCACCTTGCTTATTAGGTAATCTCCCCTTGTGATCCTGGAACTCAAAAAGCTGCTTATGAGTAAGTATTTATGGTATATTGAATACCAACTCTGTACTAGGTATCAAGCATGTTCCATATCTTATCTTGTCTAATCCTTACAATTACCTCACAAATTTAGTATTATCTTCATTTTAAAAATAGGGAAACTAGGGGCAAGAAAAAATAAAATAATTCATACAGCTAGTAATAAACAGATGTAAGAATCAAATCTGAGTGGTATACTTGTTTAATCTCCTTGTCTCAATTGTGCTTTAAATACATTACCATGGCCTACATCGATGACACTATAAACAGAAGGATCTTATGATCCAGGGAGATGACAGACAAGATTCTCTACCATCAAATAACAATGATGTCTCTAAGGTGAACCAGAGACAGATAGAAAACACAGATTTAGGAATGGATTTGGGGCTCCCACTTAATCTTAGCTCCAATCTAAGGACAATTAGTTCTTATAATATGGCCCTGCTTTACCTGCTCCTCATGATGAAAACATAGAAGATTTAAATGCTATAGCAAAGTATGGCAAAGAAATTAGATGGTGCCCAGCTATCAGGAAAAAATAGCATCTGGGGTCTTAAAGATTTGTTTTCAAACAAAGAGCCATCTAAGTGAGATATCAATTAAGCCCACAAGGAGGAAGCACACCAAGATCTATGATCCAAGGATTATAAATGATATAATTCATATGTGAAGGAGGGCATGCTATCAGAACTTAAAATCATATCATTGTGAATGAGGGGGAGTGTGGATTGGAGACCCGAATCCCATCTATATGCAACTGGATGTCCCCTTACAGAAAGGACGCAGGGAGGAGATGAGTCTCTCAGGGTGCAGTGTAGCACAGGGGAAACATACAACTTTCCCCTAGTTCTTTAATGTTTCCTCCCCCCACTATCATGATCCCAATTCTACCTTTACAAATCTAGCTAAACCAGAGCATGTACACTGGCTTAGATAAGAGCTGGAAACACAGGGAATCCAGGACAGATAAACCCCTTAGGACCAATAATGTGAGTAGAGATACCAGGAGGGGAAGGGGAAGGGGAAGGTGGGGGTGAAAGGGGGAACTTATCACAATGATCTGCATATAGCCCCCTCCCTAGGGGATGGACAACAGAAAAGTGGTTGAAGGGAGACATTAGTCAGTGTCAGACATGAAAAATAATAATAATTTATAAATTATCAAGGGTTGGTGAGGGCAATAACGGAGGGTAAAAATCTGAGGCACTGATACCTAGGGCACAAGCAGAAAAAAAATGTTTTGAGAATAATGAGGGCAACAAATGTACAAATGTGCTTGACACAATGGATGGATGGATGGCTTGTGATAAGAGTTGTATGAGCCCCCAATAAAATGACTTTTTTTAATTTTTAAATTTTTTTTTAAAAAAGGAGAGAGAACTTTACTTCTGGATGGTGTATATTCAGCTACCTCATGTTGAAGAAGAAGAATATAATCCAAAATCTCTTTAGTTTCTCATTTTCGACTGAGGAGACTCACTAAAACTCCAGTCAAAGTTATTAGAAGCAGTCAAAGTAAATGAATGTCGGGAATATCATTGAGATACTAAGTGATTCTAATAAATAAATAATCTTATAAAACTCATAAATATTATATGATGAAAAAGAAAATACCATGGCTTAGTCCTCATGCACCTTAGTCCTCAAAGTGGCATCTTCAACACTTCTGTGCAGATTTGCCCAATGTAATAGGTCAGTTGGTTTCTTGACTGCTGCTTCTCTGAGCTTTGATTGTGGATCCAAGCAAAGTGAAATCCTCGACAATTCCAAGATTTTCTCCATTTAGTGCGATGTTGTCTATTGGTTCATTTTGAAGATTTGGGTTTTCTTTGTATTAAATTGTAATCCACACTGAAGGCTGAAGTCTTTGATCTTTATCAATTCTTCACGTCCGACTCCCTTTCAGCAACCAAGGTTGTGTCCCCTGCATATTGCAGGCTGTTACTTAGCCTTCCTCCTATCCCGACGCCATGTCTTTCATCCATTCCAGCCTCTTGGATTATTTTCAGTGTACAGATTGAATTACTATGGTGAATATTAATTGAATTAATATGGTGTGTCAACCCTGACACACACCTTTCCTAATTTTACACCAGTCAGTATACCCTTGTTCTGTTAGAATGACCACATCTCAGTTCATGCAAAAGTTCCACATGAGCACAATGTTTTGGAATCTCCATTCTTGTCAACGTTATCAGTAGTTTCCTATGATCCACTCTGAGGAATGCCTTTGTATAGGCAATAAAACACAAGCAAACATCTGTCTTGTATCCTCTTTCAGCGAAGATTACGCTGACATCAGCAATAATATCCCTTGAGGCACATCCTCTTCTGAATCCGGCCTGAGTGTCTGCCAGCTCCCTGCCAATGTACTACTGCAAGCACTGTTGAATTATCTTCAGCAAAATTTTACTGGTGTGTAGTAGTAATGATATTATTTGCAAATGTTCATACTCAATGAGGTCATCTTTCTTTGGAACAGGCACAAGTATGGATCTCTTCCAGCTGGTTGCCCAGGGAGCTGTCTTCCAAATTTCTTGGTATAGTCAAAGAAGTGCTTGCAGTTCTTCACCAGCTTATTGAAACACTTCAGTGGGCGTTACATCAATTCCTGGATCCTTGTTCGCCACTCATACTTTCAGTGCTGCTTCCATTTCTTCCTTCAGATCCATTGGTTCTTGGCCATATGCTACCTAATGAAATGGTTGAATGTTGTCCAGCTCTTTTTTATATAATGACTATGCATCCCTTCCATTGTCTTTTGATGCTTACACTATCATTCCGTATTTTGCCTATAGAAGAGTAAGGGACGGGCTAGACAGAAATATCATATTCAAAAGTATATTTTTAGATGGAAGATCTGTGACGAAATGATAGCTTCACATTTTGATCTTTTTAAAAATAAATATATCTATAACATATACATGTATATCTCTTTATATAGATGCATCATCCACACATCTATGGAACAGCCCATTATAAATTCATTTTCTAAGTTTCTATCCTAGCATTTATTTATGAGTGACTCTGTCTTAAATTTACTTTGATTTCTATTTGTTACTGATGACTATAGACATACTTACATTAGTCCTGCTTGATCTTTGTCTTTCTGAGTTTGTAAATTGGTTTTGGCTGCTTGTCTCATATTTCTTTTTAAATTGATTATTCTGTTTCCTTCTCTGCCTGATTGTTCTATTGCGGCTTAACAAGAGAAAAGGTTTTTTAAAAATCATTTCAAATATGATTCTTTTGTTAATTTATAATTAGGAGTATCAGAGTGTACCTTCGCTCAATTATCCATAGTCATTAAGCACCCATGTGTCAAACCCTATGCTAGGTACTGTTAGAAAAAATAAAAATAAATAAGCCATGTCCTACCCAATAAGTCAGTTGCAACATATTATGAAATGTGTATAGTAAATTCTAATGTTATATGAGGTAGAAAGTGTTGAAACTACCACATAGACTTTAAGACTGTGATTTGGAGAGTGGAAGGATGCTTCAGAACATTTGAATTTGGGGAAAATCCTGTAAGAAGAAGTGAATAATTCCAAATGGGAACAGCAGACTATATATGATAGAGAGAATAGATGACTTATTAAACTTAATAGAGATTTAAAATGTTATAGGCACAGGTTACACGATGATATGTCAACAAACACAATATTTCATTGGGTCAAATTCTATCTTGAAATGTCTAGATTTTCTTTCCAAAATGTATTTCTCTCTCAGAGTTTAGAAAATAACTTTTGGAAACGGATTCCTTGAACCTACGTCTAACAGGGAATAATTGGCAAGATGTAAAGGGTCAAAATCTTAGACAGCCTTAACCCTATAATCTTGGATTTTTTTTAATAGCTGGGAAGGCAGGCCCAGTCAAAAATATGCTCTACCTAGGAAGTCAAATTTTAAATTATTTAAAGAAAAGTAAGATACTTATATCCATAAAGAAAGGTGAATCAGAAGGTTAGAAGATCTAAACATAATTTTGTTAATAGCATATCAAATCATGATTAAAAGGATAAGAAATGAGTTATATTAATATTGTGAGCAGAAAGAAAAGTTAAGTGAGCAGAAATAGAGAGAGGTTAAGGTGGATGCCCTGGAAGTTCTTTGATGAGCTCAGAATTTTTAAAAGTATACGTAAGATGGAGATAGTATGTACAATCAAGTATAAATATAAATGAAGGTTCTCAATTAGAAACAAGCAATTGTATAATACCTGTAGTAAACTGAGATGCAGAGAAAAAATGGAACAAAGAGTGGAAGGATAAACAAAGCATGGAAGAAAACTGTACAGTGAACTGTCTTCAACATCAAAAGGGAAAAAGTAATAAGTCAGGTCAGCTAAAGTGCCTAGACAAAAGGACAAGAACGGAAAAAGTGGGAGCTGGGCTCCAGTCAAAGCTGTTTCTCACCTCTGGCACTGCCGCCGTGAATGCCTCGTTGCCTTCCCACTTCCACAGAGCTCTGCATCCATGGAGTCAACATGCTTCTGTATGTAAATAAACCAAATACTTCATGTTTCATTCTTGCCTAGATGCCCATTTTATATGTGGATCTTTAATTTTTTTAAATTATCTTTTGTAAACTTTATTTTGAATTGAGTCCAGGTTGACAGAGCAGATCATCAGTGGAACATCCAACAAGGCATACACAATTTTTTTCAATTTTTTTTTAAAATTGGGGCCTCTTACAGCTCTTATCACAATCCATACATATATCCATTGTGTCACACGCATCTGTACATATATTGTCATCATCTTTTTGAAAACATTCTTTTCCTACTTGAGCCCCTGGCATCAGCTCCTCAGTTTTCCCCCTCCCTCCCCCACCCTCCCTCTCCCACGTCCCCTTGATAATTTATAAATTCTTTTTTTTCATGTCTTATATCAATCCCTGTCTCATTTCACCTTCTCTTCTGCTGTCCGTCCCCCTGGGAGGGGAGCCATATGTGGATCATTGTGATCGGTTCCCTTTACCGCCCCCCACCGCCCCCCAATACACACACCCTTACCCTCCTAGTATTGCTGCTCCCCTTATTGGTCCGGGGGGGGGGGCTATCTGCCCTGGATTCCCTGTGTTTTGAGCTCTTATCTGCACCAGTGTACATGTTCTGGTCTAGCCAGATTGGTAAGATAGAATTGGGGTCATGGTAGTGGGGGAGGGGGGCATTAAAGAGTTAGAGGAAGGTTGTGTGTTTGTCAGTGCTGTACTGCACCCTGACGGGCTCTTCTCTTCCTTGTGCCCCTTCTGATAGTGAGGGTCCAATTGACGACTGATGGGTTTTGGGTCTCCACTCTGCCTTCCCCTTCATTCCCATTAATATGCTTTTTGTTTGTTTGTTTGTTTGTTTGTTTTGGGTCTTTGATGCCTGATCCTATCGACACCTCATGATCACATAGGCTGGTGTGCTTCTATGTGGGCTATGTTGTATCTCAATCCATACACATTTTGTTTCATTTCATTCAATGCCATTTCTTCAAGGGAGTATCACTTATACCACTTCCTGCCTGGATGTCCTGTTTTTATTCCTCTTATCTATACTCGCATAACCACTTTTTCTCAGCAGTACCTTAAACTTACCATTGGATAAATTATTGATGTTATCAATGGACTCACCTTATACTCCAGGGGGGTTGAGGGGGGGGACTGATAAATGGGTTTTTAACCCTTTGTCATAAAACTATAATAAGACTCCTAAACTAAATCAGAGTTGCTCATAACCCATGGACAAGCAGATGAATTCTGGGCTCCCCCTTAATTCTAGCCTCAATCCAATAACAGTTAGTTCTTATAACATGGCCCTGCTCAACACTCACCTTCATGAAGTGATCACTGAAGATAAGGGTGCTACTGCAAAGTGTGGTGAAGAAAGCAGATGGTGCCCAGCTATCAATTGGAATAGTGTCTGGAGTCTTAAAGGCATGTATTAAAAAAAAATTTTAAAGCATGTATTCAAACAAGTAGCCATCTAAGTGAGGTGTCAACTAAGTCCACACTAACCTGTGTGATTCAAAGACAATAAAAAAAATCCAAATATGATGAAAGGAAATGTACCAGAGCTTAAATTGTGACCAAATAATTTGTAGAAGGCTATAGAGGGCAGTGGAAACCAAAAATTCATCTGTAGAGTACATAGTCTAATTAAGCCTCTGAGAGATTCCCTCTGGTCACAGCTGAGGGACATGAACAGCTTTGCTATCAGACAGAGATTATTTTAAACTTGATTATGGTGGATGGAACTACAGTATATTATGATACCTGGTAAATTGACCTCCCTCTTGCCCCAACCTGCATTTTCTCTAAATTTAAATATTTCTCACTTGTTCCATGATAAAAATTTCCTCTCTGGTTTATTTTAATATTGCTAGCAGTCTTTTCTTTCTTCCTCTTTATTTTAATTTTATTATTATTATTTCTTTTTATTATTGTTTCTTTTATGTTTCCCAATTTATGAGACACAGGAGTGGATGCATAAAGACAGTAACTGATGCAATGGTTTATTGGGGTGGAGGGAGAGGGAAATGGGGTGTAAATAATAAATGAGAGAGGAGGGACAGTGCACTAAACTGAGTGAAGAAGATGGATAGACAGCTCTTTTTAAAAGCAACTTAACTATGGAAGTGTATGATATGGGAATTTTATATCGATAAAATTATTTTAATAAATAATATAGATATGTTAAAAAGAAAACTGAAGATACATGGTAACAATTATCCCAATGGTCTATTCGAACATAGTTTCCATTACCTTGAGACCAGATGAACTAGATGGTGCCTGACTCCACTACCATTTCCCCTGAAAGGCATCACATTAGAAAGTTCTAGACAGAGTGGAAGGAAAATGTGGAACAAAACTAAACATCATAAAAGATACTAGGCTTACAGTTCAACTAGAGACTGTTGAGACTAGGACCCTTAGTCACTCCTCGGTTCTGGAGCTGAATTCACCCCCAGGGCACAATTTTCAGAACTACTGATCTGTACCTAAGGGGTACAATAACACTGGAGAGGTACACATGTCTTCGAATAATGAACCATCTGAGATCAAAAGGGCAGCATGTCCCCAAGGACAAAGTTCATAAGGCACAGGAAAATAGGGGGAATGGAAACAGGTCTTTACTTTCAGTCAGAAGCCCTGGTGGCAGATCACCGGCTGCTCTATGGGGGCAAGATGAGGCTGTCTGCTCCTTTAAAGATGGACACTCTTTGGAAATGAAAGAGAAGGTGCTACTCTGTCCCAGAAGGTGGCTCTGAGCCAGAATTGGCTTGGTGGCGGGGAGTTGGGTCCAGGTAGAATATACTGTAACTCCATCCACCATAATCAAGTTTAAAATAACCTCTGTCTGACACTTTTACTATCCCAGCTCCTACTGCTCAGTTCAACGCTCTCAAAATCTTCCCACTCGAGTGTCTAGTTCATTTTTCTCCTGATGTCTCATTGAAAATTTACACCTTGACCTGTACTTTGTGGTCAGATGCGTAATGCAAGTTTCTAAGGAAAGAGAAAAACTAGTAATATGCTTAGCTGAGAGAGAAGCTTTACCACATCTTGGCAGTTGACTTCTTCACTACCGTATCTGCTATTGTTAGGCTACAGTGTGTTGGGATCACTTTATTTGATTTGATTTCTAATTAAGTAGTCAGTAGAGGTCAAAAATGATCCTAAATTGAATTTCTTCCAAGGAAAGAAAAAAACATTGTGATCCATTTAATAATGTTGAAATGACATCTAGAAATTTCTCCAGATGGCAAAAAGTGTTTTGTGTTCTCATTGATATACTGCAATACTAGACATCTGCAGTCTACATAAGAGTTGTTGTTCTCTATTAAAACCACCATCTTTCTTTAACAAAGTATTTCATTAGAAGACAGTGAAACCATGGAAACCACTTGGCAGCATCTTTTCTTTCACCAGCTGCCACGCATCAATATAAATGGCCTTTGACAGACATTTGCTGATGGAAGTGCTGTGTTTCCCCAGGGAGTAAAGACTAAGTAAAACTGAAGAGTGGTTAGGCATTGTTCCATTGCACAGAAAACAAAAAACAATGAAGGTCTTGTGGTAATAAATATATAGGAAACGCTACTGAGAGACATGGAGGCTTAAATTTCCTGTAGCCAGCAGCCAGAATGCTTTAGGAATTCAAAGAGATAAACAATTTATCAATGCACTGTCTGGACAAATATCAAGATTACAAATGTCATATGAGTTTTATCTCACATGCCAACCCTAATTGACAGTGATTTATTACAGGTGAGGAAGGTCTTGATATGTGACATAAGAGCAGGAAACAGAAGGTTGTGAACTTCAAAAGCCCTTCTCTTATCTACAAAGCTAGGTTCCAAATACCACTTCATTATGCAAACATTGTTGCTATGTTGTTAGGTGCTGTGGTAGTTACATAATCTGGTGTCAACTTGAAGAGGGGTGGAGTCTAGCCTGGCAATCAGGTCACAGCTTGATGACCTCATTTGGAGGCGCCATGAAGATAAATAGCTCATGGGAGGCCAGATACACATAGACTCTCTGCTTTGTCTTCCAGCTGACAAAACACATAGATCTATGCTAGAGCTCTGGAGCTGGAGGAGCCAAGTGGAGAGCCCTGCCAATATTAGGATGCTTCCACTGCCACTGGATCCACAACACTTTCCACCCACTGGCCTGTGATCTTCCTGAACTTGGAGTCATTACATGTGTTGCATGAGTCTGAAGAGGAATTTATAGATTGAAATCACACATATGGGCTAATATTGGACTTGAGGACTTGATCTGGACTGGGCTGATCAATATAAAATTTTCTCAATATAAAATTGCTCTTTTATATAAAGCTCTTTCTTACACACATATGAGTGTCTATGAATTTCTCTCTCTAGTCAACCCAAACTAACACAGGCACCATCAAGTCCATTCTGACCTGTCAAGGCCCTAACAGAACAAAACACTGCCTGGTCCTATGCCATCCTTACAATTGTTCCTGTCCTTCAGCCCATTGTTGTAGCCACTGTGTCAATCCATCTCGTTCAGAGCCTTCCTCTTTTCTGCTGCCCCTCTAGTTTACCAAACATGATGCCTTCTCCAGGGAACTGTTCTCTCCTGACAACGTGTCCCAAGTATGTGAAAGAAACTCTCGCCATCCTTGCTTCTAAGGAGCATTCTGGCTGTACTTCTCCCGAGACAGATTTGTTTGTTCTTTAGGCAGCCCATTGTACTTCCAATATTCTTCTCCAGCACCACAATTCAAACACCTTGATTCTTCTTCTGTCTTGCTTTTCACTTGCCTATGAAGCAATTTAAAAATCCATGGCTTGGGTCAGGTACACCTCAGTTCTCAAAATAACGTCCCTGCTTTTCAACACTCAAAAGGAGTCTTGTGCATCATCAGATTTACCCAATACAATGCCCCATTTGATCTTTTGACTGCTAGTTCCATGAACATTGATTGTGGATCCAAGCAAGGTGAAACCCTTGACAACTTCACTCTTTTTTCCATTTATCATGATGTTTAACTGTTGACCCAGTAGCGAGGGTCGTGGTCTTCTTTCCAGGGACTCACAATCCAGACGGAAAGCTGCAGTCCTTGATCTTCATCAGCAATTGCTTCAAGTCCTCCTCCGTTTCAAAAAGCAAGGTTGTACCATCTGTGTGTCCCAGGTTGTTAACAATCCTTCCTCCAACCCACATTCTTCTTCATATAATCCATGCTCTTTGATGATTTGCTCAACACAGAGATTGAATAAATGTGGTGAGAGGACACAATCCTGATGCATACTTTTCCTGATTTTAAACTATGCAGTATGCCCTTGCTCTGACTCTTGATCCTTGTATAAGTTCCAAATGAGCACAATACAGTGTTCTGGAATTCCTTTCTTGTTCTTCTCAAAGCTATGGATACTTTGCTATTATCCACACCATTGAACGCCTTTTCATACTCAATAAGACACAAGTAAACTTCTTTCTGGTACCCTCTGCTTTCAGCCAAGATCCATCTGACATTAAGAATGATGTGCTGTGTTCGACAACCTCTTTTGAATCCAACCTGAACCCGAACCACTAGCAGCTCTCAGAAATGTATTGCTGCAACAGCTGTTGGATGGTTGTCAGCAAAATTTTACTTGCATGTGATATGAATGATATTGTTTATAATTTCAGCATTTAGTTGGGTCATCTTTCTTTAGAATGGGTACAAATATGGCACTTCCAGTCAGTTGGCCAAGAAGCTGTCTTCCAAATTTCCTGGCATAGACCAGTGAATGCTTCCAGTGTTTCATCAATTTGATGAAACACTTCAATTGATATTCCATCAATTCCTGGAGCCTTGTTGCTGGATCATCAGCATTATGCAAAAATGCAGGATGACTATATCAGATCGCAAAATAGAGGATGACTACTTCATTACAAAGCTGCCGAATTACATCATTACACAATTACCGAATACTTTTGCATGGCTGTCAAAACACTGAGAAGCCAAGTTGACACATAACCTTAACCAACACAGCCCAGTGTTATTTCACCTCACACCTTGGCATTTGTTATTCCCAGAAGTGTGTTGATAATGGCAAACTCACTTGGCACCTCCCTATTCTTAAGGCCTTTATATCACCAGATTCTCAATTGTAGTGTCCCATGTATCCTTATCTTTGATTTTTGACTACTTATGAGTACAGAGAGAGAAATATAGCACTCTTATTACCTATCAAGACTTCGCTTATTCCTCACTCTGAATGAAGCGAATTAAATCAATCACTCCTGACATAATATCCACATATCCAATGTCAAAACCTATGGGATGGAGGTCAATGGTTAATACTGGAAATCCAGTATAGCCTAATCCTTCCCAAAGACTCAAGAAAATCCTTTTAGGCAAGGGTTTCAAATATTCTTCTCAGACCATACTTAATGCTTAGCAGTTATGGAGGGGAAACTGTGTTCTGGTGCTCATGTCTAAACATCAGAGAACAATTTCAGATCTAGCTATACCTCACCTGGGCCATGCTCACAATAAGGGTCCATCTCAGAGAGACTATTTCACAATCCTCTAATGCTTGTTAACATTTGAAAAATACTTAGTCTCCTACAGTTTTATCTAAGCCATATTCTCCGCGGTCCTTTTGCTGAGATATCAAACCTCCCAGAGCACTAGCATTAAAAGGCTGGTTAATATTTCAAGATTACTCTCAAGTTTATTTGGACAACTAAGACATGATAAAATTCCAGTTCATACAAAGACACTGATCGCTACTTAAATACCAGCAATGAAAAGTCTCCTGGAGAGTGAACGTGTTTAAGATCGCATAACATACCATCCCAGATAATAAATCGTGGTCACTCTTAGGGCTTTCACAGGGTGGGTGAGGCCCTCCTGAGCCCTAACAGAGACAGACTCGGTAGCAGGGCATAACCTCGGATACAACAAACCAAGGCCCTGGGAGCTCGCTAACTAGTGCCGTTTTACAGTGTCCTAAGTACATCCCTGCAAGGAGGCATCCGAGAGGAAAGGAAACGGTAGAACTGCAGTAAAGAATTACAAGCAAACAGCTCCTCTACAGCAACGAACACTTGGGGGTGCTGGTAAAATCTTTGATCCTCCCCATCTTTCAGGGTTGCTTTGAAATGGAAAAACCAGAAGACACCCTTGTGATCCGAACAGCAGTGGACATCTTTCTGCTGTCCTTGCCACCTGTTACTAGGGTGCCCTGGCATTTTACTCCAACGCTAAAGATCATACTGAGATAAATAAACGGCTATTTACTTCTTGTGGGATTTTTTTTTTTTTAAGGAATGCCCTACAGCCATCCCCATAGATGCCTGCACAGCCCTGAGAGACTGAAAAGAAAGATAACTTAGAGCAAGCACCATGACAAAGCAGCCACGGCAGAAATAGCAACGAGGGTATGGATGGTAAAAAAGCATCCACAGGGCGACATGGTAAAGTCACCCCATCAGGAGGAAGTGCAAAGGGAGCCAGAGAGAGGGGAGAAGATAGTGCTGGAGAGAAAGTCTTCAAAGAGAAGCGAGCGCATCCAGAATGAATTGAAAGCAGCGAGTTGCACAAGGAAGTCAGCAAAGCCAGAGACACAAAGTCATCGCGGGGGCTGGGGGGGCTCGGTAGCCCACAAGAAAATGGTAGAAGGGTAGACGTCAAGACTGCTAGCTGGAGGCGGGCCTGGCCTTCCCTGACCAGACGCCCTCATCAACTCTCGACTCTCTGGGTGAGAAGGGTCTCTTGGTAACCACTAAATGCACTTTTGTGTAAGGCGTCCCAGTAAGGTTTAGTACATTCGTGGAAACAATTCTTTGACTCAAGTTATTTGGGACACTCTCTCCTGAACGAGCCGTACCGTGGCTGTTGAAAACTCGCAGCTATAGTCGGTCCCCGCTGCTCACACAGCACGGAGATGCTGGCAGCCAGAGAGCGAGTCATGAAGGGCCCCCAAAGGCAGAAAATGCTATGCTCCAGGGAGAGCAAACGGAGGAGTCCCTGATTACTATCCACTTTATGATGGTTTGCTTCCTCTAAAGCCAACTCACCCTTACTCGCTCCCCTGCAGGGCAGGGGAGGGTTTGTGAGACTATGG
>NW_022103905.1:13333870-13335975 GCF_000313985.2 Echinops telfairi
CAACATGCTTGGCAAAATCATGATAATCTGATTGCACACACCACCTATTCAAGGCAAGGATCACTCACTCACTACCATCAAGTTGATTGGGACTCAGCAACACTACAGGATACAATCGGACTTCCCCTTTGTGCTTACAAGACTGTAAATTTTACAGGAGCCTAAAGCCTCGTTTTTCTCCAAAGGAGCTGCTAGTAGATTCAAACTGCTAACCTTTATTTAGTAGCCTGACACTATCAGGGCTCGTTGAACTGAGGCGAGGAGAAGGTAATGCCTACCTCAGATACAGGAAGAAAAATCAAGTGAAATCCTAGATGTAAAAACAACCAATCAGTGGGTCTCTTTTTACACTGGGAGTCATAAGTGACATTTGTCTTTGGCATTTGGTGGGCTTGCACTTCCCTGTGTCTTTGAAGTCAGGCAGTATGAAACACTTCAATTGGAGATCGAAAATGGGGAGGGAGGAGCCCATTAGAAGCCTTCCTATGGAAGTGACGAATAAAGGGAAGCGGGCTTTAAATGAAACAGAAAGATGTAGCCCTTGTGGCTACTAGAGGCTTCCAGATTAGAGACCGTGAGAATGGTGGCAGTGGTTGTAAAGTGCCCCTAAGTGGGTCCAACCCATGGTGCCCCTATGAGGCTTCGTGAAGCACTGCTTAGTCCTGCACCATCCACACATTGGTATGTTTGAGCCCATTGTTGCTGCCACCCGTCAATCCATCTTGTAGAGGGACTTTTTTGCTGCCCCTATGCTTTACCCAGCATCATCTCCTTCTCCAGGGATTAATCCCTCCTGACAACATATCTAAAGAACACGAGACAAAGGCTGCCATTCTGCCTCTTAGGTGCATTCTGGCTGTACTTCTTTCTTCTAAGACAGACATGTTTGCTCTTGTTAGTAGCAATTTCGACATTCCTAGTTAACACCATCGTTTAAGTGCATCTATTTTTTTTTTCGGCCTTCCTTAATCAATGGCCAACTTTCACACGCAGAGTTGGGGATTGAAAATACCACGGATTGGGAAAGGCACACAAAATAGCATCCTAGCTTTCCCACACTGTAAAGAGGTCTTGTGCAGTAGATTTACCTAATGCAATGTGCCCTTTGATCTCTTGACTGTTGCATCCGTGAGCCTTGGTCATGGATCCCAGCCAAATGCCATCCTTGACATTGCCCATCTTTTCTTCATGCACCATGATTTTGCCGACTGGTTCCGTTGGGAGGGGTGGGGTATTCTTTACATTGAGTTGTAAAATCCATACTGAAAGCGGCAATCCTGGAGCTTCATCAGCACGTGCTTCGAGTCCTCGGTTTCAGCCAGCAAGGTCGTGTCCTCTGCATCTTACAGGTGGTGAATAAGCCTTCCTCCATCTGGACGCCACATTCTTCTTCACAGCATCCAGCTTCGCTCGCGATGTGCTCACCGATATTGGCAGTATCGGTCAAGGAGGGAGAGCCAACGGCCAGGTTTCTGGCCTGCATCATTGGCTTAGGAGCTCCTTGAACCATTGACTAAGAGAAGGAATTGGAGGAGAATAATTAAACAACCCATACTTGGTATCGAATGAATGAATTGATGCCAAATGAGACTGCTTTCTTGCCCTACCCCCAACCCAGCCTAAACCATTCAGGGCTGGACTAGTCGAGGACTGGATCAAAATGACCAGGAGTTAAAATCCGTAGGAAGGGTTCCACTGACTCAAGGCTTTCCTAAAGGCTCCCTCAAGTACAAGCGATGGACTTGACTGATGAAGCTCCTAGGAGGAGTGTCAGTCACTCGTGGAAAATGAAACTGTGGGTCAGGCAGTGCTGCTGCAGTCAGAGGTGTTCTTCCAGCGATCACAGAAGGAGGGGAGACCCAATTGGCCTCTGGCTGCCGGCTGCATATTGTCATTCACGCCAAGAGTGCTTTAGAGCATGCACAAAGACCCTTTGACGCTGAAAGGAAATTAGACCAGCACTCTGAACAAAGCCGGTGGAAACACAGCACCGGCTGTGCAGGTAAAAGTGTGCCCAGAAAGGTAGCAGGAGAGGTGGGTGGGAGAAGCCTACAGGTTCCTGATGGGCAACTTAGCCCTCTTAATAGCTACCCAGGTTAGTGGAG
>NW_022103905.1:13337662-13342836 GCF_000313985.2 Echinops telfairi
AAACTGAACCTGATCTAGGGCTCAATCCCATCATTTTAATCCCATCAAATTGCCTGAAAGTTAAAGTATTTGTCCACGATGACATTGCATGCAAATGTCATCTCTTAAATTAATCCAAGTCTTCTGGATTCTTGCCAAAAATGCTTTATACTTCCTGGACTGTCTCGGTATTTGCTATAACTATGAAAAATGAATAAAACCCAGTGATGGCCAAGTAGGAGTTTACTTGGCCATTCTTAGGCAAAGAATTCTTAACTATAACTTCCTTACTGTCATGGAAAGCTAAAGTCAACGCACCAGAATCTGCAGACTTTAGAAATTACTTCACCAGTGGAGTTGGTGAGAGTCCATCTGGCTAGAACCCTTCTCCTTACTAACTCAGGAGTGAAGAAAAGGAGCACGCAGGGTGGAGGAAGGCCAAGTGTTTAGCTAACAGGTAAGAAGGTGATTTTTCTTTTTCATTTCCAAGATTTGATGTCAAGGCACTATGACTACAAAATTGAATAGAACACAATCCCACATTTTGATCAAAGATTCTATAGAAGAATTTTTTATCAAAAGGGGGGAAATGCAGAACAGAATTTCAAATTCTAATAGATGCTAGCCTTCCATGATGAACCCCTAAAACCACAGCCCTAAAATAACCTTTAAATTTTACACCAAAAATAGCTCCCGAAATCATCTTAAAACCCAAAATAGCTTAGCCAGTATGAACAAATGTCTACTTGAGAATTATTCTCTTTTAAGAACTATCTACACAGATAGGGAATCAAAGAGACAACAGTAACTTGAAAGATTAGATAGAAACCTGAGGGGACCTTGAGACTGTGTTAACTGAGGAGGAACCAAGTCTAAGAAGCGAATGGGAGAGGGCACAACTTGAATGCATTCAGTGTCTCCAGATTGTTCATGTAGCAACTATTGACTCGATAGATGGTTTGCTGTGGATATTCTCAACAGCAAAACAATTGTTTTTCCAAAAACTCATACATCACCCCTTCTTTGGGAAGGCTCCATTAAAGAATGTGTAGCTCAATGTGGTTAAGTGCAATTCCAGAAGTAGGTGGTGACCTTCCACATAAAAGGCAGAAGTCAATCTCTCAATCTCTCATTTTTTCCTTTGCACCCCCTCTTGCCAAACTAATAAAAATAAATTGAGAGGATTTACCTAAAAACATAATTCCCTTATCAGGTCTTATAGGACAGGTACATGAGTACTGATAGGGTTAGAGAAACATCAGAGCTTCCTTTAGGTTGACCACTGAGACAGTTGAAGTTTATTGTGCTAACCTGGCCCATAAACACATGTGGGGTTAATTGAAGGGTGGAGGGATAAATGGCTCAGTGAGCCTCACCTTTCCAGTTCTCGGGTTTCTTGGTTTGTGATGGTTGGCCCAGGGTGCAGCTGCCTTAGCCAGTTCCCTACTTCAGCTGGCAAGGCTCACTTCCTGCAAGACATCCCTGAGGAGAAGGCACATGGACCTACCCTGATGCAGCCCTGGGTGCTGCAGCAGCCGTGTGGAGACCGCTGCCAGCACTGAGATGCTTACACGCTCACTGATTCGGCTTTCTTCCTGCAGTCAGTGTCATTGTGTGTGCTTTGTGAGATGGAGGAGGACTTTCTGGATTGGTGTCGGACCTATGGGTTAGTGTTGGACTTGTGGGCTTGGGCAACACTGGGTTGGGATGTTTTCTTGGTGTGCACTTAACCTTTATATAAAACTCTCTCTTATACATGAATTTCTGCGGATTTGCTTCTCTAAAGTACCCAGACTAACACAACCAGGGAGAGCATTGAGTATCTTAAATGGGTGTAAAGAACAGTGGTTGGAAGTCAGAACAAAACAAACTCACTGTCATAGAGTGGATTCTGCCTCATGATAACCTGTAAGACCTGGTAGAGCAGCCCCCATGGGCCTCATGGACTGTCAATCTACCTGGGAGCCAAAAATCTCATCGTTTTCCCATGGAGCAGCGGGTGGTTTCGAACTGTTGACCTTGAAAGTAAGCAGCCCAACTCATAGGCACTCTGCCACCAGGGCTCCTCAGTTGGAATGCTGAGGCCCATCAAATGCATAAACAGAGGCCATCCCAGGAGGGAGGTGCATATTCATGCCAGCAGGCAGCAAATATCCAGACTATCCAAGAGGGAAATCTTTCCTTGCCAACGTTCACAGGCTGGAAGGAACAGTGGGGAACTGTTACCATGGGACCTTGAGGTTCTATCATTTGTCTATTAGCAGACACATACTTTTGCCAATTTACTTCGCTCTTAGGAGCACTTCCTTGGGAAGCACTGTGGCCTGCAAATGGCATACTGATTGCAGCTCTAGGGGCCTGTCGATGAAAAAGAAAAAGCCGTGTTTTCAGAACCCGACTCCAAGCAAGTGCCTTACTGAGACTCAGTGGGCTCACTTGAAAAATGGGGATAGTAATGTCAATTCAAAGGATTTCTGTGAAGATCAAAAAAGTCTAGACAGATCTGTGTGAGAGTGGCTCCTCATTAAATGTTGGGTCTCCACAACCCTGCTAACAGTCCTGCTGGTATACATATATAGCACTAAAATTACCCCTCACCCGCACCTTGTCCCGCCACAGCCATCTGCGGCATGGGGTTCTCTTAAAAGTAATCATGCCCTTTGGTTCCTCTATGTATTTCTGCATGTGGGCTGCACCAAATACTAGTTCTATGAGATATTAATAGACACGCAAACATATAAAAGCTTGTATGGTTCATCAGAGATATGAGAAAATCAGGGTAAACATAACTTTTTTTTTAAGGTCATCTTATTAGGGGCTTTGACAGCTCTTATAACAATCCGTACATCAATTGGATCAAGCATATATGTACACTGGTTGCCATTGTCATTTTCTAAACATTTATTTTCTATTTGAGCCTTTGATATCAGCTCCTCTTTTTTCCCTCCTTCCCCCACCCACATGAACCCTTGATAAATTATACATTATTATTATTATTTTCATATCTTACTTACACTGACCACTCTCCCCCTTTGCCCACATTTCTGTTGTTCAACCCCCTGGGCGGGGAAGTGGGGTATTTATCAATCATTGCTATCAGTTCCTCCTTCCTCCCCTCACTTCCCCACCTTCCCCCTACCCTCCTGTTATCACTGTTGCCATTGCTGTTCTTGAGGGGTTTATCTGACCTGGATTCCACATGTCGTGTGCTCTTATCTGTACCAGTGTACATGCTCCAATCTAGCCAGAACTGAAAGGCAGGACTGGGGTCATGATTGTAGTGGGTGAGGACGTCTCAAAGAACCAGAGTCTATTATATTTTCAATTTTCTTTGCCAACACTATAATCAAATGTACCAATTCCTCTGCAGTCTTCTCTACTCAGTGTCCAAGTTTCACATGCACGTGAAATTACTGAAAATTGAGAAAAATATTCCTACAATGCCAATTGGCCTCACTTTAAATCCATAAGCATAAACCTCAAGTAGGCTCTTAATTATGCTCAAAATATATACTTTATTTTATTAACACATTCACTCTTTTATAATCCTAGATGGTTGTTTCATATTTCCCCCTCTTCCCAACCTCCAAACTCAACTCTTAATTCTCATACGATGCACTAAACACATACAGTGGAGATCATGATACAGCCAATGATCTTGAGTCCTCCTTCATTAAGACAGTTCCCAGGAATTGAAAAAGACTGTTCAATTATTTATGATCCTATCTTAAGGTAATATTCCCATTTATTTCCAAGATGCTATTCCCTCAAGCCCAGTTCACAGACCTCATTCCAGCAATCCTCCTTATTCTCTCCCACATCAAGTTTTCCACTCCCGTGGACCTTTCCCATCATAAATGTGTTTTATTCCTTTTATCATTAAAAAAACAAGACCACAAATAAACTCAGAGCTTATAACATTTTGTATCCGAATTATCTGCACTACTCACCTTTGCAGCATAAAGTCTTCTTCCTGTTTTCAGCGAAGCCCACTCTAAGAGAATGCTTGCCAAGATGATTCCACCAAAACGTCTCTTGTCAAGGTTACAATAACTCCCATGATGCTAATTCCAGTGTCATCTCAGTTGGGTCTTCTTGGCCTATTGGCAGTACTTCTCATTGTTGGTCACGCCCTCTCCCTTGATATTGTTCTTCCCCTCACTTGCAAAATAACACATACTCCTACACCGATTTCCTCCTACCTTGCAAGTTAATTCTGTTTTCTTTGCAATTTCTTCCTTTCACCTTAATCCTATTAGCTTTGTAGTAGCCACATGACCCTTTCTTGGTTTTAAACCCTCAGGATTTTATCCACTCTGATGTCTTTAAATATGGTCTATGTGCCAATTTCTCCCATATGTTCGCTCTAGTCTAGAAAGCCAAGGTCATACATCTAACTGCCTCTGAACATGTCCATTTAGTAGCTAATGTACATCTTCAATTCAGAGTTCTCTGAATTGAACACTTGATGTCTCTCGGAGACCTGCTCCATTGACGATCCTCACCACCTCCGCTGGTAGCAGCATCATTCTACCAATTGTCCCAAACAAAAATCTTCGCGTTTGCGTTCACTCTTGTCCCTCAAACCCTCATTAGGCAAACTGATTGCAACACAACTTGATCTACATCCAAAGTGTGTCCAGAATTTGTCCACATCTCACTGTCTTTGAAGCAGTGCTCCAAGCTACCGTCATCTCTCATTTGGATTAGTACAAGAGCCTTCTAATCGGTCTCTTTGCTTCCACCCTTGGCCCTTATAGTCTATTGTTAATTCAATACTAAGGGTTATCCTTTGAAAAGCTAAGTCAAAGGTATCAACCCTCTCTTCAAAATTCTCCAAAGGTTCCCATCCCACAGTAAAGCCAAAGGCCTTATGACAGCGTACACAGTCTCATGTTACTGTAGCTGCCTGTCAATCTCTGGCTTCATCTTCTGCTGTTTGACTCCTCATTCGCGAAGCCACAGGTACTCTGTTCTCTTTGATCTTTCCAAACAGTCCCAATTCGCTAGACCGGTTCCTTTTGCTCAGAATATTCTTCCCCTAAACACCCACATGACTCTCTCCCATTTTCAATTCTTAGCTCAGATGTCGCCCCTCACTCAATGAGGCTTCTTCCCTTGACCAACCTTCCTTAAAATTGCAGACCTCACCCATACACTTACCACCCTTACCCCTGCTGATACTGTCTTTAAGT
>NW_022103905.1:13343348-13344459 GCF_000313985.2 Echinops telfairi
AGTGTTCCTTAGGTCCCTAACAACAACAACAGTATTACTGGGCATTTGGGTCCAAGATTCTACAGAAGAACCCATCAAAATGAAGGACATACTAAGCATCATTTCAAATTCCTATGGAATCAAGGCTAGCTGGAGCCATGAGGGCTGAATGAATCTCTGAAATTAACTTTAAACCAAAATATCCCTGATGTCTTTTTAAAACCAAGAAATTTTCAGCCTACATAGAATGTCTACTTTGAGAGTAATAGTCTTTCTTTCTTTGGTGCAGAGGCCACAGTTTACTAGTGGCAACCAGGGCAGCAAGGTAGTATCCTCTAACACGGGCAATCAGAAGATAAAGACCGGAGATTCTGCTGTATTGACCTTTCTCTAGCTCTTTGGGGTGCTCCTTTTACCCACCAGGCTCAGTTTCATCCATTAAAAAAAATTTTTTAAGGATACTGCAGATAGTATTCAGATTCCACTCATTTACTCTTAATATTTAACTTCAGTAAATACTTACGGCTTCTTACTACAAGCACTTATAACTCTCTTCCAGAAGGATTTCTTCAGCCAAAAGAATGAGCTCTGTCCCACACAGCACAGGGTAGTCAGTAAGTGCCAGGCAGTCAGTGCCCTCAAGCTGTTTCCAACCACTCTCAGAAGGGGGCTGGCACATACATGCTCCAGTTCTCTTCCTTCTGAAGCATGTGCTACACTATCTTCCCAATTGCCCACAGTGGTCATCTGCTCGTAAATCCACCCTGTGTTACCTCCCTTCCGTTTTCTCTCATTCCCCAAACTCCTGCTGGTGCTTCCTGGGGTCACTTCCTAAATAAATAACATATTCACTCACATCCTTGTCACAAGATCTACTCATTCAGGGAACCCAAGCCAAATTAGGTGTGTGCATCCATGGTTGTTAACTCATGTGTGACACAGTCCTAGGGTTCCACAGAGGTCCCCCATAGCTCTCATCAGGTAATAGAGGTCAAAAGGCAGAGAATTCAGAAACACCCCCAAACCATCCAAGGAAGTTGCATTTTGTTTGTTGTATGTATAATGTAGTTCTTCATAAGATGTCAAAAAATATATAATACAACTTACATTGCTATATATATATATATATATA
>NW_022103905.1:13346247-13347168 GCF_000313985.2 Echinops telfairi
ATAGAATGTCTACTTTGAGAGTAATAGTCTTTCTTTCTTTGGTGCAGAGGCCACAGTTTACTAGTGGCAACCAGGGCAGAAAGAAAGAGCAGACGGGTGGTGTTGCTTATGGGACACAGAACTTCTCTTAAGAACGATGGATGGTTTTTACCTGGATACGCCTCGTGGCTGAACATGACAGGTGCAATCCCTGTCACAGACTGGATAGGGAGATGTTGTTCAGATGTCAAGCTTGCTGTTGCTGGGTGCCATGGGGTCAGTTCCAACTCATAGCAACCCTCTTGCACAACAGAAGGAAACACTGCCTGGCCCTGCACCAGCCGCACAATTGTTATACTTGAGCCCGTTGTGAAGCCACTGAGATAAGAAATTAGCTTCTCAGAGGGAAAACTGAACTGGGACTAAAGAAATGACCATAATTCTCCCATTAAATAATGGCAGAACTGAAATCAGAGACTAGCTTCTCCTGCTGGGCCCTTTTAATAAAGAGGGAAATGAGGAGGCATCCATCTTGATGAGCAAACGGATTCTAAACACAGATGCATCTGGATAGCACAAGTTTTAATTTGGTTAAAATGGATTCTTTATCAAGCAAAAATCATTTTGTTCTTTAAGGCCATTTGTAACTTTCATTTTCTTTTTAAAATTTCTACACTGCCCCATGGAGTAGTATTGATTTATGCTCCGTAGTTCGTATTGATCTGAAAGGACACTGCCAAGATCTGCTTTCATCTATAATTAAAGAAGAAAGTCACCGAAACCATTCCCTCAGAAGTGCATTTCCAGCACCTTCGACCATCAAGACACCATTCCAAGTTCAACATCCAGTCACATGGCTTCATGTTCCTCCACTTCCCAGTTATTCCCTTAAAAACTGTCAGAAACAAACTCATGGACACACACACACACACACACACACAC
>NW_022103905.1:13347453-13359669 GCF_000313985.2 Echinops telfairi
GAAGTACCAGATTTCCCAGAATTCTCAGAAGGCCATGCCCACACAGAGGCCTCATTGGCTATGATCTGATTGACAAGCTAGACTCCACCCCTACACTCTTAATTCTCAAATTGACAAGCGATTATATATCTACCACAAAGACCTATGCCCTATAGCCTGGCATGCAAAATAAGCACTAAACCTCACCAATAGAAATGCCAAATGTTTGCTGTCTTATACTATGCTGTGTTGTTAACAGCTACTATCCAGTCCACCTAACTCATGGCAACCCCATGCACAACAGAACAAAATGCTACCTGGTCCCAGACAAACTCCATGACTGATTGTACATCAGACCCTTGTAATCCATACCATTTCACTGGGGCTTTCTTCCTAATCCACCTTCCTCTGGAAGCTCCACTGAGCCCTCAGGTACCTGGTTGGAGCAAACAGCTAGTGTGCTCAGCTGCTAACCAGCAGGCAGGAGGTTCAAGCCTCTCAGTGGGATGTCGGAAGAAAGACTGATGATCAGCTTCAGTACAGGTCGACTTCCAATCTGCCCCGGCGAAGATTACATACGGCTCTGTGTGAAAAGGTATTTTGTTCTTTAGTTTAATTCAGTTGTTCAGACTTCCCCACTGACCTCCTGAGTCAATATCTGTAAGGGTGGGTTATGGAATGCTGTATTTGTTAAAAACTACCCCCATGTGTTTTCCTTGAAACCTGTCTACTTACCAATTTTGAGAAACATCCAGTTTTGCTTTCAGGGATAAATCAAATTTATATTTTGAGTATTTTTTTAATGGAGAAATACCATTTTCTCCAATACAGTAGTAATGCTATACCTGTGTGGGAGGTTAGTACCAAGGGAAGAAAAGGAAGCCGGGTAAGTGGAAGGCAGAGAAATTAAAGATGACCCCTTGGCAAGAAACACCCAAGCACATTATTCAGCCAGAGGCCAGTGGAAGTGTCGGGGACTGCTTGTCTTAACCCTGGTACTAAGGCAAGGTCACCTGATGATCTGCTTCCATAAAGATTATAGCCAAGAAAACTCTGTAGAACTCTGTGTCTCAAAAACATGCCTTGGCGTAGAATTTATCTGATGGCAATAATCCTGTTTAACATTTTCAATTGGTATTGTTTCATTTGGTTTTCTGGTCCTAAAGTTATTTTGAGGCCTGAAATAGAAGCACCAACAGGAAATTCCTACTGTGTGGACCACGATTTACAGGAAGCGTGGGGTAAAGCAGAAAGAGGGCGGCGACTACACGCAAATCTCTCCTGCTCCTTCCAGTTGCGTGGTCGTGGCCCGGTCCACCTCTCTCGTCTATAAAATACTGTACAAATGACAAATGAGAGGATGTCTGAAATGCCCAGAGGAAGTGCCTAAAGATGTGATTTCCATTCCCCTCAGATCTAAGATGGTACTTCTTCTTCCAGATCCCAAAGTAGTGCACACATGTGTTTCAACAAGTACAGGACATATTTTTAAATAACCAAGCTTCAGAGAAATCTACACAGACTGTAACAAAATAAACTCTAAAATCAAGCAGACTTATAAAGGTATTTCCAAAAGGTTCATGGAAAAAAAATGGATGAGAAGGTTACGGACGTTTTCTGCAAGCTTTATGAAGCCCCCACACCCCATCCCCTTATATTTCTTCATCTTTTTTTAAATAATAAACCATTTTATTGGGGCCTCTAACAGCTCTTATAACAATCCATACATCAATTGTATCAAGCACATTTGTACATATTTTCTTTCTACTTGAGCTCCTCTTTTTCCCTCTCTCCCCCACACTCCCAGCCTCTTGAACCCTTGATAAATTATAAATTATTGTTTTCATATCTTAAATTATCTGCTGTCTCCCTTCACTCACGTTTCTGTTATTTGTCCCCCTGTTGTGGGGAGTGGGTGGTATTCATCAATCATTGCCATCATTCCCCCTTTACCCACCTTCTCCCCCCATCGTCCCCCTACCCTCATGGTATCGCTACTCCCATTGCTGTTCCTGAGGGGGTTATCTGTCCTGGATTCTGTGTTGAGAGCTCTTATCTGTACCTGTGTACATGCTCCAGTCTAGCCAGATTTTATAAGGTAGAACTGGGGTCACGACAGTGGTCGGGGGGCGGAGAAGAGAAAGCATTAAAGAACTAGACGAGAATTAAAGGAATGTTGTGTGTTTTGTCAGTGCTGTACTGCACCCTGGCTGCTTGTCACTTCCTTGTGACCCTTCTGTAAGGGGTTGTCCAATTGTCTACAGATGGGCTTTGGGTTCTCTACTCCAACCCCCCACATTCACATTGATGTGATTATTTGTTTTGGACCTTCTGATGCCTGATACCTGATCATGTCGATACCTCAGGATTACACAGGTTGGTATGCTTCTTCCATGTGGGATGGCCAGATGGCTCATTGTTTAACTTCAAGCATTTAAGACCCCCGATGCTGTATCTTCTAATAGCCGGACACCATCAGCTTTCCTCACCACATTTGCTTATGCACCCCTTTCGTCTTCAGCAATTGTATCGTGAAGGTGAGCAGAATTCCAGTTATTAGAACAAAGTGTTCTTGCATTGAGGGAGGACTTGAGTAGAGGCCCAATGTCCATCTGCTACCTTACATAGACCTTTATCCCCATCGTTATTTATAAATATATTTACATATATACATACCTTTATTTATACCTCTATAAATGTTTTTTTGCCTCCTAGTTCTTTCCTCTATTTTGTTTTACTTTCCTCCTGTCCCACTATCATGGTTCACCTTCATTCAGCTTTCAGTAATTCCTCTAAGTTTTCTTCATCTTATGAGAGCCAACCTTTTGCCATGTAGAAATTCAGAAAGTTAAACTTGACAAGTCGTTCTGCATCTTGACTTGGGAGCAAAGAATTTGTGGTTTCCTTGTCCTCAGCTATGTTGTTTCAGACCACAGGCTTGCCCCTAATTCTGCATAAGCTGTAATTTAGTGTTTCTAAGATGACCAACAGAAAGGCATTAGATGCTGTGTTATTGGGCCCATTTTATAAATAAAGAAACTGAAGCTCAGAGGCATTACTTACAGTGGCCCCCAGGCAACACAGCAAAGCCAGCCCTAACTAGTCTTCTAGTCTCAGACTTGCTTCTAGTCTCAGACTTGGTGGCTTTAGCGTTCCTTTTCACTCAACCAGACCAAATGCTTTTATGGAACGGCTGCTTCATCCTGAAAGGAGCCCTGATGGCACGGCAACTCAGTGCTCTGATTCTAAAGGAAAGGTCGCCAGTTTGAACCCACCAGCTGATTCTTCAGAACGAAATGGCAGGCTGACAGTCACCTCCATAGAGATGGTCATTTCCACACTCTGGTGGGGCGGGTCTACTCTTACCATACAGGCGGCTATGAGGTGAAACTGTCTTTGCTGTTTGGGTTTCAGTTTTATTTCACATCGAAGAAGCCCAGGTAGTACAACAGTGAAGCACTTGGGTGCTACGAGAGGTTGTCAGGTCAAACCTGATCAGAGAGTCCACAGGAGAAAGACTTGGATTTTTAAAGAAAAACGAGGAAGGGGAAGGGAGTGGGAGAGAGGGAGAGAAGAAATGAACACCATTTTCTCTGTGGAGAGTAAACCATTAACAAGGAAATTCCCCATAAACCTTTACTAGTTAGCTCTTTTATAAGTGATTCTAAGGCAATACGTAACACTGCAGCCACATGTGAAGAAGATTTTAAGTTCTTCCAGGTAGTGAAATGCCAAGCTAGAAGGAATAAATCATGTGAGTGGGAGGAAAATTGGCAAGTGAACTTCAACATGAGGCAGCATTAAAGATATCTGTTTAAAGAAAATCAACTCAGATATACCTTTTTAAGTTGATAAATTCCAAACTGTGGTTAGATAGAAAAGAAATCCTATAATCATTACAGACTGAAAATATTTCTAAGACAGCAGCTCAATATACTCCTCTTGGCAAAAAGGCCAAGAAAGTATTAGTTGAAGCTCAGAAAGGTCATGAAAACAATAGATGAAGTATTAAACTACATTTACATAAACATCTACCATCTGAATTAAGAATTCTGCATGTGAAGGCTACGGATGACAGTGGCAGCCCAAAATCCATTTTCACAGTCCTCACATAGATTAAGCTCCAGTGGGTTTTTTTTCCAAGGAGCCCTGGAAGCAACGTGGTTATGAGTTAGCCTGCTAATCGCAAGGTCAGCAGTTCAAAACCACCCGTCTCTGTAAGAGAAAGACATGGCTTTCTCCTCCTGTAAAGAACTGTCCCACCCTGACTCCGTGGCAGGGAGTTTGCCTTTGGGTTGTGAATTCCTTCTGATCATTAATGAAGGACAGAGATCATCTTGTCTCTGGCAGAGTACATTGGGAAAGTAGATTACCTCCTCCCCAATCCAGTGCTCCCAGGTAGAGGCAGTCTCTCTTAGGGACTTGCCTGGGTAAGTTCTTGATGGAGACCACCACCGTACTGGGGACCACACAGGGGGTTCAGTAGTCATGAGGCATGCCCTGTCAATTGTGCCAAGACGATCTTGATCAGAAGGCCATGGACCCATCTTGTAAGGTTTCCTGACATATTGTAAGTGCCCCAGTCATGGTCCTGTTCCTGCATTTGTAGTCCCACCAGAAACTGTGATGAACTAATTAATCTGCCACCAATCATGAAATTGTTCCATGCGTATTTAACTAGCTTCCCAATTCTGAATCTTCAGACACCGTTTTGACCTCAGGCTACTGGCCTCCCTTATTTGGATGGTGTGTCTATAGCTTTGTGTTGTTGTGGTCCCTTTAAAACTTAAAACATGTTCCCCTTTAAAAAAAAAGAAAAAGAAAAAAAGAGGGAAGGAGGGGAGGAAGAATTCTGCGTGCACCCAATTCACAGTAAAAAGTTAATTTTGTAAAAGTCTGTGTGTATTCCAGAGTCTTCTGAAAGACATCTGGAGTTGAATAAGGTCCAAAAGAGCAAGTGTACATGGTTTAAATTGTGGTGTATTTTTATACATTTTGAACCATAAGTACAATGGGCTGGAGTTCAGCATAGTCTTCAATTCTATTATCAACAGTCTATCCAAACCCCTCTTTGTTGTTCCCCTTCATCTGTAAGCCTCACAGGGATTTTCAACTGTGGTACTGATGACATTTTAGAGCAGATAACTCTTCATTTAGGGGTTGCCCTGTACTAAGGGGATGCACTGCCTACTCGTCTTGTCACAACTGCTTGCTACACTGGGCAGATTCTAACCAAGAGTTGTTTCCTTTGTGTTAGGCCATGTTATGGGGAAGGCCTTACTGCCAAACTACTAAGGATGCTGGCCCAGCCAAGCTGACACAAAGCTTGACAATCACAACTCTACTTGTGTTTCTTTTACAAAAACTGATTTAGCTATCTGTGATAGGTAGGTTTTTTGTGCCAACCTGGCCAATAGGAACATGGGGTTAATCAGGTAGCAGTCTGATTGGACAGCAGAGAGATAAAATGGCTCGGCAAGGCCGGCCCCTCTCTCTCTTGCTTGCTGGTGATTGGACCAACATGGGGCTACTTCAGCTAGTGCTCTGCCTCAATGTGTGAGCTACACCACCTGGTTGTGTTTCTCTAGAGGACCCTGCCTAACACACTATCTAAAAGTGGCATAGCACTTTAACATAAAAAGCTTTCTGTGTTCTCCAAAGTTCAACTAAAATTTCAACTTAGATTTTCATCTAATTTATAATCTATGGGTAAACGACAAATTTACCGAGTAGATATTCAATGAAGACTATGATATTTTTCCAATTATTCATATCTTAAGACTCTTCAACAGAGTGGAAATACCGGCTTTAAAAGATGTCACTTATTATCAAAAAAATTTTTTTTAATTTAAGAAATATTTCTTTAAGGGTCTTTTTTCAAAATATGGCTAATAACTTTAAAAAGTATCTTAAAATGAAGAGGACTGGCTATATAAGTTAGGATGATTATTGCAAACAGGTAAGAGAGTCGAGATGTGGCAGAGTACTTGCTCTGAGATTAATGTCACAGAGGAGAAGCTTGCTCTCTGATATCATACCCTCTGCTCTACTTCCAGACAGAACTGTGGACTTCCTGTCAGGAGTCTGTGGTCTGATTCAGTCTAGAAAATGTTATAGAAATAAAAGATTCTTCCAAGTGTCTGGCCTTTTAAACTGTAGTCACCTGCAGAAAATTGGCTTGTATAATTCTGGAAAGAATAAATGTCACCTCTTGATTGAAGAGAGATCAAAAGAAGCACTAAAAATGGGAGCCGCTCTCTCCTGGAAATGTGCTCATTCTCCAGCTAAGGTAGGGGAAGGAGACGTCACCTTCTGAGAGGAGAAGAGCCCTAGAACTTGCTCTCCGTGCATTGGATGACTGGGTTGGGAAAGAGATGCATTCTTGCCGAGCTTCCTCCTTGACCCACTCCCAGCACCAAGCACCCAGCGTCAGAAGCCATGCAGAGAATAGTCAGATTGGTGAAAGCCAAAACAAGTACAAGGTTTAAACTGCCAGACAAAGAAAACTGAAAAGACTTTCCGCTGTGAGCCGTACAGAGGTGATAAGACTAAACCCTGTCAAACACAAAGTCCTGTGAACCCCGGACGAGGAAAACCGTCTGAGGAGTTGAAACTCTCACGGGTTGCAGCGTCAGGCCCTCTAACGTGTCCTGACAGTCCTTCAAGCATTGGACTGTGTGTCCACTAAGCCCTGAGCCCAACCATATACCTTAGAGCCTTGTTTAAGCTGCTCCTCTGCATGGAAGGCCATCCTTTCACACTTACGTTTCTATCAACCAAGCAAACTCCTACTCACTCATCAAGACCCAGTTGACCTTCTGTTTGCAGCTCTCCTCGTGCCCTAATCCTTACCGACAGAATGATTTGATTCCCCATCCATGCTCTCCTCTTTATAGAAGTTCTCTCACAGCATTTCAATTTGTTGTTTAAATTCGTTAATAAATTTATTTAAATGATGCCGCACACACAATACACATTATAGAAGCATTAGAACCCGCACTCACACCGCCATTGAGTCAGTTCTGACTCGCAGGGACCCTATAGGGCAGAGCAGAACTGTCATTTGGATTTCTGAGTATGCAAATCTTTAGGAGACAGCCTCATCTTTCTCCCGATTCATCGCAGTAGCAAAATGACAGTGATGAAGTAGCAATAAAAATAATTTTATGGTTGGGGGTCACCACCACATGAGGAACTGCCTGAAAGGGTCGCGGCATTAGAAAGGTTGGGAACCACTGAACTAGTGCAGGTAACACTCTATGCCACAAAGTTTCCTTTAGGGAAAGTTTAGGGGAGATAATTTTGAACTTCTCTAGAGGGAAGCTTTCAGATGTGTGCTCCCCTAGAGACTTACAGCCTCGAAAACCCAGTGAGGCAGTTCGACTCTGACCTACAGGGCCATCAGAATTGACTTGATGGTAGTGAGTTTGGGGTTTGGGTGTGTTGTTTGTTTGTTCACGGGGCTGTTTGCTTTGTCATTCTTACTTATCACTTTGTTGATTCCAATTAATGTGTGCAGAGTCGAACTGTTCTGTCGCGTTTCAAGGCTATAACACTTTGGAAACAGACCACTGGGTCGATCTTCCAAGACACCTTTGGATTGGTTTGAACCACCAACCTCTTGATTACCTGTTGGATTCTTAACTGTTTGGGCCATCCAAGGACACTCCATTAAATATTCTTAGTGTTGTTAATTTTATTACCATTTGTGTGTGCATCTCACCAACTAGCACTTGGAGTTTCTCAAGGGAAGGGACCATGTCTCAGCCATTTGATTTCCCAGACCCTGGCACAAGGTATGGCACTCAGTGGGGACTCAAAAGAATTTGTATTGAATTAAGTTCTCTCAAGGCGATGGGAATTGCAATAGTCAACATTGGGGCATGATCTGACATTGACCTTCCCCTGCCTAGTCATCTTGCACTAAATCTTTGACTGCTCTGTTCAACTGCTGCAGCCAGTTGGGTGCTGCAGCTCCTGCTAATGAAATCATCAGGAACAGCTGAGAGAAATGGAAAAATGAACTGGTTCTTGTACCACTGCCTCACACTACCAGCATTTCGTAACAAGCTGTGCCACCAAAATGCAATAAAGTTTGCTGGCTTTATTTCCGGCAAGTAAGTAGCTGGATATTTGTGTTTGCTTCATCCTTTCCCTCAAATCAGTCATGGCTGAGGCAATAACCAAGGAAATGAATCACATACATAAAACCAACATCCTCACCAACTTCTTTATTTGTAAATTTGGAGAGAATGGAAGCTCTCTTCCTGAGGCCAACCATGTCGATGGCTGGCGTTAGACTGAACTATGTTCCCCCCCAACGTGTTGTACATCTTTACCTCCAGGCTGGTTAATCCCACCCTATGTTAATCCCATACGCTGAGTCAATCTCATTTGAGACATTAAAAGAAGAAGCAGAGAGAGAGATGAAGTCAGGTAGATGACAGGACGTGTGGAGATTTCCAAGAAAAGAAGAAGTTGAAGCTAAAGAGACGACAGCCTTCCTCCAGAGGCGAGACGGAAATAAAGCCTTCCGCTGGGGCTGGTACCTCGAATTCAGACTCGAAGCCATCTAGATAATGAGAAAATAAAACACCCATGTGTTACAACCGTCCACTTTCTGTGATCGTAGCACTAACTAACTAAGACAATCAATGACTAAATAACTAAGATATCAATATGGCGTGCCTTCAACTAAGTCCATTTTCTCTCAAAATGAGTACATTGCCTGTCTTTCTCAATTTGAATCTGTGGAGCTCATTATTCATTTGAGCCAACTTCTCAACCAAAACGGTCGTCTTACACCTCCACGAAGGACAAAAGGTACGTGCTTTGACACCAGTTAGCGAAGTCACCCATAATCATCCACCCTAAAAAGAAACTGGTTTGCTCCCTATGTGGGGATTGGGATTACTGCAATTTAGCAAGGTGCAGCCATTTCTGTTATTGTAATTGTTAGCTGTCCTGAAGTCAGCCTGTGCACAACGGGAGGAAATGTTATTCTTTCCTGTAACTCACTCATGATCAGATGTGAGCCACACCTGGTGAGCCACACCTGGTGAGCCACAGGCTATCCGTTGCTGATTTTCAGAAGCAGATTTCCAGCACTTTCTTCCTGGTCCATATTCTGCAAAGAACCTGGTAACTTCTGATACTCAGAATAGGTGGTGGCAGGAACATGAACAGACAACCCCCATGGGGTAGACCGTGGAACTGACACCAGGCTTCTTCCAGCAGGTGTGCATGCGTGGTCAGTAGAGGAGCTGGAGCAAATACGATGTGTCATTACACGTGATCGTTTCCATATACCCATGAGAGCCAGCTTTGGGGGTTCATGGAAATGTGTAGGGGAAGGCTTTCAGGAGCTGAGTTACCAGTCAGAGACATGATTGTCTCAGGAGGAGACATTCCATTCTCTCCAGATTAAAAGTAAAGTCCAAAAACAACACAAATATTTCTGTTTCCACAAATAATTCTGTTCCATGTGTATTGTAGTTCCCTGTCACATGATGCAAAGAGACCTGATGGTGCTGCCAGATAAGCACAGGACAGCTAACTCCAAGGTCAACAGTCATCTGATCCTGGGGGGAAAGATGAGGTTGTATGATCCTGTGAAGTTTGTAAAAGCCTCAATCCCTACATAGAGTCGCCATGAGTCCGAATCAACTCGATGGCAGTGGGCATTTAAGGTATCAAATGATGGAATCATTTGATATATATGTCATAACTTCTGAACACTAAGTGGATAATTTACAATTTCCAAATAGACATTTAAATCATTTCTGATAGTAATTAATAATGGGCTCGACTCTCTGAGGAGATGGTAGTAACTCATGAACTACGTTGAAGTGCTGTCTTGGGGATGCTTTGGCACTAAGAGAAGATCTGTACTATCTCAAGACATCACAGCTGAAGGACAATGTACATTGGGATTGTTAGCAAGACTGAAATAATTCAGAAGGACAAGACCCTTGGGATATAATGGAAGAATTAGGGTGAACCTTACTTTAAAGCAAGTCATAAAATCTGATTTTGAATCTGTCAAAGTGGATGACAGATCCTTTTAAAATCAAACCGTAGTTTTTATTCCTAAGAAGTTGATATAAACCCCCTCCCCACAGCAGGGTGGGGGACGATTTACTGCCGGGGTGTAAGAGATGTTAGAGATTCTAGACTCAAAGGAGCAGGCCAAGAAGCTGCCGCTTTAATCTCATGAGATGGCCAGGGTGAACTACACTTGTTGGCCAGAGATCAGGTCAGGGGGCTCATATCAGCAGCACGCACGTCTTTAAAAATAATTGATAATTGTGTTCTTCCGCCCGGGTCCTTGATTGTCCTACTCTGATGTTTCACCTGTACTCTGATGTACAAACCTTATGATTTTACTTGCCTCTCAGCATCCAAGACAAATTCCACCACCACCCCTGTTTTTCAGTGCAGTGAATTATTTCTAGTTCCTTTTTTCACTCCCACCAAATGACTGTCCCCTGATGGGAATGAAGGTGGGGGGCCGATATCGATTACATTATAGGATTCCACTGTGAGGCACTGCCATTCTGCTGGGCATAGAGTGAAGCAGGGAATGGGATCTTATTACCAATGAGCTAGAAGAGTGCCAAGGGTGGAGAGCAGCCTTCAGACGCGGCCTCTGGTTTGCCTCTCTCTGCTAGGCTTCCAGTGTTCAAACATGAGTGGAAGTCTATCACCTGATGTGATTTTGTAACCCGACTAAGTGGTGGCCACCGGCGGCTGCAGCCAATCAGAGAGGCAGGGGAAGAGTCAGCATATATTTTATTAACGGATCTGGAAGGAGAGTGGATGAAAATCTGCCAGACTGCCTCGCCTCCTCTCATACAGTCAGGGTTTCTGTACTCCTGTGGGCTTCTTGTAAGATCACATTGGATCTTACAGAGCCGCTGGGTGCACATCCTGGGGCACGGCTGCCCCTTCCCCTTAGGTCAAGGCTAATGTTCTTACAGGAAAGGTCTGTCTAAGGGCGCTTCCTTGTGCACATGATCTCCGGCCTTCACCTCCTTCGATGCATGTGCTTGTGTCCTTGTGGTCTTCTCGTGGCCGGTCGCTTATCCTAAGTCAGCATTAACAGCACAGTGACACAGCACTGCATCACCCAGCCTGCATGTTCTGGGAGTGCGTTCAGATGGGCAGTTAGTCAGCGCAGTGAAAATGAAAGGGTTTTAAACTTAGTGACTACTTAATCTTGTTAGATAAAGCAGAGTCAAAGCAAATTTCATGAAAAGCCCCTCTCTCAGCAGTGTCTTCAGTTGCAGAACACTAAAGCCTAAAGTGTGATACATAAATCAAGAGCTCCCTTCTCCCAATTTCACCAGCTTCCACAGCCTTGAGGATTAGGAGAGCCTCCAGATGGAGTCTAACTTTGTTTTTGGTGTTTACCAGCACCCACAACCACATCGCTCCTTTTCCTTCACACCATGAGCTCTTGTGGCCATTGCAGCACACTGCAGAACCCTGGGATGTCAGGGAATACACTAAGGGGAGGCGTGGTGGTTGATATCAGGGAGAATGGAGCAGTGTACCATTGTTTCAAAGTGGTACATATTTAACCTCCACCAAATTGGGACTAGTCATATTCATGTTTATAAAAGAAATTATTTCTGCACTTTAATTTTGACTGCCTTGTTTACCAAAGCACCAGCCAGAGGAATGGAAACTGACCTCATTAGGTAGCTTATTACAGTCCTTTTGGACAGTTTGTAACAGAGATCATGGGGGAGGCTTTGTGAAAGAAAGATTGGGTCAGAATTTATGGGGAAAATACTGATCGTTCCAATTCCAAATATCTTTTGAAAGATACTATTAGAAGTAATAATGGCGCCAAAAATGGATGTAAATGGTTAAAGGAAATTGGGAGACAACACCGGAAACACAGTGTGGGAATTGTGCCCAATCTGACCCTACCACACTAAGACAAAACACTAAGGGCGTGCAACAGAACAGCAAGGGGAGCAGCATGGAAGTCCTGAGGGAATACCAAAAATAGACTTTGAGGCCAGAGCATGGCACCCCATCAGACTTGACCAGAAAACACACCTAATGGTCAACAAACAAACCTTGAACTATTTACAGGCTTTTCTTTTCTTTTTTTGTCTTTGGTTTTTTGGTGTTGTTTTTTTGTTTTCTTTTCTTTTCTTGTTTGTTTTGCTCTGCCTTGTTTTTTGTGCATATTATTATCTCTGCAGACCTATCTAGATAAGATAG
>NW_022103905.1:13360985-13363336 GCF_000313985.2 Echinops telfairi
TTATTTATTTATTTATTTATTTATTTTTAAATCATTATTGGGGCTCATACAACTCTTATCACAATCCACACATACAACAATTGTGTAAAGCATACTTACACGTTCGTTGCCTTCATCATTCTCAAATCTTGCTTTCCACTTCGGCTCCTGGAATCAGCTCCTCATTTTCCTTTCCCTTCCTCCCTCCTTTCTACCCCCTCCCTCTTGAACCCTTGATAATTTATAAATTATTATTTTATCTTATGTTACACTGCCCGGCATCTTCCTTCACCCACTTTTTTGTTGAAACTGAGTTGTACAAGCCACCAATAAAATGATTTTTTTTAAAATTGAGATGTGTTTCGGAGAAAGAAAATAGCATAGACTTGCAGTAAGAATGTAATGAGATAACATTTGAAAAGCACTTAGCACAGCGTCTAGGCCATGTCCAATAAAACTATTAAGACAAGCTAAGTCTTACTTACGACGTCTGCACTCACTGAGGGCATAAACTACATTTCTCTAAAGTCAGTTTGAGAGAAGCTATGAGCAGTTAGGGAAGGCTATCGCAAACACAGCTCGGTTATGACGAGCCGTAACTTCCATTTCCCAGTATTCATGATGTAAGATACATATCAGATCCACTGAATCCATTTTGCCTAAACTACTTTTATATGCAAATATTACCTGCCCTTTGTTTTTAAAGGGCTGTAGTTGTTACACGTTGAGCTGCGATCTGCATGGTCAGCAGTTCGAAAACACCAGCAGCTCCATAGAAGAAAGACTGACTGGCTTTCTACTCCCTTCAACAGTTATAATCCTAGAAACCCACAAGGGGTTGCTATGAGTCAGCTTTGACTCAATGGCAGTGTCTTTGTCTTTGAAGGCATGAATTATCAATGTCTTTGTGTCCCCAGACAAACTTACAAAAATGTCTTAGAAAATTCCCTTAGGGGAATGAATCCCGGGCCTGGTTGCTATGAGTCAGCTTTGACTCAATGGCAGTGTCTTTGTCTTTGAAGGCATGAATTATGAATGTCTTTGTGTCCCCAGACAAACTTACAAAAAAGTCTTAGAAAATTCCCTTAGGGGAATGAATCCCGGGCCTGGAAGCTCCGGATGATATTCTCAGGGGACACAAGGTCAATTGGCATAACAATGTTCTCAATCTACTTTGATGAGCAGCAGCCAGGGTCTGAAAGACCTGAGAGCAGTCATCTGAATGCGACCATTGGTCTCTTGTCTGGAAGAAAGAGAGGAGAACATGGAAGAACCATGGGAACCATCAGCCCGATAAACAAATGGACCATGTAAACATTAGTCTCTGGGACCCTGAGACCAGGAGAGCTAGTTAATGTCTGGCTTCCACTACCTATTCTCTGAGAGGGATCACCCTGATATAGTGAGATCAGAGTCGTGGTGGTATAATGACTTGGTATTGAGCAGCTAATCTCAAGGGCCTCCCTTTGAAAGGACTGGCTGCTCTCCAGCAGAAAGGTCAGGCTTTCTACTCCCATAAAGAGTGACAGTTAGGAAAGCCACGGGGTCAGTTCTAGACTGTTGTATATGGTCACTCTGAGTCAGAAGCAACTTGGTGGCAGTGAATTTGACTTGGGTTTGTTTTGTTGTTGTTGTTGGTTGTTGTTGTTTTTTTAATAGAGTGGAAGAAAAATGTGGAACAAAATTCAAAATCATAAAAAAAGACTTACTGGTGGAATTGAGACGGGTAGAATTCAGAGGACTGCAGCCATAGCCGCCACCCTTTAGGTACAGAAATGAAATCACCTGGCATGGCTCAATTTTCAACTAAACAATAGGCCTACAAAGTGAAAATAACAATAGAGAAGTACACACAGCTTACAATAACCAACCATTTGAAATCAAAGGGTAGCATTTGCCCAGTGACAAAGTTCAGAAGGATTGGACGTAGAAAACAGAAAGAGGAAGCAGGAGACGTGATGCTACCTAGCTGGGATTGCGATCGATGAGATGAAACAAAATGTGTGATAATTGTAGAAGTGAACATTGATTTTCTCTGTAAACATTCACTCAATTCACAAGAAAATGTTTTGGGGGTGGTTTTTAAAAAATGCTGTCCCCCCCCCCAAAAAAATGTGTTGTAAATCCTAACCCCCATACCTGTGACCAGAATTCCATTTGTAGGAGGAGCTATCTTTGTGGTGGAAGGACTTATCTTTGTTAGGTGCATCGTGAGTCCATTTCCTTGAAATACAAAAGGTACAGAGCAAAAGAAGAGTGAAGAGATGGATACCATGGCCCATGAAGATCATCCAGGTTCTAAAAGAACCTTAAAAAGGCATGGGCACTCCCTCCGTGTAGACAGAGCGAGCTGACACCCTGAATGGACTTCT
>NW_022103905.1:13363817-13372525 GCF_000313985.2 Echinops telfairi
CATTTCTATTTATTAAAACCACCCATAAATAGTATTTCTGGTGTACCAGCTCCTGATAACAAAGACAGCCATTGTTCTACAGGGAAGCCCAGTTATAAGTGAGGAACTGAAAATGTATAGATTTCTTCTAAAGGTGTTGATTTCTACCTTTGTGAAAGTTTGGGGTTCGATATGAAAATGGAACCTGTCATTACTGGACATGGATTCCCAGAAGAAGAAAAAAATGTCCCTATGGGCCCTGGACTTGTGTTTGTTATGCGTGGTATGCTATGGCATGTATTTACTTATATACCAGCTATGTGGGAAAATATGAGAACATCTCATTTCATTCTACAGTGAAAAAACACCCTGAAGCTCAAATTGGTTATATGATTTTTTTCCCCAAAGGCCAGTGTAATGAGAATTTTAATGTTTGACATGGGCCCAACACATCTTGAACACTCCTGCTGTTTGGAAAATGTTCAAGGTAAAACTTAAAAAAATCACTACTCCAACCTCCTCTGAAGCTAACACACAGACATGTGCCCTGGACTCCATAAATTTTAAGGAGTGAAAAATAAAAGATGCTCTGTGTGTTGTCTATATTTCACTGGTGTGGTGGCAGCAACAATGTCAAGGTTTAAGGATTGGGAAGAATTACGAGGCCGATTTCCTGATACACAGGTGACACTGATGCTGGAGACAGTACCAGTGGTGGTACTGAGTGTGGTTTGGGACAGAGGTCATGGGAATTTAACCTCAACTTTGTTTTGTTTTTTTCAGTCAGACCAATATTCATTTCGGTGGGTTTCCCATGAATGTTTCTGAATGAATTGTTTTTCTATTAAAACTCTGCTCACCAAGCAGACTATAGAATACTGGTTTTGTGGATTGTGGTCATGGCTCCTGGGAGCTCCAAAGACCATGCTTTGGAGCTCCCAGTGATTCATTCCCTCAGGGTTTTCGGTTATGTTCAGGATGTTCTCATAACCTTGCCCCCTGGATGCTCCACACATTTATGAATGTACTTTCAGACGAAGTAAGTACACATGCACAAATATCCTCTTGCAAACCTATTTGAATTAATGACTACCCCCACACACACCCATTCAGCATGTGTGTCTATCCATGCGTCCAACCTTTAATCTCTGTTATTACAAGAATGTGTAGATAGCATCGCTCTGTTCCCCTGCACTCTTTTCAGTGTTTCCCTCGCCTCCCTCAGGAAAAACTATGACGCTTTCAATACAGGATTTGAGTTAGGTAAATTTCAGCGTCTGTTTCGTCTTTATAGTGTTAATAACTCTTAGCTGCCAAATACTCTGAATAAAGTAAGAATTTTATTGTAACTCACTTTGTAATTCCATTTGGGGGGTGGGAGACACTAGTTGATGACTATGAGTGAATTGTGCCAAAGCCACCCACCAGGTCTGTCCCCAAACCAGTCAACTTTCAGGGAAAGACAACTCAAGATAGATTCAATTGTTCTGCCATGTGTGACCAAGCTATGTATTTCTGATGAATTGAATTTTTCACTTTTTCAACCAGTCTGACACGAGGAAAACAAATAATTCCACCAAACAAAAGCATTTCTTCCTTGAAAAATACAATTTTCCCAGCACTAACATCTTGCTTTTTTAAATATTTTAAAGAGTTATTCTGCAGCATATTTCCCCAATGCAATATTTCACTTTATTTTTTGAATGTTGCTTCCAGGGGTGGTGGTAGAGCTATGACAAAAGGAAGTTCAACAGATACCTTCCTTCTGCCACACCATATGGACCACTGGGCAAAAGCAGCAGAATTCATTGACAGTATTTGAAAACACTGAAATATTGATGCTCAGAGAAAAGAGAAAGGGGAAAAAACCGACCTCCATCCAATTTATCTAACGCTCCCTTGGATGTTAACTATAATTAAAAAAGCAAACAAACTCTGCCATCAAAGTGATGCTGACTCATAATGACCCTATAGTAGACAGGGCAGAACTACCCCTGTGAGTTTCCAAGACTGTAACTCTTTACAGGAGTAGAAAGCTTTGTCTTGCGCTCTTTCAGAGTGGCTGATAGCTTTGAACTTTCAACCTTGTGGATCACAGCCCAATGTGTAACCATTATGCTACCAGGTTAACTATAGATCCAAGTCAGATGAGATCCTTGACAACCTCCATCTTTTCTCTGTTTATCTTGGTGTTGTTCATTGACCTAGTGGTGAGGGTGTCTGTTTTCTTTACGTTGAGGTATAATCCATATTAATGGCTGTAATATTTGACCTTCATCAGTAAGTGCTTCAAGACCCCTTCACTTTCAATAAGCAAGGTTGGGCCCTCTGCATATGGCCGGCTGTTCATGAGTCTTCTGCATCTCTCGAATCCTGGTGCGTTTTTCTTCTCATGGTCCATTTTCTCAGATCATTTGCTCAGTATACAGGCTGAACAGGTATGATGAAATAGCACAACCTTGACACGCACATTTCCTGATTTTAAACCATACCATACCCCTTATTTTGCTTAAATGAGTGCCTTTTTGCCTGTGTACAGGCTTTGCATAAGTACAATGAAGTGTCCTGGAATTCTTACTCTTTGCAACGTGATCCACAGTTTGTCTTGGTTCACATAGTTGAATGACTTTGCATAGTCATTAAAATGCAGACGAACATCTTCCTGGTGCTCCGTGCTTTCAGCCAAGAACCATCTAACGTCAACAATGACATCCCTCCTTCCGTGTCCTTTTCAGAATCCAGCTTGAATTTCTGACAGCTCCCTGTAAACGTAGTGCTACAATGATGTTTTAATGATCTGCAGCAAAATAGTACATGCATTAAGTTTTTATTTTAAAAATTTAAGTTTTTACTTATAGAATTAATGATACTGTTCCATCATTTTGCATTAGCTTGGAACATTTTTTGTAAATTGGGAATAAATATGGCTCCTTTCCAAATTTCTTGGCATCAACAAGGAAACACTTCAAACACGGCAGACATTTGATGAAACATTTCATGCCTTTTGTAAGAAAAGGTAGGCTGCAGTTATCATGTGATGCCAAAATAAGAAAGGGAGTTGAAACGGAAGACTCCCAATTGGGGTTGTTCACTGTGATGAGCCCAAGGGAGGAGGGGGAGGAGAAGGTGAGGCTTTCACTTGGACACACAGGGTTTAAAGTCTCAGGACCATCTAGGAGGAGGTTTGACCAGATTATCAGATTAGTAACTTTGTAGTAACTCTCTGCCTTCCTTCGACTTTTGATAGTTCGCTGAGCATTCGGTATTTTGTTCCCAAAACTCTTCAATATTGCAGCTCAAAACTTTCCTTTTCGTATTTATGTACTGCCACACCTAGGCAATGCATGTACAGTCACTGGGTGATGCACACGGTGAATTCACTCAGCTGCTGACTGAAAGGATGGTGGTTTGAGTGCAGCACCTAAGGGTGCCTTGAAATAAGTCTGGTGCTCTACCTCCCTCTGAAACATCTGTCCCTGAGAACCCTACGGAGTTCTATTCTGACAGACATGGAATTACAACTTAACAGCACTGGGTTAATCCATCAGAGAAAGGATAGGCATTGATTCCTTCATATTCGCAGATAACCCAAAGTAATCTAAGGTATATTTTGGGGGGGTACCCTACAGGTGTGCCAGGGGTCAGAATCTAGTCTGTGGTATTGAGTATCCTATAATCCGACAGCATTAAAAATCAGTAACTAAAATCCACCGATTCTGGATCCCAAAATAGAAACAGACTTTCTGATCTTTGTCGATCTCTTGGCCATAAACAATTCTAACCAGACTACTGCCCTGACTTCTCACAACGTGAAGCCAAGTGCTTCACTACTCTTCTTTGTGAAACGTCAGCGGCCTCGCCATTGGCTTCCTTAGGAATACACCTGGGGTTGGAAACAGCACAGGAAATAATGGCATTCACAGCTAATATTGATCCAGCTGCCAGCGCAGGAGGAATCAATATGCATGATTGCAGTAATTTGCTGGACTTCCCATTGAAAGAAAGTAGCTTCTTTTTAAGCTGAGGAACCACATCGCCTCCACTTCAAAATAAGCTTGAGACCTGGTGTGAAGATTCAAGTCCCCAAGAAAGTCACTGTCAGGGAAATCAGATCAAAAAAAAAAAGGACAATTCTAAAAGTTGGACAGTCTTGTTATTTGAAGGTTCAAGTGCCCAGTCTTTGTGCAAGTTAAGTGCCTATTTTTTTCTGTGCTGGAAGACCTCTCCGCAGAAGAAAAGTCTTAGGCATAAGAGCATCATATGAGCTCAACATCACTTCAGTACATTTTCACCCAAATCACCAAGAAATGAGCACATAGGATCTCCTTTAAACTGGTTTACAGAAATTTACTCTTTCCCCCTCATGCAGACGTCCATCAAATCATCCAGTTCTTCCTCTAAGAAACCTCAATGTCTTGCTTACTCCTCTCCTGATCATAGTTTACCTTCAATGAGGAATTTGGCACCTAGTTTACAGCTTTCCTGTCGACTCCTACTGGTGTGGCCACTCGGGTTGATCCTAACAACACTATGGATGGCCAAGGCAGGGCTTGGCACACAGTTCCTTGACTTTTTCGGTCACAGTGACCACCTCCATTGAAAATAAAACTCCCTCTCATTGAGTTGATGCCAATTCACAGTGATCCTGTAAGACAGGGTAGAACTGCCACTCTTGATTTCTGAGACTGTAACTGTTTATGGGAGGAGAATGTGCTGTCTTTTTCCCAAGGAGGGGCTACCACCATGCCACCAGGGTTCTGGCCATCTCCATTCCCTAATCCATGGACAACCCTGCATGGCTGTCCCGGTCAGTATGCAGCATTGTTCGGCCTCTGACATCAGACTCTATTATTCCATCCTCAGACCAAAATCTCTATTCTCCTCTACCACTGTCTACCGCATCACTCCGATGTTTCAACTTTCTCACCACCTCTAAGTACCCTGCTTTGTCCTATTTTTCCCAACTGATCACCAACTTCTAGGGTCTCAGGTTTTTCGACTCATTTGGGACTTACAAGGGCAGAGTCCGTCAGGAAAATCATGGAATTCACAGAACTTCCCTTGATTTCTTGCCCCCAAATATCCTGGATCAATCTGATCATCGGTTTTTGCCCCAAAATATCCTGGACCAATCTGATCATCTGTTTTTATTGTCAAGTATTAAGGAGTTTGAGTCCCTGGGTGGCTTAAACTGTTGAAGCTTGGCTAGTAACTGGAAGACTGGAGGTTTGAATTCACCCGGAGTTGCCCCAGAAATAGAAGTCTTATGATCCACTTGCAAAAACTTAGCCATTGAGCCATTGGGCCTCCACTCAATGCAAGAATATTTTGTTCTATTAAACTGGCATTCCATGACGCTCACCTTCCCAACATGATTGCTGAAGACAAAGCAGGTACATAAGCAATTGTAGTGAAGAAAGCTGATGGTGCCCAGCTATCAAAAGATATAGTATCTGGGGTCTTAAAGGCTTGAAGGTAAACAAGCGGACATCTAGCTCAGAAGCAGCAAAGCCCACATGGAAGAAGCACTCCAGCCTGGGTGATCACAAGGTGGCAAAGGGATCAGGGATCAAGCATCAAAGAACAAAAAATCAAATCATTGTGAATGAGGGTGGAGTACAGATTGGGGACCCAAGGCTCATCTGTAGGCAACTGGGCAACCCCTTACGGAAGGGTCGCGGGGAGGAGACAAGCCAGTCAGGGTGCAGTGTAACAATGATAAAACATACAACTTTCTTCTAGTTCTTAAATGCTTCCTCCCCCCCACTATCATGATCCCAATTCTACCTTACAAATCTGGCTAGACCAGAGGATGTACACTGGTACAGATAGGAACTGGAAACACAGGGAATTCAGGACAGATGGTCCCATGGAGATCAGTGGTGAGAGCGGCGATACCAGGAGGGTGGAGGGAAGATGGAGTAGAAAGGGGGAACTGATTCTAAGGATCTACATATAACCTCCTCCCTGGGGGACAGACAACAGAAAAGTGGGTGAAGGGAGACGTCGGCTAGTGGAAGACATGACAAAATAATAATTTATAAATTACCAAGGGTTCATGAGGGAGGGGGAAGTGGGCAGGGAGTGGCAAAAATGAGGAGCTGATACATAGGGCTCAAGTAGAAAGGAAATGCTTTGAGAATGATGATGGCAACAAATGTACAATGTTCTTGACATACAATGGATGTATGGATGGTTGTGATAACAGTTGAATGAGCCCCCAGTAAAATGATTTTTTTTTTTAAAAAGCCATTGAAAGTCCTGTGGAGCCCTGCTCTGCTCTGATGCACTGGTCTACAGGAGCATCTGCCTGATTGGGGTTTCTTGTTGTTATTATTATTATCATTGAGCCCAATTCTATAGGGCCAAATTAAGGACTTCATTTTCACTGGAAAGTACCAAAAGTTATTTTTAAATATATCAGGGAAGTTTAAGATGGATTCAACCAACCCACCCCCTGCTGTTTAACTGATTCCAGTGCTCAGTTACCCTCCAGAGAACACCGCAGAGCTGTCTCGGGGGTTTCTGAGGTTGTGCATCTTTACAACAGTGGACTCCCTCAGCTTCTCCCCTGGAGGGGCTGGTAGATTTGGCCACTGATCTCTTGGTTGACAGTCCAATGCTTAACCTATTGCATCACCAGGGATCCTTTTGCAAATGATTATATCTTCAAAATAATTTAGGTCAAGGCCCCCCCTCTCCATTTACAGAGGAAGGAATAGAAACCCAAGGAGGTGAAATAACTTCCAAAATCAGAGAGCTCATTAGCAGCAAGGATAGAAGCAGATCCAAGGGCGCTTGGCCTCCTGACTCCAAGCTTGATATTCTTTCTTTCCCGCCACACAAACTCCTGCAGCCACTCACACACGCCTGTCACGCAGCGTCAATAAGGGACAGTCTACACTGCAAGCATCCTGTAAGACGGTGAACTGCCTTCACTCTGGTGTTATTTTGTTTGTGTTTATTTCATCAAGCTCCTCCTTGTCCAACTTCAAAAAACCATCCCTAAACACTAACAATGCAGAGATGATACACAATCGACAGCAGATGATGAACCAACAAATGAGCACAGTCTCCCGAGACTACGCCCCGTGGCACGCATTCTGCAGCCTCGTGTAACCCATACCAACGGCGGAATCAATTGCCCACCAGAATATGAAGACGGCACGAACACCAGTCTTTAAAAGAAAAACCCTCTAGTGATTACGTTCTCTCTGGGATTTCTTTCTACTCACAAAGTAATTCTATTGAAAGCTGTTTGTTACTGCGATAAGAATAAAGAAGAGTTTCAATTCCAGCCTGGAAATGTCACGGTGTCTGTGTAACATTTTCGGCGATGTGCTTTTTGCTTTCTATTATTGTGCATGCTATGGATCTATTCTTTCAGCCATTCGGAAAATCTTAATAGAACATATTGCTAAGACGTCACCTCTTTCCCTGCCCTAAGTAGCAGCCGCTCTGGCGGTGAGACCAGGTAATCTGCTTATGTTTAAAACTTCCCCCAAGTGCTTCTGATGCCCATCCGGGTCAGGAAGCTTTTCCTCGTGCAGCGGATACTTCAGAACATGGAGTGGATTTGATCCTTCAGCATTCACTTCTAAAGCACCAACAGAAGCCTGCTATCAACGGCTACTCTTGAGCTACCGATTCCTAAACTGGGTGGGTATGTAAAGCAGCCACGGTCCAAGGTCCACCCCCCACCCCACTGTGACAGTGACACGAGAGTGTAATTGAGGTACACAGATGAACCTCTTGCAGGCAGTTTGAAGTCGTTAGACATTACAATGCGGTGGCTTCACATAATTGGCCAGTCCACGCTCTATTCTAGCGCATTTTTGCTGTCACCTTATCTGTGCAGCTTTGGGTGTGTCAAAACTGCTCTGCGACATTGTTTTGTGCATACAAATTAAAACCTGAGTGACTGTTGGTGTGAACATTTGCAGTCTCTCCTTCGCTTATTTTTCTTCAGGGCTCTAACGACTACCTCCTTGAGAAGAGTCCGTGGACCTCGGCACCGTCATTGAGGCAGGAGGGGGCATGGAGGGGGAGTGTTGCCCAAAGTTAACTGGCATAACATCATCCACAAAGACAAGGTTCTACATCATATTTTGGTGAGTAGTGACTGGGATCTTAAAAGCTCTGAGTACCCCAGAAGCAACAAAGTCCACATGGAAGAAGCACACCAGCCTGTGTGATTACGAGGGGTCGAAGGGACCAGATACTAAGTACCAAAGAACAAAAAGTCATATCATCATGAATGAGGGGGAGTGCGGGGTGGGGACCCAAGGCCCATCTGTAGGCAACTGGACATCCCTTTGCAGAGGGGTAGTGGGAAGGAAACGAGTCACTCAGGGTGCAGTGTAGCATCAATGAAACACATAACGGTCCTCTAGTTCTTAAATGCTTCCGCCGCCCCCCGCCCCCCACTATCATGATCCCAATTCTACCTTACAAACCTGGTTAGACCAGAGGATGTACAGTGGTGCATATAGGAACTGGAGCTCACACTCACTCCCTCACTGACTCACTCTCACTCACTGACTCACTCTCTCACTCACTCACTTACTCTCTTTCTAACTCACTCTTTTTCACTCACTCACTCTTGCACTCTTACTCACTCACTCTCTCTCTCTCTCACTCTCACTCCCTCACTGACTCACTCTCACTCACTGACTCACTGACTCACTCTCACTCACTGACTCACTGACTCACTCTCACTCACTCTCTCA
>NW_022103905.1:13373673-13374789 GCF_000313985.2 Echinops telfairi
GCAGGGAGGAAGGGGAAAAAGTGAAAAATGAGGAGCTGATTCCAAGAGCCCAAGTGGAAAGCAAATGCTTTGAGAATGATGAGGGCAACGAATGTACAAATACGCTTTACACAATTGATGTACGTATGGATTGTGATAAGAGTTGTATGAGCCCCCAATAAAATTACTGTTTAAAAAGCTTGTGAGTAGCCATATAAGGTACAAATATTGGTCTCTCCCTGTCCAGAGGAAGGAAGAGTGGTGAAGCTTGAAGACACTCAGAAAGAATTCGTCCAATCGAGTAATGAAGCATGCATAAACAGCAGTCTCCACCCTAACACCAGAAGAACAAGACCATCCCCAGTTCTCCCTACCCGTCAATTTGAAAGGAATTACATTCGTAAATCCGGGATAGAGTGGGTAGATGGGGTGGGAATTATAGAACAAAACTCAAAATCAGAAAAGAGACCAGACTTACTGATCAGACAGAGGCTGGTGGAACCCATGCTGTGATGCCCTTTAGAGTCCCTTCAGGCAAAGAAATGAACTCATCGCCATGGGACCGCTTCCAGTCAAACAACAGACATGGCTTTAAGGTGAACAACAACACGAGTAAGCTATGCACACCTTAGAATAATCCACCATTTGAAGGCAAGGGAGCAGCTTTTGTCCAAAGACAGAATTCAGAAGGGTTCAGAGATGAGGAGCAGAGATGGGCAACGTGGGGAGAAGGTAAGGTGAGTGGCACTATATTGGGTAGATTGAAATGAATGAGCTGAAACAAAGGGGGAATAAATTATTGAGTATAGAACAGATCGTCTGCTTTGGGGACAATTCAGAATAAAAAGTTAATGTGTGTGTCTTAAAAACTCCATCCTTAACCCTCATTTTGGTAAAACGGAGCTGTTACAAACCATATTTTACAGGTGCAAGGCCAAAGGAAATACAAATATACGTATTATAGTGTTAGTATTAATCCAGTCACAATACTACGCATTTCAGAATATTTCTTCCTTGATCTTCTCAAGAGCCTGCAGAGAAAAGTATTGTTATTTACCACAGTCATAAAGAGTGACCCCACAGTCACAAACGTGAACTCCAACAAACTATTCACGAAAATGGTACCAAATCAGGCAA
>NW_022103905.1:13375734-13376863 GCF_000313985.2 Echinops telfairi
TATATATAATATGTAATATTATATACATAAATATATATTTACTGCTAAAAAATAGCTATGCTGCTGATAACTTCATTATGCTCACAATCTTGGGGACTTTAAAAACTGGGGTTAGACTCAGTAAGATATGAGAATCAGTAAGATGTGTTTTATTTGTACAGAAACTTAACCTGGGAGCCTTACAGATTTTTTTTTTCTTTCTCATAGAGAGAGAGAGTCTGAGAGACATGTTCTGTTAACAGACTACATGTAATCAAATAGCCAATGGATACAATCACAAAATGTTTTGCTGGATGAGGCTTTGTAGACAACACCTTCTCCAATTCATTTTTTACATACAAATGGGTGAACTGAGACTCAGAGTCTCCCCTAAATTGGAATCTTCTACACTAGTCTGATTGCCTCCCATCATTAGGCATTACCAACTTCTATTCAGCCACGATTTTTTTTCAACACAGCATCAATTTTTCAGAAACACTGATACAATTCCATGAAAGACTTCTTTGTAGCAAAACTGCTTCCATGTAGCAGAAAGTAATTCAAAATAACATCACTTTGTTCTTTCAAGTCACACACAACCTGAAGGATACCTGGAATTCTAAAGACAACTCTTTAGAATTGTGGGAAATGTTGGGTTGTGTATTAAACCTGTGTTTGGGGTAGAATTTTGCTACTCTACCGTGCATGCCGCTCTTGGCCTTCATTTGTAAATCACTTGCCCTTTGCTACCCCCTCCCCTCCTTCTCCTGAAATAACCAGGTCCTTCTCTAACACAAAGCCAAAGAGCGTCAGAATCAATCCTCACAGTGGACAATGTGTGGAAGAGTCCTACACAAATGTTTCCCTCAAGAGTAGATAAATACAATTCACTACGTGGGCAAACATTGGGTATTCCACATCATCTAGTAGGTGAAATGCTTGGCTGTAGACAGAGGCTATATCTTCAAAGAACATACAGTCCACCAAGAAGAAGGCATTGACAAGGACAATGTAATAAAATTTTTTAATGTTTTGATAAATATTAATTCAGGATCTGTGACTCTCTTAGGAGGGATAATGGACCACGCATGGGGAGCAAACGAGCTTCTAAATGGGCACAAGTTGTAAGCTGTATCCTGAAGAGTCGATA
>NW_022103905.1:13377436-13378998 GCF_000313985.2 Echinops telfairi
CAGTGTGATTGATTCCCCCTTTATACTCCAACCTTCCCCTTCCCCTCCTGGTATGGCTACTCTCAATATTGGTCCTGAGGGGTTTATCTATCCTGGATTCCCTGTGGTTCCAGCTCTTACCTGTACCCATTTACATGCTCTGGTCTATCCAGATTTGTAAGGTAGAATTGAGGTCATGATAGTGGGGGGCAGGAAGCATTAAAGAACTAGAGAAAAGTTATATGTTTCATCGGTGCTACACCGCACCCTGACTGGCTCTTCTCCTCCCCACGATGCTTCTGTAAAGGGATGTCCAGCTACCCACAAATGGGCTTTGGGTCTCTAATCCATGCTCCCCCTCATTCGCAATGATATGGGTCTCTGACGCCTGATAACTGATCCTATTGACACCTCGTGATCACACAGACTGGTGTGCTTCTTCCATGTGGGCTTTGTTGCTTCTGAGCTAGATGGCCGTTTGTTTATCTTTAAGACCCCAGACGCTATGTCCTTTGATAGCTGGGCACTATCAGATTTGCTCACAAAATTTGCTTATGCACCTGCTTTGTCTTCAGCGATTGTGTTGTGAAGGTAAACATCATAGAATTCCAGGTTAATAGAAAAAAAGTGCTCTTTCATCGAGGGAGTACTTGAGTAAAGGCCCAATGTCCATCTACTACCTTAATACTAAACCTATAAATATATGTACATAGATCTTTTTTGCTATCAGCATATATAATTATATTTACATATGTACATGCCTATATTTAGACCTCTATAAATGCCCTTTGCCTTCCAGTTCTTTCCTCTATTTCCTTTTACTTTCCGCTTGTCCCACTATCATGTTCAGCCTTCATTTGGGTTTCAGTAATTCTTCTCGGTTACATTGCCCTTGGTCAAGCCCTACCAGCCCTCTTACACCCTCCTCGCCATTGATTTTGGATCACTTGTTGTTCCTTTGTCCCTGGGTTTATTCACACCCACTTCTTTTCCCCTGCCTCCCCCTCTCCCATGTCCCCCTGGAACCATCGGTCCCATTGTTTTCTCCTCCAGCTCATTTATCCCGCCTCTCCAATCTAGATAGACCTGTAGAGATAATAATATGCACAAAACAAGACAGATCAAAACAAAACAACTGCAACAACAACAAAAAAGAAAGGCCTATAAATAGTTCATGGTCTGTTTGTTAACCTTTAGGATTATTTCCAGTCACGTCCGATGGGGTGCCATGCCCTGGCCCCAAAGTCTATTTTTGGCATTCCCTCTGGACTTCCTTGCTCTGCGTCCCTTGCTGTTTTGTTGCACACCCTTAGTGTTTCACCTTGGTGTGGTGGGGTCAGATCGGGCACAATTCCAGCACTATGTCTCCATTGTTGCCCCACCCCCACCCCCGTAGCACTATAGGTCTGCGAGGGATGTCATGTCTCGTGGTGGGGCCAGCTCTATGGTCCTCTCTGTGCATGGGCTGCTCTGAGCAGGGATATCGTCCTCAAGGCTTGGTGGGCCAGGATGTGCTCCACTCTCTCTTCCTCTCCCTCCATTTGCTCCTGTGTGCTCTGATCAGACATGACCCTCTCCCTGAG
>NW_022103905.1:13379724-13385726 GCF_000313985.2 Echinops telfairi
CTCAATTTCCATCTGTTTTAGATAACGTCAAATTGATTTCCATAGTGGCTGTACATACCTACAGGTCCACCAGCAGTGGATGACAGTTCCTATCTCACTACAGCCCCTCCAACACCTGTTGCTTTCTGATTTCTTGAATTGGGCTATCTTTGAGGGTGTTAGGTGGTATCTCATTGTTGTTTTAATTTGTATTTCTTTTATGGCCAATGATTGCAAACACTTTCTCCTATGTTTATTGACCATTCAGATTTCTGCCCTTGTGAAACTTCTGTTCAGGTCCTTTGCCCACCTCCTCACTGGGAAATTAGTTTTTTTTTTCCTTTTTGGAAGCTAGCAGAGTATTGTAGACTTTAGTAATAAGGCCTTTGTCTGATGTATTATTGCAAAAGATGTTTTCCCAGTCTGTGGCCTCTTGTATTACTCTCTTGGTGAATTCTTTCAATGTACACAGGTGTTGCATCTTCAGTCTATCTCACTTGTCAATTTGTGACTCATCTGTATTTGTATCCTTCCCTATTTCTGATAACCTATGTATTTCCTGCGCCAAAGTGCTCAGGTTTAATGCAATTCCCTCATTGATGGAGCTAATAGCTTGGGGGTTTACCTCGAGGTCTGTGATCCCCCTTGAGTTTATTCTCTGGTCAAGACAGTGGTGGGGCCAAGGTTAAACCCTAGCCGGCCTCCACAATGGTAAAGCCAAAAGGCCACAGCTCTTCAAAACCTAGTGGATCTGTGACTACTTATCTTTATAATGTTCCTCCCGTGGCCCTGCAGTGTGGAATTTCCCTCTTAGTGACTCTCCTGCACCGATTTCTGGGGAGTCCCTCTGGTATGTCGGATGTTACTTTTTTAAAGTATGGATTGTCATGAGAGTTGAAAAAGCCCTCAATAAAATGATCTTCAGGAATGCCATGACTTCATGAACCAGATCTGAGCAGAGAGTGAGATGTACTCTCCTAATCATACTCTTCAACCATCAGACCTACTATTCTCCTGAAAAACTTCAATATTAGCACACTAGTCATCTAGAAGTGCACCATAGAGGAGAATTGCTGGATCTTATAACTCCATGTTTATCCTTTGAGGAATGGCCAGTGTTTCCAAAGTGGCTAGTCTATCTTATGCAATCCTTACTTAAAGCATTGCATGAGGGTTCCAATTTCTCTACATACTAACCACCACTGCTTGTGATCTGTCTTTATGTTATAGTTATTCTAGTGAGTATGAAGCAGTAGCTCAATGGGGTTTGATTCACAATTTCCTGATATTGATACTGCATCTTTTTCATGTGTTCATTCAGTATTTCTATACCTTCTGTACCTTTACCTTTGGATATCCAAGCCACACTGTTGTTAAGTGTTATTGAGTTGGCTGCAACTCAGTCACCCTATTTACAACAGCACCAAACATTAGCCTGTCCTGTGCCCTTCTTACAATCATTGCTAGTTTGGGCCCATTGGCAGCCACTGTGTTAATCATCTCATTACCTCATTAAAGAACCTTTTTTTTTTTTTGGGGGGGGGCGGGGGCTGACCATCTATTTTACCTAGCATGATGCGCTTCTCCAGAGACTGGTCCTTCCTTGTAACATTTCCAAACTATTTGAGATGAAGTCTCACCATCCTCACTTCTAAGGAGCTGTATTTCTTCAAAACCCATTTGTTCATTCTCCTGGAAATTCAGGGTCTATTCCATATTCTTCCCCAATACCATGATTCAAAAGCATCCATTTTTCTCTTTTTTTTTAATTAACTATCTAACTTTACATATATACAAGGCGATTGGAAATACTATGGCTTGGAACAGGCACATCTTAGTCCGCAAAAGGACATTTTTGTTCCTTAACATTTAAAGAGATCATTTGCAGTAGACTGGCCCAATGCAATATGTTCTTTAATTTCTTGACAGTTGTGTCCATGGGTATTGATTATGGATCCAAGTAAAATTAAATCCTTGACAAGTTCCATCTCTGTTTATCATAGCATTGTTTAATGGTCCGGTGCTGAGGACTTTCCTTCTTTATGTCCAGGTGTAATCTCTAATAAGGCCATAGTGCTCAGGAAATAAGTGCTTCAAGTCCTTTTCACGTTCAACGAGCACAGTAGCTAGACCATATTAAAGTTCTACATCCCACAGAAAAGATTGTATTTATAACTCTGTTACACATTGTTACATTGCTGTGGGTGAACTTAAACATGTTATATTTTGTAAACATTTATTAAAATAACTATTAACTTCCATTTTTATTCTGTTCATTTTTTTATTCAATGGGACATCTTATTAAGTCTCCAGCATTGCTGTGGGTCATACCTGTGTTCGTCAACAAGCATTCTTATTCACCTACAAACAGGCTATTGGCATTTCCCAGAAGGCAGTAATGGAAGAAAAGCAGTAGGCTATTGTCTGAAAGGGATTCTGAGAGTTTGGAAGAAAAATAATTCAGGAAAGACAGGTACTATTTCTTGGCCTTCCTGTTGATACACTGAAATCAATGCGATCTACAACTCAACAGGATATTCTTGGTCTGAATCTCACACATTTTCTGCCTTTCACTAGGTGAAATATTTTCTATCACTCTGCTTAACACACAATATTTTAGTTTTCATTCTGTTAGTCTGGGTTGAATAAAGAAACAAATTCATAGACACTCATGTGTATAAGAAAGAGCTTTTTATAAAATGTAATTGTACAATAAGAAAACATCCCAGCCCAGTCCAGATCCAGTCCATAAGTCCAATATTAGCTCATATGTCTGATACCAGTGTATAAATTCCTCTTTAGACTCACACAACACATGCAATGATGCTGAATGCAGAAAGATCACAGGCAAGTAGGTGGAAAGTCTTGTGGATCCAGTGGAAGTGGAAGCATCTCAGTGGTGGTGTGAGTCTCCATGTAGCTCTTCCAGCTCCAGGGCTCTGGCTCCATCAGTGTAGCTCCATGTGGCTTGTCAACAGGAATGTTTTGCAGGGAAAATGTGTGCCCCACCTCCAGGAAGGAAGACAGCAGTTCTCAGAATCCTCAGGAGAAGGCCGTGCCCACACAGGGGCACCATTGGCTATGATCTGCTTGACAGGCTAGACTTCACCCCTTCACTGAAGTTGACAGATTACGTAACTTCCCCACATCTATGACAGATTTCCACGTTACACAGGTTCTGGATTTTGCAGGTTTTACTGTATTTTTTTCACAGTTACTGGATGAGAGACTGAAAATTCATATAAGAACCCATTGTTTATTTTCATTAACCAAATGTGTACAAATCATATTAAATTTTCATTTCAGAATGTCAATTTTGTCATTTTCAATAAGTCATTTTGTTTTCTTCCTAAGACACCCCAGTTAAAAAAGTCGCCTTCCAAAAATTGTCTTAGTATTTTTCAGTGGCTCTGTGCTATGCTACACATCTGATCCCAAACCAACCTTACTGCCATTGAGTCAAATCTGACTCACAGCAACCCTATAGTAGAGTAGAACTACCCCATGTGAGTTTCCAAGGCTGTAACTCTTCATGGGAGTAGAAAGTCTTGGTGTTTTCAAACTGCTGACTTTGCAGTTAGCAACTTCACATGTAACCACGATGCCACCAGGTCTCCTGTTAGAGATAGTCTTTATCTCACCTAACTACACAGATGGCTTTAACTGCCTGATAGTGATTCTACCTGGATTAAAAGTCTGTTTTCCAGAGTTAATGATGCTAAGTAATTAAATATTCCTTCAGAAGTTTGAACTCTTCTGTACTTATTTGATTATGTGTCTAATATGTACCCCATAACTGATTACTAGGTAGCTAGTGCTTGTTAGCTAGCTACATAGATAGGCAGACACATGAATTATGCCCAGAGTCAGGAAAGCCCTCCTCCCATAACAAAAGATCTCTAAGCCTATGAGACCAATCTATGGGTCTGCTCTCTGGGCTCAAGAGAGCTATTGAACACTAAGAAGGCTGACCAAATATCTCATCAGTTCATTAAAAGCAAAAGCCCTCTGAGTCACAGGTGATTATGATTTAATCAATCACAATAATTCAGTGACTCCAAAGCTGTCTCAAAGACTTAAATAAGTAGCCTGGGCAAAGAAATGCTGCCCCAGGGCACCTGCTCTCTGGGTCAGTCCGTTCCGATGCTTTCCCATTAGGTGAACAAAATGGCCATGCCACCTCTCTTTATTTCTACATCAGCCTTAACACATCACATTTATGTATTCAAACCCCTAACAAAAACCTAATAAACATTGTGAAAATTAATGAACAACTCTGTCCCAAAGAATCTTTTCTACATAGTGCTTTATTGTCCAGTGGTAGTATGGTGCAAGTAATTGAGAATCTGAGGATTCCAAAGTATTCAGCAGGCTAGTTCTACCCTACGCTCCCTGTGGAAACACAAGCAAATCATTTCCTCGCTCCCAGGCTCAGTGTCATTGTCTGCAAGCTGGAGATGATACTTTCTTCAAGGAATTCCTAAGAAGATAGAAAGAGCTCATTGATGTAAAAATAAGATGCTTTCCATAGAACAAAGTATTCCATGGAACACCAGAACAAGTATATCTGTTGCAAGAAGCACAGCTAGAATGTTCCTTGGAAGCAAGGCTCAGGAAACTTGACCTCACACACTTTGACAAGGCATCAGGAGGGACCAGTCCCTGGTCCTCGTGCTGGGTCAAGTATAGAGTCCGTGGGAACGAGGAAGACCTTGAAGGAAACGGATTGACCAAGAAGCTATAATAATGAGCTCAGGTATAGCAATGACTGAAGGGAGGGTGCCGAGTCAGGAAAGGTTTTGTTCTGTCAAATACACATGGTCACTGAGTCGGCACAGGCTCAATGGCCCTAAATGAAACAAAAGACTCACAAATCCAGACCGAGAAAGCTTCCACCAGGAATCCTTTTTGATACTCCTTCCCCCAAGTTATGACCAATGGTGACTTATATATCTAAAGGTGTCCTTTCTGAAACTATTATTCAGATCTTCATTGCATGGCAGGACTCAAAGACACCAACAGTCCTCCCAACTCCTTTGTGAATTCCTTCTTGGTATTTCTTCGGATTCCCCCTCGGTGGTCAAAGAGTACCAAGCCAACGCCCCAGGCATTGAGTTGGGCCCTATAGATCAGAGCAGAACTACCCCAGAGGGTTCTCCAGCAGATTACCACCTCTGTCTCCCAAGGAGTGGCAGGTGGACTCGAACCACTGACCTTGATGGTTGGTGATTGAGTACTTTAACCACTGCATGACCAAGGCTCCTAGCCACAGGGAGTAGCACAGGAAATGTTTGTGGTTTTCTCTGATTTTCAGAAGGTCATTCATTCCTTTGACTTCTCTGCCTCCGTGTAGGATCCCAGCCAGCAGGCCACACTTGAGGGGCAGACGGGTAGGGAGCAGAGTATTGACATTCTATTCTAAGTTGTATGCTAATTGAAATGAAATACAACTGTGCTGTTTGGAAAGTGGTTGGTTTATCAATACAGCCGGGCCATGCTTACTATTCTCAGACGCCCTAGCCCTGTCATTATTAAAAAGGCTTACGCAATTTAGACTGACAATTTTATTTTCACTTTGGCTTAGTGCTGGCCCCACAACACGGCGTAAGTCACTTTAATTAGAAATGTTTGCTCACATCCATATTTATTTGTGCCATCTATGATAAACCTGCCAGAAGAAAGAGCTCATATTCATTTCAAATTTCCCTACAGGAATTTATGCTTCTAAGCTCATGGGCAGAAAATAATATCTGATTATTCACAGCCCCATCTATTCATTTGCTTCTGAATTCCAGTGAGACAGGAACTGTGCTGGGCAAAAAGAGGGGCAAAAGAATAAAGCAATCCCCCATGCCAGGAAAACTCACTGTCCAGTGGGGAATCAAACCCACGAAATTACATTAAAATAAAAACTGATATATTTTCCCCCAATGGTATGCTCTTTTTCTAAAATCATTTTATTAGGGGCTCATACAACTTTTATCACAATCCATGCATACATCAATTGTGTAAAGCACATTTGT
>NW_022103905.1:13386207-13391743 GCF_000313985.2 Echinops telfairi
TGCTACACTGAACCCTGACTGGCTCATCTCCTCCCTGCGACCCTTCTATAAGGAGATGTACAATTCCCTACAGATGGGCTTTGGGTCTCTACTCTGCCCTCCCCCTCATTCACAATGATATGATTTTTGTTCTGATGATGCCTGATACCTGATCCCTTCGACACCTCAAAAAATCTGATATTAAAGGGGCCTTCAACAATGGAGTGGACATTTTTTGTCTACAAACTTTCTTAAGCCCCCTCATAAATGTTTCAAGAGTAAGAAAATAGTAACTAACTGCCAGGAGGAATAGGGTTTGAATAAGCTGTCACCAGAGCCATGTACTGGAAGATAAGAAGAAAGTGTTTTTGTTGTGGCTGTTTTTTAACAGTTTTATCGGGAGAAGAAAATTCTAGACAGAAAAAGCGGGAAGTTATACAGAGGATCATACCATGTACTGCAGCAAAGTCGTTCAATAGCATAAAACTAAGTAAGAAGGCTACCACCAACCGTGACACGGAAAATGCATGCATTCTATCCTGTTGTCATAGGGGGCACTCGGCAGTTTTGAAGCAAGGGCACGTTAGATTTGAATTTGTGTCACTCTGATGGCAGCAAAGAGTACAAAAAGGAGGAGGGAGAGACAAAAGATGGATAGAAAAATCTACTACGTGCCACCCTCTGTAGTAGGCCCTTCTGTACTCTTTAACTCAATGTTCCCACAACATTTCAGAACTCAAAGAAATAAAATGTCCCATTTATTCTCAACTTTTCTTTGATCCCATAGTAATGCTCAGTAAACAATCTTTGGTTTGATGTGATTTTCAAGCACAGCCTGTTTCTTTGACTTATTTTATCTGCCTTTTAAGATACTTGGCTGTCTGTCTTTTACTCACTTCCTGTACCTAATTGATCGGTGAGACATTTGATTCTCCCCATGACCGTCTCACATTCACTCCTGCCTAACTGTAATTGGTTTAATTGAAACCACAATCATCCGTTACCCAGACAATTGCCTAGCATGGTGGACCAGAAAGAACCCGCACTTTGGCGGCAGTTTGGCTTACTCCTGATAGATTAGTAGTACGGTGTTGGTCAAATCATTTAACTCTTCTGCCTTTCAGGATAGAGGAGCCCCTGTAGAGTAGGAGGTTTGCAGCTGGGTTGCTAACCACCAAGTCAGTGGTGCAAAACTACCAGCCTCAAAAGAGAGATGAGGCCCTCTACTCCTATAAAGACTTACCGTCTCAGAAACCCACTGGGACAGTTCTTTTCTGTCCTATAGGGTCACTGTGAGTCAGAATGAACTTGATAGCAGGGAGATTTTTATTTGATTTTCAGGATATTCCCATAGAAAATAATTTGAGTTCCTCAAACTCTTTGGAAGCTTTCATGGCCATGTGACAGTGTTCTGTCTAACAGGACCTCAACACTATCTTTCGAGAGGTGGGGAAGATGTGTGTGTGTGAGGGGTAGGCTTCTGAGAATCCTTATTGTTTCCCTGATAAAAGGAATAGACGTTGATGAGACTCTTTCTTCCTCCCTTGAATGTGGAAGTACTGTGTGGAAAGAAACAGCCATTCTGAAACCACGAGAAAACTCTAAGGAGTGTTGGTCCTCACATCGTGAATCTGCTTGACCTAACTCTGGCAACCATTTCTTGAGGGGGATTATTCTTGTTTAATGACTTCCTCTTAGTTTAAGGGAAAAGCATTATGATTTTCTGTTACTAATAGGCAAGGACTTCCAAAACGATGATCCTGCTTGCTCATGGAAATTTCACTAATGGCCTCCATATTACTCAACCCAATGGCCAAATCATTTTTTTATGATTTCTATACAAAACAACACAATATTTGGCAATTCAGTGCTTTGCACGTATACAATTTAGTGCTACCATTATACTAATTGTACAGTCATCACTAATCATCTGGGCCAAATCTAATGGTACAGTTTGAATCCTCATCTTACCTGACACAACAGATATCAGATGCAATCAGATTGAGCATTTGGTGTGGTTGGATAGCCCCTCCTTCTTGAAGCATGCCTTCCTCTGGCTTGCAAAGTAGACACCCTCCTGATTTGTCTCCGTTTCACTGGCTGCTCAGCCTCCTTCTCCTTTGCCAATTAGTTCCTCCTCAGCTCTTCCACATCTTAGGGCTGAAATGCCCCACGGCTCAGTCTTAACCCTGTCTACACTCAGTAGCTTAGAGAAACTCCGCTTCTCCTTCTAGCCTATCCTTCTTCAGTGAGTTCCAGACTCTTGTTGCCCACTTACAATGTCCACGTTGATGCCTAAGGTACAGCAGCTCAAATCCAGCAAGCCCAAGTAGACCCCTAAGCTCCTTCAAACCCCAAGCCAAACCTTTTCAGTTGATTATGGCTGATAGCAACCCTCTAGGACACAGGGGAGTTGTTCCTTAGGGTCTCCAAAGTTTTAAATAAGTCTCTTTGCACGCAGACAGCCTCATCTTTCTCCCAAGGAGCAGCAGGTGAATTTCAATCACCAAATTGAGCTCCTTGGCCCCCTACAAAACCGAATCCACCTGAAAGCTTTGCAAACTCAACTGCAGACATTTTCATCCTTCTGGTTGCTCAAACCACAAACACTGGTCCTTGGTTCTTTTCGTTCATTCACACCCCACACTTACTGTCAACAAATGCCACTGACTCTACTATTCAACACTTGATAACTTCTCACAACCCCCACTTCTACCTCCTTGGTCCGAGCCACCATTATATCTTACCTATATGGAAGGTGGGCTAACGGGGCTCACTACTACCATATTTGACAATCTGAATTCAAGTCTCAAGGCCACACAAAAAAGAGTAATCCTTTAAACCAGCGGTTCTCAACCTGGGGGTCGCAACCTCTTTGGGGGTGGAACGACCCTTTCACAGGGATCACCCAATTCATAACAGTAGCAAAATGACAGGAAGTAGCAACAAAAATAAATGTTATGGTTGGGGCGTCACCACGACATGAGGAACTGTATTAAAGGGCCACGGCATTCGGAAGGTCGAGAACCACTGGTTTAGAGTAAGCCTCTGATGAATCCCCTCTGCCCATAGTGCAAAGATGTAAATAGCCTTACTACCACAGAGAGCACTGTCAAGTTGGTTATGAGAGCTGTCGTTCAGTTAAAATATAACGTCTTATCATTTGATCTCCCATTGGCCCCATTTTAAAGTTGTCTCAGCTTTTAATAGTCTCTGCTTCCTTTTTTAACAAAAATAATTTTATGGGGGGCTCTTACAGCTCGTATCACAATCCATCCATCCATTGTGTCCAGCACATTTGTCCCATCTCTGCTTCCTTTTCTGTGGAGGTTCTTCTCTGCTTTGCTTTGTCATTGTTGTTGGCTTTCTGCTGCTGTGTCCTTGCTGTTTGTGTTTTGCATGGCTGTCTGTATATGAAACCCTGGATAGGTAAAGCTACAGAGAAAGTAACTGGACTGATCATTAATTACCCAGGGCCATGGCAGGGGAGGCTGGAGGAAATGGGGAACTAACAATCCGTACCAAAAGAAAATGTTCTGAAATCGACTGTGGTGGTGATCGCACAACTCTTCTTACTACTATTGAACAATTAAATGATATGGTATGGGAAGTCTATGCCAATACAAGTATTTTTTAAGAGTTACCCTTTTAAAGCATAAAATCAAGTGATAACTTACCCCACATCCTCCGACAGCTTCCCTTCTGAATCAGTGTGGAGAAGGTTGAAGATTTATGTTTCTGGGTCCTGTACCATTTAAATCACAAGCATTCCTCTGGGTGTTTTTCCCCCCGTCGCATCCTCAGCTTTTGATTTGGAAAAACATTCAAATCTGAAGAAAAATAGCAAAAATAGAATATACATCCAGATTCCCGGAACCTAATTCACCCATTCTGACCACTTCACTGCCTTTGCTTTCTCTCTCTCTCTCACGATCGATCTATGTATGTGCATATACTCAGATATATTTGTTTAATTCCTTTGAAACCAAGTTGCAAATCTTGTGCTTATTTGTAACTATTTCAGCGCACACATCCTAACAATAAGACATCCTGCTACATAACTCATACACTGACACTCAAGAAATTTAATGTAAACACATGTGATTATCTAATATACTACCCATATAAATGAACACAATTGTTTCAATATTGACATTCAGATTGTTTCCTTTTGCTTGTTGTTCCATCCAGGATCCAATCAAGCACGCCGCACACTAATTATCCTGGCTCCTTAGTTTGTTGATTTTATTCTAGCTTCATTCTTGGTTTCTTTTCCTTCATTTTCATGACTGGGATCTTTTTTTCAAGAGGCCAAACCAGTTGTTTTGCTGCATATCCTTCTCTCAATTTTGATTTGTTAAAGTAAACCGTTTCTTAATGATTGGGTTTTTTAGCAGGAGTACTAAATAGGTGGTGGTCAGTGGCTTCCTCGTCAGTTAGCTTTTTTGTTTGCGTTGGTTGTGGTGAAAAATACACCCACTTGACAATTTGTACATGTGCAGTCCAATACCTGATATAAGACTTCTTCAAATACGTGAAAGAAGCAAGCACCACAGTCTCCTATCTTAGGACCCCATCCTGTTTCCCTGTCGCAACCGACAAGAGAGTCAGCCAGTCCGACCATTGCTGACCCTAGTTCATTGGGAGGGTCCAGAAGATAAACCAGAGATACTGTTAGAGTTCAAAAGTGCCTAAATTACAGGGTTTTTTCTCTATTTCTCTCTTATAAACTGTCTGTTGACTATAGCAGTCCCTTGTGATTATTAGGACACTGAGCTCCTCTGCTTTTTGAAGAAACTAGGTTTTCTTTATCCTTGGGAAGAGCTAGCATATACACATAGGGGGGAAAGTTAAATAGAATCCAAAGTACACAAAAATTCAATCTCCTTCCATCTCCAAATCCTCCCATTTCCATCCACCGCAGGACTACTGCTAGCAGCAGTGTCGGTAACACCTTTTCAAATGTATTCTGTATTTATAAGCACGGGGCACAGAATAGGCACACTGCGCTGGATTTTCCTTTTTATTAACACAGAACTTTCTCTATGCGCCTAAATGCATTAAATCATTATCTTTAATAGCTACCTATTATGAACCAACCATAATTGACTAAACAAAGCTGACATTGGTGGACCCATGTTGTTCTTGCTCTTAGAAACAAGCTGCAGAAACACTTTTGTTTATGACTTCCTGGAACAATTCTCTTAGAACACGTTTCTAGATAGGGAACTCAAGGACCAGGTTTATGAGCATTTTGCTTTTCTTAGAGAACTTTCCATTATCTTCCAGAACGGATGCAACAACTTTTCTCTTATTCACAAAGTTTCAGAGTAAAAGTTTGTTTTCACTCTCCAACAATGCCTATTATCAGACCTCTACTTGTTGGCTACCTGCTAAGTACCTCCTCATTCTTTTGGTTTGTACTTCTTTAAATTATAAGTAGTTCCGAATACTTTAATATTTCTATAATGCAGTTGTATTCCTTTCCTCACAAACTGCTGTTCTTACTCTTTACTCATTTTTCTACCTACATACTAGGTATTTGTCCATCATCTAG
>NW_022103905.1:13392600-13395340 GCF_000313985.2 Echinops telfairi
GTCAGCCCTTATCAGGTCAAAAATGTATTTTTAAAGCAGACTCCCTTGAAATTTCACTACCTCTTTACTTCTCTGCTTTCTGTTCTTTTGACTAGAAAAAGCTTCTCCTTCTCTGTCGAATTCCTCTCCATTTTCTTTGAGCATTCCATTATCAACGGAATAATGATTAATATTTTAATTCCATTAGCAACTGACCATCAAGGAGTTATTGGTTTTGGGTAAATATCCTAAAACAATATTTAGGGATACAGTTTGAGCTTGGCTACTGACCTAAAGGTTGGGGGATCCAACCCACCCAGCAATGTCCGGAAGAAATCCCTGTACTCTGTCTTCATAGGATGATAGCCAAGGAACCCTGATGAAGCAGGTCAACATGGGGTCAAAATGGACTTGATGGCAAGCAACAGGTTCAGTGCTTTTTTATCCGTAGGTCTGCTATCATGGGGGATAACTTTCAAGGACATCAAGTGATGCTCCTCGTCTTTCTGATGATAAAAATGTAGACTCATTCTCATTTTCCCCTGAATGGATACTCTGTAGAAGTTTCAGTAGCACTCATAATATTTTGTTCCCCTTAGGCACTGACTAATATACTTAAATTTACATTTACCCTACTATCCCCTTGAAAATCAAGGTATGTCTAATTCATGTCTATTCTTAGTATGCAGTGCAGACTTTAAACCTGGTAGGGATTCCGTAAATACATTGGATGAAGTAAATACATTGAATGACGTTGCATTCACTGCTCACTTACTGCCACTGAACATTATCAGAGGCAACCCTTCCCTTCTCACCCATTATTTTAGAAGCAGTCACAGATAAATGCCTCCTGATCACAGAAACAGGGAGATAATCAGGTTTTTCTGAACACAGTCAAGATAAACAGTTTAGAGCCTAATTAACCATGATCAGATCTCCCAATTGTTTTCTTCTTTTATTCTCCTCCCTCAATTGTGTTTATAAAATAAACTGCTGAAAGTCCAAGTTTGAAACATATCACAAAGTAATTTAAAATATTTCATAAGATTCTGAACTCCTTTCCAAAATAAATGGGTTTTGTTCTCAAGTTATATAGTGGGTTGTTTTTCTTCAGCCTAACAGAAATAATTGATTATATGAAAAGGAAGTGCTAAATAAATACATAACTAAATGTGAAAACTGTTAATAACTTAGAGCCCTTGGAAGTTATGCTGGCTCGGAGACATCTATCCTTGGGTTCTTATCTCCTTCCATTCTGAGATGGTGATATTTTTGCTGACTTGGTTTAGAGGAGCCTGTAGCTGGAAGGGCATCAATCAGTATCCGACCCAGCACCAGGAGTGAAGCCTCCCAGAGATGTAGGGGCAACCTTCATTCCTGGCTTGAATTGTTTCTTAATAGAATTCTACAAAGCCGAAAAAAAACTTCCACTGAATTCAGAAGTGCAGCTTGTCACAAAACAATGATTAGACTGACAGCTTGGCTTTGGAGGCTAGAACAAACATAATTGAGTCGGGGCTCCAAGACCCGGAGGGAGTAAGCCTACTCCAGATGTTCCATGACTGAGAAAGGACAGCATGGAATCAACAGGAATTTAATGTTGGATGGGGACTATCTCGAAAATAAAGGATGTGAACTAGGTGAGAAAACAGAAGTCCTAGAAAGGGGTCTGATTTTTCTGGATTGAGGAATTGGGATGCTGAGGGCTGAGTCCTCTTTTCAAATGTTTGGTGGTAAAAGAAAAGAACGCAATATAACTGCTTAAATATTTCATGATGTGGCATGAATTGGTGCCATGAGGGTCCCTAGTGGGGAAGCTGTACATGATTGGAAAGTATTGGGATGGTCACAGCTCCTGATACTGACTGAGGAAAGGAAAACTGGCATAACGTGTCATCTACTGAATATCAAGGATGACATCATTTGGATTGCACATTTTTTAGATGTAAAAATTCAGCCTCTATCTTTTGGGTCTTAAGATAATTGAATAATATCTTAATAATAACTCCCATAGAATCTGTGGAAGACAGAATAATGGTGACAAAAGATGTTTATATACTAATCTCCAAAATTTGTGACCCTATTATTTTCAGTTGTGGTTAAAGATTGTGAGATGAAAATACTAGCCTGGATTAGCCAGATGTGCCCAGAGTAATCACACAAATCCTTAACAGAAGGAACTACGTCAAACTAAAAAGGAAAAGTCAGTGTGGTGCAAAATAAAAAATGAAAAAAAAAAAAGCCATGAGTCAAGGAATGCAGGCAGTCTGGAAAATGGGAAAGGCAAAGAAATAGATTCTCCCCCAGAGCCTCCAGACGGAAGGCAAACTTGCTGTCATATTGATTTTAGAAACTTCTGGCCTCTAAAACTATACATTTGGTTTCAGTTACTGAGTTTTAGGACCACTATTTAGAGAGGCCTGTTTAGAGAGAAGATTCATTTTCCAATTGATGGAATATAAACCTGAAGCAATAGGAATATGACCAGTCAGAAGGCAGCATCCTTCTGATCATCGCCTTCCTCAAGCCAGCTCTGGTCTTCAACAAGCCTCTGTTAGATGCTTTTTTTTTTCCCCTCTCCTTACTGTTCCCTGTTGCTCCTTTTCTCTATCACATTACCATCCATCCTTCAAAGTAACTCTAGGAAAGGAGTCACCGTGTCCATGATGGGCTCTCTTGGGCTTCCAAGGAGACTTACGTTTCCCTCCTTTGCACCCATTGCTCTCTGTCCACACTTGTCCTCCTCCACTGAATATTGTCT
>NW_022103905.1:13395582-13398221 GCF_000313985.2 Echinops telfairi
AGTCTCAGAAACTCACAGGGGCAGTCCTAGCCTGTCCTACTGGGTCACTGTGGGTTTTCGTCATTAATTAGACCTCTCACCCTCCTCTACTTCATCCCCTGCCCATGCCTTCATCTGCACCAGGGTAGACGCTAATCCCATCTCTACTTGGTAGAATTTAGGATTCATTGGCCTATGATCTTCCCATTCTTTCTCAAATTTCATTGCTTGCCTATGTAACCTACATGAAATTAAAATGTATAAAGCACTTTTATCTGCATTAAACATCTATCTATGAACCAGCAAGAAATCATGATGGTGAAGCTATAAGGCAAATGAATTTCTTCTGAGGAAAAAAAGTAGGCTGGTGTCAGACAAAGATACTAAGTGGGGAAAGAAGCCACACCATCAAAGGTCAGTTTTCATATAAAATCAGCTTGGAATGTCTTGCCTGTAATAGGGTTGCCTCTTCATACCCCATATTTCATCTTGATACATTAAATGCATTATGTACTTAATCCAAAGTGATTTACCTATCAAATGCAAACCACCCCTCAAAAAAGTAAATCTTAATATCTTATTATCATTCAGGACCTCAATGATTTTGGAACCCACTGAAGCATATCATACTTACTTTGTGGTAATTTGGTCTGAATATAACACTCACTGGGTACCTTGTTCCCACTGGCCCATTATAATAGGTTGACTAAAAAGATATCTACTTACACTTCTTTTTTACCAAAAGAACCCAAAACACAAACTTTGTTTTAGGGTGGTCTGTAGGATTAAGATTCCTTCTGCTTTTAATCTCATTAGCTTCCATAATATCAACTGTACTTACCCCATAACTTAATATCCCTAATGGGAAAAGTTAAATTTTGTTTAGAATACCACTCAATAAGATATATATATAAATGTACGCATGTCATTGTAATAATAGGAAGGTGGAATATATAAAATTATTAGTATAGGGAAATTGGAAGTTGTCAAAAAGTGACATGCAACACATGAAGATCCATATCTTAGGCATTAGTGAGCTGAAACAGACTGGCTACTTTGAATCAGAAAATCAAATGGTTTGCCATGTTGTAAATGAAAAATTGAAGATAAATGGTCTGACATTATTCTCAAAAAGCAATGTTTCAAGATTATATCCTATGCATTAGTGAGCTGAAACAGACTGGCATTGGCCATTTTGAATCAGAAAATCATTTGATTTTCCAGGTTAGGAATGAAAAATTGAAGCGAAATGGAGTAACATTAATCATCAAAAACAAAGTTTCAAGATCTATTCTGAAGGACAATGCTCTCAGTGCTAAGAGAATATCCATATGCCTGCAAGGAAGAGTGGTTAATACAATTATGTTACAAGTTTACACAGTAATCACTAGTGAGTGGTATGGATGAAGAAACTGAAGTTTTTACCAACTTCTCCAGTCTGAAATGGACCGAACATGCAATCAAGTGGTATCAATAATTACTGGTGGTTAGAATGAAAACATGGTGTTTTCAAATATGACCATGGTGAGAGAAACAGCAGAGATTGGATAGTATGATGTTCAAGACCAATAACCTGTTCAGAGAAAACAGCTTTTTTCAAGGACATCCATGGCACATGGACCGCATTTGGATGGAATACCCAGGAAGAGATAAATATGTTTATGGAAAGAGACTATGGCGAAACTTAATTTCCTCAGTCAGAACAAGGTCAAGGGCCCTTTTTGGGCAGATCATCAATTGCTTCTATGCAAGCTCAAGTTGAAACTGAAACAAATAAAACAAGCCCATGAGAGCCAAAATATGCCTCGAAGTCCATCCCACTTGATTTTGGAGACCGTCCCAAGAGTATATTTGATTCAGTGACCACTGATGACCAAAGACCAGATAAGCTATGGGATGCCATCAAGAACATCATCCATGACAAAAGCAACCGGTCATTTAAAAGACAGAATGAAAGGGAATAAGTCAATGAATGTCAGAAGAGATTCGACAACTTGTTCTTGAACATACAGTAGTAGTCTATGCAAATGAAAGAAATGGGGAAATAAAAGAGTTGGACAGAAGATTACTAGGACAACTCAAGAAAACAAAGTTAAAAAAAGGTTTAAGAAAAAGACAAAGTATTCTATTTAAATGTGTGCAGACCCACACTTAAAAAATCAAAGGAGAAGAATACACACAGCATTTCTCAAGCTGGAAGAACTGTAGAAAAAATATCAAGTCTTGACCTGCATTATTGAAGGAAAAAACATTGAACAATTCAGGAAGCAAAATGTAACACTCTTATCATTTGATTGCCCTTTTCACCCACTATAAGCTATTTTGGTTTTTAATATGAGTCAGCATTGACTAGATGGCAAGAAGTGATGTTTGTTTTAAATTTTTACAGTTTAAAATTTTTGCAGTAAGGCTTGTTTTAAACTTTTACAATAACACTTTTGCTGAAGATTAAATTTAAATCAAAAAGATTAAAATTACAAGGTTAAATATCAGTTCTTTAGAACGTTATCATTCCTGAAAATTACTGAGTAGAAGTGGGTTTAGATTTCCTGAAGAGCAGGTAGGGACAGGTAGCATGGCTCAAAATGCAACTGAACAGAAATTCATGGGTTGGTTTAGCAGATTAGCAAGGTATTATCTGGTAAAATATGCTAAAAACT
>NW_022103905.1:13400357-13422791 GCF_000313985.2 Echinops telfairi
ATAAATATATGTACATAGATCTATTCCCCTATCACTCTATATAAATGTATTTACATTTATACCTGCCTGTATTTAGACCTCTATAAATGTGCTTTGCCTCCCAGTTCTTTCACATAATATAAGCAATACCCCAGACAAGTTGCAACCAAATAAAAAGAAGCTTTAAGTGCAGAAAATACATGATCAACCCAGTTCTATCCTTCCGGTGCCACAGGGCATAGCTGCCTGCCATCTGGTAATTATTAGGGAAGCAAGCTGCCATCTGCCACTTCTGCTAATGCATGGGACAGGGGTAGCTTTCCCTACCCAGTAGGCCTATGGGAAATTTCCTTATGGCTGTTTACATGCCTCAGGGCTCCAATTGATGAGTTAGAATTTACCCTGAATATGTGTGTGTTTCCCCCACATATTCAACACACAATAGAAATATCCTTTTTCACAACCTACTAAATAGCCTAAGAATCTGTGTTTGGCTAATGGCTCATCTCACAGCAAGCCACTTCCTATCCTACTGGACTTAAAGCCAAGATACAATTAAATACAATCTAAACTGGGGGTCAACATTGGGTTGCAGCCATAAAAATAGATAAATAAGTAACCACAACAATACTACCAGCTGACAGTATCTAACCAACATTGATTGAACACTACAGGCAACAACAGCATAATATATATTATTTTCTAGTGCTCAAGGAATAGAGACCCATAGAGACCATCTCCTGAGCCATAAAGCAGAACTCAACACACTTAAAGTAATAGAAAGGACAGGCAGAGACTTGCTGAGACCTGCGAGAGCCTTCTGCTTCACCTTCCTGTTGCTGAGACTGAGCCACTCTGAGACCTGCAAGACCCCTGGAGATGTGTCCCCCACCGTTGGATCCACAAGACTTTGCACCACCGGTCTGTGATCTTCCTGCATTTTGCATCATTTCATGTGCTGAGTGAGTCTGAAGAGGAATTTATAGACTCGTATTGGACATACGGGCTAATATCAGACTTGTGGACTTGATCTGAACTGGGCTGGGGCATTTTCTAATTATACAATTACTCTTTGATAGAAAGATCTTTCTTATTTAAGAAAAGGGGGTGGTGATATACAGTACATTCTCTAACCATCATGGAATGAGACTAGAAATCAACCACCAAAAATGGCATAAAAACCTTCGAACACTTAAAAACTAAACAACATACTTCAAAATAATGCATGGGTTAAAGAAATCTCAAGAGAGTTGAATGAAAATGAAAATACAACTGAGGACAATTCATGGGGCAAAACTAATTACTAAGCAGAAAGTTTGTAACACTAAATGCATTCATAAGAAAAGAGAAAATTTCTCAAATCAACAATCTGAGTTCCCATTTCAAGAACTCAGGAAAGCAAAAGAAATCCATAGTCAAAAAAGAGAGGAAATAATAGCGATATGCTAGAATTAAAGAAACTGGTGATAGAGAAAACATCGACTAACTTTAAACAATCACCCATAGGCTGTTGCTAGCCACTTAGACTATATTTCAATGAAAAGGGAAACCATCACATTGCTTTGTTGACTTTAGGAGAAAATATTCTATTTTTCTAGGGTTCAGATCTTCTTGGTGCCCCCAGTTGAACCTGGATGCTGATAGATAGTCCATCACATTTTAGTAATATATACCTTTCCTTATTAAGAATGTTCACTGTTGCCAAAATCCAAATTTAGGTAAAACTTTGGGTTCATGTAAAAATCAAGTAAAGGATATAATTCAGCACATAATGCAAAGTAGATAACACTCAGTTCTGTACTATTAACTGTTCATAAATGATTTATTAAGATCACATAGCTAGAGAGTCTGTAAGCCTGCATTCAAACGTGAGACTCTCTGCTTTCCAGTCTGTGTTTTAATGTATAGCATATTGCCTCCTGATCCTGTAGAAGATGCACTAACTAGTCTGTGCCAAGAAATTTGAGAGATCTGGCCAATCAAATGGAATAGATCCATCTTTGTCCCCATTGCAAAGAAAGGTGACCCAATAGAAGACAGAAATGATTGAACATTATCCTTAATATCACGTGCAAGTAAACTTGGCTGAAGATCATTTAGAACGGGAGCTTTCACATCAAGCTTGGTTTGGAAGAAGATGTGGAATCGGCTATCATTGCTGGAGTCAGCAGGTTCTTGGCTGAAAGCAGAAAATACAAGAAAGGCGTTTACTTGTGCTTTTTGACTATGCAAAGGCATTTGACTGTGTGGATCATAACAAACTAGGGACAGCATTTGGAAGAATGGGAAATCTAGAACACTTCATTGTGCTCATGCAAAACCTATACAAGACCAAGATGTGGTCTTCAAATGGAACAAGGGCACTGAATGATTTAAAATCAGACAAGGTGTGTGTCTGTGTTGTATCCTTTCATCATACGTTTGCAATCTGGATTTTGAGCAGATAATCTGAGAACCTGGGCTCTCAGGTGGCTTCGGGATTGTAAGGAAGTCTCACTAACAGCCTCTATATAATGCACAGAGGACACAAGCTTGCTTGCTGAGCAAAGAGAATTTGAAGCACTTACAAATGAGTATCAAAGACTACTGCCTTCAGTATGAATAAAAACTCAATGTCAAGAAAATAAAAGTCCTCATAATTGAACCAACAGACAGCACCATGATAAAGAAAAAAGGTTGAACTTGACCAGTGCAGTGGCAGTGAATTACTTAATAATGCACTTCTAGCCTAAGTCTCCAACTTCCGCCAAATGGCCTTTCCTGCATAGGTTGGGCAAAAAGGTGAGGAAAGATTCTAATTGGATTTACTTATATAGAATCTATATAATAATAGATAATAACCTATAATCCCCTGGAATGCCATCTTGCTGCATACAAAATAAGCCTTCTGAGAAGTAAGCAGATAAATCTCATTACTAGGAAGAGCCAGGAGTGGAGCATCATCTGGACCCGAGATCCCTGTGCAGCGCAGCTCCTGGATCCAGAAGACAGCAGGGCCAATACATCAAATGATGTATTGCAGGGCCAATGCAGCAAATGATGTATGTATTGCAATAGACAAATCTGATGCACAAGACCTCTTTAAATTGGAACTTTTTTCCATTGCTATTAGATATTAATATAGACCACATTTTTATCTTCACATATAAATTTCTCCCTTATATAGCTTCCCATAAAGGAAAATAATTGGGGCAATACTTTCAGGCTTCAAGAAGGTAAACAGCCATAAACCAGCTCCTGCTAACTTTTTCTAAAGGTTAGTCCTTCAAGGAACATCAGACTTGTAAAGAGGTTAGAAAAGGAAAGGGCATTTTTTCTTTAGAGGTCACTATCCACTTTCCAGACTGTGTAAAATTCAGAGGATTCTCAAAAATGGAAATGTCTCCCTATGAACAAAACAAACACATAACCACACACACACAAAATAAATTTTTAAGGTTGAAAATATATGGTTAAGCAGTCAAAAAGATAAAAAAAAACCACTGTAACAATTTCCCAATAATGACATGTAACTAATACCTGTGGTGATAAATATTTTAATAGCTCCATAGCTCTCTGTCCCACTGAGTCACTTTGAGACAGATCCAGCATCCTGCCTATCACCTGTGATGTAGCAGCTTCTAGTCTAGAGGCTTAGTGGAAAATCTCTTCAGGTGTTGATCTCAGGGTCAATCTCCTCTGAGCCAAGAATCAACCATGTTCTTTACTTAAGCAAAAGGCTGAGACAAATTTGTCACCTCCATTAAAAGAGAAAGCTTGCTTTCCCAGGTTCAACTACTCCCTTCCTCAAGTTAACTTGCAGAACAATAGTAATCATAATTATAATAACATAAAACTACAAGACTGAAAATAGAGAATTACAGATATCATCTTGTAAATAAGAACAACTACAAAGGAAAAATGGGAGCAGATAGCATAGGTAAAGCGTTCCGAATGAAGAGTAGGTCTAGATGATTTCAAGATCAACTTCAGGGAAAAAATAATGAATTACAGGGTAACTTAAAAGAAAACTAATAAACTGAATCAAAATTAAAAAGAGAAAAACCATAACAATTTAGTTAGCATTTTAACAGTAACAAGGGAACTTCTAAAGTAAACTGGCATCATTAATAACTCACAAGCATGCAGACAATCTGGGCTCCCACTTAATTCTAGCTCCAATCCAAGAACAGTTAGTTCTTAGAATATGGCCCTGCTTGATAATTCGCCTTCATGAAAAGATCACTAAAGATACGGTGCTACAGCAATGTGTGGTGCAGAAAGCAGATGGTGCTTGGCTATCAATTGAACTAGCAGCCATCTAAGTAAGATGTCAACTAAGTCCACATGGAAGAAGTGCACCAGCCTGTGTGATCCAACGATGATAATAACAAAATCCAGATATGATGAAGGGAAAAGTATCTAAGCTTAAATTGTAAACACTCAATTAATAGAAAGCTGTAGAGGTCAGCAGGAGGCCAAAATCCATCTGCAGAGTACCTAGTCAGATTAAGCCTCTGGCAAATCCTCTCCGACCACAGTCGAGGGACTTGAACAGCTTTGCTACCAGAGATCATTGTAAACTCGATTGTGGTGGATGAAACTATGATATAAAATGACACCAGGTCAGTGGACCTCCCCCTTGATCCAACCTGAATTTTCTCCAAGTGTAAATATTTCTCGCTTATTCCATGACAGAAATTTCCTCTCTGGCTTTTTTTTTTTTTTGGTAAGCTATTTTATTTTATTTTTTAATCATTTTATTGGGGACTCGTACAAGTCGTACCACAATCCAGACATCCATCCATTGTGTCAAGCACATTTGTACATTTGTTGCCATCATCATTCTCAAAACATTTGCTTTCTACTTGAGCCCTTGGTAGCAGCTTATTTTTCCCCTCCCTCCCTGCACCACCTCCATGAACCCTTGATAGTTTATAAATTATTATTATTTTATCATGTCTTACATTGTCCAACATCTCCCTTCACCCACTTTTCTGTTGTCCATCCCCCAGGGCGGGGGGTTATATGTAGATCCTTGTAATCAGTTCCCCCTTTCCCTCCACCATCCTGGTATCACCACTCTCACCACTGGTCCTGAGGGGTTCACCCGTCCTGGATTCTCTGTGTTTCCAGTTCTTATCTGTACCAGAGTACATCCTCTGGCCTAGCCAGATTTGTAAGGTAGAATTGGGATCATGATAGTGTAGGGAGGGGTCGGGGGAGGGTGAAGTATTTAAGAACTAGAGGGAAGTTGTATGTTTCATCGTTGCTACACTGCACACTGACTGACTCGTCTCCTCCCCGCGATCCTTCCATAAGGGGATGTCCAATTGCCTACAGATGGGCTTAGGGTACCCACTCCGCACTCTCCCTCATTCACAATGATAGGATTTTTTGTTCTTTGATCCCATTTTTATATTGCTGGTGGTCTTTTCTTTCTTACTCTTTATTCTTATCTTTATTAGTATTATTTTCAATTTGGCTTGATTTTGTTTTTATTGTTTCTGTTAGGTTTCCCAGTTTGTAAAGCACGTTAAGAGTGGATGCACAAAGACAATAACTGATGCAATGGTTTAACGGGTATGAGCATGAGGGTGAGGCATACTGGGAACAAATCATTCATGTGGGAATGGGGAGGGAGCACTAGAACTGATTGTGATTATGTATATACAACTCTTTTTAAAAGTGACTTAACTATGGAAGTATATGATGTGTAAACTTTATATCAATAAAACTATCAAAAAACAATAATGAAGGAAATAACAAAATCCATACTCAAAATTAACTCTAAACAGAAAATATTTTTGAATCATTTTATTAGGGGCTCATACAACTCATCACAATCCATACACACATCAATTGTGTAAAGGGCATTTGTACATTCAAACAGAAAATTTATGAAGCAAAAAACCCCAGCAACATCACAGGGGGAAGAAAAAACAGAAAAATCACAACAATAAATTCATACCTATTGAAAATTATACTTGATGTAAATCAAGATCAAGAGAGTAGCAGAATGAATAAGAAAACAATGACTATCAATATTTCCTCAGTAAGAGACACACCTTCAATGCAAAGATAAAAAGACTAAGATTCAAAGGTATATAAAGATACCTTTTATATTTTTTATAGGTACATAGCAATCAAAAATATGAGTGGTGATATTAATTTCTATTACAGTAGACTTTAAGACAAAAGTTAACATAAGAACATTATATAAGATTAAAGGATCAATATAACAAGAAGACATAGCCCGCATAAATATATGTGCAGCCAATGACAGAGCCATAAATACATAAATTGAAGTCTAACATAATAGAAAATAGTAATGGACAACTGCACGGAAATAGTAGGAGACTTTAATACACCTCTTTCGAAGGGCAAAGCAACCCAAAAACTCAACAAAGGCACAGAAGAACTCAATGATGCAATCAGCCAACTTAACACATACAGATACAGATCATAGACATCCATAGAACACAGAACACTTCACCTAATGAAATATGTTCTTTGCTAATGCATATAAAACAATTCCCCAAATAGATCATATATTAGGCCAGAAAGCTAATTTCAGTACATTTTAAAGCATCAAAATACAACAAACATCTCATCAGGCCACAACACTGTAAAATCAGAATTCAGCTATAGATAAATCAAGGGGAAACAAATCAAATATTTAATTTGAAATTACATAACACACTGGTTTAAAAATGGGTAATATAAGAATGGGTTTAAAAGTAATTGACCCAAATATGAATCAAAGTACAACATACCTAAACCTTTGGGACATAATAATAATCAGAGTGTAATTTTTTTAAATTATTTTACTGGGGGCTCATATAGTTCTTATCAAATCCATTGTGTCAAGCACATTGGTTCATATGTTGCCATCATCATTTTCAAAACATTTTCTTTCTACTTGAGCCCTTGGTATCAGCTCATTTCCCCTTCCCCCACTCTCCCTCCCTCATGACCCCTTGATAATTTATCATTTTATTCCATATCTTATACTAACCGATTTCTCCCTTCACCCACTTTTCTGTTGCTCGTCCCCCTGAAAGGGGGTTATATGTAGATCATTGTGATTGGTTCCCTCTTTTTCCCTCCACCTTTCCCTTACCCTCCTGGTATCACTACTCTCATGATTGGTCCTGAGGAGTTTATCTGTCCTGAATTCCCTGTATTTCCAGCTCTTATCTGTACCAGTGTACATGCTCTGGTCTAGCTGGATTTGTAAAGTAAAATCGGGGTCATGATAGTGGGGGGGAGGAAGCATTAAAGAACTAGAGGAAAGATGTATGCTTCATTAGTGCTACACAGCACCCTGACTGGCTCATCTCTTCCCTGTGACCCTTCTGTAAGGGGATGTCCAATGGTCTACAGCTGGATTTTTGGGTCTCCACTCCACACTCCCCCTCATTCACAATGACATGAATTTTTTGTTTTGGGTCTTTGATGCCTGATACCTAATCTCATCAACACCTCATGATCACACAGGCCGGTGTACTTCTTCCATGTGGGCTTTGTTGCTTCTTAGCTAGATGGCCGCTTGTCTATCTTCAAGTCTTTAAGACCACAGATACTATAATCTTTTTATAGCTAGGCACCATCAGCTTTCTACACCGCATTTGCTTATACACCCATTTTGTCTTCAGCGATCATGTTGTGAACAGGAAGGTGCGCATCACAGAATGCCAGGTTATGAGAACAAAGTTTTCTTGAGTTGAGGGAGAACTTGAGTAGCGGCCCAATGTCTGTCTGCTACCTTAATACTTAACATATAAATATATGTACATAGATCTATTTCCCTATTATATATAAACATAGATACATATTCACTTAGTACGTGCCTGTATTTTGACCCTCAGAGTGTAATTTATAACAATAAATATTTAAAACAATAAATATAAAAAAGAGCCAAAACCATTACTTTAACCCAGCATCTCTGTCAATTAGAATAAGAGGTATAAAATGAGCTTGCAGACACCAAAATAAAATAAATAACAAAGATTTCACCAGAGATAAATAAAGCAAATAATAGAACAATAATCAAATCAGCAAGACAAGCAGCTATTTCTCGGAAAAGATTAATAAGATCAACAAACCATTGACAAATCTAGCACAGGAAAAGAAGAAGAAACTAACAGAAATAAATGAAATGGCTATCACAAAAGACCCAAATGAAGCAAAAATGGGAATAACAGATTACTATGAATAACTGTACTCCACCAAACCTACGAGAAAATGGCAAATTTCTAGAAGCACTACCAACCTAAAGTATCACGAGCTGAGGCAGAAATTTCAAATCGACCCATTACAAAGAAGAAATTGAATGGGTCATTTAATAAAAGTCCCAAAAAGTAGAAGTCCTGACCCAAAAGTTGTTGAATTCTACCAAAGATTCAGAAAAGGACTGAAGCCAATTCTACTCCAATTACAGAAAAGGAAAGAATACTCATAAATTATTTTATGAAGAAAACAGAGAAGACCCTGATACCAAAGGCAGACCAAACACCACTGAGCCAGAAAAGTATCAATCAATTCCCCTCATGAATGTAACTCAAAAACCCTCAACAAAATCCTATCCAACATATTAACCAGCAAATAAACATATTATAACCAAGCGGGACTCATATTACATGTACAAGGATGATGCAACATTAGAAAAAATTGACATAATCCATCACATAAATAAAATGAGGAAAATTACATGATCGTATCAATCAATGCAGAAAAATCTTATGACAAAATTCAATGCATTCCTGATAAAGATATTGTGGGCAATATTGGCATCTTAATAATATTAAGTCTTCCAAACCATGAACATGGAACGTCCTTCCTTTATTTAAGCTTTCAAGGAGCCCTGGTGGCAAAGTGGGTTACACATTGGGTGGCTAACCAGAACGTGCACAGGAGAAATACCAGGCTTTCCACTCCCATAAAGAGCTACCGTCTCAGAAACCCATGGGGGCAGTTCTAATCTGTCTTTTAAGGTTGCTTTAAGTCAGAATCAATGTGGTGAGTTTAATCTGGTTTTGGGTGGTTTTTTTTTTAATTAATCCCCTTCAGACATGTTTTATCATTGTCATCATATAAATCCTTCAGGTCCCTGGTTAGATTTACTTCTAGTTATTTTACTCTCTCCATAATTTCTCTTTAAGATAATAACAAACGTTGGCAAGGATGTACAGAAATTGGAAGCCTTATCCGCTATTGGTAGGAATGTGAAATGGTACAAGTATTGTGGAAAAAATTGTGGTAGTTCTTTAAAAAAACTAAAATCAAACTTCCATAGACCCAGTGATTCCAGTCCTAAGTCATGCCCGAAGTCAGAGACACAGAAAGAGACACGTACACCTGTGTTCACAGCAGTGCCACTCGCAAGGTAGAAACAACTTAAATGCCCATCAACAGATGAAAAGATCAACAAGGTACGGTACAAACAAGACTACTTCTCAGCCAGTCGGAAAAATGAAATCTTGATACAGGACGCAGTATGGATGAGCTTGGAGACGTGAGTCAATCACAAAAGGACAAATATTTTTTAATCATTTGATTAGGGGCTCGTACAAGTCTGACCACAATCCATACACCCATTGAAAGGACAACTATTTTATGACCTTCATCTATGTGAAAAGAGCAGAAAAGACAGAGGTGTGGAAACCTAGGTTTATTAGTTGTTGTCAAGGGTGGGAGAGAAAGGGAAGAGGGTGATTAATATTGAGGGAAAAAATCATATTGTTTAAGGGTAGGGTGGCACAGCTAATTACTATAATTGTGATCAATAAATTGTATGCCTATAAAAAACTGAATTAGAAAAATTATATGAGATATATTTATAACAATGAAAAAAGTAGAGTAGTTGCTGAGAGTCCTTATGTATAATCAAATAGCTCATGGGATCTGGTCCCTTGGCTTGTTGTTTTAGGTTTACAGTTACAAATGACATCCCGGTAAATTGGTCTAATAACATGTGTTTTGCTTCTGTTCTACCTCCTAGTTCCTTGCATAATGCTGGGGTCTTTAAAGCTTTACAAGCAGCCATCCAAAGCACGATTGTTCTCTATTCACCTAGAGCAACAGAGGAAGGAGAGTCGGGTGGAGGAGGAGGGCATGGAGTGTGTAATTGATTGCCTCTTGAATAGCTCTCTCCTTTGCTATGAGCCCAGAAGAACTGGGTGGTACCCAACAGTGGGAACTGAAGATTGTGATCAGTGATTCCTAATCAGAATTGTCCTGAGCAGAAGGAAGAAGATGCAGAACACAATTTCACCTTCTCGTGGATTCTAGACTTTCTGGAGCAAGGTCTTCCTCAGTCTCTCCTGACCTTAGGGAAAGTAGGCTTTGACATGTTGAAGTCAAAGAGAAAGGAGAACTTTGTATTTCACAATGACAAGCATCATGACATATACGTTTATGTGGTTGCTTGGGTATTCACTTTAAGCATAGTTCAGAAAGTTGTAAGTCGAGCACTATCGTTTACAGTTAATTCAATTCCACGTTTGTGTCTGTTTTTATAAAATCACTCATTGAGTCATTTCTAACTCATAGCGACCCTATAGGACAGGGTGGAACTGCCCTGCAGGCTTCAAACCATAAACCAAAAATACCCCCAAGGTCATCTTCAAAGTGAAAAATAGTTTAGCTTATCTAACAAAACAGGTCTTCCTTAAGCATTATATTCTTTTAAAAACAAATTGTATGGGATCCAATGGGATGGTTAACATGCTCACGCAGGAAGAACAACGCAGAAAAGTTGTGTGAAAAAAGTTGCACCGTTCAAAGAATGTAATCAATGTTACTGACCTATACATATACAAACAACTGAATTAGTATACGTATTGCTGTGCATATTCTCAACCACAAAATAAGTAAAATTTAGGGAAAAGAATACAGGTAAATAAGAAGACTCATTTACATCTTGATTTCAACAAGACATTGGTATTCTCTCAATACCTATCTTTTGGAGAAACAGGCATGGATAAAATGAGCAAGGGAAACTTGAACTTTCTAGAAGTTTATAGAGTGGTACCAATTTTAAAAGGAGCCCTATTGGCACAGGACTTTGATGCTGGCCTGCTAACTAAGCAGTCAGAAGTTCAAACCCACCAGCTGCTCTTTGGGAGACCAATATGGCAGCCTGCTTCTGTAACATGACAGCCTCAGGAACATTAGGGTTAGAACTCTGTCCTATAGGGTTGATGTGATTCAGAACCTATTCAATGGCAATGGGTAGGCCACTTTAGAACCATGACAAGACTGCTCATCAAATGACAATCCTGAGCTTTACTTTTACAATGATGATTCCTGGGCCCCAGGCAAAATAGGTGAAAGAAAAGGTTCATACTGGAGGTTCAAAATGATTTATTTTTAAGACTCGCACCCAGGAAACAGTGATCTACAGGAAAGTGTTTCACTGTATACCCAAGGTTCCATTATTGTCCTGCTCCAAGTGCTTATTGGCAACATAGACAAAAACTCAAAATCATAATTTTTATATCTGCCATTTGCACAGAACTGATGGTGCTAGATAATATACTGGAAATCAAAATTAGGGTTGAAAAAAATGTCATAAACTGGGAATACAAAACAAGTTATAATGAAAAATAAAACAAATAGCTAACTCTAAAGTTTTGCATCTTGATTCTTAAAAAAATAATTAATTGAAAATGTAACTTTATCTTCATTAGTTATTAAAGAGGAGGGAATAGCCTGAGACATTAGGTGGCCACAAGTCAGCGAAGTATATGGATATATCAATAACCATCCTTGTTTCTTCTCTTTTTTTAATTGTGGTACAAATAAACAGAACAAAACATTTGCCAATTCAGCAATTTTTACATGCATAATTCAGTAACACTAATTACATCCTTCATCTTGTTATTTCCAAATGACTCTCCCTCAATTAACATAAAGTTGTGCTTGATAAACACTAACTCTCCATTTCCCCACACGCCTGGTAACCACTAATAAATTTTGGTTTTGATATATTTATTTGTGTCATATAAAGGAGATCATGCAGTATTTGTCCTTTTGTGACGGACTTCCTCACTCAGCATGTTTACAAGGTTCATCCATGTTGTGATAAGCAGGAAGACTTCTATGCTTTTTAATTTGGCTGAGTATTTGTTATAAGGATCTTTCAAATCATTTGTCCATACTATGAAGGTCTGTTTGGTAAAAATTAGGTAATAAGATAATGATATCCTAGCTGAGCACTCATAGATGCAACTATACCCAACATACTTACAGCATAGACATAGATGGGTAAGTCTGTGGTACGGCGTTCACCTCTTCTCCCCAGAGCACACCTTCTCAGTCTCGGTGCTAACTGCAGTCAAAGGGACTTCCGCTCATATTTTAGCCAATAGAGAAATAAGAGCTACCAAAGGAGTCCTCTTGCCTAGGGCTAATCATCAGTCACTCCACAGCAGAAAGATAAGGTTTTCTGCTCCTATAAAGGTTTATAGCCTTGGAAACCCAAAAGTGTAGTTCAACTCCATAGCAGTGAGTGTTTTATGTCCTTGTTTCTTATGAGCCCTAGTGGTGCTGGGGGTTAGTCATTAGGCTGCTAACTGCAAGCTTGGCTGTTCACCATCAGTCACTCCTCAAGAGAAGGATGAGTGCTCCTATTAAAATGCACAGTCTCAGAAACTCTGGGGAGCATGTCTACCCTGTCCTGAGGAGATGTTCTGAGTTGGAATCACCTCAATAGCAGTGGGTGGTGTACTTGTCTCTCCATGAAGAAGAGTCACCATCATAAAACAGCAAACTCACTGCCATCGAGGTGATGCTGACTCACAGCGATGCTATCGGACAGGGTAGAATGGCCCCTGTGAGTTTCCGGGATTAATTTTTGATGGGAGTAGAAAGCCCAATCTTTCTGCTGTGGAGCAACTGGTGGTTTCGAGCTACTCACCTTGTGTTTAGCAGCCGCATGAGTAACCACTATGCCACCAGTGTAGCACTAATGTTTTCTGTTTAGCGTATATCTAGAATCCATGCTTCAATTAGCACAGCTTCTCAACCTTGGCACTATGGATAGTGTAGACTGGTTAGTTCTTTGTTGGGGGGCGGGGGCGGGAAGGGGGCATGTCTTCTAGGTCTTGGAGGTTGTTAGCAGTATCCCTGGTGTCTACTTATTAGATGCCTGTGATTCCACCAAGTCGTGACAACCAAAAATGTCCCCAGACATTGTCAAATGCCCCCTGGAAAGCAGAATCACTTTGCACTAAAAACAACTGAGTGAGAAGTGTCACTAGACATCTGTTCTTACATTCCAGGGTCAGTTTGGTGTGATGTCCATGATGTGGACTGGAAAACCTAAATGTACGCCTGATTCTGACATGGGTGTGACCTTAGGTAAATTTCTGAGCCTCTCTATGTATTCGTCCCCTCATCTGTTAAATACAAATTAAAGGGGAAAAAAAGACAAGGGTTTCAATGAGTTAATATACAAGCGGTGCGCCAAAAGTTTATGGAACAATTCCATTAGCTTTGGATTTCATTTTCCCATGAAACCTTTGAAGCCCCTGCATATGTGCTGGGCACATACTGTTGTTGGTGTTGGGTGCCATCGAGTCAGTTCTGACTCATCGTGACCCTCTGCGCGACAGAGTGAAACACTGCCAGTCTAGGACACTCCCACAACTGTGCATGTATCAGAGGCCATTGTTGCAGCCACTACGTCAATGCACCTTGTCAAGGGCCTCCCTCTTTTTCGCTGCCCCTTTCCTTTACCAAGCATGATGTCCTTCTCCAAGGACACATAGCTGGCACATAGTGATGTACAGATGTTATTAATATTATCAATTAATCCATCTACCAGCTTCCTGATGGGAGCCTCAGAAAACACAACCCAATTTTTTTTTAATACTTTTACTGGGGCTCTTACATCTCTTATCACAATCCATACATCCCTCCAATGTGTCAAGCACATGTGCACATATGCCGCCATCATCATTTTCAAACCATTCTCTTCCCACGTGAGGCCCTGATATCAGCTCCCCATTTCTTCCCCCTGCCGCCCCCACCCGCCCTCCCTAATGAACATGTGATAAGTTATAAATTATTTTTCCCATATCTTACATTGTCCTCCATCACCCCTCACCCACTTTTCCATTATTCGTCCCCCTGGGAAGGGGTTCTAGGTTGATCCTTGTGATCAATTCCCCATTTCTCTCCCCGCCCTCCCCTAATCCTCCTGGTATCACTACTCTCCTTGTTGGCCCTGAGGGGTTTATCTATCCTGGATTCCCTGTGTTGTAGGCTCTAGTCTGTAGCAGTTACTTGCTCTGGTCTAATCCTATTTGTAAGGTAGAATTGAGGTCATGATAGTGGGATGAAGGAAGCACCAAAGAACTAGAGGAAAGTTGTGTTCCATTGGTGCTATATTACTGACTCATCTCTTCCCTGTGACCCCTCTGTGAGGGGATGTCCAATTGTCTGCAGATGGACATTGGGTTTCCACTCCATGCCCCCCTCCCATTCACCTTGGATATGGTTTTTATTCTGGGTCTTAGATGCCTGATACCTGATCCCATCGATACCTCATAATCACACAGGCTGGTGTGCTTCTTCTATGTGGGCTTTGTTGCTTCTCAGCAAGCCCTTAAGACCCCAGACGCTGTATTTTTCGATAGCTGGGCACCATCAGTTTTCTTTACCACAATTACTTATGCACCCATTTTGTCTTCAGTGATCGTGTCAGGAAGGTGAGCATCACAGAATGTCAGATTGTTAGAACAAAGTGTTCTTGTGTTGAGGGAGTTGAGGCCCAATGTCCATCTGCAACCTTAATTCTTAACCTATAGATATGAGTACATAGTTCTATTCCCCTCTTGTTATATATATATATTTACATATGTACATGACTGTATTTACCCCTCTATAAATGTCCTTTGCCTCCTGGTTCTTTCCTCTACTTCCTTTTACTTTCCTCTAGTCCCACCATCATGTTCAGCCTTCATTTGGGTTTAGTAATTCCTCGTTGCTACATTGCCCTTGATGAAGCCCCACTAGGCACCCTATATCCTTCTCTCCACAGTTCACTTGTTGTTCCCTTATCGCTGGGTTTGTTAGCACCCACATCCTTAACCCTGCCTCCCCCTCTGCTGTCTCCCCGCCAGAACCATTGGTCTCATTTTTTTCTCCTCCAGATTGTTAATCCCACCTATCTTATCTAGATAAACATGCAGAGACAATAACAAGCACAACAATAAGACAGAGCAAAACCAAACAACAAAAGAAAAGAAAACATCAACAAAAAAAAAAAGACAAGCCTATAAATAGTTCCAGGTCTGTTTGTCCCTCATTTTTCTATTCACCTCTTCTATGCTATCAAATCTCTGCCCTATGTGACCCTCTTCATTCAAGAAAGCAAAAAGAAGTTGCACAGAGCAAGGTCAGGTGAGTAAGGTGCATGGGACAAGAGAGGGTTACTCTTTTTTGCCCAAACCGGAACACTGAGATGGCTGCATGAGCAGGTGCATTGTCATGATGGCAAACCAGTCCCCTGGTTGCCACAAGTCAGGCCTTTATTGTTGCACACTGTTATGTAATCTTTTCCGAACCTCTAAATAGAAAGCTCGATTAACAGCCTGACCTGGTGGAACAAACTCCAAATACACTAAGAGTCGATATTTCTGTCCTTTCAGGAAGTTGATGGACATCCTGAACAAGGTGTGTCATCAATAGACATTTCACCTTTTTTGAAATGAGAAAACCACTTATATACTTGAGTTTTTCCCATAGTGCTGTCCTTGTAAGCTGTGTTCAACATCACAACAGTTTCTGTGGCATTTTTCTCAAGCAGGAAACAAAATTTTACAGCCACATGCTGTTTTCTTAAACCGGCCATTACCAAAAAAACAAGGTTCACTGCTTTTAAGAAAAAATTCACTGTGACCAGAGAGAACCTTCCCAGGCAACACCACTTGATGCACTAACTCAGAATGAGTTGCTAGATGCTCACCTAGTGGGAAAAATGCATTATACAGAAGTTCCACCCAATGAAGCTTTTGCCATTTGGGGGTGTGGGTACTCCCTCATATATCTATACACATATTCATAAAAATGTGATGCTATATATATATGTATATATATATGCTGTGGTAGTTACATAATTTCATGTCAAATTAATAAATAAGTATAGGAGTGAAGTCTAGCCTGTCAATCAGGTCACAGCCTTGTGCTTCCTTGTGGCCTTCTCATGTGGATTCTGGGAACCCCCTCCTTTTTTCCCAGGAGGCAAGTCACACACTCTCTTTCTGCATCACCTTCCTGTTGATGACCCATTTTGAGCCACGCTGATGGCTTGAGACGTATCCACTTCCATTGGCTCCATAAGACTCTGGCTGTAATCTTTCTGAATTCTCAGTCATTGCATATGACTGCATTAGTCTGAAGAAGGATTTATGGACTAATACTGGACTTACGAGTTAATATCAAACTTAGGGACCTGATCTGGACTGGGCTGGGATGTTTTCTCAATATACAATTGCTCTTTGATATAAAGTTCTCTCTTACACATATGAATGTCTCTGGATTTGTTTCTCTACTCTACCCAGCATAACACATAAGCGAACCACCCAACCAATCACTTGCCATTTAACTGATTCCAGCTCATGGTGAGCCCATATATGATAGAGTAGAACTTTGCACCAAAGGACTTTCATTGGCATAATTTTCAATAGATGTCTAACTTTCACACATAGATGAAGGGGCTTCAAAATGTCCACTGAAAAAGAATTAATTAAAAGATAATGGATTTTTCCCATGAACTTTTAAAATTTCCCTCATATATCATTGTGGGGAAAAAACTGCTCCTCAAGCAAATGGGACAGAGCCATCACTCTTCATGGCCCAAAGTCATGGAAAGATGCTGACAACCCATCCTGGGAGCTGACAGAAGTGGCTCTTGGTCTGTCTGTCTGCTTGAGATAACATGGAGATGTTACCGCCTACTCTCTGGAAAAAGCTGCAGAAAGCAGCCACCTGCAAACGTATCAGTTGGTATGATTTTATTTATATCAAATCCAGGGTAGGTAAATCTATACAGGCAGTAACTGGATTAATGGTTCTTTAGGGTTATGGCATGGGAAGTTGTAGGGTAATGGGGAGTTCATAATAATGGGTAAAAAAAATGGAAAAAAGTTCTAAAATTGCTTGTGGTGGTGATCGTACTATTTTTTAATATATTTAAACCATTGGATTGTAAGGTATATGAATTATATGCCAATAAAACTTTTTAAAAAGAAAAACTCTTATATCGGACAGTGTAAGACATGACAAAATAATAATTAATAAATTATCAAGGGTTCGTGAGGAAGGGGGGGCGGGGAGGGAGGGGAAAAATGAAGAGCTGATACCAAGGGCTCAAGTAGAAAGCAAATGTTTTGAGAATGATGATAGCAACAAGTGTACAAATATGCTTGACACAATGGATGGATGGATGGATGGATTGTGATGAGTTGTATGAGTCCCCAATAAAATGATTTTTAAAAGAAAAAAGAGAAAAACTCTTTAATATTCCATTTTAATTGCAAACATCATGAACTCACTTAAAATGCATATTTAAAATATATTTTATATGTTATAATATTTAACATATATACAAATATATGCTGATCTCTGGCCACTCGAAAGAGACAAAAACATTGAGGGCAATGACTGTACAAATGTGCTTTACACAATTGATGTATGTCTGGATTGCGATAAGAGTTGTATGAACCCCTAATAAAATGATTTTTCTAAAGGAAACAGGAAATACAAAGAGGAAATTGTATAAGAGAATTTTCATTGTAGTGATTGAACTTAATGCGATTAAACAAAGTGTCTATGAATCACTGCGTGGAAAACTGGTCTGCTCTGTAAAACTTTCATCCAATTCACAACAAAAAGTAAAAGAATTTAAAAAACCAATGTGAATTCATAATTTAAAATATATAAATATATTCCTCTCTCTGGCCATCGAAAATGGACAAAAAGCAATGATGGTCCAATAGGCATGATGGCATGGAGCCCCCAGATCCTTGTGTCAATTTCCCCAGGAATATACATATATGTGTGTGTGTTGTGTGTGTGTGTATATATATATATACATATATAGATATATATAGATATATATATGTTGAAGCTCCTTGGAGAAACAGCAAATTTAAGGTCTCAGGCAGGAAACATACAAGATGGAACAAGGACATCTTAACAAGTCAAGAAAGCGAGGAAGCACTCGAGGACTGATGGAGTCAGGTCCAAAGAGTCCGGACGCCAAGCTGAAGGGGCTGCCCATTTGCCTTTGAAACAAACTTGAGCATCAAATGAAAAGGGTACGATTGTAACACACTGAATAAACACACATCCGTTCGTCTAGAATGAAACTCAAGAGAAAGAAAAAAAAGATATAAAGGGGAGGAGAAAAAGAAAGATTTCAATTGATGCCAAATTATGTCAGAATAATACCAGGAACTGGAAAGTCACTACATTGCTACCTCTGTTATAAAAATTGATTCAGGCAGGGCTTCTCAATGAATACTAATAACACTGCCTGGAAAGTTGTACCATGGTGAGTGACAAAGTCTACCTGCAGATCACTCATAACTTGCAAACGGTAAAGTATACCTTCATCACGAAGTCACTGGAAGCTATCACCTTAACCAAGCGAGCAAGCTAGCCTTTCTAATCACCAGCACAATCTAGCATTGTTTCTCCTAAGACACAATATGAAGTATGCAACACATGTGAAACACGCTTGTCAAGAAGGGAGACGTCGGACAGGGCAAGGTATGACAAAATAACAATTCATAAATTATCAAGGGCTCATGAGGGAGCGGGGAGCGGAGAGGGAGGGGGGAAATGAGGACCTAATGCCGGGGGCTTAAGTGGAGAGGAAATGTTTTGAGAATGATGAGGGCAATGAATGTACAAATGTGCTTTACACAATTGATGTGTGTATGGATTGTGATAAGAGTTGTATGAGCCCCTAATAAAATGATTAGAAAAAAAAAGAAGATTTACCTATATGTATCGAATCAAGCATCTAGACTTAACCTTCAATTAGCAGAGAATACAAAAGACATCATACAAGTTGAACAAGATTAGGAAGCATTGTAAAAAAATCCAGAATTTAGAATATACTATATAAAAACTACTCTGTGTTCTTTAAAATTCAATGCTACTTTTTTTTAATGGGGGAAATCATCTAAATTAAGAGACAATGGGCCTGGTAGCAAAACAAAGAAGCACTTAGCTGCTAGCCAAAATGCTAATAGCTTGGAGGCACCCAGCAGTCCCCTAGGAAAAATCCAATGGTCTGCACCAATAAAGATTACAGCCTCACCTTCTTCTCCTCCAAGGACATCGTGCAGAGGCGTTCAGGGTGGTTCAGCGTCTGACCTACCAGTGTAGGCTGCCCTTCAATACAGCCTGAACAAAACTAGGCTGTCCAGAATTGCTTATTTACCTTTACACAAAGAAGGTTAGGAAAACAGCGAAATCTGCAGGTGGTGTGTGAGACCTAAAGTTCCCAGGAGGTTGTGGGAAACAAAAGAACATGGCAGCAGGGGCCCGGTGGTTCCGGGGTGCTAACTGTGGCTCAGGCAGGATCCAGCGGGCCCTCCTTACTGAGGGTGAATGTGTAAAGGGTACCAGCTCTGAGTCAGAAAAAAATGAAGTTTTTTTAATTAACAAATTAAATTTTAAAAAAAGATTACAACTTAGAAAACCATGGGGACAGTTCGACTCTGTCACATGGACTTGCTAAGTCAAAATTGACTGGATAATACAAAACAACTTACAACTGTGCTGAATACAACTGAATGATGGATTGTCACAAGATTTACAAGGGCCCCCCAATAAAATGTTATAAAAAATAAACCAACCAGCAGCATTCTATGTAGAGGAATATTCTTATTCTCAGATTGGTGTATGATAATAGGAGTGAATTACGATATGTGAAGCCAAAAATTGGATCTTGAAAAAAATAAGAAATATGGCAAAATGTTTCAAACTGCTACATGTGAGTGGAGTTTGTACAGACGTACAATGCACTCCTCTTTCAACTTTGCTTGGAATTTTTCAAAAGAAAGAGATGGGGAAGAAAACAGTGTCCTGAAACTCCATGATGATAATGGGTTCTTGCAAGGAGTAATGAGAACAAGTTTCAGTTGGCCAGTCATTTCTCATACGTCTGTATTTATTATAGATCCCAAATACCCTCTGCTGAATAAAGAAACACATTTAGAAGAGTGTATAATTTAGACTTTACATATTATTTGAGGGAGGAGGCGGATGTATTAATTTTCTCAAGTATCCCTAATGCCACCAAATCAGACGAGAGACATGTGGCTTTTTTTAACGTCAGTCCACTGGATATTCTCTTATTCATTGATTTAGTTTTAGCATTTGTTGAGCTTTGAGGTGTCATTTGCCTCTTGCCAGTATCAAATGAGATATTGGATTGTGTCTCTGAATAATCTTCAGTTCCTATAAATCCTTGATAAGATCTCCTTTCTCTTTTTAAAAAGGAAAATCACTTGGACTCAACTCGAAGAAAAAATATTCTTTCCAGTCAAAGAGGGGCTGATTACAAGGATCTACATGTGCCCTCCTCCCTGGGGGACAGACAACAGAAAAGTGGGTGAAGGGAGACATCGGACAGGGGCAAGATATGACAGAATAATAATTTATAAATTATCAAGAGTTCATGAGGGAAGGGGGAGCGGGGGAGGGGAAAAAATGAGGACCTGATGCCAGGGGCTTAAGTGGAGAACAAATGTCTTGAGAATAATGAGGGCAATGAATGTACAAATGTGCTTTACACAACTGATGTATGTATGGATTGTGATAAGAGTTGTATGAGCCCCTAATAAAACGATTAAATAAATATATATATATATATATATTCTTTCTAGTTGAGTGAAAATCAAGCATCTTCCCTGATTAAATTTTTCACCTTTCTAGATTCTATGGCTTCAGACATTTAGTGACCCCACACCGGGCAGAGGACCTCCCGGACTCCAGCTTTGCATTTTAAAAGAATGGAAAGCCGCTGAGCTCAAATACCATGGCTAACTAGTAGTACATTAGGACTGGATGCAGAGGTTTCCGATTCCTCAATAAAATATTAAAAAAATGAATAAAAAACATTGCTCCATTGCTTACTTTGTGTGTGATCTTGGACACGTTGGTTGCTTTTTCTAAGCCTTGCTGTTTGGGGCCACTGCAAGGCCTAGTGGCCCTACCAGATGGAGGAGCATCACCCTCATGGAGTTTCTGCACCTGCAATCCTTGCGAAAGCAGACTGGCCGTCCTTTCCTCCCACAGACTTACTTACGGGGTCCAGCTCCCTCCACCTGCCTTGGTTCCTAGTTGAATGTCTCAACATTGGTCTCCAGGGCTCCTTCTCTAAACCTTTGGGGCAATAATACTGGGGCAGCTATGTTAAGCATCAGCATCACTACTTTGCATCTTAAGATTTTGTATCTGTTCATGCACACACGAGAAAACTTCGGGAAGTTCTAGGAATTTTCTTTTCTTAGGATTCGAAAATCACAAGGCAATATCATCAACCCACGCCAACATAACTAGGGGGAGGAGAAAGCTGGCTAGTCTATAAAATCCTTTTTGTTTTGCTTAGCCCATCAGAGATCTAGGGTCACAAGTCAAACCAGGTGAGCTGAATCCCAAGGATAATAATTCATCCAAGGGGAGAGAGAACGCATGAACTCTCTCACCTTTAGCAAAGTACAAGCAGAAGAAGTTGCAACTTTAAAATCGGTAAGAAGGAAACAACTTGAATTTTAACAAAACCTTAACAGATGAGTTCAGGTTAGTATGACAGTGGGACCTACGGGAAGCCTAGGGAGTGGATGTGTACTGCTAGAATTTTACCAAGGGAAAGGTCTCTCTGGGTGCTCCAGAGAAAGATTGGGGTACAGCAGCAAAACCTCTGGGAACCTCTACTGGGGTAAACCTTTATGGTCTACTAAGCGTTGAGGGTGTAATAGGAGTTCTGGAGAAGCCCATCCTTGTTCAAGACCTTGCAGGAGCACAGATGATTGGCTAGCCCTGAGAGACAAGTACAAAACTTGGAGCATCTCTGATATTTTCTGAGATAGAGTAGCTCCATCTTCTGCTGGGAGAAAAACAAGCAACTTGCTCCAGACCCGACTTGCCGACTTGCCTCTGAAATAAGGCTAGAAAGCCCATACAGCCTGCACTAACACAGAGCAATCTCCAATTTGCACAGTGGAAAGATAAAGAAATCCACAGAAGCCCAGGATCCTCCACGGTTACAAGGCGGAGGTCTGTCACTGATGAGGTGTGGGAAGGAAACTTAGTCAAACCCAAGACCTCTCACCTGTAAAAGGCATCACCCCGTGACCATGGAATGGTGGGAGGGACAGGGAACCCACTTGCACTTGAGATCCTGCTCTGAGTAAGAAACAGAGGTTGCCTCCCACGGGGCGGGGGGAG
>NW_022103905.1:13422953-13424166 GCF_000313985.2 Echinops telfairi
AAAGCAGTGATGTTTCTACACTGAACCAGATCTCAAACAGATGCGGTCGAGCGGAGTCCAACCGGGGAGTAGCGGGTCAGAGTAGAACCGTTTCCACAGAACTGACGGTTTTCCAAAGTGAAAGGAATGGATGGTGGAGAGAGTGAGTAAAAGAAAGAAAAAAAAAAAACAATAACAGACAGACCTCCAAACAAAAGCTACCTGACAATATTGAAAAGTCCAACATGCGTAGTTGAAGGCTCACAAGGGAAAGAGATGGCACAGAAGATATATTTGAAGCATAGCCCCCCAAATCTCAAAATTAACGACACAATAAACCGCAGATCTCAAAAGACCAAAAGACCAAGCCCAGACCAAGAAAGATGAATACAAACAACGTACATACACCATAAAGTCACACTGAAAATCAAAGAGGGGCAGGAAAGCGTAAAGAAACATTACACACAGAGGAACAAACTAAGAATAAATAATATTGACCTCTGTTGCATGTTAACTCCTGAATTCCCCCCAGTGTCTTCCCCTCCCTCCATCATTTTTTGCCAACCTCCCCCTTATTATGTATTGTCTTTCCCTTCTCCCAAGAGAATCTATGGCTACTCTCTAGCTAGGAATGGGGACTCTTTTCCCTTCCTCCCTGGTAACCATCAAGAATTGATTTTCATGTGAAAACATTTTCTTGACTTTTTACAATCGTGGCCTCTTACAAGGATTGTCCTTTCGTGATTGGCTATATTCACTCAGTGTAACATCCTCCAGGCTCCTCCAGGTTATAAGGTGCTTTACAGATGCATCGTTATTCTTTGACATTGCATAGTATTCCATTGTGAGTGTGGAAGGACAAACATGGGTTGGCACAGTGGCTACACCCCAGAACTTCAACATGTCGATTGTGAGGAGGATGCCAAGCCAGGCAGCACTTCATTCTGCTGTGCACAGGGTCACTCTGGGGCGAAGCTGACTAGACAAGGGCCTAACCACACTAGTGAGGCATTGACCTTGGACTCACCAGACCATTGGAAATCACAGGGGCAGCACTTGGCCAAGAACAAAGTTCAGGGGGTTAAGAAAGAAGGGAAAGTGGAAGCAGTAAATGCAGGGAGGGTACTGTACTGAGTGGGTTGCAATGAATGAGAGGAAATTAAAGGTGTATAAGTTGTTAATGAAAAATTGATGATCTGCTCTGTAACCCTTCACTCAACTAACAAAACATCAT
>NW_022103905.1:13424940-13426932 GCF_000313985.2 Echinops telfairi
AAATACATGTATGTAAGATTACATACACAAACTTTTTAATCTTACTTATATGCCTTTTTTTTTTCAGGCAAAAGTGTAGGGATAGAAATCATTTAGTGGTTGATGGGGATGGGAGAGAGCAAGGCGGAACTGCCAAGAAAGAAAACAAAAGTTTTAAAACACTGAAAATGTCTTACATCGTCATTGTATTGGCAGTTATATTGTGATATAAATTTGTTAAAACTCATTAAAGCACACAAATAAATAGAGTGAATTTCATGTATACAAATTATGTGATTATGCAAATTATGCACAATCTCAGAAACCCACAGGGGGGGGGTCGCTATGAGTTGACATAGACTCTGTAGCAGTGAGTTTGTTTGGTTTTTCAAAACAAAAGCAAGCAATTATGCATACGAAATAAAAGGGTAGGGCAAAAAGCATTGCAACAAAACTCATAGAACCTTTTATTAAACAAAACTATCAGAGTGTAACGCGGCCGCTTCTGCACAGATCCCCCATCTACATCGATACACATTTGAAGACTAGGGTTCTAGCCCTCTCCCCTCCAATGCAGCTTTCCATTTACTTAAAGTTTCTTCATAAATAATATTCTGTTATTGTGCTCTGGTCTTCAAGAAAATCTATCAAGATGCCCGTTTGATATCTAAAATCATAGTCCCCTAACCTTCTGAGCTGATCTCGCTGCCTTGGCTTTCACTGGCCCAGCAGACCCCCTTGAGAGGCCCTGTTTGCTTGGACCTTAATTTGAAAGCACCCGGAAGAGAATGAAACAAGTGTTTCCCAGATAGAGCGTGGCTGCACCATCCACTAATGGCAGAGATGCGGCACACATTGTTTGTTTGTTTGGAATAAACCCCTGTATGAATGAACTGAAACTCTATTAACAATACTTGTCTACTTACCTCATATACATACTGGTAATGGCCAAATATCATTACCAAGCATAACAGTCCTATTTTCTATTAAAAGGAAATAGAAAGTCCCTGCAAGAAACTCTGCAATTTAATCGTGGGATCATTCTAATATCCATTTCTGAGTTTCTCTGTGCTGTTAAAGTGGGAAATAGACAATGTTGACACCATCAAGAAAGTTTTCCCATCAATAAATCACAGTTAGCAATGTTCTGTGATGTTCTCATACATTTCTCCCTCCCATAATAGAGTGTTTCAACATGGTTGTCTTGTCGTTTTTGTTGTTTGTTTTTCCAGAAAGACAGATTCTAGAATGCAATTTCCGTTTCCATAGTCGAAGAAAATGTTCTAGAATTGTATACCATTTCATTTACCTAAACTACACACGCACACACACACACAGGTTCTAGTGACTGAGACCTAGTCAGAGAGGAACTGAGAGACACTTTCCATGTGTTTATCCAGACTCGGAGACATAAAAATTCTGGAAGTGAAAAAAAGAAACAGAAATGTGTTTAGCATTCCGAAATCTCTAAAGTCTTGCAGATTTAATTAACCTTTTAAGAGTGAAAAGAACCCTAACCTAAACTCTAGCACATTTCTTTTCGTATACCTTCTGTGACATGCCTGGCTAACTTGGATGAAAGCATATTCATTCATTTACATTCCCTCTTAATAATTACATGAAAAGTTGAAAAGAATAAAGGGGTTAGCAGATACTGGGAATCCATCCAGTGTTTTCAAAAGAATGCAGTGGGAATCTCGTTTCTGACACAACTAGGCCAATTGATAGATGAACAGAATAAAAGTCACGAAAAATAGGGAAGCATTAAGCTCTGGTACCAACCAAAGATGTAGTATAAAAACATATTGAGATATCTTACATTCATTTTTATAATATGTCTTCAAAATCTGGCGTACATTTTACATTTATAGGGCATCTCAATTGGGGACTAGCTACAGTATTCCTGAGAAGCTAGAACGTCCTTCCCTGGACACCAGGCTTGGTAAAATAGAGGGGCAGCGAAAAAGAGAAAGGCCATCAACAAGCTGGATTGACACAGAGTGGGTGTGAAGA
>NW_022103905.1:13427989-13429596 GCF_000313985.2 Echinops telfairi
ATCCCTTCCTTGTGACCCTTCTGTAAGGGGATGTCCAATTGTCTATAGATGGGCTTTGGGTCTCCATTCTGACCCCCCTCATTCACATCGGTATGATTGTTTGTTTGGGGTCTTCTGATGCCTGATACCTGATCCTGTCGACACCTTGTGATCACACAGGTTGGTGTGCTTCTTCCATGTGGGCTTTGTTGCTTCTCAGCTAGATGGCTGCTTGTTTATCTTCAAGTCTTTAAGATCCCAGATGCTATATCTTTTGATAGCTGGGCACCATCAAGCTGAGTGTTATTATACAGAAGGATGGCTTGTGGAGTGGGGTGCCTCTGGATATTTGATTGGGGAAATTGGGCTTGCTAAATTGAGCTGGGTGCCTCTGGGCTGAGGACTGGAGTGGGGTGCCTCAAGGCATTTAATTCAGGAAGATGGGCTTGCTGACCCACAGACCTTGAGTTGAATGCCTTTGGGTTAAAGCTTACAGCAGAGTGGCATGAGCTTTGGGAGAACTTGGTAACATGTCCTGATAAACAATTAAACCCTGAAAATTTTTCACTTGCATCACACCTGCTAACTTCCTTAATGAACCAATTAATCATGAAATTTGTCTGTGAGCACCATTTAGCCGTTGCAATAGATATTAGAACTCCAGTGAAATAGAGAAGAGGAATTAAAACAACACACTTTTCAATACCCCCCTGAGGCTAGATCCAGATCGGATAGATCTTTCTGTAGATGACACACCTTATTTGTTGAAAGTGAACAGGACTTGAAGTACTTACTTTAGTATGGATCAGCCCTCAACACAAGACATAAAACACCTCAAACAAAACTAAGCAATCTTCACGATTTGACTAATAAACAATATCATGATAGATAGAGAAAAGATTGAACTTGTCAAGGATTTCATTTTACTTCGATTCAGTCAATCCCCATGGAAGTAATAGTCAAGAAATCCAACACTGGAGAAGTCTGCTGCAAAGACCTTTTTAACGTGCTGAACAGGTAAAGATGTCGCTTTGAGGACCAAAGTGTGCCTGATCCAAGCCATGGTATTTGCTGTCGCCCCACATGGATGTAAAAACTGAGCAATAAATACGGGGAAATCAGGGACTAATTGATACATTGGACTCATGGTGTTGGCTAAGAATCTTAGATAGACCATGACCATGGACTCCCAGAAGAAAAAGCAAACTTTTCTTGGAAGAAATAGGACCAGAATGCACCTTAGAAGCAAGGATGGCAAGCCTTCATCTCATGTAGTTTGAATAGTGTCAGGAGGGAAGGGCCCAGGCCCTAGGAAAAGCATCCTGCTGGGTTAAAGTAGTGTCAGGGAAGAAGAAAAAGCCCCTCAACAAGATAGACTGATACAGAGGCTGCAATGACAGGCTCGAGCATGGCAGCAAGTGCAAAGTTGGCTGAACTCTGGCGAGGAGAGAGCACGATGGGCAGTGTTTGGTTCGGTTGTGCATAGAGTGGCTCGGAGTCAGAAATCACTCAACAGCATCCAACAACAGGGTCTCGGGCTCTTCGACAGGAGTCTGCTATTTCCTGCAGGCTGAAACCCAGCCTCCATCTCTACCGTCAGAGCGTCTCAGAAGCTGGGTGTTGTTTTT
>NW_022103905.1:13430373-13432285 GCF_000313985.2 Echinops telfairi
GGGATTAGGGAGAAGAAAGGGAAGGATTGAATGGCAAAGTGAATGAGTAAAGGCCCAGGTTCTACATAAATAGCACGTCACCTTGAGAAATGATGGGAGAGACTGCAAGTGTCATTAAAACCAAATAGTGCAGGAAGGAGAGAGGCCCAGAGAGCTGTTCGTTTCCTGGGTTGAGCCGGGTACTGCTGAGAGTCAAGATGCAAAGACAATAACTGAGCGAGAACGCCATCCTACAGTCTGGCCAAGTGAACTATGAGAAGAGATTGAGACATTCGCACAGCTTGGCCATGAGCCACAGAGCTAATTGTTACTTGTTGTTCCCGCCTCTTCAGACCGCACCATTAAAACCTGCATTTTCAATATAACGAATAACTGTCTCTATGCCCCATAATTAGAGGATGGTCTAGCAAATTAAGAAAATTACATTTTTTTTAAAAATGGAATGAAGAAGAGGAATCAGTCCAGGAAATTGCTCAATCGCCTCTCTGTACGACCGATTCATATTTTCTCCTTGCCTCTTTACATGTCTTTGGGCCCTAATGCCGCCTATTTTCAGCCTCAAGGCTCTGATCAGCCCAACCACACCGACTAGCCTTCATGTTCCAGCTGTTCAGTCAGAATTGCACGTGAAGATGAATTTATTACTTAGTGAACAACAGAAGACCACCGAATGTGTCCATGAACAGAAGGCAGAGGCTAAGAGGTCAGGCTCTGAAATCCAGATTTCTGGATTCAAATCCTGCCTCTTTAATTACCATGTGACTTCTTGACCAGCTCTTTAACCTCTTAAGTCTAAATTTTCAAAATAAAATTTAGATATTGTTAACAGCTTCTCACGTGATAATAAATATATTGTTACTTACTGCCCAGTCGGCTCAGACCCAGAGAGACCTAGGTACAACAGGCTGAAACACTGCCTGGTCTGCACCATCCTCACTACTGTTGTGTTTGATCCCAGTGTTACAGACCCTATCCCAATCCATCATTAGTATTGACTCACTTGTGAGGAAGCCCTCCGCCCATCATATGTTGACTTGGAAGAGCATCTTCCAATCTGCGGGACTCATCTTCCAGCACTTGATCAGACGATGTTTCACTGCTATTCATAAGGCTCTCGTTGGCTAAACTCTCAGGAGTGGACTACCCATGCCTTCTTCCCAGTCTTCGTCGGGAAGCTCTGCGGAAGCCTGTCCACCATGGGCGATCCTGCTGGTACTTGAAAGAGCTTCCAGCATCACAGCAACATAGAAGCCACCACAGTATGACAAACAAGTGGTGGAGGTGAATAATTCCGTTTACACAAAATCTTTAGTGTACTCTTGTTGGCATTAGATTTCCCAGCTCTTAGCAACCCCATGTGGACAGAGTAGACTCGCTCAACAGTTTTCAAGGTTGTGACCTTTCGGAAAATGACCACCAGGCTTATCTTCCAGTGTGCTTTTTGTGAATTTGAACCGTGAACTTTTTGACTAGTAATTGAGTGCTTAATCATGTGTGCCACTCAGTGATATTATAGTAACTATGATCTATGCAACGAATTTAGCACTGTTTCAGCCAAATGGGAAGTGTTAAATGAATGTTAGATTTGCTTTCTGATCTATTTGTTTTGTACTTATTCTATCCTTTGACGGAATGGATTCCTGACTGGAAGAAATCTTGTTGTCTCTTTCCTTGATGCTGATTCATTTTAATCAATAAATTGTTCTGCACAAAGTGTACACCCCCTCAATTCCATCTATCCCTGATCAGTAATCTTCAATTATAGTCCTACTTTCCTAAGGTTTGCATCCAGTTGTGAGCCATTAAAAAGGCTTCATGAGTTTGCAGGTGGTTAGTATACACCTGCGATGTTATTTTCAGGTAGGATTCTAATTCCTAGTGTTGATTTATTTGCATTTTTCTTTCTCTCCCC
>NW_022103905.1:13434168-13437575 GCF_000313985.2 Echinops telfairi
TGGAAATCTATATGAGTTCAAAAGAGACTCCCAGGCCATAGTTTGACAAACATTAATGTGTTGGGAAAGGGTAAACTTGAAGATTCAGAAAGATAACACCATTAGTTTCTAAAAATAGTCGCAATTGGCACTCACTGGGATAATTCCATCTCCCGTCTATCTATTCCTTGTAAAGAAAAAAAATCTGGGTTCTTCAAGCAGAAAAGCTCACATCTTCAGTATTTAAAAACTTGGATTTACTAGAACTTTTAGGCTTGCCATCTGTCACCAGTTTTAACCTGTTCTCTTATATAATCAAAACCTGGGTACAGCTGGTATTAATAACACATCTATTACTCACAATTGCTTCAAGCTGCATTTTAGCACGATTAAGGATAATCATAATCCTTTGAAAAGCCCATAGTGTATTCTGTGTAAAGCTACTGTTGAAGTTAAAGCATTTTCATTTCTCTAGCTTCCATTCAATTAATCTTCAATCAAATATGCATTTCTTTTGATTGTGTCGACTTTCATCTTTCAGTCCATATGCTAAAGTAACAAGTTTGATGACCTGGTGGATAACAATATCTATGGCGTCTGCTTACCACATCTCTTAGCCTTTTTCTTAAAATAGTCACAACAGTACCATAGTTATGCAATGGTCTTGTACAGAGTGGCTTCAGGGTGGGTGGTGCTGTGTGCAGGCACGCATGTGGCGCCAGCGAGGAAGCTGAAAATAAATAGCCTCTACCTAGAGAGCCACTTTCACCCTGGCTGCGTCCCCATCTCTGCTGCTGTGCACCCAACCAGGCACCTGCACCCAACCAGGCACCTGCACCCAACCAGGCACCGGAGGACCCCTAACTGCAGCCATGAGCAGCAACAAAAGCCTCAAGTGTGGGCGATCTGCCCACTCGGCCCGGAATGCCCTGCTGGAAGAGGCTGTGGCCGTGGAATGAGAAATGGTGGCAGAAGTGGCTTTACTCCAGATGGTGTGGCCGTTACATAATCTGGTGTCAATTTGAGAATTCAGAGGGAAGGGGTGGAGTCTAGCCTGTCAATCAGATCATAGCCAATGAGGCCTCTGTGTGGGCAGAACCTTCTCCTGAGGGTTCTGGGAACTCATGTATTCCTCCCTGGAGGCAGGAGATAGTCTCTCTCTCTGCTCACTCCCTGTGAGACATCTGTGGAGAAGATACATGGAGAGAGGCTGATGGAGTCAGACCTCTGGAGCCAGAGAAGCCACGTGGAGACCCCTGCCAGCAATTGAGATGCTTATAATGCCACTGGATCCACAAGACTTCCCATCCACTTGCCTGTGATCTTCCTGCATTCATTGTCATTGCATGTGTTTCGCCAGTCTGAAGAGGACTGTTTAGCTTGGTATCGGACATATGGGCTAATATTGGACTTATGGACTTGATCTGGACTGGGCCGGGATGATTTCTCAATATTCAACTGCTCTTGTATATAAAGCTCTTTGTTAGACATGCAAGAGTCTCTGGGTTTGTTGCTCTGTCAACCTAGACTCACACAGATGGAGACGTCTGTTCTCATTGTGGTGAGTCTGGTCATCTTGCCAAGGATTGTGATCTTCAGGAGGATGAGTGCTGCAAAAGGTTGCCCAGGACTGCAAAGGTGCCTGAGAGGGAGCGTGAACAGTGTTGCTACCAACTGTGGCAAACCAGGCCCTCTGGCTCGTGCCTGTGGCCACGGGGATGAGCAGAAGTAGTCCTCTTGTGGCAAATGTGGACACATTCAAAAAGACTGTGCCAAAGGGAAGTGCTACAGGTGTGGTGAAACTAATCATGTAGCCACTGCAGCAAGACAAGCCAAGGCAAATGCCAATCCCTGTGGAGAATCAGGGCACCTTGCGTGGGAATGTGCAATTGAGGCAACAGCTTAATTGTTGTCCTTTGTCACCACCGCTTCTTTATCTGATTGATGGTTGTATTCTCTCTGAATCGTCCTCACTGGCCAAAGGGTGGCACATAGAGGCTACTCCCAGGCCCGTGTGCTTTACTTGCTGTGTGACAGGAAGGAAGGGATGGAGTGGGAGTTGGGGGGGAATCAACTCTCTCAATTTACCTACTAAAAATAATTAGGTTTAGTTTGGTAGAGGTGTTATGTAAAATGCTTTGTCAAAGGACCCCTTTTCCAAGCCACTGGTGAATACAGATTAATGAATGGGGAAAAGTCACACTATTAGGCACATTCTGGGTGTTTTGAGATGTACCCATTTAAGAGAAAAAGCCAATTTTGGAAGTGTCTCTGGACTTCTTTAAGTATCTTTAATTTTAGCATAGTGACGGCCTTGGATTCTCTCACCTCAGTAGCTATCACACAAAGTAACATCTGGATCAGGCCCCACATAGAACATACAGTTAACAAGGAATAACATGCTCATGCCTGACGATGGGAGAAAGAAACAGGATACAAGTCTAAGCAGAAACAACTTCATCACAGAGTGGGTGCTGGATAATATACCTGGCGATGGGAAAGGTTTAGAACATGTGCTTTTCTTTTTTTTTTTTTTCCTCAAAGACTTAAATCTAAACCCAGAGTAAACATTGATGCTCAGAGTTAGCATAATTTGGAGCTTGTTCAGAAATTTCAAAAAAAAGAAATTTCAAAAAAAGGCATTTTCACAGAAATCAAGATGTTATTTGTGTACACGGTATCATTTAGACAACTGTGTTTCACTTACTGTGATTCGTTCTTTAAAGTCAGATGGAAAATGCAACTGAAGTCCTAGAAAGAAGGAATGTAATTTTTTAAAGATAACTTTACTGGGGGCTCTTACTGGTCTTATAACAATCCCTACATCAATTGTATCAAGCACATTTGTACATATGTTTTCATCATCATTTTCTAAACATTTACATTCTATTTGAGCCCTTGGTATCAGCTCCTCTTTTTAACCTCTCTCCCCGCTCCCACTCACATGACACCTTGATAAATTATAAATTATTATTATTTTCATATCTCACACTGACCGCAGTCTCCCTTCTCCTGCAGTTTCTTCCCCCCTCTGCTCCCCATTTCCCCCCTCCCCTACTGGTATGGCTACTCCCATTGTTGTTCCTGAGGGGTTTATCTGACCTGGATTCCATGTGTCCTGAGCTCGTATCTGTACGTGTACATGTTCTGGCCTATACCACAGTAAAAGGCAGGATTGGGGGTCATGAGAGTGGGGGGTGAGGAAGCCCAAGGAACCAGAGGAATATTGTGTATTTCATTGGGGCTATACTTCACCCTGGTTGACTCATCCCTTCCTTGCGACCCTTCTGTGAGGGGTTGTCGCATTATCTAGAGATGAGTTTTGGGTAGGAATGTAATTTTAAACTGTCCAATAATGCTGGATGAAAACAGGGAGTTTGCTCAGAAGCAACAAAGTCCACATGGAAAAACACATCAGCCTGTGTGAT
>NW_022103905.1:13437971-13450878 GCF_000313985.2 Echinops telfairi
ACGTCGGACAGGGCAAGATATGACAAAATAATAATTTATAAATTATCAAGGGTTCATGAGGGAAGGGGGAGCGGGGAGGGAGGGGAAAAAATGAGGACCTGATGCCAGGAGCTTAAGTGGAGAGCAAATGTTTTGAGAATGATGAGGGCAATGAATGTACAAATGTGCTTGACACAATTGATGTATGGATGGATTGTGATGAGAGTTGTATGAGCCCCTAATAAAACGATTAAAACGAGAAGGGAAAAAAGGAAAACGGGGAGTTTGACTAAATGTAAATAAATAAATAATGTGGCTTCAGTACCTGTGGGAAAACGAAGAGCCCATTGTAATTAAGGGTCAAGGTCTCTAGCACACAAAAAATAGAGATTGCTTTTGTGTGTCTATTGTTTCTTTACTGCCAGCTGGTCACAGTTGCAACCTGCCGAAGGCATACACACTCTACCAATGAATGAGACATCACTACCCCCCAAAGATATCTCACCTTTCCATTTTCAGGCATCTTCTAACACTCATGATCATTCTGCTACTCCTAACTTCCTTGGTGACAGGGAGAACTCTTCAACATGACCTCTTTCTCACGGTTAGCAGTTAATCTTGTTCCAACAGGTCCATTTTGACTCAACCCTCTACTAAGACATTGCGTCTCATCCCAGATACACTGAACAGAAGTTACCATTTAACAAGGACCCCAGGTGCACCTTATGTACACAAAAGAATGACCTGGTATAAAAATGCCACCTGTCCTGCTCTTAACTTCATGAGGAGAGAAAATCCCTAACAGTGTCAACAGCCCAAGATGGATTCCAATGAGGTAGAAGGAAGACAAATCTCCACCCTCTAACGTTTTGTTTTTTACCAAGTCTGACATCAACCATTTTCTACTTCTCTGCTGGATTTGATAACGCATTGCAATTGCCACACACAACTCACAGACAATGTGCACAAGAATGGGGTTTGTTAGGGAAGTAACAGGTTACAATTCAGGTCAGTAGTGACCAGGTTATAGTTATTTGGCCAGGCTATATCGCCTTTTCTGCGCTGTACCCTATAGACACACCACACCACTCTCTGGCTCTCAGCCTCACAGTGTGGCCTCTGCCTTGCTCAAGCAAATACTACCAAGCTTTTTCAGCCTTACTCAGTAAGTGCTCAGAGGCACCCCACTCCACGAGCAAGTTTCAGCCCTAAGGCACTCAGCTCGAGCCTAGTGGATCGGAACGCAGCTCCCTCGTGTCTAAAGTGTCCAAAGGCATGCAATCCCATCAGCAAGCCTCCTGCCCCAAGGCGCTCGGCTTTCTCCATGGGCCAGGAAACCCAATGCCCTGTCTTGTACCAAGTTCTAGGTTCTGCCTCACGTGGGTCCTTTCTCTGCCACTTCTCATCGTCTCTGGTGTCACAACTCTCTGTCGCCTATCATCTAAGAAGTTCTCTGCAGTGATCTTGAGTCCCAAGTTGCCCTCCACTCCTGGCTCTTCCTTCTTAATAATCTGAGCTCCTCCTCTCCTCCTCTGGGATGGCTCATTTTAAACCGAGAAGGATGGCAAAACCGACCGTCCCCACTTGAGGGCCCAATACGCTTTATCTGCCTAGTCCCATCACACAAGGATGCCAGGCACCTTCAGTATGAGCAAGCTACCAACCCTCTTGGTGGGCCACAAGCGCTTCACATTTGCATAGTCCTATCTAATCATTTTGTGGGAGATAGGGAGCACAGCTAGAAGAGCAATACTATACAATTCACAGCACCACACCTGGGGATCGGTAAGCATCACCCCAGACTCTTGTTAAAATGTATGTCCTGATTTATATCTGGAGTAGAAAGGCAAATGCACGTCTCAGTGTACTTTCAAGGCAGCTTCCATAGTCTTGAGAAAGAAGAGACCAAAGAACAAAATTACTAGTGTTACTGCTTTTACATTTCCCTACATAACCCCAGCCTTCATAGGATTGTCGCCTGCTCCATCCCAGTGTTGTCCAAAGTAAGCTACAGCGCCCCCTATGGAACACTGGGACGATCCAGTAGGGCTGCTGAAACAGATATTTTTCTCCTTCGCTAAGAAAGTTCGAAGTTCTGATTAGTCATGTTTAGCTTTTCTTTGATAGTGTACTTGCCGGGTTTTGGTTTTGCTCTGTTTTGCTTGGCTTGGCTTTGTATTGTGACTTTGGCTGAAAGCTTACAGGGCACCATCTGAAGTACACGATTGCTCTCTCCTCATCCAGAGAAAAGAATAAAATAATGGAAGACACCTGGGAGCAGTTACTTCAAAGGAAGGATGTGCAATAGAAAGCTCAGTTTCTGTGACCCTGAGACCAGAAGAACTAGATGGTGTCCAGCTACCGCTACCAACTGCTCCGAAAGGGATCACCTGGAAAAAATGTGGAACACGTTCAAAATTATATAAAGAGTGCTGAGCTTTCTGGTCAGATGGAGATGGGTAGAACCCCCAAGACTTTGACTTTAACTGCCCTTCAGGCCTGGAAGTAAACTCACCCTCTTGTGGTTCAATTTTCAGCCAAACAATAGACACGTCTAAAGGTACAATAACGGAACAATAAAACTAGGGAGGTACAAATTCCCTACCACAAGCCACCATATGAGATCATAAAGGGCAGCATTTACCTTACCCAAAGATAAAGTTCTGAAGACCGGTGGGGTTAGGCAAGAGAGAAGGATAGAAATGGGAAGCAGGAGGTAGACCTGGGACGAGTGATGTTACATTACGGAGATTGCAAACAAGGACTTGAAACAAAATGTGCATGCATTATTGAATGGAAAACTGATTCGTTCTGTAAACATTAGCCAAATTCTCAATTTTAAAGGTTGTTTTAAAAAAAGCTTACAGAGCAGATTGGTATTCCATGCTACAATTCATGTACATTTTGTTTTGTGGCATAGAATGTAATCCCTTCAGCATTAGAAGCAATTTCCCCATTCCTTCCCTGAACTGACCATTTCCGTGCATCCTTCTTTATAATCACTTTCTGCCTTCTGAGCTTAATTCCTGGACAAATATTGCCCTTTTGGTGTTTTATCATTGATTGGCCTAAGGGCTACAGGCCTCCTAGGGTTAATGCTCACCTTCTAAAACTGTCTATTGTATGGCTAGGAATCAGAATCAACTCGATGGCGCTGAATCGTTTGGCTGAAAGTTGAACCTCAGGTGAGTTCACTTCCAGTTCCAGGCCCGAAGGGTGACGAAGACCACAGCCTCAAGATTCCACCATCTCTAGCAGACTAGTAAGCCAGCTCTGTGTATGCCTTTGAGTTTGTGCAACATTTTTCTCCCACTGTGCAGGACCTCCTACTGTAATCCCTTTCCGAGTGACCCTAACAAGAGAAAGAAAAACCTCTCCTCCCATATAGAGTGACAGCCTCGGAAAGCCAAGGTCAGTTCTACCTGTCCTGTGGGAGCACGGAGTTCGAAGTAAGAGGCAGCAGGCACCAGGCACCATCTAGTGCTGGCCTCAGGGTCTTGGAGGCCAGGGTTCACACGATCCATTGGCCCTTGGACTAATTGTGTCCTTGCATCTTTGACTTTCTTCTCTCTTCTTTGCTCGCATGGGGAGAGATGACTAGGTACACCTTAGATGGCCATCTGCAAGTTGTGCTTATGAGTGGCTTTGGGCCTGTACCAATAAAGTCGTTTGTACTTACCCAGTCAGCTGTCACCATGATGCATTCGCTGAGGAGCAGATCTGAAACATGTGCCGGAGACAACAAATACCAAGGCATGAAAACCTGTTGGGGAGAGATGAGCAGAGTGAGGAAGGAAAGCGATCCCAAGATTAGCATAAAGAGGCGTATGATTTGGCCACATGCCAAAAGCAGGTGCCCTAGAATGGGGTGGGGTGGGGGGCAGAAGGCCATTGGAGATGCCTTCTAAGCTGTTTTGAGAATGAGGAGGGAAACAAATGTACAGGAGTGCTTGACACAATGGATGCATGTGTGGATTGTGATAAGAATTGTATGAGCCCCCAACAAAATGACTTAATAAAACATTTTAAAAAACCACTCTCCTAGGTTGATCCCTCTCTGCCTTGCTGTTAACTTTTTCCAACAAGGCTTATAGAAATAGGAGAGGCGACGAGACCAGAGGCAAGAGTCCAGCAGGGCCTCTAAGTATCCCTAGGGAAAGAATGGGAAGCAGCTCCCTCTAAGGAAGATTGTACAAAACAAAGGGCCCACTTCACGGGAGGCTCTGTGCTGTTGAATACACCTTGGACTACGAAGGGCCTACTTCACCTTCCAAAGGAGGGAACAAGGAAGGAATCAAGGGAGAAGAGAGGAAATCAGAATTCCATGGGGGGGAGACAAAGCATTCATTAGAAATACTGTATAATCCGCATTTCTTTTATCCTAAGCATCTTCTACAAAGTTAAAAGACTTATATTACCTTCCGAATCCAACCCTGGGAGAATTCAAGTTCTTTTGCCCTCACCCCCAGGCAACTACATCATATCAGGGAGCGAGCAAGTGCGAGCACATTGGGTGTGGAAGCCCTATGTAACCGAAAAGCAGCCAATGTCCAAAACTTTCCCTGCATAGAATGCAGACCTAAAGAGATTGCTGATGAAATTTTCCATGTTCGCTTTTTACAATTTCATTGAGCCCAATGAGTGAGATTAAAAACAAAGCAAAAAAACTGCTGGTCTCCACGCTCTCTCTCTTTTTGACTCTCTTCTAGACTGATAAACACGTCTCTCCAGCCTTTTGAATGTTATCTCAAATCGCTCAGTGCCCTCTACCGGCCTTGCTGCCACACTGCCTCTCCTGGCCTCTGCTGTGACCAGCAGTTACTGTTTAACATTCTGCAGCCACAACGGTTCATTAGCGGCTTAAGAAAAGTGCTGCTTGGATAGGACACAAATCATTTGATATGAAAGGGAGAAATAGGTATAATGGGCTCTCAAGATGAAACTGTACATGTATTTATGGCAAGATCAATGATTTTGTCATTTCCTCTCCCCGCCCACCCCAAAACAAAACAAAGATTTAATTTGACGGTTAAAAACAGCTTTGTTACGTGGCTGAATCATCAATAATTGTGGCTTGACTTGTCCATAGCCGACTATAACCAGAATTAAATCTAGCCAAAGTGACCCAGCAAGCAAGCCGGGGCAACGATGACAGGCAATCGTTCTAGCCCATAAAAGAGAATTTCTCTTTTTTTTTCCTGGCTTGCGTCATTTGAAGACTGAAAATGGGCTTGGGAAATCAGATGCTGTGAGGTGAAGAAGCTCATTATAAAGGACAAATTGGTGCTTTCAGAAATCAACTGATTTTACCTGCTTTTTGACAGGAACCTTCTCATGGCACTATCCTTGACCAAATTGCTTTTTAAAAGGCATCGTAGGGTGCCCAAGAATCAGACTCAAGTCAATGGCCATGGGTCAAAATAAGAGGGTGGCTCTTGATGATTTTTCTTTCATTAACAGACTGTCCTACATAGGATGGGTCATTTTACCCCGCATGTCAAAAACCAAAACTTCCAAATTCACCTCATCACCACACACAATACATACATCCATATAGACATATCCAAACATATATATCTATTAAATAATCCAAAAAGAATTTCTATCTGGACCAGTGAGGACTCCATGTAAAACAAAGAAAGGAGATCCTGCCAACTCCCCTTGCTGTTTGACATATTCCTCAGGCCTTCTTCTGCCTCCAAAATAACGGCTTGTGGTCCTACCTCCGAAGTGCAAGATCACTTACCGAGGAGCTGCATAAAAGCCCATGGGAACATGGGACTCCACGGTAATTCATATGTCTACGACATGTTCGAAGCCTCTTTGGATGTGCGCACCAGGCACTGAACAGGGGTTGGAGGGACAAACATGAATAAAACACTATCCCTGCCCACAAAGATCGCAGCCAAGCAAGGTACACAGACAAGTGAAGATAATTAGAATACAGCGCTGGAAACTCAATGATAAAAATATGCACAGGGTGGAAGCAAAGAAGAGACGTTTCCAGCAAGGCCCACAAGGTCAAAGTGGTCACTGTTTTTAGTGTAGCCCCAAAGCCAGGCCTTTCCTTCCGTGGGAATTTGGGGACTAGCTGGACTTGTCTAATATGCTCTGACAAGGCTGTGAAGGGGCAAGTGGGGACGCATATGGTCCTGAACAAGGATCTGCTCCTAACAGAGGCCTCGCAGACGGAAAGGGCCTGTGCAGAAAGGCAGGAGAGGGAGTTTAAGGAGAGGGCGGCAGGCTGTGTCAAGAGACAAGGTCGAGGAAAATACAAAAGCAAAGGGTTGCTGGATCTGACAGTAAAGAAAGGTCACTGCTGAATCTCAGGACAGTTACTTCAAGAGCATGATACGGGCCAACAAGCCAGACTCAGAGAGGATGTGGGTAAAAAGGAAATAAATACAGCACGCCTGGATACTGGGGGAAGGCACTATTTCAGATGCAGTTCCCTTAACTGAAGGTCAAGGGAGACAGGAGGGGCGACAGCATTCCCCGGGAGGACAATAGCCCTTCCCTGTGGGGCAGAGTTGAGGATGCCAGCTCTGCAGTCAAAGAGACCTGGGTTCCAGTGGCCGCGGAGCCCCACGAGGTCCTGTCACCACTCCAAGCCGCTGTCAAATGGATGATCACAGCGCCTACCTCAGAGAAAACTTACCTGGCACAGAGCAAACACTCGGTGTGGGAACTGAGAAGGGGGCCGGAGAAACTACCATCGTGAATCCTGAAACTTGGATTTGCACATTCCCGAAGTCATAGATTGTCAGTCTTTTCCCCTCTTGGCAGTATATAGAATGAGGACACATTTCCCATAGAATGAGGACACATTTCCCACTCACTGACGGGTGAGATTTCATGTACCCGGGAGTCGCCACCACCCCTGGAGCCATTGAGTGGCTGGCTATGCCCTATGCAAATTGGCTAATGAAGACATGGTAAAATGAATGTTTTGCTGAAATTCACAGGGTGTTAAAAACAGTATCTAAGCCTGATGGTTCTTACGAATCAAAATAAGGTCCACAAACCAGCAGCAGCAGCAAGATCAGTATCCCCAGGGAGCTCGTTAGAAATGCAAATTTTCAGCCCTTCCCCCAGACCAGTCCAACCAAAATCCTTTCTGTCCATGTCTCTAGGTCTCTCTGTGCACTGCCAGTGTTTCAGCTGTGTGGGCTACACTGTCAGTGATTTCAATGTGACTGGGCCTCTGGATTCATTAACTGTTCATCACCAAAATTAATTTGACTTTTTTCTTTTCACTAGAAACCTGGCAAATTAGGGTTCAGTTGATGCTTCACAGTTTTGGGAGATTTATGATGTGTTGGAGGATTGCTTTCATTGTCCACGAGAGGCCCATTGTACATGATGGAGCAGTAGTTATGCGTTGGGCTGCTAACTTCAAGGTCAGCAGTTCGAAACTCCAGTAAAGAGTTAGAGTCTTGGGAACTCACAGGACAGTTCTACTGTGTCCTACCGGTGGCTGTGAGTCAGGACAGATTCCATGGCAGTGGGTTTGGAGTTTAGGGTTTTTAAATCATTGAACATGGAGAGCAAAACCTCTAGGCACCGCAGATAATGCGCCCTTCCAAAGTAACTCCACATTTGTGCCATCAGCCACGTTCAGTGCCAACCAGACTAAACACGATTGTGCCAGAGGACTGAACCCTTTAGGGCATTGATGAATCCGGCTTGGGCAGTCTAGGTAAACAATAGGCCACCAAATACCTGATTGGACATCATGGACTGAACTTTTGGATCATCGTGAAATTTGAGGGTCATGAGATCTGCTTTAGAAAACATCGATCATCCATACGGACTTCTGAGGTGGCGTGATTGAGGACACCTGCACAATCATGGCCAGCGCGGAGGCAACAACCTTGACTGTGTGATTATTCCCAATGCTGGGTTCAATCACAAGACGATGTAAAATTAGGAGATGTTTCCCTGAGGTGGAACAGTTATTCTCCGGAAGGGCTGCCAGAATACACATAGCTGGAATGATGAATGTGAAAAGATTAGCAGTCCAGATAAACCCCTGGACACTGTTACTTTATAGTGCAAATAAATTAGGTTTTCCATAATTCATGAAGGTAGAAGGGATCAGACTTGGCAATTTTAAAATCATCCTGGTTTGAAGTGCACTGGGTGGTCACACGTGCCTATTTTCCACAGCCCCAGGAACCAGGCACGTTCCCCAGTCCCTCGCTTCAGGGGTTCTTAGGTGGGCTGAGCAGGACCCAGGTCAAGACTCTGCAGGATTTCTCTCACCCAAGGTCCATGTTGGCTCCACGGAAGACGCTCACATTCACTCTCCTCTGGCGCAAAGCTCTCCGGGATGTGGGTTAATCCCGAAGCAGTCACTCTTCTGGGGCCTTCATCAACAAAGCAGGCTCTCTCAGATTTCCCGCACAGGTCTCATGCCTGCATGCCCTTCACCTGGCAGCAGCCGGGGCCACAGGAGTGCCCTGTGGTCTTTACATAATCTGGTGTCAATTTGAGGATTCAGAGGGAAGGGATGGAGTCTAGCCTGCCAATGAGGTCCTAGTCAATGAGGCCTCTGTGTGCGCATGGCCTTCTCCTGAGGATTCTGGGAACTCTGAGACTTCCTCCTTGGAGGCAGGAGACACACTCTCTCTCTGCTCACTCCTTGAGAGATTCTCTACTGACAAGACACACTGATGGTAGCAAGAGCCCTGGAGCTGGAGCCACATGGAGTCACATGGAGGTGCACACTAACGCTGAGATGTTTCTATCGTCACTGGATCCACAAGACTATCCACCCACTGAATTCCTGCATTCAGTGTTATTGCATGTGTTTCATGAGTCTGAAGAGGAACATATAGACTGCTATTGGACATAGGGGCTAATATTGGACTTACGACTTGATCTGGTCTGGGCTGGGATGTTTTCTCAATATGCAATTGCTCTTGCATATAAAGCTCATTCTTAGACACATATGAGTGTCTCTATGAATTGGTTTCGCTAGTCTACCCAGACTAATACATGCCCCCATACTGTTGGGAAAACCCCGTATTTGTTTGAGCACCCCCAAAAACAGAGTCTCAGGTAAGGTTCCAAAAGCAAGTCATTAACTTAGGAGATGATCTCAGGAAAGCCCAGTGGGAGAGAGACATCTGTGTGTGGTCGATGCCAGGATGCACGCTGCCCACGTCGCCCATCAGCTTTCTGTCTTCTTTGGAGATTGCCTTGATTAAAGACCAGACAAAGGCCCCACCACTAACTAATCCTTACAGAGACAATTCTGGGGGGTCATTCCGTCTCTGGAGTTCTCCCAAGGGTCAGCTGAAACCTCGGCTTGGACTGCAATACAGCCCAGCTTCTCCCTCTGCTACGCTCTGCCCTCCCACAGGTGTTGACCCCCAGAGCACCCTAGTGAAGACCCCACTTCAGGAAGACATCTTCTTCCTGGCAAGCCCACCCTACAAGCTGTCTGATCTCGTGGGTGTTGTCAACCAATTTACTCTCAGGGCAATTGAGCTCAATTCCACCTGAAGACTCTGAGAAATCAGGGAGGGCATTTGTGTCAGAAATATCCCGCCCGTGGAATGACAAGCTAAAGTATTGAGTGGCGGAGGGCATAATTCCCTAGCATAACCCACCCAACGCACGTGCCAACAGAGCAGGCGGGGGCAGCGAGATCAATCTGGCCACTAGCCATGGGGTTGGTGGTTGCGAGCTGGGCTGTAGTGCTATGGTGCATGTCATGTTCCTGCCACATGCAATGGGAATGCTACGGAACGCTGCATGGAATGGAGCACAACCGAGGGTTGGCCATTAGCTACCTACTCCAAGGTATGCCCAAGAGAACTCTACCTAGGAAAGTGGTGCCGTGTACCAGAAAGGGAGAATCACCAGAAATACCCATGACAAACAGAAAGCAATTAGAGCTCTGGACACAAGAGCAGCCAAGTGTTGTTGCGGTCCTATGACTTCAAGTCAATTTTTGACTCCCAGGAACCCTTTGGGAAGGAACAGAACTGTCCCATACGGTTGCCGAGGCTGTACATTGTTACAACAGCAGACTACCACATCTTTTGCCTATGGAAGGGTTGGGAGTTCTAGCAGAGCTCCAACGCTGAGCCCACTGCTCCGCCAAGGATCCTTACGTATCCGCCAATCCCAAACCAAACTCACTGCCGTCAAGTCAATGCTGACTCGCAGCAGCCCCCTGTGGGTTTCCAAGAGCTGTTTACAGCAGCAGAAGGCCCAGTCTTTCTGATGCTGGTGGTTTTGAACTGCCGACCATGTGGCTCGCAGCCCAACGGGTAACCACTACACCGCCAGACGCCTCCAAATGCAATAGACACGTGCCAAGGAAAGGCTGCATCAGAAAGCAGAATAAGATGATAGAAAGCCCATTTCAAAGCCCTAAAACTGACCGAGTATAAAAATGTAGGAAAGAGTTGGAAGTCAAGATTCGGTAGAGAGACTTTTCTTTAGGAAAACTGATGTGAAGCCATTCCCCCCACCCAAAGGGGTGACGTCTGTGGGTGGTGAACTAGCCCCTCCCATCAGGCCGGTTAGGGCAGACTCTTCAGCAGGCCACTTGAAGAGCTTGGTGCGTTTCCCCAGTGGTGCCCAGCAGAATCAGGCAGGATCCGGCTTCTTCCCTGAGCAATATGAACAGTGAAAGACAGATCGACTACTTTGCTAACAGAACCTGTTGGGCGAGGGCATGGGGTGGGGGGTGGGGGGGTAATGGTTTCCTGTTAACCAGAGGGGGGCCAGAGGCAAGAGAGAGGCAGAGAGCCACGTCTTGGGTCATACCCAACAGAGCCACGAGTAATAGCATCTATATAGCTAGAGGTCGGGGAGCACAGTGGCTTTTTAGGAGCTCTGGAAGGATGTCCCCATGTCCTCCAAACTAGAAATGAATGGACAGGGCCCAAGGAGCTGAAGACAAGGCCACGTGGTAAGTCCAGGGAAGGAGTCCAGGAGAGAAAATGGTAGGTTTAAATATCTGCCCCCAGGCTCACGCCCCTAGGTAACAGCTGCATCAGACCTTTCCTCCTAACCATCACCCCACCATTGGATTTAACAAGCTGGGAGCAGGGAGAGATACAAGGCATGAAAAGTGACCGATCAGGCCCGATTTCTCCCTTACAAAAGCAGCCAGCTAGGAAGATGGGTAGATAACATTAACTGCTATAATTCAATGGTAGTAGGCAAAATTATATTTTAAATTGTCAAGGCTCTGATACATTCCCTAGGATTAGACATTCTTACTGCAGATTTGAGATTGTGTTTGAAATGTAGAGTGATTATACTATGATTCCTTTAAGAGTGTCAAAAAGAGCCGTGGTTGACTAGCATTTTCACCCAGTAACTGATGAAGAGTACTTTCTCGGAATATATTGTAGTAGGAGAATGCGCAGAACAGGGAGAGGAAAGGATGGTGGTGGAGATGGGGGCTGGGGGGGACAGGAGTGGATGGTGGGCTTAACAGGATATTGTTGTTGACTCCATTCCTTGAGATGGCTGTGTAATATAATATATACACCCATAGATTATCTTTCTTTTAAAAGAAAAAATAAATCCCTCCAGATTCCTTATCCCTCAAACCTAAATAGTGGTTTGAGTGATTTTTTTTTTTTTAAAGCAGAGGAAAAATAAAATTGAAATGGTCTTGGCATCTTTAGTGACAAGTTCATCTCCATCCCCAAAAAAAAGAAAATGGGAGAAAAAATAAAGCTGTGTCTCAGTCACAAGCTACATCCCACACGTCATGATAGTTGAACTGACCAGAGACATATCAACTTCACAACACTCATGCTGCCTCCCCAACTCTCAGGGCCATGGTCATCACTGCTGCTAAAACACAGGGTTAGGGTCTCATTTTCAAGTCCCACCTTTTTGTTTTGTTTGTTTTAGTTTAACAGGAAATTCAAGCTGCCACTTGTCTAAATTGATGGTGCTCTCAATAATTTATAGCAAGATAGAATGACACTAGAAGTATTCGCAGAAGAACAAGTTTAAGTGCAACAAGGAAAAGTAAAGAAAGATGCTTCCCCTTCCATTGCCACAATCTCCAGATGTCTGTCGGCTGTTGGTGTGATGTTCCTCCAACGTTTCAAGGGCAGAGCCTGTTTCTTTCTTTATCCTTAGCTGTCACGAGAGAAGAGACTACGAAAATATTATCATATGGCAAATGGTCAAGTATTAGGGCATTTTACCAGGACTTAAGAGTTTCAGGGTCAAACTCTATTTTTTAAAAAAGAGAGAGGAAAACAAATTCTATACAAGGTGAAAAACAGGGATGTTAGATAGGGGGAAGCTACAATCAAGAGGCAAGTGCAAGCCATCCAAAGTACTCCAATTACTCTCTATTCAAACGGAGTCACAAAAGGAGAGTCAGGAATCGGAGGAGGGTTTGTAATTGGTGGTTAACTGTCTCCAGGAACAACTGCCTCCTTCACCCGGAGACCAGAGGAGGAGATGTTGCCTGGCAACCAATAATGAAGCTATTGGCCAAAGAAGCCTCGAAGGAATCTTGATCAGAAGAAGGAGAATCGGGGTGGTTACATGCAGAAAAGAATTCCAACTTTCAGGGACTCCAGACGTCCTGCATCCATGGGAGGCTGGAAGAAGCCCTGAAATTACTGCCTAGAGATCATCTTGAAACCTGAAAACAGAAATACCCCCTGGGATCTTTTAAAAACCAAATAGCTTAGCTTAATTAGAAAATAGCTGCCTCCAACAGCTGGCTCTTTCAAAATCTCTTATGGACTCCAAATGACAAAACAACCAGGTACTGGTACAATGATAGAGCCCAGAAATACAGCCAAGTACCTACAGACACATAATCATCAATAAAGACTGAAGCACATTGAGTGGGGGAAGAGGTAGCCTTTGCAATCAATGGTGCTGGAAAAACTGGACCTTTACCTGCAAAAGAATGAACTAGAACCCA